>NC_072436.2:76438333-77046666 GCF_028878055.3 Symphalangus syndactylus
ATTATGTGACAAAATATTAAGAGCAGTACCGTTGGGGAAAGCTAGTTCTGCGGAATCAGTCTCCAAAAACGCAGAACTCAAATAGGAAAGTTTAATTGGCAAAATCCAGGATTACTGTACTCAGGTCCATAAAGAGATTTAAAACAAAAACGGAGGCGTTTAGGGCATAACTTGCTACTTGAGCTTCTAGAGTAACTTGGAGAACTAGAGGAAACTAACGAGAAAGGATTGGGTTATGTGGGCACCCAGCTGGAGGGACGAAATAGGGAGAATTAAACTGAGCTTTATGAGTTTATATTATTTTAATTTACCAAATTTAAATATAGTTGTTACCCTAAGCTCTCTCCTGACCCTGTTCCAGATCTCCAGGATTCTCTAACAGTGTAATAAGAGTTTCTACATTACAAATCTGGAGATGGGGATGCCTAACTGACAGTATGTTTCTTTTCTACTTAAACATGAATAAAGTAGCATTTTAGAGAGTCAGATGTGTTCTTACAAGTATCCCTGAAATACTTTTAGAAAAAGAGTAACGTAGGTAGTTATGGCAAAGTGTCGGAAATAATTTTCAAAAATGAATGGAAAATAGGTTCCTACATCATGGCAGACTGAGCTAATGGAAGCCACCTTTTCCGATACGAATATGTAGAAACACTGGGTAAATATAACCACTAAAACAACAATGAAATACATAACTGAGCTTGAGAGAAAGAAAAATTCCTGTTATCAGAAAAAAAAAAAAAAAAAGCTGGGGATGGTAGAGTGGGGGGTAGGGATAGACTCAAAGCCAGAAGCCTGAATATATGCCCTGGCAGCTGGTAGCCAGGGTTTTAATGCCCACATAGGGAGAATACATGTGCTCTTGCATCTGCAGTGCAGGGGCTACAACTGGGATTTCTGCTAATTCCAGGACATAAAGTCCTATAAAAGCTACACAGTCAGCGAAAAGGAGCCAGAAAAGTTTAGTCTGTCAGACTGAACAAGTACCAAGCAGTTTGTTGTCTGCCCTGAGCTCTAGAGAGAGAAAAAGTATTCTCCTGGGAGAAATCTAAACCCAAAGTTGCATAACTGGTGAGTGTAGGGTCTAAATTTCCATTGCCTTTGTGGTAAGAGAATCCCAAGTTGAGAAACTTAGATAAAAACTAGTCCAGGTAGGAGAAAATATTACATATATATATACACATGCATACACAGACACATATTTGATGAATGACTGGTAACTAGAATATATAAAGAACACCTGTAAATCAATAAGAAAAAAAAGAAAGACTATATAATTTGTAAATGGGCAAAATTAAACAGCCTCTTTGAAGACAGGATTTCCAAATGGCCAATATTCTTATAAAAAGTTATTCAGTTGCGTGCACAATCAAGGAAATGTAAATTAAAACTACAGTGTTGGGGATGGGCACAGTGGCTCATGCCTGTAATCCCAACACTTTGAGAGGCCGAGGTGCGAGGATCAGTTGAGCCCAGGAGTTTGAGACCAGGCTGGGCAACATAGAGAGACTCTGTCTCTACAACAAATAAAAAAATCTTATCTGTATATAGTAGCACAAGCCTGTGGTCCCAGCTACTCAGGAGGCTGAAGTGAGAGGATTGCTTGAGCTTGGGAGGCCACTTCACTCCAGCCTGGGCACAGAGCAGGACCCTGTTTCCAAAAAATAAATAAATAAATAAAACTACAATGAGACACTGCATACTTACTAAAATGAAACCAACAGAAAATAAAATGTTGGTAAGACTGTAAACACATGAATATAAATAAGTATTGACTGCAAAAAGCAATAAAAAGTTGCTTTTCCTCTATACTAATGAATAACTGTAATATATAATGCCCAGCTACATGACCAGAAACCTCCAAATGATCCTTCCTTTCTCTTTCCTTCACCTCTTACATCCAATCAGCATATCAAGCCCTATTCATTTTATCTCTTGAAACATCATTGGTCTCTGCCCCCTTCTTTTGATTCCCCACACTTACTTGGTTTGTGCATCATCTCTCACCTGCATTACTGCATATTCTCTTAGCTAGTCACTCTGTCAAATACTAGTATAATTTTATAGCACTCCTCTGCTTAAAATCTTTCAACAGTTTCTCATTGCCAAACTCTTTTGTCATGACATGGCATATACGACTTCTATGATCTGGTCTCAGAAACTTCCTGACCTGGCCCATGTCACACCTTATGATCTGGCCATACTGAACTGCTTGTAGTTCTTTAAGTGGACTGTTACTTCACTCTTCCCATGTCTTTTTTAACATCGCAAGCTCTGCCGAAATGTCTTTGTTCAGCTTGTGAGCACCTACTCATTTTTTAGGATTCAGCTCAATTGCCACCTCCTCTTTGAAATGTTTTTCTGACTTTATTCTCATGTAAAATTGATTATTCCCTTCTCTGCATTTCCCCTTTCCTAAACATCAAAAAGCTTAGGACCAGCTGGGCGCGGTGGCTCACGCCTTTAATCCCAGCACTTTGGGAGGCTGAGGCGGGTGGATCACGAGATCAGGAGTTCGAGACCAGACTGGCTAACATGGTGAAACCCCATCTCTACTAAAAATACAAAAATTAGCTGGGCGCGGTGGTGGGCGCCTGTAATTCCAGTTACTCCGGAGACTGAGGCAGGAGAATTGCTTGAACCAGGGAGGCGGAGGTTGCAGTAAGCGAGATCGTGCCACTGCACTCCAGCCTGGGTGTCAGAGCAAGACTCCATCTCGGGAGAAAAATTTAAAAATAAAAGCTTAGGACCAAGACTAATTAATCTTTGTATCCATAGTCTGGCACCATAGTATGTGCTCAGTAAGTATTCCATGAAAGAATACATGAAATTTGAGATACAAAAATTTAAATAATTAGTCTATCAGCAAATACATCTATTTTAGGGATGAAAACACAATCTAAATCTTCTCTTTATGGGTTTTCCACTTCTCTCAATTCACAGTATTATTTAAAATTCGAAAATAACTGCTTGTGTATATGTTGATTGCACTAATACTGAGAATTTATAGGCTGCATTCTTTGGTGTACAAGCAGACTCCTTTAAAGCATTGAAATTTTAACTGCCTTGTCTTTGACATTTTCTAAATATATCTAAAATGTCAGAGCCAGCATTTGGGGCCTACAAATCTTTTGAGTGAAAGCCCAGGCCTTCAAATTATGTGCCATTCACAGGTTTAAAATAGGAACATGTTCTATGTTGACTACGAGCTATTTGGAGACTTTGAGGACATCAGGAGAGAATAATTTTATTTTTGGGAGAAATATTGGAGGTAAGAATTCTGAGAGATAACCTACTTATAATCTGAATATTAAACACACAGGCACACGCACACACACACACACACACAACTTTATCACTCTCAAATCCCAAGAATGTCAGTAAGAGTCCAATAGGCAGTCTAGGGTCAGTATAAACCGTGAGAAATTTGTACTAAACATGGGAAGATATGTTCATTTGAAGTGGATGAAATATTTGCAGTGAAAGGAGCAAAATAAGTTTGCAGCAGTTTCTTCAAGTTATAAGAAAAGACGTGTATCTAATTTCCTCTTCCTCATTTACTAGCAAATTATATTTATTTCATGTTGTTTTAGAAATGACATCAATATTGTGATTTTTCCTTATGTTCTTATCCCAAACACTGTTTTCATGTTTGTTTGAGGAAAGAGTAGAAACACAGTTTTAGTTGATTTTGATATAGTCAGATTATACAGGAAACTTGAAGTTTACTGAGCAACATCCATAGATCAAAAACTTTTTAGAATTTAAGAGATCCAAAAAACTTTAGTCCCCCAGGATTCACTTTCTTACTGAAATGACTAGATGGCTGAATATACCAAATTGGAAACTGCAGATAAGCAACAAAAGGATAGCCCCTCTGGTGAAAGAAATGTAGGTATTTAACTAGATATGTAGACTGAGCATGTGGTAATTGGAGGTGCACTCATTTTCCACGACTGAACTGTCCTGAATTCAAAGGACTGTAGATTCTGAAGAACTGTACAGAACTGTATGGTGGAGGTAAAGTCACAATTTCACAAAGGAATTTACAGATTTTGATATATAAGTGAATGTCATCATGATTTTCCACACCTGACTTTGGAGAACAAACCTGAACTTATGTCTAACCTGTGGGCCATCTACCTTATTATTGTGGTTTGGTTTCAAAGTACTACATATTGACTGAGCATTTGCTGCATTCCAAGGCTGGGCTAAGCACTTTACATGTATTTTCTCCTTCAAGAAAAACTAATTAAACTAATAGTAAATGATGCCCACATGAAAGATGCTGTATCCCTGGAATTTTAGTGACAAATATAGGAACCTCACAACTATGTTGAAATGCAGGTGGATCTACCTGATTCTGAGAAATATACTCTATTTCATGAAACTTCTAAACTTCTATAGGCTTTTGAGTCTGATTAGGTTCAGCTATACATAACACAGTACAAAACAGCAATGTCTTTATACAACATATAAGTTTGTTTCTTGGCTGGGTATGGTGGCTCACACCTGTAATCCCAGCACTTTGGGAGGCTGAGGTGGGAGGATTGCTTGGGCCCAGGAGTTCAATACCAGCCTGGGCAATATAGCAAGACTCTGTCTCTATTTTTTTAATATAAAAAATTTAAAAAAATAAAAACAAAACAAGTTTGTTTCTCACTTAAAAGAAGTCAGGAGGTAGAGTCCAGAGCTGGTATGTCAGCTCCACGGTCATTAGGGACATAGATATCTTCCATATTTCTGCTTCTCCATTCAAGCTTTTTATTTTTAAGATTTCATTTTATCTCCAGTATTGACTTCTTAGCCGTATCTGTTTTTTTCATTTTGATGACTGCTCTAAGGTTTAGCTTATGCATTTTTAACTCATCACGATTTACCTTCAAATAATAGTATAATACTTTGTGTGTAATATAAGACCTTTCTATATAATTCCACTTCCTCCTTCCATCCTTTGAGCTATTGTTATCAAACTACATGTTTGAAGACTTCAGCTAGAATTTTGTCCCTTATATATAAATGCTGACAGAAATCTTTAATTATGAACCTGAAAATACAGTCTTGTCATTTTTATTTTAAAGTCAGTTATCTTTTTTAAAAAAATTTTAAGTCGGGGGAGAAGTTTTTTATAATTACTCATATTTATCATTTCTGGCACTCTTCATTCTTTAATATAAATCCAAGTTTCCAAGAAGTTGCTTTAACATTTCTTGCAGTGCAGTTCTGCTGGTGACATCCTCACAGCTTTTGTTGTCTTAAACTTCATTTTTGAAAGATTATTTTCTCTAACTATAGGATTCTATGTGTCAGGGTGTTTTGTTTGTTTGTTTGTTTTGAGACAAGGTCTCGCTCTGTCACCTAGGCTGGAGTGCAGTGGCACGTTCACAGCTCACTGCAGCCTCGACCTTCTGGGCTCAAGCGATCCTTCCACTTCAGCCTCCGGAGTAGTTGGGACTACTGGCATATGCCACCACGCCCAGCTAAGTTTTGTATTTTTTTGTAGAGACAGGGTTTTGCCATGTTGGCCAGGCTGGTCTCGAACTCCTGAGCTCAAGGGATTCACCCGCCTTGGCCTCCCAGAGTTCTAGGATTATAGGCGTGAGCCACCATGCCAGGCAGGTTTTTTTTTCAGCACTTTGGAAATGCCTTTTCATGGTCTTCTGACTTGCACAGTTTCTGATTAGAAGTCTACTGATATTTGGCTGGGCGCGGTGGCTCATGCCTGTAACCCAGCACTTTGGGAGGCCAAGGTGGGCGGATCACGAGGTCAGGAGATCGAGACCATCCTGGCTAACACGATGAAACCCCGTCTCTACTAAAAATACAAAAAACATTAGCCGGGCATGGTGGCGGCCGCCTGCAGTCCCAGCTAGTCCGGAGGCTGAGGCAGAAGAATGGCGTGAACCCGGGAGGCGGAGCGTGCAGTGAAGCAGAGATGGTGCCACTGCACTCTAGCCTGGGCGACAGAGCGAGACTCCATCTCAAAAAAAAAAAAAATAGTCTACTGATATTTTGTGTTTATTCCTCTATACATAATTTGCCTTTTTCCTCTGGCTGATCATAATATTTTCTTATTATTGGTTTTCAACAATTTAACAGTGATGTCTTTTGCAGTGGTTTTTGGGAGTATGTGTTTACTCTGCTTAGGGGTCATTGAGCTTCTTGAATCTGGGTTTATAATTTTCATCAAACATGAAAATATTTTCAGCTATATTACTTCAAATAATTTTTCTGTCGCCCCTCTGACCCATCTCTCATCTGGAACTCCAATTACACAAATATTAGAGCACTTGGTATTATCCCATAGATCACTGAGACTCTGTTTTGGGGGGTATTTTTTCATTTTTTTTTCTTTGTGTGCTTTCTTTCGGCTAGCTTCTACTGCTATGTCTTCAAGTACACTAATCTTTTCTTCTGAGTGTCTAATTTGCTCTGTGCCTAATCTGCCTCTGAGTGTTAATCCCATCCAGTGAAATTATTTCAGAAGTTGTCATTTTAATTTCTAGAAATTCCATTTTTTATATCTTTGATTTCTCTCAGCATACTGAGCATACTTATTATTATAATTGTTTCAATATTGTTGACTGCTAATTCTATCATATCTGTCATTTGTGGCTTTATGTTGACTGACTCTCCGCCTGGTTGTAGATTACTTTCCTGCTTCTTTGTATGTCCTAGTTCTCCTGCTACTTCCCAGGCATTTTCACAATCTTCCTGCCTACACCTTAAGTGCTGATGTTCTCTAAGGTGCTATTATTGACTCCTTTTTTTCTGCTGTGCATACTCTCCATGGGTGATCTCATCCATTGCCATAATTTCAACAGCCATTTATATGATGGTATATTCCAGTTGTATCTTCTGCTGCCCAAATCTGTCTCCAGGGCACAAGAGTCATGTACATAACTGATCACTAGCTCATAAGCACACAGTCCAAAAATCTGGGATCCATCGTTGGCTTCTTCCTTGCAGTAGACACTGTGGTCCACTTCTCAGACTCCATGCTTCTTTTTCTGAGTAATCAGCTCAATTTTCACTGGGACATTTGCACCTCCTCATCATAGCTTTGGTAGAAGCTGACTTCTATGGCTCTAAGGGTACGCACCTGTCTTCATCCTAAGATAATTATCCTTGTGCCATCTCCTGGCAGCCATTTTTGGTTTATGTAGGGACATGTGACTAAATCATTGAGGCTTCTGGGAAAGGAGTTTTCTTTCCTTTACAAAAGAGCTTCCAAAAGTGAATCTTTTTCTTATTTCTTCTTGGACCTAAATAGCGAAACTTAAAGCTACACAAGTTTTTGGCAACCGCCATTCACGATAAAGCTAATACTACAGAAGAAAAAGCAATTAAAATGAGGAAAAAAAAGTGCCTTTAATGACATCTCCGATTTGTTGAATCAGTCATCCCTATAGACTGCCTTTTTCCTGAACTTTCTAGCTAGATGGTTCAATAAATCTCCTTTATTAGTTAAGCCAGTTAGAGCTGGGTTTTCTGCTGCTTTCAACCACAAGCATCATAATTCATAACTTTACTTTTCCCTTCACCCCCAAACCTAGGCAGTTAGTCACGATGTTCTATATTCTATCCCCTGAATAGTGTCTGATTGCCCTCAGTTTTCTCTTCTGCCACTGCCTTACCTTAGTTCAGTCTCTCATGGTTTTTTCCCCTGTAATACTGTAACAGGTCCCATACATGCCACACTCCATAGAGTGATCTTTCTAAAATGCCTATCTTATCAAAATTTCATCTGCTTACAATCCTTGTGCGGCTTCCCATTGTTTCCAGGAAAAGGTCCATGTTCCTTAGCATATTGTGCAAGATTCTTCATTATCTAAGCTGTCTCCCTTACCTTTTTCAGTGTCTCCTCCTGCCACTCCCCCAACTCCATTCTACTGCCAGCAATGCAACTATTTGCTGAACCAAAATACGTTTGGGTCTCACACCTCTAGGTATTTGCACTTGATGCTCTCCCCAACACCACCCCCGATGCTCTCACCCACCTCTCTCTTCCTCCTCCCCTACCAAAATGCACAAACATGCTAATTCCTAGTTATCTCAAGTGATCTTTGAAGCATTTCCTGATTTTGCCCACATCTGTGGGTAGCTGTGCATTTTCCTATTGTAGTACTTCTCAAATTAAGTCTATTTACCTGTCTCCTCCTTTGCATAGTAAGCACTCTGAAAATAAGAATGTTTCTTTTACATTTTTGTATCTCTATTTCTGGGGCTCAAAACAGTGCCTAGCACAAGTAGACACTCAACAAGCATTTTTTGAATGAGCGTATAATTATATAGTCTGTAGATATAAGGATTTCTGATCTTGAGACTCTCTGAAAGCCTTGCTCCAAAGTGTGTCTGATTCCTAAGCATTAATCTTTTTCTTCCAGGGTGTGGGGTTCTAGGTAGGCAGAGAAGGAAAACAAAAACGCTCAGGACGCGTTGCCTTTAGCTCTCTGGAGAGCCAGTAATGTGTCCTGCCTTTCTCCACCCTCCTCCCTACCACCTATCCACACCTGGGTGCCCAAGATGGGTGTAGACTTAGCTGACCAGCCCAACAACATACTCATACCTTGGTTCAGACTGCTCTTATTACCAAACTAAAGTTGGCCAATACACATAAACAATTTTCAACTTGTCTTTTGAACGTATACTTTATGAAATTTGTATGTCTTAAAAACTGTAGGCCTTAAAATGAAAGAACCCGGATTCTTTTATAGTAATCAAGTAAAATACAGGGGTCTTAATCCTGTACTTTGCCTTTGCTAATCTTAAAGTTAGATGTGACTAACTGAGCAAAGTAATTAATTACGGGATTTTGATAGTGGCGATATTCCTAAATTTTATAACTTAATTGTTCAATTACTGGAAACAACTACATTTCAACAAGTCTTAGGTAAAGAAAATTGAATTTAGAGATGATTCAATTGAGGGAAGTGAGGGACAGAGGAATTTGTGATTTAGGGTTTGTGGAAGATAAATTACGCAGCAGGGAAGACTGAAATATGGAGAGGAAGTCAGACCTCGCTCGGTACTTATGACTGGTGAGGCTAGGAGTTGGGGGTGGAGCGAAGTAGGAAGGACCGTCTAAGGGCTGGATCCCCAACAACACCTTAATACAAGACCGCCCTTGTTCAGCCAACAGCAGCACTGAACACGTTCGCTAAGTGTGTCGGTGACCCTGGTAACGGTGGGAGGGGGCGGCCCAAACCTCGCCCTCGAGCATGCTCAGTGCAGAGTGAGCCTGGTCGGGTGCTGGACAACAATGCATCCCTTTTTTCTTCAAGCGGAGAACTACAATTCCCAAGAGCCTTCTCGGCGCGGCGACACCGCCTTCCGCTGTGGCCCTGCCCCGTCCCCTCCCTCAGGCCCCGCCCTACGGCTAGACCCCTCCCCTCCCTGCGAGTGTGTGTCAGTGACCCAGAGGCTGTGTGAGGCGGAGGGACCGTCGGGGGGCGCCGCCGCCGCCTCCACCAGCAGCAGCAGCAGCAGCAGCGCCAGCCCCGCGGCGCGGTCGAATTGGTCCCCAGCCCTCCGGGAGCGCACCACAAAGCAGCCCCAACGCCTCTCCCTGCGTCCGCAGCTCCTCAGCGCTCGGCTCCGTGGTCAACTTCCCCTCGCTGGGCTCGGCTGGCTGGCGCGGAGGGCAGCGGTGGAACGGCGGGCGGTCTACTCGCGCTCCCCGCGCACAACAGTTCACCCTTTCGCCTCGGGTCTCGGGGGCCTCTCTGGGATCCCGGCCACCAGCAATTGTCCGGTAAGTGTGGCCGCGGGATGGTTGGCAGCGGGGCCGCCGAGGGGCGCGGGGAGGGCGGGCGCGCAACTTCCTCGGCGGCTTCCCTAGCGGCCAGCCAGCCGGCTCTCCCTGCCCGCCTGCGCGCCCCCGCGCCCCCGCGGCGGCGGGGAGCGGAGTTTGCGGCGCCTCCATCCCGCGCCCTGGCTGGAGGAAGCGCCTTTGTCAGGAACCGACCCTGTGCGGCCTCCCCCTCCGCCCGGGAGCGGGGCGCGCGGCGGCCAACTCTGAGCCCCGCGCTTGGCTGGCTGAGCGCTCCGGCTGCGAGAGGGGAGCTCTGCGGGTGGCGGGGAGGAGAGGGAAATGAGAGAAACAAAAGGGGCGGTGGGTTTCCCTTTTGTTTGTGCGGATCTGATAACTTCTTTTCCTCCCTTACATAACGCAGACTTCAAGTTAGTCATTCTTTTTATTGTTATGATTGTTGTCATCATCTCTGCGCGTCTTTCACATTTCCTTTCATCTTTGGATCTCAGAGCATTTTAAACACACTAATTAATTTCACTCCCGGGTCCCCTAGGAAACAAGTTAATACGTCCGTTTCCCTAAGTGGGTAAACTGAGGTCGTGAAAAGCTCTCTAATTGATGGATATGCTTGATCTTCTACCGCGCCTGGTGTCTGAGGATATGAAAGCGTTTATGAGGAAGAACCCGTTCTCCAAAGCCCCGTGGAAAAGTTAAAGATACTCATTTTACTTACAGGTTAACTGAAGTCCAAAAGATGTCTAGGTAATTGTTACGTAGTTCAAACCATAATTCTTCTTACATAGTGTTTGAATCTTAAAACCTCTAAAGACTTAGTGAAAAATGCCCCGAGTAGGGAAATTAATGTAAATCATAAACTCATGTCACCGTCTACTTTTATTTTTGTACGTGCAGGTCTGTTAGAGGCAAGAGAGCAAGAATGGGACAGAGGGCAGAGGTTTTTAAAAAATGTACATTTAACAGATTTTAATCACTACACACAAGGAAATGTGCCTTGGTTTTAACAGCACCAACAATATTCCTGTCGTTTAGTCATCAAACAGTATATCAACAAATATTATTGAGAACTTTGTTCATAAGGTGCTGGTTGTGCTAAAAACTGAAGCTTTATATATAAGAAAAGGTCATGTGTTTCGGTTCACAGGCTCTTTACTTTTTCTTTCTCTGCAGAATGTTACTTTGTTTTCATTGCACATGATCTTTTGTTTCAGAAATGGCATTGTCCTTTACTGTGTTGAATATGTATTACTCTTACACTTAAGGATAAATGAATTTATTATTCAGTTCGCAAAATAGGGTGAATTTAAAATATTTTAATTGTGGTAAAGTTTCACTTTATTCAGTTCTGTTTCAGTTTACGATGCGTTTTCTTTATAGCCAACAAAATATTTTCTGAGTGATAAGATTTACATGTCTCGAAACATTGTTCTTATTGTACAAATACAGCATATGAATTCCTTATGTTTTTTAATTTATACCAACAAACTCTTCTGGAGAAAAATCTTTAACTCTGAGGACCTTATTTATTTTGTGAGGTTTCATTTCTTCGGTACCAAACTGGAAAGTACCAAAAACTTAAATCAAGCATCACTTCTACTAGCTCTTTCCTCAGGTAAATAATAATCAGAACTGTAGTAATAGTGAATAGTTTCACTTACTCTAAATTCTCTTAAATTTAATTTTGTATTGTATAGTTGTCCTTACATTTTAGATTTTGGTGGTTGCATCAGAAAATGAAAGTGAGATGTTCGTTATTTTATTTTTTTTTCCCAAAGCCTTCTAACCTGTTCCCTTTCTATAGTATGTTAAAAGAGATCTTGAATTTAAAATAAATAATTGGAAAGTAGAACAGTTATATGTATGCAAAGTTGCATGTAGTGAAGTGGTTATAATGTCGCATGTAGTGAATGTACAGGTTTTAAAGAGGAAACTATCACCTGGCTTTTTATTAGCATGGTAGAAGTGCCGTAATGTAATAGTAGTGGTATTTATTTGCTTCTAAAAAGTAAGCTGGAAATTTGCCTCAGTGGAATTTGTAGGGGGAAGGAATCCATCCTTTCCTTAAGATTGGCATTTAAATGTTCTTACAGTTGGTTATGTTGAACTTTCTCTGTGGTATTTTCAAGCCAGATTTACCAGGGACATTTGTACGTTAAGGAAGCTATTAACACTGTCTTGGCTCAGTCACTGGAATCCGCAGGCAGAAGTTAGTGTTGACTGGCGAAGTCTGGCTTTGCAGGTTTCATAATTTCTTTGAGACCCCTTAAAGGAAATGACTGAAAAGTACGGGGTAGGAGGTTAGTCTAGTACTGCCAAATGCCACTGAGGCAAGTTTCAAAGGGGAAGCCAAAGGATGTTTCCATTTGATTTAACTTCAGCCTCTCCTGGGTTGTCAGAATGTCACTTTTGTATTTTAAGAGTTCTATCATTTCAGAATATGATTTATTATGGTTTTCTAGTAGGTCAGGTGATAAGGACTGTAGATAGTCATTATGCTTCGTGGACAACTAATGTTTTTAGGCAGAAGCTTCTATAGCTGATAAAGATTTTAAGCCAAGGACTTAGAATTGAAAACTAACACATACATACACATTTTACCATAATACATCAATGTAGACCTATCCTAGTATTTATTAGGTTAGAAAGGCTTTTTGGATTATTTTATTATGCAGATATATTTAACTGTAAATATTAAAATTTCATAATGACTAATATATGATGGCACTGAGGTGGCTTTAGGAGCTCCTTTGCGGGGGGAGAAAAAAAAACATGTTGTTCCAAAAGTTACAGTTATGTCTTTGAGGAGAGTAAAGCAGATTTAAAAGCCAGTGAAAAAAGGAAGAAAATCAACAAAGTGAAGAAAATCTGATGAAGATGTTTTTAAATAATACAATATAAAGATTCTTGGCAGCATTTATATATAAGGGACAAAATTCTAGTTGAAGTCTATAAACAGTGAATTCCACTTAGCACTTTCTGTTTATAGATTTCTAGCCATCTTTTCCAGATTCCCTCTGAATATATTACACAGGCAAAGTAAATAGAAGTCATTCTTTCAAGGGATTTGGGTTCTTGGAGATTTTTTTACACTTGTGGTAGTGGGGGAGGGGAAGTGCTTATTATATTTTCTTAGTTTAAGTGTGACCTGTGCCATAGAATATTTCCCTAGACTAATGTGTGGGAACCTCACATTGACATTGACAAGAAATATTGGTCATTGAAAGATCTCATATGATTTCAAGTTCTGCACTAGCTTTTTTTTTTTTTTTTTTTTTGCATGTTGTCTTGAGTAGATCACTTCAATTTTTCCTTCAGAGACTGAAAATAACTGCCTAACATATTATGTTTAGTAGGTCCTAAATACTTTTTGTTGTTTAATGAATTTACAGGTAATAAAGAGAAAACACAGTGTTTCTTGAATGGATGTCAGGGAATTTCTAATTTTTTTTTTTGATAGAAAAAAGTAATCAAAACATAAACATCTGATTGGAGTCTTTCAATTAGCATAGGCACCTTCAGAAATAAGCCTAGAGGAAGAGAGCTTCATCTGGTGGTTTAACAGAAATGAGTTGTAAATGACTCTTAAGAAGAATTGACAGTTTTTCAGAATGTTGTACCAGATGTTTTAGATTCTTTTTGCCACATAAACTCCACTTCAGAGAAATGGGGTTCTACATAGTACTCTTGTATCACCCCTGTAATACCGTTACACCTCAAAATACCAGTTGCAGAAAAATAGAATGTGTTGCTGATGCCTATAAATGGGAAAATCCTGACATCTGTCTTCATCCTCCAGTTAATCTTCATGTAGTTTTTAAAAAAATTAATTCAACACACATGTAATTTACTTCCTTTTCAGAAAATTTGTTGCTAATTTTTATTTTATAACGAGCCTCTTGGGATGTTGCTAATTCTAAAAATATGTAATACCCCCGGTTTCCCACCATCTTCTGCAGTTTCTTTTTCTATTATGTTTTTGGCTACAGTTTTCTTTTTCCCCTAAGCTGTCTAAAATAAGCTAAGAAATGTTTAAATGTAGTTGACAAGAAACACAGTCAGTAATTTATCATGCTAAAATTTCAACATACAAGGTGCAATGAAATCTGTTTTAGGGATAGTACACTTTTGAAGGGGGCTAAAGCAAGGACAGCAAATAAATTTCATTTGGGGTACCAAATCTGATTGTTTAGTGGTGGCTGCCTAGAGTGCTGTGTTTAGAAAACTGGGAGTCCTTGTTCAAACTTAGCAGGAAAGAGTACTGTGAATAGCAATTTCTGCTGTTGGTGAGCGGTGGGCTTTTGGCATGGATGCCAAATACATTCAATATTTATTGATGCCGTTTACATGTCACAGGTCTAGATGCTGATACCTCACAGACTAAAATCTCTGCTTTCGTGGTGTTTACATTCTAATAATAAGACACAAACCATAAAATAAATAAAATACATTGCGTTTTAAGAGAAATGACTGGGCGCAGTTGCTCACACCTGTAATCCTAGCACTTTGAGAGGCTGAGGTGGGAAGATCCCTCTTGTCCAGGAGTTCAAGACCAGCCTAGGCAACATGGTGAGACCTTGTCTCTACAAAGGAGTTTTTTAAGAAATTAACTGGACACGGTCCCAACTACTCAGAAAGCTGAGGTGGGAAGATCACTTAAGCCTGGGAGATTGAGGCTGCAGTGAACCATGATTGCACCACTGCACTCCAGCCTGGGCAACAGAGCGAGACCCTGCCTCAAAACAATAAAAATTAAAAAATAAAAGAAAAATGGGCCAGGCGCGGTGGCTCACGCCTGTAATCCCAGCACTTTGGGAGGCCGAGGCGGGTGGATCACGAGGTCAGGAGATCAAGACCACGGTGAAACCCCGTCTCTACTAAAAATACAAAAAATTAGCCGGGTGCGGTGGCGGGCGCCTGTAGTCCCAGCTACTCCGGAGGCTGAGGCAGGAGAATGGCGTGAACCCGGGAGGCGGAGCTTGCAGTGAGCCAAGATCGTGCCACTGCACTCCAGCCTGGGCGACAGAGCGAGACTCCGTCTCAAAAAAAAAAAAAAAGAAAGAAAGAAAAATGACCTGATTTATTCAAAAAATTAATAGCAGGAAATAGCGAGGGAGAACTATAAGATCAAAAGAGACTTAAGAGGCTTATCCACCAAATGCAATGTATGAACCTTAGTTATATCCTGCTTTGAGCAAACTAACTGTAAAAAGACATTTATTCAAAATTGGGGAAATTGAGACTCTGGATATTTAATGAAAAGGATTTGTCCATTTTTTCAGGTGTGAGAATGTACTTTTTTTTTTTTAAGTGTTCTTTTAGAGATGTATAATAAAGTGTTTACAACTTAAAATGTGCTGTGTGGGTTTTTACTTCAAAATATTGAAAGGGAGAGGAACATAGATGAAACAAGATTGGCCATATATTGAAAATTGCTGAAGGTAGATGCTATATGGATACATGAGGTTTCTTACTTCGTCTTTATTTTTGTGTATGTTTGAAATTTCCCCTAATAAACAGTTTTACACACAAACAGAAAAATAAAGCAGGGAAGGAGAAAGGAGAATAAATGGGATATGTGTATGAGGTTGGGAGGAGGATACAGTTTTTTGTTTTTTGTTTTCGAGATGGAGTTCTGCTGTCGTCACCCAGGCTGGAGTGCAGTGGGGTGTTCTCAACTCACTGCAAACTCTGCTTCCTAGGTTCAAGTGGTTCTCCTACCTCAGCCTCCTGAGTAGCTGGGATTACAGGCACACGCCACCACACCCAGTAGAGTTTTGTTTTTTAGTAGAGACAGGGTTTCACCATGTTGGCCAGACTGGTCTGAAACTCCTGACCTCAAGTGATCACCCACCTCGGCCTTCCAAAGTGCTGGGATTACAGGTGGGAGCCACCACACCTGGCCAAGATGCAGTTTTAAAGGGTAGTGAGAAAAGACTTCATTGAGAAGATGATAAAGAGTTGAGAAAGTGAGTAATGACCTGAAGGAGGTAGCACAGCAAGCCTTGCAGGTCTCCTTGGAGCAAGACATTATACACAGAGGGAATAGTAAGTGCAGTGGCCCTGAGATGAGAGCATGCCTACAACTGCAAGAAACTACAAGAAGACAAGGATGTGAGCCAGGCATAGTGGCTTGCACCTATAGTGCCAGCTACTCAAGAAGCTGAGGTGGGAGGATCACTTGAGCCCAGGAGTTCCAGACCAGTCTGAGCAACATAACCAGATCCTGTCTAAAAAAAAAAAACCAAAAACTAGGGTAACAGGGTGAGTATGAGTACATAAAATCAGCATCAGCATGGGAAAGGAAGGTTAGAGAAGACTAAATTGTGTAGGGCTGGTTATCTATCTTTAAAGGAAAAATATTTTATACACTTATCTAAAATAAGTCTTATACTTTAGAGTAGTCACCGTGGAAATTATACACTTAACAATACTATCATTACTCAGTATTTTTAGAAAAAAAATTTTTTTTTGTCATCTAAGTCAGTTTAAGACACTTGAAAATAGCTCGTTACTTTGTATTTGCTCCTTGTTTTTAAGGAAAAACGGGCTGATTGGCCACGTGATATTTCATGTTATTTATCAGATATGACTCACAGAGGATCTTGACAGAAAGAAAATGGGAAGTAACTTGAGGCTGTTTCTAAAAATCAGATCCAGTCTGAGAAGGCTGTTATTGTTTGTAAAAGTCAGATCCACCCATAGACTAAAAAGGAATTTTAATAATGTTGTGGATAATTGTAGCATCATTTGGAATAAGGGTATATAACCTCTAAGAGTGACTAGTATGGAAGGCACCATACTAATTTGGATATTTTAAGGTCTCACAAAATGCATGCACACACACATACAAGATTATATACAATTCTTAATACCAAGTATTCAAAACAGTCATTTCAGGTAAATTTCATTTATATTCTGCATTCAAGACTAAAGGGATGGTATTTAAAACGCAGTGAAGTTGTTTAACTCATGTCACTATGGCATACACTTGGGGAACTAAAAGACTAACACATGTTAGTGTTAAGAGATGAATCTGGCTCTTAAGTCTTATATTCATGCTTCATTTCTCAGATTAGTAGTTGTTTTGAGAACATTCTGATTTACCATAAAGAACTGTTTTTAATCTTTATTAATAAAGGCATAGAAAAAATTGGATCTCATCTAAATGTTTAAATGCCCCCAAAAACCTCAATAAATATGGATTGTAAAAATCTACTCTCAGGACAATATACATGTAGGATTACTAATTTTGAACAATTACTATACTAGTTCATTCTTTAGAGGTACAGTTTTTCCAACCTGAGAAACTAAACATTTCAGTGATTTTTACTCTCCTGATAATATTGAGTAAAGAAAGCCATTCTTTTTCTTGTTATTTATGTCCAATGGTGGGGGAGCACAACGTTTTCATTTGTTTTGTTTTGTTTTGTTTTGTTTTGTTTTGTTTTGTTTTGTTTTGTTTTTGAGACAGAGCCTTGCTCTGTCACCAGGCTAGAGTGCAGTGGCGCAATCTCGGCTCACTGCAACCTCCACCTCCTGAGTTCAAGTGATTCTCCTGCCTCAGCCTCCCAAGTAGCTGGGATTATAGGCGCGCACCACTACGCCCGGCTAAATGTTTGTATTTTAGTAGAGACGGGGTTACACCATGTTGGCCAGGATGGGCTCGATCTCCTGACCTCGTGATCCACCACCTCAGCCTCCCAGAGTGCTGGAATTACAAGCGTGAGCCACTGCGCCCAGCCTCATTTGTATTTTTAACCAATCATATTTAAAATTTAATGCCATGAAGTAGAACTTATGAACTTTTATTATGTAATTACATAGTGACCACTAAGAATATAAGTATATAACTGTGTAAGGAATACTTTAACAAAGCTTCCTATTTAAACATTTTTCAGTAAATAGTTAGGAATCTAGTTCTTTAATTCACTCAGTTTTTGTCCTTTTAGTGTATGTAGATGTGTATGTATAGATAGATAGCCAGACTCTCTTACCATATACTGCACATACTGTCAGGACTGAGCTGCTAGACTAGATTATTTAACGTATTTTAAACGTTAACTAGTTTGTTAACATGGAACAACTGAGCCCATATAAAGTGGCAGTGGTTTTTCGTAAAGATCTTTGAAGTTCCATGATGATGACCATACTGAAGTGTGACTTATTTTAGAAATAGCTTTCATTCAGGCTGTTGATTTACTGGTAGGATCATGAATCTGTTTTTCATTTCCATTTTTGTGGAATAAATGAATAACTTCTGACGGAAGAGAAAGAGAGGGAAAGCAGCAAGAGAAGGAAGGAAAGGAAAAAATTGGATCTCACAAAATAGTAAATATGACTATGGATAATTCTCTTAACCTGGATGTGCTTAAGTGTCTATGACCTAATGAGCTAAGGCTCAAGTGTGTAAATTAAGTAGAGAATAGAAGTAATAATACAACTTTCATTTGAAGAAAAGTTGTTGCTTTGCAAAAGGGCATCTTACATTTCACGTTGACTTAAACCTTATGACCATGATAAAATCTATACTTAATTTTGGAAATAATAATGAGTAACAATAATTGAGAGATTATTTGAAAATTCAATCTATTAAGCTTTGTAGATTTTTACAGCAACAGGTTCAAGGTTATTCTTCTCAGCTTGTGCATTGCAAGATACTTGTAATTTCCTGCCTGTCTCACTTTCATCTATTCATTACTCTGCCAATAGCTCTCTTTATCATCCTTTGCCAGCTTTAGTCATGCCTATTGCTCTTCAACAGCGTTTTCTATGTTTGTCTGCCATTTTTATACTTATAAAGTAGACTTGGAATGAATTAAGATTATGAAGTAGTAACCTGTGGATGGCAAATACAGTACTTTTCCTATTTGTGCCATACTTAATCTTTTTAAACTTTCCTTGCCTATTTCTGGTGTGTGCCTTGGAGATCTCTCATCAGACACTAAGAGATAACTACATGACCTGTAGGATGTAATACTTTTTTAACTCAATAATGTAGGAAACAGTTTGAGTTTAAACTCAAATTCATTGAGTTAATCCTACATCCATCCAGAAGCTACATACCTAAACTAGCAAAGTTTGATAGTAAAATTAACAGCCTAGTGGAATTTCAAAAACTATTTTCAGCTCTTGATGTTTGTTATCTTTTCTAAAAATGTCAAACAATTGGGGACTTCATCATTACTGTAATACTAATCATATATGACCTTAGGGGAAAACTGTACTTCTGTTGAGCGTCTCTTTGACAGTCAAGAGGAAAAGATAAAAAGATAAGTAATGTGGTAAAGAAGGTTATAACTTCTTCCTTCCACAAGAATGAATTATGAAGTGACTGGCCCTGATATTTTTCTAGTAACTCGTAGTGCTCAACATATCATTTGGCTTAATCTTTAGAAGGCACAGTTTAATTTTATTTTTTAACAATAAGTGAAAACAATTGAAAGTGCTTTGTTGGTTCTTCAAAACCTTAATGTTGAATTCCTGGTTCTTGGCAGATACTATCCGTAGTACTTCATGTTCCTCTGGGTTTATTTCAGATTTAATGAACTGCATGTACTGGAAGCACTAAAAGCTGATTGGCTTTAATTTAGACTACAGTTAACATGATGGATTTTTCTTTGAATTGTTCTCACTGTCATTCTTTAAGTTTACCATCAAAGGATCAAAACATCCAAATTACAAAACTAATTAAGTTCATCATTCATGAGAAAATGTGTTAAATACGTATCTTTTGTAAAGTAGCGGCTGCTTCTAATTAGAAACCAGTCCTATAGACATACCTTATGTGTCAAAAAGCTTTTTAAATATGCTTACTGCTTTACTGTTATTTTCATTTAAAATAGGATGATCCAGTTTCTGAACTAGCCTTGTCTGTTCCCCAAAGGAACTAGGATGAATTTTGAGGAGGGGCTCTTAAACTGTTAAACATTGAGCAGATCTGTAACTTCATTGAGAGCAGACATTTTTAAAAATTCACCACTGACATTTATTCAACAAAAAGAAGATCAGATTTTGCTAAAGCCTTTTGGTTGTGTCTCTTTTAGAAATAACATGTTGATTTATTTGCATATAGTTCAGCTCTTAAGGACCAGTCTTTTAAGGCTTTAGCCAGAATTTGTCTCCTAAAGCTGACTTTAAAATGGCTTCCAAAAGGATTTGCTGAGTTTCAGAACTGAGTAGGCTGCTAATGATTCAGTAGGCCCCCTCATTTTCCTCCTCCTCCTTAAATTGAAGGCTCTTTCATACCATCTAGGTACCCTGAGTCATCATGGATAAACTCTAAAGAAGAACTGTCATATGGAAAAAACTCTCCATGAAGTGAGAATGTCAGAAAGCAGTCTGAGTCAGAGATCATTCATTGATCACAATGATACAATCTATAGGTTGTGGGCTTCATTTTAAATCTTTTAACGTACTTCCATGTATGTCCTTATTATAGGATTATAAATCCTATAATGCCCATAAAACCATCTGAGGTGTTTATTCCCAGTTAATTTCTAATTGGCTTGGTTTTTATTACATGAAAAGGATTTTATATTTTTTATTGAATAAATAGAGAGGAGAGGCAATATGATACAGGATACAAACCACTATATCAGAAGTTAGGGGACCTGGAGTTCTGATTTATCTTCTCAATATGTGACCTTGTATATTTCATTTAACCTCTTTGAGCTTGAGTTTCCTATCTTTACAAGGTCAGTAACTCCAGCACTCACACCCTCTTTGGAGCCAACCCATGGCAGATACAGGTACTAGCTGTATCTGTATCGGTATCTGTATCCCAAACGAGCTTCAGGTAACTTTTTTGTACAGCACTGTCAGAAACTATATATATAATTGCCATTCTGATGAAATCTCTTTATCATCTCAGCTATATCAGGTCTCTTCCAGCTCCAGGATTCTATGACTTTAAATAATTTGCCTATAGAAAGTCTCTCTCTTCTATCTATACTGTCTTCACATTGAGTGCTCAGGGTTGAAACTTACTCTATGAGCTTAAGAATTCTTTGTAGTCAGGGATAGCATGTTTATGTTTCATTTAGTGATGTTAAAACAAATGATTGAAGAAAACTCATGGGGGTACTTAAAATTCCAAATGAAATGGTAACAAATAAAAATGTTTAGTGCTAATTTGATGGAAACTCATTTTAAGTTCTAAACGTTTATGGCACAGACCTCAGGTTAGTGAAATTCGAAGTGATGTATTTGTTTGGAGGGCACATAATGAAGACATAGAAATCCTAGACCCAGAAATAAAGAGGCCTGAGTTCTAGCTTTGCAAACTGTTTTTTTTAACCTGGTTAGTGTCTTCATCTATTGTAATGGTATCAGACCAGTGTTTTTCATTAATGTATTATACAAATTACCTAAGGATCATATTACAATGCATATGCTAATTCAGTAAGTATGGCTGGGGCTTGAGCTTCTTCATTTTTAGCAGGCTTCTGGGTGAGCTACTGCTATAGGCCATGGACCATACTTTACTTATAAAAGTACTAGGCCATTTCCAAGGCTCCTTCTGGTTTAAAGGGTCTTTAAATTATAACTCCACTTCTTTTTTTCCAGCTCTTTCGTATCACTATTAAACTTGTACTTTTTGAAGCCACATATCCCAGACTCATTCCCTGTTTTCTCAGTTTGAGAGCTCCATTAATTTTGTTGTTTTTCCCTTTCCAGAATGAACTTGACGTAGGTGGTCATTCAAGTTAAAGCTAAGGTAATATAATAGAAAGAGTCTTTAATAAGAAGAAAACTTTACCATATGCCTCCCCCACTAATTGGTAGCTCTGTTGCCTTGGACAGTTGACTCAGTTTACTTAATCTCAAGGTTCTGAGAACAAGCCTCACCGGGACTTATTAAATACCTTATCCAAAATGCTTGGGGCAAAAAGTGTTTTGGATTTCAGATTTTTTCAGATCGTGGAATATTTGCATTATACTTGGAAGAGCATTTCCTTCGAGAGTTGTGTTAGCACTTGAAAAGTTTCAGGTGTTGTAGCATTTTGGATTTCAGATTTTCAAATTACAGATGCTCAACCTGTATCTTCCTGGTAAGGTTGTTGAAAGGAATAGAGATAATATATAAAGTTCTCAGCACGATGTGAAGCATAAAGTAGGTACTCAAGAATTGGAAGCTATTTTTATTATTTCTACTGGCATCCTGACTTGGTCTAGTAGAAAGAGAAAAAGGAGTGGGAAAGATCTGTTGCCAATTCAGGACCTTTCTCTGGGAGCCAACTTAAATTTTCAACTGCTTATTAGACATATTAACTAAAATTCTTCAAACTTACCATAGTGAAAAAGACCTCTGTTTTCTTTCCATATCTGTTCTGCCTCCTTCAATACTGGTAGAGATTACTGTTTCTGGCTGGGCGCAGTGGCTCATGCCTGTAACCCCAGCACTTTGGGAGGCCAAGGTGGGTGGATCATTTGAGGTCAGGAGTTCGAGACCAGCCTGGCCAACATGGTGAAACCATGTCTTTACTAAAAATACAAACATTAGTTGGGCGTGGTGGTGTGCACCTGTAATCTGAGCTACTCCTGAGGCCGAGGCAGGAGAATTGCTTGAACCTGGGAGGTGGAGGTTGCAGTGAGCCGAGATGGCACCACTGCACTCTAGCCTGGGCAATGGAGTGAGACACCACCTCAATTTAAAAAAAAAAAAAGAGAGAGATTACTATTTCACTCTCTACATGCCGGTTAGGATCCTGTCATTTCTGCCTTTGTTTCTCAAGTACAGTTGGCCTTCTGTATCCGTGGGATCTGCATCTGAGGATTGAACCAAACATGGATCAAAAATATTTGGAAAACAAATACAATAAAAAATAACAATACAACAATAAATACAACTAAAAAGTACAGTATAACAACTATTTTCATAGCACTTACATTTTATTAGGTAGTATAAGTCAGAGGTCCCTACCCCCAGGGCATTGACCTGAACCTGTCTATGGCCTATTAGGAACCAGGCCGCACAGCAGGAGGTGAGTGCTGGGTGAGCAAGCATTACTGCCTGAGCTCTACCTCTTGTCAGATCAGCAGGGCATTAGATCTCACAGGAGTGTGAACCCTGTTGGGAACTGTACATGTGAGGGATTTAGGTTGGGTGCTCCTTATGAGAATCTAAATAGTGCCTGATGATCTAAGGTGGAACAGTTTCATCCTGAAACCATTTCCCCGCAACCACTCACCCTTAACCCCCATCTGTGGAAAAATTGTCTTCCACGAAACTGGTCCCTGGTGCCATAAAGATTGGGACTGTTGATATAAGTAATCCAGAGATAAAGTATACCAGAGGATGTATGCAAATACTATGCCATTTTATATAAGGGATTTGAGCATCTGCAGATTTGGGTATTGGAGAGAAGTCCTGGAACCAGTCCCTTGCAGATACCAAGGGACAACTCTGTATATTTGTTTCTAACTCGCCCCATGGATGCCTCAAAAGTACCTCCCATTTCCATGTCCAGGGTCAAACCTATGAGGGCCTCTTCAAAGTGATTTATTACCCTTAATAGAAGTTAATTTCCAGCATTGTCCCTTTTCCAAAAAAATTCTCTTTAGCAGAAAATAGTTTCTATACTGAAGTAATCATTTCTAAATAATTGATAATAGAAATATTCAGGTAATTCAATAGGAATTTACTGTCAGAAAAACTCTAACAGGAAACCTTTATTGAGCTACTACTGTGTACTAGACATTTGTTTAATGTCCCGTGACAATCCTTTGAGATAGGTCATATTATATTAAAAGGTAATAGGGTAGGCCGGGCGCGGTGGCTCACGCTTGTAATCCCAGCACTTTGGGAGGCCGAGGCAGGTGGATCACGAGGTCAGTAGATCGAGACCATGGTGAAACCCTGTCTCTACTAAAAGTACAAAAAATTAGCCTGGCGTGGTGGCGGGCGCCTGTAGTCCCAGCTACTCGGGGAGGCTGAGGCAGGAGAATGGCGTGAACCCGGGAGGCGGAGCTTGCAGTGAGACGAGATCGCGCCACTGCACGCCAACCTGGGTGATGGAGCGAGACTCCGTCTCAAAAAAAAAAAAAGAAAAAAAGGTAATAGGGTATAATGATTGCAAGTATAGGGTTTCAATCCCAGATGTCAGCCCTTACTAGTTGTTTGACCACAGGCAATTTGCCGAACTGATCTGAGCCTCAGTTTCCTTCTATATGAAATAGAGATGATAATATCACTTATCTCCTAAGAACATTATTAGGAGTTAAAGAATTTTTTAAAAGCTCTTTGAAAAATGCCGGGCATTTATTATGATAAGCACTGCATATGTGTTAGTTACTGTTTTTTATTATCTTAGTCTTACAGGTTAGGAAACTGAGACTCAGTGAAGTTGGTCCAGGTTTCACAGCTATTAAAAGATAGTGCCAGGAGTCGGACGTAGACAGTCTGACTCCAGAACTCCCTTAACCATTCTATTTTACTTCATCTCAAGTAATAATAATTTATCTTATCCTCTTGCATACAGCCTCCATATTAATGGCCTCATTGTGATCATAGGAGTAATATAATTCGTTCTAGCAGTCACATGTGGTACTTAAAATGTAGAATTTCTAAAATATGCAGGTAAAAGCTCACTTTAATACAGTCTGAGAAAACATAAGAATATATATTTAATTCTATTTTATTTCATGTTTCTTATTCTCTATTTCTTGTTAACAGTCACCAAAATCCCTAGAAAGTGGAAGTACTAGTTTTACATTACTATATAGTGACCTAGTTGACGTGATTTACTTGCTCTGTTAAATCTTCTTTTGCTAAATATTTTCAGAATGACTGGAGCTCATTACCATGTTGTAACTACATAAGTGTGCTTAAAATCAAGAATTTTTATGAATATGATTAACTGGTACCGAAATTATGTAGTGATTTGCCTGTTTTTAGTTTTTCTGTGAATTTTAATTTTTATCAGCTGCTTTTTGTATAGAAACTTTGATTTTAGTATTTTGATGTCTTTGTATTAGATGCATATATACTTGAATCTGCTTAAATTTACAAGCTTTAGACTGTGACAATCATTTAGTCCTTTAGTAAAAATAAAAAGCACATCTGATTACTATTTAAAGCTTCTATAGATGATTTGCTCTCTCCCCCACCCCATTCCCCATTACTTATTAATTTCTTTTTTCCATTGTTAGTGTTTTATTCCTTTGTGGCAAAAGAATTTCCTTTGTATTAAGACAGTATAAAGACAAAAGATACAAAAACCTGATAGTGTTTGAGAAGAGGACAGATTTGAAAAACCAGAATTATCTATGAGGAAAAGTCTGTTTTTACCTTGGTTTTGAAACTGGATTCTGTGACCTAGTGTATTTACTTTTGGGGAAACAAACATACTTGAAATAGTTGGTATGTCAGTTAAGACACTCTATTGTGACAGAAACAACTCAAACAGGCTTAAAAGAGAAAAGGGAAATGTATTGATTTGTGTACATTGGTTCAGGATAGGTGTGGCTTAAAGAATGGCTCCACCCAAGGCTCTCATAATGTCATCAAGACTCAATTTCTGTACATTTCTTAGTGCTGCTTTCTTGGTGTTGGCTTTCTGATCCATCTGTACATGAGCATAAGATAGCTTCAATTCCCTTAGCACCTAAATCCACCCAGTGTCATGTGTAGCTGGAAAGAGTGACCATCTTTCTTAGAAGTCGCAGCAAAAGTCTCAGTGCATTTCATTGGCTCTGACTGGCCCACTCCCTTGTGGCCAGGAGAATATGAAGCTCTGATTTTTGAGTCTGAGCCATATGTCCAACCATCAAGTTTGAGGATAGAGTCAAATCCAGATATATATAAACTGAGAATAAAAGAGGGGTTTCCTCCAAAAAGGAAATGAAGATACCATTATATGAGAGAAAAGAGGAATTTGGGCAGCAGAAAACAGATGCCCATAATGCTTGATAGTGCCTTTTCTATTTTAAGGGTTAGCACTCAACTAGGAAAGACTTGTTCATGTTTTTCTTTTTTTTTTTTTTTTCTTATTTAGTATTTAGTGCTAACTTGGGATTTGTATGAATTTCTACATTGCTGTTTTAAAGCAATATATACATATACATATATATATATATAAATTGCTAGAACTTTTTGACCCCTGAGAGCTTTAAGAATATATCAAAATTTAAAATTTGGCACTACTTTAACAAATTTAATATCTTATTATTAATTTTCCTATTAGCTTTAGTAATGAAATTTGTTGATAGCTAGTTTTGTAATGTCTTAAGCAGACTGTGCTTTTGGACCAAGAAATTCATAAAGAACCATGAAAATGAAGGTTCTCTCCTAGATACTCAGGGCCTCAGGGAGAGAGAGGAGTAAAGGGTTATGAAGGGCAGTAACAGAGTCTTTACGTGTTGATTTCTAGAACTGATTTTAGTCTGAAAATGAAAACCCAGTTCTTATCAAAAAGGAAAATAAGTTACCCATTGTGTTTTACTCTTCCTTTTTAACACCCAAAGTATGAAATGAAATAAAAAATAATACATTATGGCCTCTAATATCATTTAGATAGCTTCTTCTATTTCCTCTGTTATATTACTGTGTATATGAATGAGCACATCTATTCCCAAAAGGCTTTAACATTCTATAGTCTCTAGGAAATTTTATTTTTTTCTTCTAAATTTCTTGAATAAATTTTATAGAAATATTTATGCCTTTTTTATGCACCAAATTAAAATGAAGACTTCATAAGATCTAATTTAGCAAACTTTTTAATGTCTTTCCCTTATTTCTTCAATATTAAGTGCTGCAAAATGAGCAAGACAGTTTCTCCCTTGGAGGAGTGTTCGGCTTTAATAGAAGATAGCACAGGGTCATATGTAACTATAATATAAAACTGGATAAGGCCCATAAAATAATTGCAGATAAACTATGGGAGCTCAAAAAAGATTATGCCCAGTTTAGGGCATAAGGAAAAACTTTCAGACTGGGAAAAGAACATCAAATGGGCCTTGAAATATTATTAGAACTTTTTACAAGTGAGTAGTGATAACGTTAACAACACTTGTTTGCTGAGTATTACATATGCAGTTTCATTTTTTTCAAAAATGTCTGATATATGAACGTAGCATAGTGGCATATGCCTGTAGTCCCAGCTACTCGAGTGGCTAAAATGGGAGTAACCCCGGAGTTTCAGACTAGCCCGGGCAATACAGCCAGAACCTGTCTCAAAAGAAATTCTTTTTTTGATATATGTGATATAGAGAGTAACAACCATGTCACTTTAAATTAGGGGGAAAAGTTGGGAAGAATCTGGAATTATGGTGGATTCAAAAGACACATGATTCAAAATTTCAAAATCAAAAGTCACGTAGCTTATTGGGACACATCAAATGAGAAGCTTTCTACTGCAGCCACCACATTAATTTTTCATAGTATATACTAGAGTTGAGAATCATTTCTAACAAAAATTACATTGTGTCTCTGGAGAGGTAATCAGTGATTTGCATGAAAACTTAATAGTACATGCATTGCCTTAAAAAGTGCTACTTTAATCTTCTATCATTTAAGAAATTCCTGTGACTTTATGTGGATCATCAATACAAGCAATCATAGACTATATTCTATTATACATATTCTAGAATCAGCAGTGTATTTATTTGTTTGGTGTTTACATAAGTCTTAGTGTGTTTTATAAATAATAGGATGGTTTGTTTAAAGTGGGCTTTTGAAGATACAGTGTGACTTTAAATGAATGGTCTTAGAAAACTTATAAATAGCCTAAATATGTACTGAAGAACATTTCATAATCACAAAAAAAGAAATAATATATCTGATGAATTATTAAGAATCTGTCCTTAAATAAAGTCCTCTTTTTGAAAAGGTATTAAGAAGAGGAATTAGACAAAACTTGTTTGAATATGGTTGTAATTGCAGTTTACTGAGTTACATATAAAAGAGCCCAATTAGTTTTAACAAATATAGTATCTGGGTTTATGCTATTCTGAGCCTCGTATTTTTCATTGAATCCCAGGGGTATATTAAAATGCCTCCCTTTATGCTTCTATACAAAAGATTGTTCTGACAGTAAGTTTAAGTGATTTTCACAACTTATTGCTGTCTAAAAATTTCTCTTGACTTCACATTTTGTTCTGAATATGTTGGTTTCTTTCCTCCACCCACACAATGTTGAAGGCAAGGGAAGCAAGAGTTGCAAAGTAATACAGTGAATTTGAGAACCCTGGCTTTTTTTCAAAACAAACCTTTATTATAAGATTGCTTTTTACTGATACCAAAAAAGGGTGGCATTTTGGCAAATGGTCAGTAAGTGTATGAATAGCCTAATTGATTTAGCTGGAATGAATAAGAAGCTTTGCTATTTGTCCTTGTAGATAGTTGGCTCAGTAAACATTGTGATGGTGATAGACCAAATTTTCCATGGTGAAAGGTAAAACAGAACAACAAAAAACCCACCAAACTTATAGATCCAAATATCAGCAATTTTATGTCTATGTCAGGGTCTTCAAAGAAGGAGCAGTGTGTTAATTAGGATCTCGTTTGAATTTCTATTGTGAAAAAATAATCATGTTAACTTACATAAAACCCGAATTTGACAGATGTTACTATGTGAAAATATTAATAGAGGAGATCCTTGCTGAGAATTTAAAGCTGCATGAAATTGTGTGTGGAAATTTAAACTTATCATATACTCCACAGTAAACGCCAATAAAGGCAGATGGCATAATTAGGACAAAGATAATAGTAGAAGCAAAATAAGAATTTTTTAAAAACCTTATGGATGTCACATTAGTCTGACTCAGTCTGTAACTCTAGTTAGAAATGTAAAATTTGAGGGATTTTTGGGGTACTATAAGAAAAGAATCTGCTTTGGGGGTGGGATGTGAGGAGAAAGAAATGTTTGTGGCAATTAAGATGTATATAGTATATTTAAGAAGTACATTTGCAATTCTAATCACTTAGTTCAAAAGGAGAAAACTATGTGTAACTTTATTTACTTTTAATACTATTATTATTATTACATGATTAAAAATAGAAAATCTTGAAAAATTCTAGAGGGTAAAAGTGTTATTTCTAATTCCATTAGCTCCTTTTAAGATAGGAACATTTCGTATTAGTCTCCTAGCACAGAATCTGAACCATAGTAGGCACTCCATAAATGTTTACTGAACTAACCTGCATTTTAGAAGTAATCAGGGTGCAAAGCAGAATTATTTTTCTAGGCTTTAAAACTATACCACTGCTCCTTACCCCTATACACACCTTTGAAACTCAGTTTTGATACAAATAGGTTCTCAGTTTTGGGTGTGAAGAAAACTGGTTGATATTTTTTTTTAATCTACTAAATGTTGGCCAGAGCTGAAATTGCCTGAAAGGGAACTTGATTTAGCAGAATTCCTTCTTTTCAGAAAGAAGGACAGACTAAATTATATGAACGGGAGGAGCCTGTTTTTATCTGAGATGGTTGATTGGAAAAAGAACAGATAAACTAAGGTGGAGAGCTGATTTGAAAAAAGGAAAAAAGATAGTCCTGTCTAGTGGTCAGTCCTAACAGTGTGGTTAAAGGGGAGCTAAATTTCAACTTTCAGGGTCAGCTGAGACAACCACCTAGATTTTCTAAGTTAGTTCCAATTTCAAGAAATTGACAGCAAAGAAAAGAATTATAGTTAGCAAAATTGCAGTTGTCATAGTCAAGGTCTTGTCGGTAATAGAGGGTTGGGGAAAAAGTTAAAACAGCATTAAATGAATATATTTTTAACATAACAAAAGTTCCCAGAAGACATCCACTTCAAATTCAAGCCATATTCATCAATGTTAAAAACCTAAAATAAAATAAACTTAAAATAAAAAACAAGAAAACCTCACTCAACATTGTTTGAAAAACATAACTGTGATGTTATGATCTACTAAAGCATGGTATCCCAACAAATTTCATACAGAATCATGCCTGTCTGAAACTTTAAATTTTTTGTAGAGACAAGGACTCACTCTGTTGCCCAGGCTGGCCTCAAACTCCTGTGCTCAAGCAATCCTCCTGCCTAGGCCTCCCAAAGTGCTGGGATTACAGGTGTGAGCCTCAAATAAACTCTTAGTGGCTTGGAATTTAACAGATCTTGTGCTTTCATTCTCCTTTATTTTGTTGTTGTTGTTTAATAAACAAGTGTTATGTAACAACCTGGACTTTTGCAAATTAATATGCGTTAAGGGAATCTTTTTTCTGGTCTTGGTAGTCTATCCATCTTTCTAAGAGTATAAAGAGATTTTTCTTTACTATGAAGATGTAAAGAGGAGTTAATAATTGTCATACCTTTTGTTTACACCAAACTGAATTTTTTCAAGTAAGGTTTTATATTTTGGTACACAGATATTAAAAATCATAATTGAACAGTTTTTGGGGGTTTGTTCCAGTCCACCTTTCTACTCCCCTCATCTCTAAGTAAACTCATACTTGATCTAATTTGTCCTTGTTCTCAATATCTAAAAATAGGAAGAACATATCTAACATCTACAGAGATTCCTTCTGATTAATTTTGTCCAGGCTAGTTTTACATAGTTTAATAAGCATCCTCCAGCTTTATATACAGTTTCTTCTTTAACATAATTGCATTCCAGACATTTTCATGCAATCCATTTTACTTGAGGAAAGAGCCACATTACTGATCTGTTCTTGATCCATTTACCCAGAGAAAAAGGAAGGGTGCAAACTCATCTTTGGTGATTCCAAGGATCCTGCCTTCCTTAGGGAAAGAGCCTTTCTCCTGGGAGAAATTAAGTCGTAATATATGCAAATACTGAGGGAGCCCGCACGAGCCTCCTGTATTCATCAACATAGATTTTCACAAATAAACAATAAAAAATTACCAAGACGAATGAGAATCAGTAACTAGAAAGACAACCAGGCTGTGTGTGTCTTTTGTGGCTTTCAATTTATAGCTTTCCTCATCTGTCTTGTCTTAATATATATGGCACATCTTTCTCCACCTGTAGATTGACCTCTCATCTATCAGTTAATCTGTTCTGAAAGGTAACTCTATTTGAGATGACTTCCCAAGAGTTGCAAAAGTGAATTTTATGTGTGCTATACAGCCTGTGTTTTGGGTCAGACTATTTGAATACTCCACTCAAATTTGTCAAAAAAAGTAAGTTACCATAATGTAATAATAAACAGACTAAAACTTTAAATTTGATATAGTACATTATTTTTGTCCTAAACATTGTTTCCAGACATCTGGCACTGGTTGGTTTATTTATTTATTCATGCAATATGGAATGGTAGAAGGAACACATGCTTAAATTTAGATCCCAGCTCTAGCCACTTAGTTTCTAAACGACCTTGAACAAATTATTTAGTCTAATTTCCTCATTTGTCATAGGACAATTGTAAAGATTAACATATGAAAGTTCCTAGTACCTACTATATACATGGGTGTTTTCTTCCCCTTTCTGAAACCTAGGTTTAAAGGGTTTTCATTAACTCTAGGATAAAGTTCAGTCTCTATCCTGATTCTTAAGGCCCACTATTACAGGCACTTCTTTACCTTTCCAGATGCATCTCACTCAGCTATTAAACATTGATTCAGCACTTCCTGACAGTCACTGAGCTTACAAAGCCATGGTTCATGATTTCCACAAACTTACTTTTTATTTATCTCCTAACCAAACTCCAGGGAACCTACTGACTTACTCTTTCCTGAGAACGCAATATACTTTTTACCCCTTGTCTTTTTTTATCTTCATGAGATTGTTTCTTCCGCCTAAACTGGTTTTTTTTTTTTTTCACTTATCAAAGTCTGGTCTGTCTCTCAAGGTCCAAATCGAATACCTCTCCTTCTATGAAGCTTCCTCTTGTTCCTCTTCCTCCTAAGTAGTAACACTTTTCTTTGAAGTCTTACAGTATTTATGGTCTTTTGCGTTAATATGATATCTGTTCTGTACTAATTTAATTTACATCCTTTTTTAGTAAACATAAGTAAACAAATGTTTGGTATAGGGAGCCATACCTTTTGCATTAGTTTGAATACTCCCATAACTTCTGACCTTATAGTGAATGCTCAGTAATATTTGTTGGGTTAGTAATTGTATTGTTGGTGACTCTAGATGCACTAAATTAAAAGTAGGGAGACCCGCTGGGCACGGAGGCTCATGCCTGTAATCCCAGCACTTTGGGAGGCCAAGGCAGGCGGATCACGACGTCAAGAGATCGTGACCATCCTGGCCAACATGATGAAATCCCATCTCTACTAAAAATACAAAAATTAGCTGGGCGTGGTGGCTCATGCCTGTAGTCCCAGCTACGTGGGAGACTGAGGCAGGAGAATCAGTTGAACCCAGGAGGCAGAGGTTGCAGTGATCCGAGATCGTGCGACTGCACTTCAGCCTGGCAACAGAGTGAGACTCCGTCTCAAAAAAAAATAGGGAGACCACAGCCCTTGGTTAAGAACTGCTCCAACATCAAAGCAAATTAAACTGCAAAGCAAGCTCACAATGGTTATTAATAGAAGAAATCATTAATTAGCATTTTATGGAGAGTACAGGTTGAATATCCCTTAACCAGATCCTTGGGACCAGAAGTGTTTTGGATTTTGGAATATTTGCATATATATTATGAGGTATCTTGGGGATGGGACCCATAAAATTCATTTATGTTTCATATACATCTTATACAAATAGCTTGAAGACAGTTTTATACAATATTTTTATTTTGTGCATGAAAGTTTGTGTTAAGTACTTACATGTGGAATTTTCCACTTATGATGTCATGTGTTGCTCAAAAATTTCAGATTTTGGAGCATTTTGCAGTTTCAGATTAGGGTTGTTCAACCTGTACTAATCCAGGTACTTCTATGGTGAAGGGATATCATCATCTGGTAACCTAGATATATTAGTTATTAGAAGATTTTGACTTCTAGCTATTTAACCAAATAGGACTATTAGCTAGCTAGAGGGACAGGCTAGGTAATTAATTAAAACATTAGGTATTTATATTAAATAACAGGCATTGGATTAAATACCAAATCTGTTGGTTTAGTAATGTCTTTGTCCTCAGAGGAATCAAGTGAAACTTATTGGTCATGGGATTATATTGAACTATGTATTCGAATATTCAGCTTGCTTTGATGCTGTTGCTGTGGTATAATACAAAAATCGATTTGGTCTTTCTACCATGCTGTCTTCCTGGCACAGAGTTCCTATAACGCTTAGAATTTTTTTGAGTGATAGGATGTCTTTTATTATTTATAACAACCCCCTTTCTGATCATAATAGAAAGGTAACTTAGTGTGGGGCCCTGAGATGGCCTCAGGATGGGCCTGGTCACCAGAAGGACCAAGAAATTAAGAGGGTTGGGACTTTTGTCTCACCCAGTGACCTCTGGGAAAGGGACAGAGGCCTGGAGATTGTTTTTGGATTGGTGAACACATCAAGTTGCTGGGAGGGTGGCATTCCTGGACAGGGCATGGAAGCTCCACTGCCCTACCCTACCCGCGCCCCCGCCTCCTCCACATACCTTGCCTTGTGCATCTCTTCCATTTGGCTGTTCCTGGGTTGCATTCTTTTTAATAAACCAGTAAACATAAAAGAAATGTTTTCTTGTTCTTCTGTGAGCTGTACTAGTAAATTATGGAACCTGAGGAGGAGGTTGTGGGAACCCCCAATTTATAGCTAGTTGGTCAGAAGTCAGGTGGTTTGGGACTTTGATTGGCATCTCAACTTAGGGGAGTCTTGTGGCATGAGCCCTTTAACTTGTGAGATCTGACACTAACTCCAGGTAGATAATACTGTCAGAATTGAATTGATTTGTTGGATGCCCAGTTGGTGTCAGAATTGGAGAGTTGGTGGTTGATGTTAGAGAGAACACTCATTGAACATGATGCAAGATTATCAGCAAAAACATAAACGAAAGGGCTGGGCGCAGTGGCTCACGCTTGTAATCCCAGCACTTTGGGAGGCCAAGGCGGGCGGATCACGAGGTCAGGAGATCAAGACCACGGTGAAACCCCGTCTCTACTAAAAATACAAAAAAAAAAAATTAGCCGGGCGTGGTGGCGGGCGCCTGTAGTCCCAGCTACTTGGAGAGGCTGAGGCAGGAGAATGGCGTGAACCCGGGAGGCGGAGCTTGCAGTGAGCCGAGATTGCACCACTGCACTCCAGCCTGGGCGACAGAGCGAGACTCCGTCTCAAAAAAAAAAAAAAAAAAAAAACATAAACGAAAAAGCACATGTTTATGATTAAAGCTAGTCTGAAACAGATTATGAGATTTAAAATTCCAAACCTAAGTGTCAATTTCATAATTTCTGGTACAAAAAGCATTTCATTTGGGAAAGCTTTCAGTTTTGCTTGTGAAAATTTATCTTGTAGAATGTTCAAATGATTAGTTTCCCTCAGTTTCTCTGGCCAAGAAGTAGGAGTTAACAGTATCTAGAATTTTTAAAATTTATGTAGGTTATAAAGTTGCATAAGATCAGTAATATATTTGAATTCCAGAGGTATGTGCCAGCTTCCAGTGAACCTTGAGTCTATAGCAGGCTTTTGTTTTTAATGTGCTAGAGCTTTATTTGCTTGCTTGCTTTGCTTTATTGAGGTATAATTTTTATACCATTTATGTAAACACTTAAAGGGTACACTTCAGTGGTTTTTAGTATAGTCTCAGAGCTGTGCAGCACAATCAATTTTAGAACATTTTCACCCAAGAAACAAATCTCATATCATAGCCTTTAGCTATCATTCCCCAATTTCCTATTCTCTCCTCTTTCTTTCCCCTCCCAGGCAACCACTAATCTACTTTCTTTCTGTCTCTGGATTTGCCTTTTCTGGACATTTCATATAAATGGAATCATACAATATGTGATCCTTTGTGACTGACTTCTTTCACTTAGCAGAATGTTTTCCAGGTTCATCCATGTTGTAGTATATATCAATAATTCATTCCTTTTTATTGCAAAATAATACTCCATTGTATGGATATACCACATTTTGTTTATCCGACCATTGATGGACATTTGGGTTGTTTCTACTTTGGGGCTATTATGAATATTGCTGCTGTGAACATTAATGCACAGTCTGTGTGTGGACATAGGTCTTCATTTCTCCTGGGTATATACCTAGGAATTGAATTCCTGAGTCACATGAGAACTTAATGTTTAATCTGGAGGAACTGCCAGACTGTTTTCCAAAGTAACTACACCATTTTACTTTCCCACTAGCCATGATTGAGAACTCCAGCTTTTCAACATCCTTACCAATATTTGTCATTATCTGACTTTTTGATAATAGCCATGGGTTTGAAGTGGTCATTGTGGGTTTGATTTATATTTCTCTAATGGCTAATGAGCATCTTTTTATGTACATATTGGCTATTTGTATATCTTCTTTGGAGAAATAAATGGATCTTTTACCAAATTTTAATTTCATTTATATTTTATTGAGTTATGAGACCTCTTTAGGTATTCTAGATATAAGTCCTTTATCAGATATATGATTTGCAAATAATTTTTCCCATTATGTGGGTTACCTATGGCAGTGCTTTTGATACCTAGCTTTCTTTTGTTTGTTTAAAGAGACTGCCAGGTAAACACAGCCCACAAAGTGGGAGTATGAACAGCCAATTTAGGGAGGCGGTGGTCTATCTGGTGAGCAAAAAGAAACAAATCTCCATGGTATGCCTTTCATTAAATTTTTGTCTAATTTTCAGCTTTTTCTTTGTGGTATAAAATTATAACAACATATAGAAAAGAGTGGAGCTAAAGTTGAACACTTGGCCATCTCCTGTAATAATACACAGTACAAGGTAGGAGTTACTTATTGGCTGACTGCTGTGTTCTTTAGTGCTTGTGTTGTATTGCCTCCAAAATTAATGAAACAGACTCCAACATAGGAGTCCCAAGATCAGTTAGCTATCTGCACTACTTAGCCCTATGACTGTCATCAAATAACTTACCCTCTCTGAATATAGATTTTTCTCATCTATTATAAAATGAAGTTGGAAGGAAAATTGAACAAATTGCACAATATATTCTTTAAGGTTCTTTCCAGCTTTAAAATGTAATTATATAATACAGTAACAGTGATTATTTTTCTTCTTAAACCTTGTTGAAAAAATCTTAGGCCTAATGTACATTTTCTCAAAAGGATTGGAGTTAGATGGATTTGACAAGTAAAAAACTGGGCATGTGTCGATATTCAATACAAATGTACTGTAGAATAGCAAATGCCATCTGCGTGAATTTGCACTGTGGGATGGAGGAACGTGACCTAAGAGTCACCAGAGTGGAGTGGAACTAAAGGAAGAAATAATTTATGCACCTGCTGAGGGTGTGGTTAGAGGTAAAGGGACTGTGAGGAATGAGTCCTTGATTGCCTCTTGGAAGTATTCAGAGATCATTAAAGAAGAAGGACGTTCTCAGAGGTCAGTGTGTCCAAGGGTGAAACAAAAACCTAATAAGAAAAATAGGTCTGTAAGAAAAGAAACATCTGAAAAGGACTAGAAATTGTGAGGTAAGTACACTTTTTTTTGTTCGTTTTTTTTTCTGGAGTTATTTTTTTTTTAAGTTTCAGAGTACTGAAAGTTTATCATTTTCCCTAAACTCAACTGAGGTAATTGCTAGAGGTTCAGACATCGTAGAGGAAAATAAGGAAGTTTAAGACTTTTGTAAGCCAAGCAGGATGTGGAAGAGTAGGGGAAAGGTCATTGAGATTCAGGTTCATTTGCCAAAGTTTGGTAACTTTGATCCCCACCAAGAACACTACTTCAGGTTTTGGTTATGTTTTGTTTTTGTATTTGACTGGCCTCCATGATGTTATTAATTAAACATCATTGTAAATAAAGCATATATGAGAAGCAAAAAGAAAGTTTTTTTTAAAAATGTAGTTTTGAAAAGGTTAGAAATTTAATTCTAACCCTTTTTTCTTTATGAATACGATTGTTTGTCCCATTATAAAAATAGGTCATTATAATACTCTTTTTTTTTTTTTTAAGACGGAGTTTTGCTCTTGTTGTCCAGGCTGGAATGCCATGGCGCAATCTCGGCTCACTTCAACCTCCGTCTCCTGGGTTCAAGCTATTCTCCTGCCTCAGCCTCCCAAGTAGCTGGGATTACAGGCATGTGCCACCACGCCTGGCTAATTTTATGTTTTTAGTAGAGACGGGGTTTCTCCATGTTGGCCAGGCTGGTCTCGAACTCCTGACCTCAGGTGATCCACCTGCCTTGGCCTTCCAAAGTGCTGGGATTACAGGCGTGGGCCATGGCACCTGGCCAGCTCATTATAATACTTAGAAAATATGGAGATTTTATCTTTAATGTCTTCTTAGAACTTTTTAAGAAAAAAAATATTTCCTCAAGAGATTATTTGATATAAACACAGATCTTCAAAGACATAAGGAATTTTATACTCTCAGTGCTCTGTTTTTAATCATTAAGACGGTAATGATGATCTAAGAACTATTGATATCTTGGTTTCCCTAGGGTTAAGCAGGAAATATACTTCCAAAGTTAAGAGAGTTGGTATGTTGGTCCAAAGAATGGCAGGACCTCAGGTTTTGTTATGGAATCAAGTATAAGGCACTGAGAGTCAGCTACAACTACATTCTGTTTAGTATGAGTATGAAATTTGTCATGTCCGGCTTCTTGAGCAATCTCATCGGCCCGGAATCACATGACAAGGCAGGATCATCAAATAGCAAACCCTAGAATATGCCCCGATAATTTTTGCAGGTATGTTTCCTGGACTGAACAGGTATCAACATTGGATATAAGCAGCCTACCTGCGCAGATGTATTTCGCTATAACCTAAGTGGGCCTGCTGCCAGCACAAGGAGCAAAAGAAACATTAAACAGATTTACAGAACTGCTTCAGGGGATGTGACAGTTACAGAATGCTGGGAAGCAACAGAAGTAAACTTGTAGCTGTATGATAGAGGGTGGTTCATTTTGTGCCAAGGCATTAAGTTACTAGGTACTATTATAGTGATGTTCTCTTAAAAATGATAGTCCTACTGTGAACCAGAACTATTGTCCTGTGGACACATTGTAAGAAGTCTTTGCAGATAAACTTAGCACCACCAAAAGTATTTTTACACTACTTTTTAAAAAAAAGATACAAGGTATTTATAGATGGGACTTTGAATGATTCCAATTAAGATCACCAAGGACACTTACTGACTCTCCAGTCAGGTTTTATTAGCAATGTATTATTCAGTGTAGTGTAATTGAATTAAGGCTCAAATTGTCTGGATAGCCATTTACTTAGGTGGCTGTGAACTATGGGTATCAATACTAATTTTAGGGCTCTGCTGTAATAACTAGTAACTTTTTACAAAAGGGTTGAACACTTGAGGGTTACTAAAGAACTTTAATAAAATATCAAGCATCTTGACTCAAGTTGACCTTTAATGGGTGGCGATTATCGATGATTTGCATGGGCAAATTATTGAACAAGTATGAACAGCATTTACTTGTGACTTAATTTTAGTATTCTTTTAAATAATCTTAAATGTAATTAATCAGGTTCGCCTTTGGCTATTTGGAGGATTAGACTAGCTTTATGTGTAACCATTCACTATAAGAAAACACAGTTCTTTTCCTGAGACAGCATATGGGGAAATTTGGATTAGCAGGCAGTGCTTTCTAGAATGGAATTTACAAGTGGGATAATCTGAACAGCACATGTCAGTATGTAGGTGCTTTCCATAGCTATTTGATTAAGCTTGTCCAATCCCAGCTTACCTCTGGGTACTGCTGTAGTTTCTCCGTATTCATGAGCATCAAATGTATCTAATTTATTTTAAAGTTGTAAAGAATAAAGCTGGAAATAAACAAGTGTGATCAATTGAAAATGTGATTGAATGTTCACCTATTTTTATGCCTGGGATAATATACTATTTTATAACCAGACCACAAAAATCAGTTTCACTTAATAGTGCTAAAGGGGCTTCTTTCTTTACGTATGAATTGTATTGATTTTTGTTTTTTTAAAATGGAGTGTTGCTTAACAGATTGAGTACTATACTAAATCTGTAAAAATAGGTTTACTAATATGAAAAGGTGCTTCAGTATCATAGTTATACTTCTGACATTTATAGAATATTTATGTAGTTAATTCAGGCTGCTTTTTTTTTTTTTTTTTTGAGACGGAGTCTCGCTCTGTCGCCCAGGCTGGAGTGCAGTGGCGCGATCTCGGCTCACTGCAAGCTCCGCCTCCCGGGTTCACGCCATTCTCCTGCCTCAGTCTCTCCAAGTAGCTGGGACTACAGGCGCCCGCCACCACGCCCGGCTAATTTTTTTTTTTTTTTGTATTTTTAGTAGAGATGGGGTTTCACCGTGGTCTCGATCTCCTGACCTCGTGATCCGCCCGCCTCGGCCTCCCAAAGTGCTGGGATTACAAGCGTGAGCCACCGCGCCCGGCCTCAGGCTGCTTTTTAAGAAATGGAATATCATACTTTTTCTGGAAGTACCTTACTCTATAACTTGATATTAAGCCTGTGTTAAAAATTGCTCTGTGCTTCCTCTTACTTCCATTTCTTCCCTTTTGGGCCACAGACTTCCTTAGGGAGGAGATGAGGGAGAAGTGAATTCTCACTTCAGTCAATGGAATCTAGAATTATGTAGTGTTTACCTATTTTGCATAACATAGGCCCACCCACACACATTATGAGGTGCTTAAGTGAAAGAACCGTGGACAGCCAGCTATTCAGTGTGTGGTTCCAACTGTAACTGGCAGATGCTTTAATACGATCTGGATTTTATTTTTCCATGAGAAGGTTTTCTGTACAGCTTGTGGTGGTAACGATGAAATAGAGAGGTAGGTGTTCTGTGGCTTCATTTTAAGTGTCACATTGTCAATGCTTCAGGTTAAAGTAAGCTTGCAAAGGGAATAATTTGAAGCATAATTCATCAGATCTTTTCTATTTAACTTTTCACATTTATTTTTTCATATTCAGTTTTAGGAAGTATGTTGTATGGATTAAATTTCCTTCCATCTTAGGGAAGGAGTTAAATAAATCTCAAGCTCCAAGGCTTTTGTGTTCTTAGAGAATATTTATATTATGAATCTCATCTCTCATCAGCCTTAAAGCCTAAGAAATATCACTACAGGTATCTATTGCCTGTTGATTATTGGTCAACAGAGAACTGAAAGCTGTTCATTTTTAATATTTTTGCAATCCAAGCTACAGTACTTAGGGCTTTAAAAAAACAAAAAACATGTTTTAGAACTTAATGTTGTTCATTGCTTACTTTTCCGTTACAAATTTGAGAATTATGTTGTTGTTTCGTAGCCAGAATGGTGATGCTGTCATTGTACTTTAGTTAGCTATAGACAGCTTATTCAGAAGCATAGTTTTTCAGCCATAAATCTTTTCCCAAGATCTTCTCAAGAAAGAGATCTGGACCTTTGAGACAACTACAATTTAATATTTAAATATTATCGTAAGGTGGGAAAAATTATGAAGAATTTGTTAAAAATATTGACAGTCACGCTTTATAGAGATTTTAAGTAATGTTTCTACCTGAATATTCTATTCTGTTTGTTCTTCCTCTGATATGGTTGGAAGAGATTTAATAATTTTAGGTCTGATTATTGATTACGGGCCTCTTTCTGCTAAAAAATGAATACTTACTTGTTAGTTTCCCAGCAGTGTTCTTTTTTGAAACATTTTATTTTCACCAGAAGAAAAAGTATAATTGAACTTTTTTTCTTTCTATTGGAAATGCATGAAAAGCTTAATCTGATTTCTAGAATACAGACATGCTGCTCAGTAATGTATGATTGTTTTGGATCCAGTTTTCTAATCTGTTTGTGAGAAGGTAGTAATCATTCTCTTGTGTAGGTATAAAATGGATGTTAAGTTAGTGACAAGAAAAGTTGTAATTTTGGGGAGAAAGTTGATCATCATAATTTACCTAATTGGGGTATTTTTAATGTGCTAACATAACAATAATCAAGAGTGGATAAAGAGGGAATTCATAGAAATATCCCAGCTGTGTGTATTTATTGTTTTCTTAATGAAAAGGGTTAAATAGGAATATCATACTGAGTGATTTAAAATATTCACTCTGTTTAAACAAACAAAAGGGCCAGGCACGGTGGCTCACACCTGTAATCCTAGCACTTTGGGAGGCCAAGTTGGGCAGATCACGAGGTCAGGAGATCAAGACCATTCTGGCTAACATGGTGAAACCCCGTCTCTACTAAAAATACAAAAAATTAGCCGGGCGTGGTGGCGGGCGCCTGTAGTCCCAGCTACTCAGGAGCTGAGGCAGGAGAATCGCTTGAACCCGGGAGGCAGAGGTTGCCGTGAGCTGAGATCGCTCCACTCCACTCCAGCCTGGGTGACAGAGCAGCACTCCATCTCAAAAAAAAAATTATTGGGTAAACATTATGATTTGGTTAAAGAAAGATTAGATGCTACTTTTGAAAACTTTTCGTGAGCCAAAGAGAAAATTAGAACTCTCATAAGATGAAACTTTTTTTCATTAGAGTAGTAATTGTCATCTTTTAATAATGATTTCTATTAGTAGTCGACTTTACTACAATATTGGAGACTTATTTGTAATTTGAATTTTCAACTACATTTTTCTGTTTTCATCCCTTTTGAATGGAGCTTATAATGGAATTTCAAAACTAAAAGACTTGAAGTTAGCTTCTCTAAAAGAGCAGAGAATATATGCTCTATTTAGGTGTTTGATTTAGATGTAGTTTCCCCCCCCATGGAGAATCAAACATTTATACAGCATTCTACCTTGAAACTAAGTGCAATGTTTTTTGAAGTCTTTGATTGTATTTCCAGGTCTATTATATATTAAGAGTGGTAAAAAAAAAAAAAAATAGAACTTTCTTCAAAAGTTATCTACAAAGAACAGATTATAAACATTTCTTAAGATACTGAGAAATACGAATCTCTGAGAAAATAATTAAATATTAAGTGATGGAGCAGCATCACCATAAATCAATCAAGTATTTATTAAGACCAACTTTGTATGCCTGACTAAATACATAGTAGGTATTTAATAAATGCTTGATTTTTTAAAATAATTTTAAGATACCCGAAAGTCTTTGACTTGTAGTCATTTGAAGTTTTGCTGAGGCACAAGTTGAGTCCTGTGCTATGAGGTTGGTTTATTTAAAAAAAAAAAAAAAAAGTGTATTTAGTGAGTGAACCAAACTAAATTTCATTCAGTCCTCACAACAAATCCTATGAGTTGTGGGAAGCATTGCCATCATTTTATGGGATGAGAAAATCATGTGCTACAGAGCTGGTTTGTAAATCTGAGAATTTGTGAAGGACCCTCCTGACTATCAAGGGCCCAAGTTCTCAGCTGGCCGTAAGTACAGTCATGGCTTAGTCCTTCATGAGTGTCTCTTCTAGTTTAAAGAAAACACAATAATAATGAAATAATTAGTGATAATTCAATAAAATGTCTGACTTTCTGGCTTTTCAAGATTTATATTTTTCTTAAAGCTTTTTAAATGAAATGTGTCAGAATTACCCAGGGCTGTTTCTTGTTCTTTATTCTTCCTCCTCCCAGCCCTCATTCCTCTTCCCTTTCATAAACTCTTAAGAGTATGATTGGCTGGGCACAGTGGCTCACACCTGTAATCCCAGCACTTTGGGAGGCCGAGTTGGGCAGATCATGAGGTCAGGAGATCGAGACCATCCTGGCTAACACGGTGAAACCCTGTCTCTACTAAAAATACAAAAAATTAGCCAGGCGTGGTGGTGGGTGCCTGTAGTCCCAGCCACTTGGGAGGCTGAGGCAGGAGAATGGTGTGAACCCGGGAGGCAGAGCTCGCAGTGAGCCGAGATCACACCACTGCACTCCAGCCTCGGCGACAGACCGAGACTCCATCTCAAAAAAAAAAAAAAGAGTACGATTGATGTGGGTAGGTGGCAGAACTGAAATAAGTTCAAATACTCTTAAGGATGTTGGTATATAGTATTAACTCAGAAGCTATAATATAATTGCCTATATAAAGTGTTTTCTAATAAAACCACCAAGAGCATTCAATAGTAAAATTGCCCCTTATATTTCACAAGTGTTTTTTGTTTTTATTTTTAAGAAAACACCGTGAAGTATGGTTCTGCCAAATTCTTGCCAGTGTGTGGCTAGGTCACTTGGGTTAGGTATCACTCAGTCCAGTGGGTGGTCACACTTGTGTAGTACCAATTGTCCCTGACAGTTTTCACATCAGAGAAAGGACATGAGACCTGGCAAGCACTATGACTTGGCAGGGCCAGTACAGCATGGAACTCTCATACCTTTAAGTTGGGAGAAGGCTGACTGCACTCCAGTCTGGGTGACAGAGGGAGATTCTGTCTCAGGAAGAAAAAAAAAAAGCATACCTTAATAAAAAATAATTGATTGCTTAAAAAATATGCTAACAATCATCTGAGCTTTCAGCAAATTGTAATCTTTGCTAGCTGCCAACTGATCAGGGTGGTGGTTGCCAAAGGTTGGGATGCCTGTGGCAGTTTCTTAAAATAAGACAACAGTGAAGTTTCCCACATTGATTTCTTCCTTTCACAAAAGATTCTCTGTAGCATGCAATGCTGTTTCATAGCATTTTAACCACAGTAGAACTTCTTTCAAAATTGGAGTCAATCCTCCCAAACCCTGCTACTGCTTTATCAACTAAGTTTATGTAATATTCTAAATCCTTTGTTGTCATTTCGAAATTGTTCACAGCATCTTCATCAGGAGTAGATTCCATATAAGGAAACATTAATCTCCTTGTACATTTCCATTAGAGCTTTTGGGTGACTAGGTACATTGTCAATGAGCAGTAATATTTTAAAAGGAATCTTTTCCTGAGCAGTAGTTCTCAACAGTGGGCTTAAAATACTTAGTACACCATGTTGTAAACAGATGTGCTGTCATCCAGGTTTTGTTGTTTCCTTTATAGAGGACAGGCAGAGTAGATTTAGTATCATTCTTTAGGGACCTAGGACTTTCAGAATGGTAAATAAGCATTGGCATCAACTTAAAGTAACCAGCTACGTTAGCTCCTAACAAGAGAGTCAGCCCATCCTTTGGAAGTTTGAAACCAGGAATGGACTTCTCTCTAGCTATTGTGTCCGGAATTGGTGGGTTCTTGGTCTCACTGACTTCAAGAATGAAGCCCCGGACCCTTGCGGTGAGTGTTACAGCTCTTAAGGTGGCGCGTCTGGAGTTTATTCCTTCTGATGTTCGGATGTGTTCGGAGTTTATTCCTTCTGGTGGGTCCGTGGTCTCACTGGCTCAGGAGTGAAGCTGGAGACCTTCGCGGTGAGTGTTACAGTTCTTAAGGCGGCGCGTCTGGAGTTGTTCGTTCCTCCCGGTGGGCTCATGGTCTCGCTGGCTTCAGGAGTGAAGCTGCAGACCTTCGCGGTGAGTGTTACAGCTCATAAGAGCAATGTGGACTCAAAGAGTGAGCAGTAGCAAGATTTATTGCAAAGAGCAAAAGAACAAAGCAACCTGAGCGGGTTGCCGCTGCTGTCTCGGGCAGCCTGCTTTTATTCTCTTATCTGGCCCCACCCACGTCCTGCTGATTGGTAGAGCCAAGTGGTCTGTTCTGACAGGGCACTGATTGGTGCGTTTACCATCCCTGAGCTAGACATAAAAGTTCTCCACGTCCCCATCAGATCAGTTAGATACAGAGTATTGACACAAAGGTTCTCCAAGGCCCCACCAGAGCAGCTAGATACAGAGTGTCAATTGGTGCACTCACAGACCCTGAGCTAGACACAGGGTGCTGATTGGTGTATTTGCAAACCTTGAGCTAGATACAGAGTGCTGATTGGTGTATTTACAATCCTTGAGCTAGACATAAAGGTTCTCCAAGGCCCCACCAGAGCAGCTAGATACAGAGTGTCGATTGGTGCACTCACAAACCCTGAGCTAGACACAGGGTGCTGATTGGTGTATTTACAATCCCTGAGCTAGACATAAAGGTTCTCCACATCTCCACCAGACTCAGGAGCCCAGCTGGCTTCACCCAGTGGATCCTGCACCGGGGCTGCAGGTGGAGCTGCCTGCCAGTTCTGCGCCTTGTGCTCGCACTCCTCAGCCCTTGGGTCGTTGATGGGACTGGGCGCCATGGAGCAGGGGGTGGCGCTCGTCGGGGAGGCTCGGGCCGCACAGGAGCCCACGGAGGGGGTGGGAGGCTCAAGCATGGTGGGCTGCAGGTCCTGAGCCCTGCCCCGCGGGAAGGCAGCTAAGGTCCGATGAGAAATCAAGCGCAATGCTGGTGGGTCAGCACTGCTGGGGGACCCAGTACACCCTCTGCAGCCGCTGGCCTGGGTGCTAAGCCCCTCATTGCGCGGGGCCGGCAGGGCCGGCTGGCTGCTCTGAGCGGAGGGCCTGCCAAGCCCACGCCCACCCAGAACTCCAGCTGGCCCGCAAGCACCGCGCGCAGCCCCGGTTCCCGCTCGCACCTCTCCGTCCACACCTCCCTGCAAGCTGAGGGAGCCGGCTCCTGCCTCGGCAAGCCCAGAAAGGGGCTCCCACAGTGCAGCAGTGGGCTGAAGGGCTCCTCAAGTGCCGCCAAAGTGGGAGCCCAGGCAGACGAGGCGCCGAGAGCAAGCAAGGGCTGTGAGGACTGCCAGCACGCTGTCACCTCTCACTATGAAATGCCATCCTAGATGGCATCTTCTTCAATAGAAGGAAGGCTATTGTCAACGTTGAAAATATCTTGTTTGGTGTAGCTGTCTTCATCAATGACCTTAGCTAGTATATCTTCTGGATAACTTGCTTCAGCTTCTCCATCAGCACTTGCTTCTTTACCTTGCATTTTTGTGTTGTGGAGAGGTGACTTCTTTCCTTAAACTTCATGAACCAACCTTTGCTAGCTTCAGTCTCTTCTTCTGCAGCTTTCTCACCTCTCTCAGCCTTCATAGAATTGAAGAGAGTTAGGGCCTTGCTGGATTAAGCTTTGGCTTAAGGGAATGTTGTGGCTGGTTTGATCTTCTATCCAGACCACTAAAACTTTCCTCATATCAGTTATAAGGCTGTTTCATTTTCTCATCATTCATGTGTTCACTGGAGTAGCACTTTTAATTTCCTTCAAGACTCTTCCTTTGCATTCACAGCTTGGCTAACTGGCAGAAGAGGCCTAGCTTTCAGTCTGTCTGAACTTTCAATGTGCCTTGCTCAGTAAGCTTAATCATTTCTAGCTTTTGATTTAAGGGGAGAGACTTGCAACTCTTCCTTTCCCTTAAACAGTTAGAGGCCACTGTAGGAGTATTAATTGGCATAATTGCAATATTATGTCCCAGGAAATAGAGAGGCTTAAGGAGAGTGAGCAAGATGGGAGAAACAGTAGAGCAGTCAAAACCCACTCAGCATTTATCAGTTAAGTTTACCACCTTATATGGACACAATTCAGGGCACCCCCAAACAGTTACAACAGTAACATCAGAGATCACCGATCACAGACCACCATAACAGATACAATAATAATAATGAAAAAAGTTTGAAATATTGTGAGAATTACCAGAATGTGACACAGACATGAAGTGAGCACATGCTGTCAGAAACTTGGCACCAATAGACTTGCCCACGCAGGGTTGCCACAAACTTTGAATTTGTAAAAAACACAGTATCTGCGAAGCACAATAAAATAAAGCAAAGTGCAATAAAACCAGATGTGCCTGTACTTTAAAACTCAATTGTTTCAGCAATTCCAGAGTGCTGATTTGTAACCTTAGTTTTATTATCTGTAAAATGTGGGTTATAATAGTTCCTATCTCGTAAGGTTGTCCCAGAGATTAAATCACTTAATACATGTAAAGTGCTTAGAACAGTGCTTGGCACAGAGACTGAATTCAGTGTTAGCCATTATGAAAAGGGACTACCAGTGTGGGATGCTGACTTTAGAAAATAATAGGATTTCCCATGAATATCCTTTTATCTCATGTTTTTGTTCCAAATAACTGCCAAATCCCACTGAATTTGCTGCTTTATGCAGAATTTTATTTGGGACTTTAATGGTTAAACCTAGAGGACTTTCTAGTCTTGCTTTGTGAGGAGCATTTTGTCGTTTTAGGAACTTTGGTAATCTAAAATTGTTGAATACAAGCTAAGAATGGGCAGAGACAGTAGAACTGTTTGGGTTCTTAGTTGTGTGTTTAAAAATATATTTTCTAGGTGTGGGGAATTAAGTGATTATTTGTGGGTAAGGTTGCAAGACTATATAAACAGCTCTCCTTCCACAATCAGGGAGCACGTGACCCTGTCCCTGAACTATCTGGACTCACTTCTAATGTGTATGTTTTTCTTCCTGGTAGTACCAGGAATTTACCTTTGTGAAATACCCTGATTTTCCACCCTTAGGTTCCTTTCTGTCCTCATTTTTAAAATAAGCACACAAAGTCCACTTTATTTACTGAAATATTTGTTGTTGGTCACTACCAGGAAATGGTTGGCAGATACAATGAACATTGAGGAAGTGACAAAGGTTCAAATAATCTCAGAAAGCACTAGTCATAGTTGAATAGTTGTTACTAATCTATGCTGAAGTATAACTTTCTTAGGGTTTATTTTACACGTGAATACGTTCTAGTCTTCTAAATGGTCCTATAATAGGGTCTTTTAGTCTGTTTAGGAATTAGCCCCATTCTACCTTGTCTGGGGTGTGGAGTAATGACATCAGAAAACCTGGACCACTTTACCTCTGGTAGCTTCAGTTTCTCCATTTATAAAATGGGGATAAATGATTGTACTTTATAGTTGTAATAGAAACTAAATGGGGTAATGTATGTTGAGTTAACATGTGGATCTCAGTCCTAGCTCTGCCAGAGTTCTTTGGCCTTCAGTCACTGGGCTTTTCTGACCTACTCAGTTCCCTTATCTGGAAAATAGAGTTCAGACTTTCCTACCCAATTCACAGGGCTATTATGGGGGTCAAATAAAATAATCTTTACGTGAAAGCATTTGGCTAATTACCATTCTATGCAAGTTCAAGATAGACCTTACCCCAAGGTTGATTCAAATTGACACCGTCTGTTGACCTAAAAGAATTTTCCCATGCTTGCCAAAACCTGCTTTTAATTTTTCTAAATATGGGCCCCTTAGTCCAGAAGATACTTATCTAGCCTCCAAAGATTTGCCTTTCTCTAAACAGCAGGCTACCCAGCACTAGCCTTATAGCTACTTCCGTGGCCACTCCAGCTCTAGTCACTTTCCTTCAACCATTTGAGAGAGGTAGCCACAATATTAAAATATTTTAAATCCACAGAAACATTAATAATTAATTGCCATCAAGGCAAGATTCTCATTCTCACTCTCAGCCCCTCTTATCAGTTCTAGTAAAATACTGAAACTACACCCACCTTCAAAGCCACGGCCTTTACTAACACAAGTCTTAGTATAAATAACCTTTTATTATCAGTATCAGTATAATGTTAGTAAGCAAACATTAAGTTACTTTACTGTGTGCCAAGAAGTATGCCCAAGAAAGGGGAAATTTCCATCCAAAGAACAAAGTATGTTGTCTTGAGGATTAGAGCAGTGGTTCTCACAACGTAGGGGAATGAGTAGTGGGGAGATAGGAAGTTGAGGCATTTTTAAAGTCACAACTAGAATGTTCTACCGGCAGCTAGGTAGAACAGAAAGGCCAGAGATACTGCTGAACCCCCTACAGTGCACAGGCCAGTACCCCACAATATCAAAATATCAGTAATGCCCAAGTTGAGAAGCCCCAGTTTAAAGGAACAAATACTGTCCCTAGGAAAGATGTTAACTCCTTTTCCATCAGGATGAAATAAGTTATCCCTGTAGGTGATAGACTATCAGCATGCTCTTTGGCTTCTCTAAGAGAGGAGGGTGGGAATTTGCACAGGTGGTGTCCTGTATCTTGGGAAGGGGAACATAGACTTCACTTCTTCCACTGCTGTGTTGAGAAGCTAAAAGACACTGGCAGAAAGTAGTAACCTCCAACTACTACTGCACACCATTATTTCTCCTTTTACTTAAAAATGCTGCGTGTTACTCCTGCTGGTTGCAAAAGAATGAAGAAGGTGATTAAATTTTCACTCTTATCAAGAAACTGCTATGAATTAAACTCCAGTCATCAGCTGAATTGGTTTCATAAAATGGTTCCACCGCAAACATACAAAAGCAGTTCTTTCTGTTTGAGTCATCCTTTTGAAATCAGCCACAAGGAAACTCTAGTATAGATGGAAATCTGTTTTATCTGAGATAATATATGCAGTCCACATTGTTTTTCATCATAAAGAAATGTTATAACATTTTCATGTTTTAAAACATTTTCCTTTTTTTCTCAGTACCCCATTATGCCTACCCACTTGCCCACTAAAACAGAAGTGCTCAGAAGATTGTGTAAACAATCTGCACAGGATTTGTTTTGTCCCTTGCTTAGTATTTGTTTTGCTTTTTTTTTTAGGGCAGGAATTTTGTACTTGTGTTTAGTAGGTAGTAAGCAAAAGGCTGTGTGTGATGTAAATAATGAAAGAAAACATTTGTTATGTTGAGAGACAAAGATTGATTTCTCAGTTTTTCTTCTTTAGGTGAAACTGACAGATATTATAGAAAGTCTTTCCTTTAGGAAGATTTGATATGAAAATAATTGTATTTCACTGGCCCTTAAAGAAGAAATGATTAGAATTTAACAGTCAAATTAATAATACTGTTCCTAATAAATATATATTTTATGAGTAACTTTTCATGTTCTCCCAGCCCACAAAGAAAATAACACTATTCCAGAATATATTTATTTAAAAAAAAATTTTTTTAACTCTGGAAGTTTAGTTCCTGCTAATGAGAGCAACATGCTTTTGAGTATCAAGCAAAGTTTCAAAGTAATAGATAAAATAGAGGACAGTTTTATTAGGAAGATTTTCTCTAGCATTTCTTCTAGTCTTCAGTAGAATTAATGGTGCTATTTCATGTTCTTGGTGCTAGATAACATTGGGATAGGGCTGAATACATGAGGTCAAACTAACTTAATTGAAGACCAACAAATGGAGCCAGTAATTGAGACACTTGGATGTTTTTTATGTACATGCTCATTTAAAGTTCTCAAGTAAATGACTTCAGGAATTTTTTTTTTTTTTTTTTGGAGACAGAGTTTCTCTCCGTCACCGAGGCTGGAGGAACAGAGCTCACTGCAGCCTCAAGCTCCTGGGCCCAAGTGATCCTCCCACCTCAGCTTTCTGAGTAGCTGGGGCTATAGGTGCATGCCATGACATTTGGCTAATTTTTTCTGTTTTTACTTTTTTTTTTTTTCTTTTGTAGAGACAGGAGTTGTGCAGGCTGGTCTTGAACTCCTGGCCTCAAATGATCCTCTCACCTTGGCCTCCCAAACTGCTGGGATTACGGGCATAAGCCACCATGCCCAGCCTAGGAATTCATTTTGAAGAATTCTTTTACTCAGATTTTAAAATATAGAGAGAATATATAAAGAGAGTGAGTAGGAAAGCACTGTCTAGGTACTGGGCTTTGTTAAAGAGTATAAACCTTTGGGAAGATCATGAATCTTTTTTCAGAGAATACATAAAAAAAAGTTCCAGGAAGAATAGCTGTCATAGCACATTTTATTTGCAGTTTAATAATGCCAGTTGTATATTGATTGATTATATGCCATTTTTAAATTTTAAAAACTTTATCTTGGGTCATTTATGTATATAAATAACTGGTACTACAAAAGTGTCTTATTTTGGGTTTTAGATTATCAAATACAGAAGTAGAAGCCAAGATTGAATGTGTTCCTGTGATTGAAACTTTGATGTCACTGATAAAATATCCCCAGATAAGGCCTTCTAAGGGATCTAAGCAGAGTAAGAATATGTCTGATTGGAAATAACATGGTTTTTCTTGGCTAATATGACCAAGGGCTCTAGAAAGTATATGGAGGGTATATGCCAGCTCTACTCTTGGTTTTTAGTTTCTTGTCTAAGCAAAAAAATTGTTCCTTTTGCTATAGAGGCAGTAGAACTAAATCTATAGTGTTAGGCATGTTACTTGTAAATTCTTATGTCAGGACCAGATGGTCACTTATATTTTTTCCAGCTCCCAAATTCCCTTTATTCTAGTTTAGTCCCATCATTTTCAGAGATGAGGAAACAGATTGCTTTGTTCAAAGACAGCTAGAACTGGAATACAGGCTAATACTTGCCAGCCATGTGATATACTAATGTCAGCCAAATATGGGCATTTACACTTTCAGATGTTTGCCATATCTGTGCACTTACTAATTCTATTTAAAACAATTTAAATTGACTCCTTTAAATGAATAAGCTTATTTTAAAGGAAATTTTTTGCTACTATAAATAGAAAACCATTATATCCTTTAAATAGTAACTCTAAATAGGAATTCAAAACAAAGCAACATTATTAAAATTTAATTTAATTTAAAATTAATTTAAATTTAATTGTTTTTAAATTTTTAATTATTTTTGTTCTTGGTCAGAAATGTGTCAAAGCATTGTTTTCATGTTTGATGTCAGTTCCTTAATTGTCTAAACAGAAAAAGCACAGCTAATGCCTCTAGTTAAGCTTCTGTATAACTTTTTAAAATGAAATGCTTCTTAGAGGGGAAATGAGAGGGCATGAATACGTGTTTATACACTGAAGTATGATTTCATGTATATCAGAAGATCTTATTATATGGAACCAAAATTATTCTTTGGTTGATTTAATTGTTCTTGAAACTTCAGTTTTTACATTGAAGGTTTTAGTTAGCTTAGCATAAGTTTTTTTTTCTAAATAAGGAATCTGATTGCCTCACAACTCAAATGTATCACAATTATGGTGAAATAGCAATATATTGGTTTCTGTAACCTTTTAAATACTGTAATGAATTAAAATCTCTTCAGCAAAAGCAAATATATCTAGGGTGACGAGAGGTGTTTTTAGTGTATTTGAATGATGGAAATGTTTTTCTTAAAATATTTTTGAAGCATTTTTAAAATAATTTTTTGAATTTATTGATGATAGTAGTTGTGTGTTAGTGTGAATGACTAGTCTAAATGTGTATGTCACTTCCAAGGGATTAGTAGGGGTCAGGATGATTTGTTTTATTCATTGTCTTTTCCTTTGACATGTTCTTATTCATTGGGCTACATACATTCCCTGTTGCCTTTTCACCAAAAGTGCCACTGCACAGGCCGTATTTCACTGTACTGTAGAAAAAGACAAGTAGACCTTTTTCATTCGTGAGATTCCCATGAAACCTGTTGGTGGAGGTATAAAATGAGGAGACTTTTATGGGCTAGCTAGTAGCAGTTTTGCTGTGAAACCTTTGTAACAGATCTATCAGGAACTAGGGAGAGAAATAAATACAGGAAATACTTGATCCCATTAAACTGAGGATGAAATAGACATGATAATATTTTGGGGATTATTTGTTGTAGTGATTTTTCCGGCTGATGAGAAGTGTTAATTTTTTGTTATACTTGTGTCAAATTTATATACATATATATATTTTGAGATGGAGTCTTGCTCTGTCACCCAGGCTGGAGTGCAGTGGTGCGATCTGGGCTCACTGCAACCTCTGTCTCCAGGTTCAAGTGATCCTCTTGCCTCAGCCTCCTGAGTAGCTGGGACTGCAGGCACACGCCACCATGCTCTGCTAATTTTTGTATTCTTAGTGGAGATGGGGTTTCACCATGTTGGCCAGGCTGGTCTTGCACTCCTGACCTCAAGTGATCTTCCCACCTTGGCCTTTCTGAACTATTTTCTTTACACACATTTGGAACTACATCTAACTGTATTATAGTTTTCACTTTCACCATCAGACAAAATTTAGAAAATTCAAGAGAAGGAAAGTTTATTGTATTTACTCATATTTTTGCTACCATGTTTTTACATCTTCTCTGATATTTTAAGGTTCTTTTATTTATTTATTTATTTTCTGTTTAGTTGATTTCCTCTAGCCATTCTTTATTTATAGTGGGTCTGCTGGTAACAAATTCTCTCAATTTTTCCTCATCTGAGAATGTCTTGACTTCCCTTCCATTTTTGTCAGCATCTGAAAAATATTATGCCACTATCTTCTGGGTTCTATGGTTTCTGATGAGAACTCCACTGTCAGTCTAATTGTTTTTCTCCTGTAAATGCAGTGTTCTCTCTCTCTCTGCTTCCAGGATATTTTCTTTTTTTTGTTTCTCCTTTTTTTTTTTTCTTGAGACGGAGTCTCACTCTGTCTCCCAGGCTGGAGTGCAGTGGCGTGATTTTGGCTCACTGCAACCTCCGCCTCCTGGGTTCAAGCGATTACTCCTGCTTTAGCCTCCCAAGTAGCTGGGACTACAAGGCACACCACCACGCCTGGCTAATTTTTGTATTTTTAGTAGAGACGGGGTTTCACCACGTTGCCCAGGCTGGTCTCGAACTCCTGACCTCAAGTGATCCGCCCACCTCAGCCTCCCAAAGTGCTGGAATTACCAGCGTGAGCCACTGCGCCCAGCCTCTTTAAGTACTTTTTCAGCTTTACTCTTTCTTCTGTCTTTTTGACACGTGTGTCCAGTGACACACGTTAGATTTTGCTGTAGTCTCACGGGTCCATAAGGCTCTGTTTTTTGTTTCATTTTGTTTTTCCTATTTTCTCTCTATTGTTCAGATAGAGTAATTTCCACGGTTCAGTTCTATCATAGCTGCTTTTAGATCTTTGTCAGGTAATTCTGTCATCTAAGTTTTGGCACCTGTTGATTATCTTTTGCATTGTTTTTGTTTTTGTTTCTGTTTTTGTTTTGAGATGGAGTTTGGCTCTTGTTGCCCAGGCTGGAGTGCAGTGGCGCGATCTCAGCTCACTGCAACCTCCACCTCCCGGGTTCAAGTGATTCTCCTGCCTCAGCCTCCTGAGTAGCTGGGATTACAGGCATGTGCCACCACGCCCGGCTAATTTTGTATTTTTAGTAGAGACGAGGTTTCTCCATGTTGGTCAGGCTGGTCTCAAACTCCCAACCTCAAGTGATCCTCCTGCCTCGACCTTCCAAAGTGCTGGGATTACAGGCGTGAACCACTGCACCCAGCCTATCTTTTGCATTGTTTTAAATCTTGTTCTTGCTAGGATGAGTGATTTTCTGTTAAAACTAGATATTTTCATATTGTGTTCCTAGACTCGGATATTATCTAACCCTTCTGTTTCCACTGGCTTTTATTGACACTGCTTTGGCAAGGTCATAGGGGGTGCCTCATTACTGCCAGGTGGACATAGAAGTCAAGGATCCCTACTCAGCCTCTACTGATGCTTCAGGAAGAGGATCCTTCTTGCTATTGCTGGGTGGGGGTGGAAGTCTAGCTGACACCACTGAGGTAGGTGTTGGGGCATGCCCAGCCATCAGGGTGAAAGTCCTGGCTCCCTAGTTGGCCTACTTTGACATTGCCCCAATAGGGCATTGGAGCTCCTCACTATAGTTTATGAGCTGGAAGTCAAGGCTCCTCACTTAGTTTTTGTTGGTGTGGGTGGTGGTGGGGCAAAACTGTTTTCTGGGTTTGGCTGGAGTGGAGCAGTTACTGTCAAAAGTTTTCTGTCTTGCCAGGCTGTCCCTTTCTTGTTTCTTTGGCTAGAGAGAGCAAGCTTTTGTTGTGGCTCTTTTTGTCTGTGCCAGTTGGCATTTCCAGGTTGCTGCCTTCTTTAGCTCCAAGTCTGGGATATATTAGGCAAAAAGAAAACCCAGAGAATTTACACCACCATGTCATTCCATGGGTCCTGAGGTCCCTTACTTAGTCTGCCTTCTCTCCACTTTTCAGTCTTCTCATGTTTTGTATATAACGTCCAGGGTCTTTAGTTATACTTAGCAGAAATAAAAGGGAAAAGTATATCTGCTCTATGCTTCTATAAGTGTAAGTCTTCAAATTTGCATTTTTGACTCCTTTAAACAGTTTTATAAAATATATAATCATTATTGTGCAAAATGTCCCATAAAATGTATATACCATGTGATGTTTTGCATAATATTGTGTTCAAGAGGACTGCTGGAAAATAACATCTTTATTTAAACTGAAACGAATTGTTCACATTATTAATGAAAACTTTTCCCCTCTAGGAAATAATGCAAAAGGTGTCCCAAGGCTCTTGACCAGTGAACAAAGATTTGGGAAAGACAGCCAAGCTCATGTTTTCTCCTGATCAAGAAAATCATCCATCTAAAGCACCAGTAAAATATGGTGAACTCATTGTCTTAGGGTAAGGTTTCTCCATTTGATGACACACAGTTTAATAATATATGCTAACTTTGGCATCTAGGCTAAAAGTACTTTTTTTTGGAATTTATATCTTACCTGCTTCCAAAAAGAATTTAAAGCTACAGGTAATGTTACCAAATAAAGAAACTCTTTTAATTCTCATATTCATGCCATCTTTTAAAAGCACTCAAATATGACAAAAGCTTTGTCTCACCCTTACCCACAGAAAGGGCAAAGTTTCTTAAAGATGAAATGGAAAGTCCGGGCGTGGTGGCTCACGCCTGTAATCTCAGCACTTTGGGAGGCCGAGGCAGGCAGATTACCTGAGGCCAGGAATTCGAGACCAGCCTGGCCAACATGGTGAAACCCCATCTCTACTAAAAACACAAAAATTAGCCGGGCGTGGTGGCGCATGCCTGTAATCCCAGTTACTTGGGAGATTGAGGCAGGAAAATTGCTTGAATCCTGGAGGCAGAGGTTGCAGTGAGCTGAGATCACGCCACTGCACTCCAGCCTGGGCAACAGAGTGAGACTCTGTCTCAAAAAAAGAAAACCGAAATGAAATGAAAAATGTATTTGTCCACTGTCACAGTCATTCCATTCCCTATCCCATGTTTTGCCTCAGCTGACTTTACCAAAAATTCCCTTTCCCTTCCCTGCTTTAAGTCATTTCATGTAGGTTAGTCTTCATTTATTCTTTTGCCCCTCTACAGTAGTTATTGCTTTGTGCTGTACATTTGGGTTAAAGGAGTTGTATATGTGTATGGTGACAGCATAATGCCTCTGAAGCCCAGGATCTAGCTACATCTTAGCTCCTAACATAATTTCATCCATGTAACTCACAGAAATAGAATCTGAAGATTGAGGAATAGATGATTCTGTTATTCCAAATTATTTCAATTTATTCCACTTAAACTTGCCATAACTATCAAAATGGAGACACAGTATTAGCCTTTCTTAACTAGAGATCTCAGAAACTAGAAAATTGCTCATTTTAGGCCAGGTGCAGTGGCTTATACCTGTAATCCCAGCACTTTGGGAGGCCTAGGTGGGCGGATCACCTGAGCTCAGGAGTTCGCGACAAGCCTGGCCAACATGGTGAAACCCCATCTTCACTAAAAATACAAAAATTAGCTGGGCATGGTAGTGCATGTCTATAATCCCAGCTACTTGGGAGGCTGAGGCAGGAGAATCACTTGAACCTGGGAGGAGGAGGTTGCAATGAGCCGAGATCAGCACCACTGCACTCCAACCTGAGCAACAGAGCAAGACTCCGTCTCGAAAAAAATAAGAAATAAGAAAATTGCTAATTTTATTTTCCCCCTGCTGTTTCTCTCCTTTTGCCTCAAAAGCAACTCTAGATATTGCAGTATGTTTGAGAGTCAGGTTGTTAAAGTGAGAATGCGTTGTTTCAGATGAGAGAGTAAGAGAAACTGGGGAGATCATATGGAGTTACTGAGCTTGACTGGTGTTAGGAATCCTAGAATCCAGTGCTTGTTCCAGCACTGCTAGCTGTGTGACCTTGGGCAAGTCACTGAACCATCCTGGGCCTTAGTTTCCTTGTCTGTAAAAATGACAGACAAGATCATCTAAGGCCCTTTGAGACTTAAAATTCTTTTCTCAGAAACAAAACTTCAAAAGATCATAAATTTAGCATAGTAACTACAGTATTAGAACTTCAAATCACATAGATTTTAATGGTATCAATGACAAACAACTCTTAACTACCAAAAACTTTTCCAGATTAAATTCTTCTAGCAGGAAATTTGAGAGTCATTTGAAGAATAGTTTAAAATTTAGCTTAGGGTTTTAAACTGCCAGTCTTAGCCTATAGGTTCCTCAGTTAATCATTAGCAACATTGATTGTCTCTGTGTCTGGTACTTGGTGTCTTAAAATGCAGATAATTTTTCTTCTCAACCCTCTAGAAGTGAAGCTGGACAAGGTTTCATGCTGTTGCTACTTAGAAAAGAGCTTTGAACTACAGGAACGCAGTGTGGGACTAAAGAGCGAGATCCAGAAGTGGGATGAGTCATGCAACTCAGAGGACAGTAGTGAAGGGGCAGTGAGGAATCGACAGAGGGTCTGGTGGCAACACAAAGCCTAGAATAGCTAAAATAATTATTAGCTAAGGGGCTGTACTTTGGACTTACAGCAAGCTAGCAACATTACCAAGGGCTTTCTCCAATACAAAGTGTCTTATTTTTTATAAAGGGTCAATGTAGTTTCTACATATGGCAGTCACTGAGTAAACTCTCTTCTCAGTTTTAAAACATTCTTCCTTGCCAGCCACAATTACAGGCCATTTTATAATCACTTCCTCCTCCAGCCTCAAAACTGTCCCTGTTCCCTGCTTCCTTTCCCCCTAGATTGACCAACTACATATGGTAGATCATCAAACGCAAGATTTGTCAGGGGGCGGGGGCAGAGGAGGTGGACAGTGAATGAGGAAAGATTATTATTAAGCTACTGCTCATGGCTCAGTGAGGCAGTAAAGAATGACATAACCACATGACAAACATACTTAAATTCAAATTCTGGCTTTGCCAGTGTCACTTCAGAATATAATTCTTCTGAGTCTGTTTCCTAATGTATAAAAATGGGGACAGTGATTTCAATCTGGTAGAATTTTTGCAAGGGTAGATTTAGTGAGGTGGTGTGTATGGGATAGCATTCAATAGTGCCTGGTACATAGTAAACACCCAAATATTTTTATTTTGTTTTTAACTTTTTTCCATTGGTTTAGTACTTGCTTACCTTTAGGATGTATGTGTGTGTGTGTGTTTGTGTGTGTGTGTGTGTGTGTGTGTGTACGTGTTATGGAGAAATGGTCGTAAGATCTGAACAACAAAAGTATGTTTACTACTTAGCAAACATGTCTGTTGGACAGGTTCTGCTAACATAATGAGAGTGCATTTGTACATTCAGGTAGCTAAGACTTAACAAATCTAAAAATTCCTTATTTCAAAATTTCAGCTATTTAAAGTGTTTGGTTCACAATTAAAGGAGATTGTGTTTTAAAAAATACATACTGTACTTTTTAAAGGTTGTATTAGCACATGCAAACTATTCACCTTAAAAAAACAGAATGAGTCATAAGGAGTCAGACATGCCATTAATCTGCTCTTAATTATGTTCCATAAAAGAGGGAAGGAAAAAAATAGAGATAACTCGAATCTGTATATAATCCAAAAGGTTCTCTGTGACTTGGAATGAAGCCAGAAAAAGAATCTCATTTTGTTTCACACACTGGCACCTGGTATGGAGATCAACAGTTGCTCAAAGGAATTTTAAATAATTATAATGTGTTAATAGATAATTAGTTGGGAATTGATTCTGCAAGGCAAAGTCAAACATTTGTTTTATAATTGTGCAGTTCTTGCAAGAGATCACCTATACTTTTTTTCCCCCATCAGGTATAATGGGTCTCTCCCAAATGGCGATAGAGGAAGGAGGAAAAGTAGGTTTGCTTTGTTTAAAAGACCTAAGGCAAATGGGGTGAAGCCCAGCACTGTGCATATTGCTTGTACTCCTCAGGCTGCAAAGGTAAAAAAAAAAAAAAAAAAAAAAAAAAAAAGCTACATAAATTAACTTGGAAAAATTGAAAGACTTTTATGTGTTGTTTATATTCTCTAGCATTCCCCTCACATTTCTATTTCAGAAATTGCCTTTTGTTTGGATTGGAGAAGAGACTTTGGAGACATGGTATTTGAAGAGCTGCCATATGGAAGGGGAATTGGACTTTAAAAAAAAAAATGACAAACCAGGATCAGTGGGTGGAAATTAGAAGGAAACATTCTCTTTCCTTATTAAAAGAGGTGGGATGGGGGACAGGGCTTTATCTAGTACTTAGAATTATGCAGCTGTCTGCCCTGAGGAGTGGGAAGTTCCCACTGTGTTACTAGAGGGGTCTCCCTCGGCGGGTTGAAAAATGTGATGTATAATATGTGTATTCAGGTATTAGAAGCATGTTTGGATGAGGTAATTTTTAAACTAAGGGTCTTTACTTAAGATTCTGTGTATTGGTTGTATGCATTTTTGGTTTATAACTTCATGTATTTTAGCATAGTACCTTGTACAAAGTAGACCTCAATAATTATAAAGTTGAATCAAAGCTATGAAGGCAATATCCAATTGCATCTACAATATAACTTCTCAACCCCCTAGCCTATTTCATGCTTCTAGCCCCCTTTTCATCTAAGAAAATTTCCAGAAGCTGGACCACCATTTCAGGATACTTGGGCTTTTCCTAGAGTGACAGACAAGGAGGGGGAATTTCACATCTTTATATTTTCTGTGAATTCGTCTGCCTCCAATTTTATAACACTGACTTTGTGTTATAAAGAATTTGATATTGTAATGAGCAAATAAGAAAAATTAGAGTTCTTTGACTCCTGGAAGTACCTGTATCTTTAGCTAAGTAGCCCTAGGATGTACATTAATATTATACCATCTGAAGCATATCTTTGTAAGTTAGATAAACAAGAGACAGAAAACTTGGCATATGATGTGGTTTTAGGTCGCAGCTTCAGTGTCTGAAGGTAATTGGCTTTTCAGCTTTGTTTTATATCCAGTTTGATTTGTGAAAGAATCCTTAGGCCTTGACTAGGACTCCTCTGTTACTATTTGGGAGCCAGTTAGTGCAGAAAAGGGACAGTTTCTTTTTGCTCCTTTGGCGAGAAGGAATATACTAAGCAGGTGGTGGAAGTAAACCTCAGATTGATTGAATCTGAGGAGCTTCTTACAGTATCTCCCCCAGGAGTGCTCTTGACATTTTGGGTGTGCCACTTTTTCATTGTTCAGGACTTTCCCACATACTACAGGACATTTATGGGTCCTTCACCCACAAAATGCCATTTGAGCCTGCAAATCCTTGTAACAGCCAAAAAATGCACAAAATATTTTCACATGCCCCTTAGACTGCTAATACTACCTCTGGTTGAAAACCACTATCAGGGAAAATATTTCTAATCCCTGCCTCTGTAATACCATATTCTGTACTTTTCTTCCTATTTTACTCTGCCATGCCATCATGTTTTCATTGTTATCTCTTTTTCATCTTTCATCTTTACTAGGCAGTAAGAATCTTAGGGATCACAGATTGACTTTTGGCTGGATGCAGTAGCTCACACCTATAATCCCAGCACTTGAGAGGCCAAGGTGGGCGGATCACTTGAGCTCAGGAGTTCGAGACCAGCCTGGGCAACATAGTGAAACTCCATCTCCACCAAAAATACAAAAAATTAGCCAAGCATGGTGGCATGCCCTGAGGTCCCAGCTACTTGGCAGTCTGAAGCGGGAGGATCACTTGAGCCCGGGAGGCAGAGGCTGCAGTGAGCTGAGATCATGCCACTGTACTGCAGCCTGAGTGACAGAGTGAGACCCTGTCTCAATTAAAAAAAAAAAAAAGATTGACTCTTCCTCTTTAAATTTTGGAGGAATGTATTTGTGAGGTCATGATGAAAATTAAGCGTTTAGTCTGGCAGTCATCTGGGATGAGTAGTTAAAACCCTGCGTTCTAGTCCAGTGAGACTCAAACGTAACTTGACATAGTTTTTATTCTCAGTCTTAGAGTAGATTTAATAACTAACAAACAAAGATTACAATTTCAAAGCACATAAAAACCAATGTTTTAAAATCTCTTTAGCCACTAAGAATTAATTTTCAAAATACTGAGTAATTATTTCATTGAAAAGTCAGCTGTTTAACAGGGCACAGTGGCACATGTCTGTTAGTCCCAGCTCCTTGGGAGGCAGAGGCAGGAAGATCACTTGAGCACAGGAGTTTAAGGCTGTAGTGTGCCATTTTCCTGCCTGTAAATAGCCACTGTACTTCAGCCTCTGCAACATAGTGAAACCTGGTCTCTTAAAACATTTATATGTGTGTGTGTGTGTGTGTGTGTATATATATGTGTGTGTATATATATGTTTAAAACCTGTAAAACAATTATATAGTATTTATGAATACCTAAATGTATAGAAAGAAATATGTAAAACATGCATGTAAATGATCTACACTGCATTCTTGAGGTTGAATACCTCTGTGGAGAAAAGGGAACTGTGAGAGACATGTAGGCAGCCTCAATTGTATCTGTAGTTTAATTCCTTAAAAAAATCAGAAGCAGGCCAGGCACAATGGCTCACACCTGTAATCCCAGCACTTTGGGAGGCCGAGGTGGGCGGATCACGAGGTCAGGAGTTCGAGACTAGCCTGGCCAACATGGCAAAACCCCGTCTCTACTGAAAATACAAAAATTAGCTGGGTGTGGTGGCATGCACCTGTAATCCCAGCTACTCAGGAGGCTGAGGCAGGAGAATCACTTGAACGTGGGAGGCGGAGGTTACAGCGAGCCAAGATAGTGCCACTGCACTCCAACCTAGGTGACAGAGCAAGACTCTGTCTCAAAAAAAAAAAAAAAATCAGAAGCAAAAGTGGCAATATTAAGCTTTGATAAAGCTGAGTCGTTAGTATAGTCTCTTTCTATATTTGGAAATAGGGTATTTCTGTATTCTCTTTGTATATTTGGAAATTTGACAGTCTTAAAGCTGTCGTTTTAAGGCTTTATCTATTACAGATTAGTTGCAAATTGAAACCAAGTAAAAGCTTATGATGCCAAACTTCTAATTAAGAAGGATTTTTTCATTTAGCTTCTTTGCTGTTTGTAATTATTCTCTTCTGTCTTTGTGTCTGTTTTATTTTTATGCAGCCCATTTCTACTTCCTTTGTGTGATGACTAGATTTTTCCCCTCCTTTGATATTATCTTCAACTCATATACATAGAAAACACTTGAAAACAAAACTGAAAAGTTCTTTTTAGCGATGTTTTTAGTTTGAGATAAATCAGAAGTACCGTTATAAGCATTACATCCCTTTCCTTTGGTAATGTTTAATCATTCTATGAATCTTTCTTTTGTTTTTTATTTTTTTCTTTTATCTCCTGGGACCAAATCCCAAATGCATTTTTCTGTATCTCACCCAGCATATGGCAAGCATTTGTCATCTGTAGAGTCACAAAATGGTTAGAAAACCAGTTAATTTGGCTTGAGTGAACTTTATAGCTCTCTGAATGACTTCAAAAATAAGATTCCTCTTATTTTGCAAGATTTTGCATTTTCTTCTTATCAGAGCAGTACTGTTGTTTTCTATGTGGGATTTGGTTTTGATTATTTTATCATTTAAAATACTTAATAAGGGAGTCTAGTAGTTTGATAAAAGAAAATTATGGGCCGGGCGCGGTGGCTCACGCCTGTAATCCTAGCACTTTAGGAGGCTGAGGCAGGCAGATTGCCTTAGCTCAGGAGTTCAAGACCAGCCTGGGCAACATGGTGAAATGCCATCTCTACTAAAAATACAAAAAAAATTAGCCAGGCGTGGCAGCGTGCACCTGTAGTCCCAGCTGCTTGGGAGGCTGAGGCAGGAGAATCACTTGAACCTGGGAGGTGGAGGTTGCAGTGAACAGAGATTGCACTCCAGCCTAGGCGACAGAGCAAGACTCCGTCTTTAAAAAAAAAAAACAGAAAGAAAATTATGTTTTTACTCTGTAACTGCTTCTAAATATTCTTCGGTACCCCATTCAACCCGAGAAACTACTGTCACAACTGACAGGAGTTATTAACCTCTCTAAATTTCAGGGGGAAAATGTATAAATATGTCATGTATTTGATAAATAGTTTTCCCTTTTTTTAATAAAAAGATTATCTGATTGGATTGACCTGCCTACTAATTTTTGCTATTAACTTTTTCATTCTTAGGCAATAAGCAACAAGGACCAGCATAGCATATCATATACTTTATCTCGGGCCCAGACTGTGGTGGTTGAATATACTCATGACAGCAACACCGATATGTTTCAGGTATTTTAACATCTAAAAATTTTTTTCTTAAAAACAAAAAAGTTAAAAATCTATTGTTGGTGACTTTTGCTGAGGTCAGATAAAGGATTATCAGATTTTTATATTGTATTTTATTAAAATATAGATTGATTGCTAACCCTTATAAATAGAAGTCAGTCTAGCATGGTTGAGATGGGCTCCAGAATAAGAATTACTGGTAAATATTACATAGCCATTATATGCCTGAGTTTCCTCCTCTGTAAAGTGCAGATAATAGACTCTCCCCTATGACTGTTAAGAGGCTTAAATGATCTAGTACATGTAGAGTACTCAGCGCTGTGCCAGGCACTTAGTAAAAACACTTAGTGAATAGTAGCTATTATCCAAAAAAGAAAACAATAAATATTCTGCACACATTTATGACTTCTTCTACCACTACCTCCCACCTTCCTCTCTAGGCAATAAACAATCCAGGCACTTGCTAACTATTTGTATTATCTATGTGAAATCAAACCTTTTTCTCAGCACGTATTTGGTCAATGCTACTCATGCAATAAAAGTATTTTTCTCTTCTTGTACCAATCCAGTGCTGATATTTTTATAAACTGATAGATTTTAGGACAGTCAATTCCAAAGATGTAAATAGAATCCTTGATCTTCTCCCTTAATATTGAGCTCTCCGAAGCTTAGGCTTTTTAAAAACAAACTTAAGTAGAACATAAATTGCCGGATAATGTTGCTTTTATAATTATTGTCACATTGACTTTTCCATTTATCTTTATTTTACAAGGCAAATAAAAGTGAAAAGGCCTAGAAATATATTTAATTTCAGTCAATAGTGAAATATTTCTTTGAAGTCACTCCCTCTGCCTAACGCTTTTAATGAGATGAGATACTGAATTTCTTTTCTCTAGTTAATATTAGAATGTGGGCATTTATTATGTTTTCCTCGCTTTTACCAAAAATAAATAACATCTTTAATGAAGATTAATGTTTAGATCCAAGAAAAACCTAACACAAAGCTTTAGGATGATTTTTCACATTTTGTTTCACTGACAGGCAGTGAAAATGAATGAGCTTAGCTTTTTTTAAAATCAAGATGCTGCTAGGCCTGTAGTCTCAGTTACTCAGGGGGCTGAGGTGGAAGGATAGCATGAGGCCAGCATGGGCAACATAGTGAGACTTCATCTCTTTAATAAAATATAGATAAATATGTGTGTGTGTGTGTGTGTGTGTGTGTGTGTGTCTGTGTATCTCCAGGATATTTAGTCACAGGCTAGAATTTTAGCTTCAGAAAGTACCTTATATTTATTTGTTTACCGCGTATCTTTTGTAGATGAAGTTAACTGAAGTCTTGTGAGTTAAAGATGATAGAGTTACTTGGGGGCAAAACTGAAATTAAACCAGGCATCCTGAATTCTGAAACAATGTCTTCACCATCTAATGAAGGCCCTTAAATAAGTTTTAATAGTTTGGGTTTTGTCTTTTTCATAAAGTAGAGAATTTTTCCCAATATCATAAACTGATTATGCCCTGTGTACAGGTATTATACCTTAGGAAAATCCAAACATTTCTGCATCAAAAAGACTGTGATGTATCAGAAACTACCTTGATAAACTAGCCAGTCTTTGAGGAATTGTATTGGAAACATTCTAGGATTGTCTACCCTGTAAACTGAACAAGAACATTTGTTCAAGTCATCAGATATTCCAACTCCAACTCTATGCATTGTTTGTCACTATGAAGTACATAAGGGAGACATTACAAGCTGATTACATGCCTAGGTGCTGTACTGACCCTCTAAATCTTAAGCACATTGATTGTGTTGAAGAAGGATGGAGAAAAGACTTTACACTGGTGCCTTTTCATGTAGATCTTTTTATCAGGTAAAGTAGGATTTTTGCCAGCAACCAGTAGAAAAGCATTCTAGCAAAAGAGATGGCGAAGAAGTAGTACACAGTGTGGTAAAAGATTGACGAATAAGCTATTGTAGCTAGTATACACAAATAGCAGGAAGATTCGGCTGGATTGGTAGATGGGAGGCAAATCTTGAGTCAGTTTCTAACTATTATCAGAAATAATAAACTACAAATTTTGGATAAGCTATAAGGAACCATTGAGTTTTCTCAGGAGGGTAAGGGAGAGTAACAAAAGAGCTGTATTTTTAATGCTAATAATAGCAGGGGAAGAATTATTAACAATCATATTTGCCGGGCGCGATGGCTCACGCTTGTAATCCCAGCACTTTGGGAGGCCGAGGTGGGCGGATCACGAGGTCAGGAGATGGAGACCACGGTGAAACCCCGTCTCTACTAAAAATACAAAAAATTAGCCGGGCGTGGTGGCGGGCGCCTGCAGTCCCAGCTACTCGGAGAGGCTGAGGCAGGAGAATGGCGTGAACCCAGGAGGCGGAGCTTGCAGTGAGCCGAGATCGTGCCACTGCACTCCAGCCCGGGAGACAGAGTGAGACTCCGTCTCAAAAAAAAAAAAAAAAAAAAATCATATTTTGGCATCTGATCACGTTCGTGGTGGTTTTTTTCTCTTTATAGATACTTAAGTTTCTTCCTTCTCATTGTCATTACAAATATTGCTTTGGTGTCTTAAATATTCTCTTCCAAGACCCAGTTGAAATGTCAGCTCTCTGGAACAGTCTCTTTCCAATTAAGTGCTACTTCTGTTGATTCTGAATATTAGTTCAATCCTTGGCCTGTATCTTTTAGCTTTTAAAGAGCCTTTTTATTTGGGGAAATATTTTTAGTTTCAAAGATCTGAGCCCATTTAAGATATCTTTATTTTTAAGAATAAAGAAAAGGAATATCCAATCGTATATTTGTTAACTAGTTTCCCTCTAAAACTATCCAATCTAAATAAAAAGACCTTATACTTGACGATTGGACAGAAACACTACAGAGGTTTATTTGAAAGTGTTCTGATATGAGGAACTTGAGGCTAAAATATGTAAAGAATGACTTTTAAGAGCCTTTATCTTTGTAGAGGGTCAATATTTTTTCTCAGTACCCACGTTCTTCAATTTTATGGTACTACTTTATAACAAATACATTCATGAACTGATAATTTCCAAATATTTGCTTTGAAGCCCTGTGACACTTGTCACTTTTGTCATCTCCCCATTGATTTCCTTTTTTCTTTTCAACTTTCAAAATGAAATTAACTTATTTACTAGCTAGTACCTCTGAAGATATTTTTAATCTCTGACACCTCACCCATCCAGAACTCTTATCTAGGAACCTTGTCTCTCTGAAATATCCCTAAGAACCAAGAAGAGTATATATATAAAATAAATGCCACAAAGTTGATGCAGTGAAATTCCTTTTCTATTCTCCCTAGAGAATCCCTTAGGCTCTCACCAGAACCTTTTGAAATACTTTTCTCTGAAGTAGGTTATTTGATTTCTCAACCCATAACAGAGTAAGAGTAGCCAGTTAAAAGAGGGGCTTGTTGCTGGAGACAAGCATGACCAAAAACAAGGAGTGATGATAGCTGACAACCTGACAGAAAAGAAACAAGAAAATATATGAAGTATACATAAGACCTCAAAGCAAGGCTATGTAAGCCCTTGACATAAGCACCAGCAGTCTTGTACACCTCTTATAGCACCTGAAGACATCACTGCATTTCAGCTTAATGTAAGTGGTATTTATAGTGTAATGTTCTGCAGTCATCCTAAAAGATTTACTTATGTATGTTCACTATATTCTGTTAAATAAGGTAGAATATCTCTTTAAATATCTCTGAAGACAAAAAACCTACATGATACACATATTTCCATCCAAAAGGGTTAAAATTAAAATCTGTAGCCATCTAGAAATCTCAGCCATTCTTGAACTCTTCATTCCCTAAGGGTTTCGTATATTGTTGTAAGTTCTCATTTAATTCCATGCTCTAAGTGATTACTTCATCAGAGATAGTCTGACTCATTAGTTTTCAAGAGTATAGATGCCCCCAACGTTAAGTATGGTAAACTTCAACTTTAGAAATTTCAGAGGCCTAATGTTTTCTCCTTATTGTGCCCTTCTTGTGGATTTTTCACTGTGTTCTTTGAATGGGTTTATAGATATTTTTTTTTCCCTCAGATTGGCCGGTCGACTGAAAGCCCCATTGATTTTGTAGTAACTGACACAGTTCCTGGAAGTCAAAGTAATTCTGATACACAGTCAGTACAAAGTACTATATCAAGATTTGCCTGCAGAATCATATGTGAACGGAATCCTCCCTTTACAGCACGGATTTATGCCGCAGGATTTGACTCATCAAAAAACATCTTTCTTGGGGTAATAAGCTTTTTTTCTAAATGATGCTTTCTTTTATACTAGCTTTCATTCCAAATTACAAGTAATTGGAAGCTCACTACTATTATTTCTACTAGGAGAAGGCTGCCAAATGGAAGACATCAGATGGGCAGATGGATGGCTTGACCACTAATGGTGTTCTTGTGATGCATCCACGCAATGGGTTCACAGAAGACTCCAAGCCTGGAATATGGAGAGAAATATCGGTGTGTGGAAATGTATTTAGCCTACGTGAAACCAGATCAGCTCAGCAGAGAGGAAAAATGGTAAATACTGAATGGTATTTTCTTAATTAGCTACAGTAAACACATAGGATGAGTTGAACTGAATGCATTACATACATTCCAGAAAACTCTTAAATCTATTGCCAACACAGAATACTATCAAACACTGACTACCAAATTCTATACTAGAGGACAGTATCTTAATATTTCATTTAGTAGCTGGCGTGGTGGCCCACACCTGTAATCCCAGCATTTTGGGATGCCAAGGCAGATGGATCACCTGAGGTCAGGAGTTTGAGACCAGCCTGACCCACATGGAGAAACCCTGTCTCTACTAAAAATGCAAAATAACCCAGGCATGGTGGCGCATGCCTGTAATCCCAGCTACTCGGGAGGCTGAGGCAGGAGAATAGCTTGAACCTGGGAGGCAGAGGTTGCAGTGAGCCGAGATCGCGCCATTGCACTCCAGCCTGGGCAACAAGAGCATTTTAGTGAACTCTAGAAGTTCATTCTTCTGTCATATCATGTTAATATATTTTAAAACCTAAGCTTTCTTAAACTAAACAGCACTCTCTCTGATCTTTTCTGTTGCCATCTGTAGATCTTTGACCATATTTACCTCATTAAAAATATTAGACTTATTGATTAGCCAGATGTTTTAATCATAAGTTGTCTTTACCATAAGGCTAAAAAGAAATGTGTTAATGTTTGATATTTTATCCTTGATTTTCAAACTTAACGTTTTTCATAACTACTGTCAGTTTCTTGAATATTTAGTGAAAATCCTAGGAAATCTCATTTCTTGAGTAAGGAGTACTTAAAACCAAAACACTTATGTAAAAATCCAAAACAGAGTGGTAAATATGTTTTTCAACTCTTGTCTCCTCTAGGTGGAAATTGAAACCAATCAGTTACAAGATGGCTCGTTAATTGACCTCTGTGGTGCAACATTGCTATGGCGTACTGCAGAAGGCCTTTCCCACACTCCTACCGTGAAGCATTTAGAAGCTTTAAGACAGGAAATCAATGCAGCACGACCTCAGTGCCCTGTAGGGTTCAACACACTAGCATTTCCTAGTATGAAGAGGAAAGATGTTGTAGATGAAAAACAACCATGGGTATATCTAAACTGCGGCCATGTACACGGCTACCATAACTGGGGAAACAAAGAAGAACGTGATGGAAAAGATCGTGAATGTCCTATGTGTAGGTCTGTCGGTCCCTATGTTCCTCTGTGGCTTGGATGTGAAGCTGGATTTTATGTGGACGCCGGCCCTCCAACCCATGCGTTTAGCCCGTGTGGGCATGTATGTTCAGAAAAGACAACTGCCTATTGGTCCCAGATCCCGCTTCCTCATGGTACTCATACTTTTCATGCAGCCTGTCCCTTTTGTGCACATCAGTTGGCTGGTGAACAAGGCTACATCAGACTTATTTTTCAAGGACCTCTAGACTAACAGACCATTGTCCTGCAGGACTACATTATAAATTTATAAGCTAAGTGAGTTGGGTTTTCGAACCTGTTGTCCACGTCACAGTTTTTCTGCTCTGGTCATTTGCATTAAGATGAAGAATTTTTTAAAACATTTATAATAAATAGTAGCAATTTCTGAGCAAAAATCTGGGAAACTCAAGCAAAGGAATTTCTGAAAGTATCAGTCTTCTGAATTCTGAGTTTTGAAAATATATTTTGAGGAGAAAAAGACATAGTCTAATTTGATGCCTTCCTTTTAGTGTTTTTGAATCACCCATCCTCAGTGCTGAAATTGTTTTGTATAACTGAGGGTACTGTTGGTTCAAACTATGTTAGTTTACAGTTTGTTGCAAACATTGTAAAATATAGCGACGTGTATATTAACTTTTTTCTATTTATCTTTATTATAGAAAATACCTTAGAATGTTCTTGATAGAGTAGCATGGTAACGATGGTGTCACACCCTTGGTGTGAATGGTAGCTTAGTGAGCAACCTAGCTCAAGAATTTGCAAAGTTAGGAAGAAGGACAAGAGAGCCTCTCTCCCACCCCAATCTAAATATGGAATTTGGTAAATTAGACTACTTTGTAATTTGTAAGACCAAATTCATATTAATTACCATTGTGTGAAAGGTGTTTGTTTTTAACCACATTGAAGATAATCAGGAAAGATTTTTTCTTAATGTTTCTCTCGAGCATAGTACTATAACAAAAACTTAATGCTAAGAAACATTTTATATGCTCCTTTGAATATGCAATTTAATCTAGATTATCTATTTTTCTCCCATGATAACTAATCTGTTTTTAGTATCAGCAGCATTTGGCAAGTTTATTTTTTGGATATAAACTGTGGTTCATCTGTTCACTGTTTCTAGACAAAAATCATTCCCATAAGAAAAAGTATAAATTAGCAAGAAAGGAGAGTGACTTGATTTGCTTTTGGAAAAAGAAATGCTTAATTAATTATTCTGTATTTGGCCTTATTCAGGCATTAGGAAATCTAGAGATCTAAAGGGTTGAATGACAATAGTGCCCCCGTTTTTATCAGACCAGCCTTAACTCTGGGTTTGCATCCTAAGGAGATTGCCACAGTGAGACTTGCAAATGTTTGGTTGGCAGATGAGCACCAATGACTACAGCGTGGAGTGACGCACTGCATGGTCTGTTTATTCTCTAATTCCAATATGTCTTTTGCTTCCAGAAGCAAGAACAAGTTTCTTCTCTCCCCTCCTTCCCCCCCTTTTTTCAAAGGCACCACAAGTATAGACAGTTGCACTACATCAAATCTTTGACACTTGTAGAGACCAGTACACTTCTAGATTAGACAGTATCTTCTTTTAATATTTTGATTTGTTTTCCTTTAGTTTGAAAAGTTGTATAATACTTAATTGACTGTAGCAAAGTTTTATGTGTGGTAGCAGAGCTTTAATTTATCCTATTACAAAACTGTTCCGAATTTTCTTTTTGTTTTTAAAAAACAAAACTTGTTGCTTAGAAGCCATGAACTATTTTATTTTACTTCAACTGTCAAAACTTCATTGTTTTAAAAAATGATCATTTGGGTTCACTCAGGAAATGCATGTCAGGAAACTTGCATTATAAGTTTATTAGTTGTGATGTATCAGTAACTGCTGTTACCCCTTTTTTCAAAGAAATATAATTGATTTTGAAGTTTTCTAGATTGTCACATGCTTTGTGACTAATGCAAGAAAGCAAGTCCTGTGTTGTATTTGTTCTAGTCATTTCTATTCAGGCTATATATTGTAGCTTAATTTTTATTTGCAATTAATTTATTTAAACTAAGTAAATACTTTTCAAAATAGATATTTGAATTTGTCTCTGTGGGTTCATTTTTGCATAATCGAGAATGAGAAACCAGAAGTGAAAACTGTGGACAACTCTATTCCACACTCCAAAAATACTCATTTGAAATAGATGAAAAGTTTGCATTTAATGTAACACTTTAAAGTCTCTGGTTCTTTTTGAAAAGCATCTCTTATTAATAAAGGAACTTTTTGTTAGTGGTTGAATAATTGAGGCCTTTTCTAAGTTAAGCCTTGCTAGGGAGTTGGCACCTGTAAGTTGCATGTTAGACTATTTAAATAGTGGCTTTGTAACCATAAAAGTTTCACGCCCTTCCCAAAGTTGCCTGCATTTTCTTCTAACAGGTAAAAACAATTTCTTCTAACAGGGAAAAACCTGGCTCATTTTCTATCAAATTCAAGTTTTAAAAATTCAGGCAATTTAAATGATCAGTTGGGTGTTTGCTGTTCAAGCAGAACTGTTATTTTGCCATGGCTACTAGAACACTTTTACTTACTCAGTTGTATTAAGGGAATGTCAGTATTCTGGTTAAGGAGGAGAAAAAGTTGTATTTAGGTCTCCTAAATGCATTCTCAAGAAAGATAATCTTTATGGCTTATTTTTATTTATTTTATTTATCAAAGTAATCATTATATTTAAATGCTACTTAATTTGTTCAAGGAATTAAATTTCCCTTTATCTAAAATGTTAGGGTAATGAAGCAAGACATGAAGGGCAGCCATTCAGACATCAGAGTTCTTTTACTAGGTTATCCTCTTGCAACCTTTGCTTACTTCCCTCATGTAAAAGTCTTCAAGTACATGTAAAGCAGGGTAGGAATAAATAATAATGTAAGTATGTAATTACTTCTTTTTTTTTTTTTTGAGGCAGAGTCTCACTGTTGCCAGGCTGGAGTGCAGTGGCACAATCTCGGCTCACTGCAAGCTCCACCTTCCGGGTTCATGCCATTCTCCTGCCTCAGCCTCCCAAGTAGCTGGGATTACAAGCACCCGCCACCATGCCCAGCTAATTTTTGTATTTTTAGTAGAGATGGGGTTTCACCATGTTGGTCAGGATGATCTCGATCTCCTGACCTCGTGATCCATCCACCTTGGCCTCCTAAAGTGCTAGGATTAATTACTTCTAACATTTGAGTGTCCCACTTCACTCTTCCCATCTGACCCAGACTGAGGGCACTGGTGAAAGTCCACTTCTTATGTCTCTAAGGTTATAAACTCAACATAACTCTTAACACTTTGGCCCTTCGTTGCAATGGATCATCTTGTGCTACCAGTTTTTTTTTGTTTAAGACAGGGTCTTGCTCTGTTGCCCAGGCTGGACTGCAGTGGTGCAATCACAGCTCACCACAGCCTCAACCTCCCAGGCTCAAGCAATTCTTCCACCTCTACCTCCTGAGTAGCTGGGACTACAGATACACACCACCATTCCTGGCTAATTTTTTTCATTTTCAGTAGAGATGCCGTCTCACTAGATTTCCCAGGCTGGTCTCAAACTCCTGCTCTCAAGCAATCCTCCTGCCTCAGCCTCCCAAAGTGCTGGGATTACAAGTGTTGAGCCACCACACCCTGCTGTGCTACCGCACTTTAGAGACCACTGGTTAATAAACCTATGTTCCATTCCCTTCTCTGTTTTCTCTAAGCACTGCCCTATAGCAAATCAGAACAGCAAAACTCTACATCACTGAACTCTGTTATTCTGTCTGTCACCCCCACTTTCAGAATTACTCTTATATAAGTATTCTTTAATGTTTTGTCCTCAAATTTTATCTACTTTTTTTTTTTTTTTTTTTTTTGAGACAGAGTTTTGTTCTGTCGCCCAGGCTGGAGTGCAGTGGTGTGATCTCAGCTCACTGCAACCTCTGCCTCCCGGCTTCAAGCAATTCTCCCTGCCTCAGCCTCCCCAAGTAGCTAGGGTTACAGGTGCCCACCACCACACCTGGCTAATTTTTGTATTTTTAGTAGAGACGGGGTTTTGCCATGTTGGCCAGGCTGGTCTCAAACTCCTGGACCCAAGTGATCCACCCACCTTGGCCTCCTAAAGTGCTGGAATTACAAGCGTGAGCCACCACGCCTGGCCTCTGCTTTCTTAAAACAGATTTTTATATACCCACTGTGCACCAAGCCCTGTCCTAAACGGGGTGATACAGCAGGAAAAAAAATAAAATAAAGCCCTGCCTTCATCGTATTTGTATTCTACTGGACAAGATAGAAAGGAGCAAGAAAAAATAAATATACAATATGATAGAGAGTGAACTGTGCTGAGGGGGCACATAAAGTAGAAAGAGGAGATGCAGATGCAAAATGTCATATGCTGGGGCAGGAGAAGTGTTTGCAATATCAAACAGGAAGGCCAGGGAAAGCCCCACTGGGAAGGTGGTATTTGAATAAAGCTCTAAAAGAGCTGAAGAGAGAAGGGAGTGGCCACTTAGAAGGGCATTTAGGCAGAGAGCTCTACAAGGCCTTTGCAAGGGCCTGAAATAGAAGCATGTCTGGGATGTTTCTACAATAGCCAAGAGGCGTGTGATGCCAAGTGGCAATGAATCAAGGGAGAGTAGCAGGTAAGGTCAAAGAAGTAAAATGACAGAATTTAAGTGAGACAGGGATGACAATAGATTATGGAGAGCACCCTGGGATTTATGGCGTTAATTCTGAATGAGATTGGGACATTGGAGGGTTTTGAGCAGGTGAGTGACTTGATGTGACGTATTTTAATAGGATCTGAATACACTGAACGTGGGATCAGGGAGAACATTGCAGTAATCCTGGAGATAAATCATGGTTTGGATAAGGTGGTGGCAGTGGAGGTGGTTTGAAAAGTGATCAGATTCTGAATGTGTTTTAAAGGCAGACCTGACAGCATTTGCTAGCAGATCAGCTACAGGGTTTGAAAGACAGAAGAGGGATCAAGGATGACTCCACTCAATCAGCCTCAGCACCTAGAAGGATGGAACTGCCATTTGTTGAAGTAGAGATTATAGGAAGAACTGTTCAGGGGATGAGGCTCACTGATGGAGGAATCAGGAACTCAGTCCTGAGTGTTAGACTGAGGCACCTGTTAGACGACGTTTGCCAAAGGAAGGACATCTCCACTTTTAACTACTATCAAAGTTCTCAACCATTATGATCAGTGTTCTCTGTATACCCCACACTAGCTTAGAAACAAACAAAAAAGTATCCCTCCTGATTAATGGTGAATTTCCTTTCATTGAAATAGAGTTGGGACACCTCTCATGTTTCTGTCTTTGCTTTGGCTTCCCTCTAAGGAAATGAAGTTTTGTTTTCAATTATAATTGCTTCATTTAGCCAAAGTATTCTGATAAAGTTTTTCTTCCTCCTCGCCATATACACCTTTTTCCTTGGCTCTTGCCTTTAAAAAAAAAAAAAAAAAAAGTCTTCAGTTTTCTTGAATCTTAATATTTTGCTGCTTCAAATCCTTTTTGGCAGTGGCAGAGCGCAAGTTGTGCTTTGCTTTTAAAGTTTTTGAAAAAATATTTCAGTGCTTATGGAAAACAGAATTCTTAAACCTGTAAGTTCAGATTTTAATGTCCAGTTTCCCTGAAGGAAATAGGCCTGTATTTGATAATTATCAACAAAAAACAGTAATAAGATAGAGTTTTCCTAATAGTCACCATAAAATACCATGTCATGCATTGTGTTAGATGATGCAACAGGAATGTTGGGTTATTTAGGTTGACATTAAATTGTCAACTCGGCTATGTGTGTGAATATTAAGCCACAGCATACAAGCATTCCTCACAGCTAACATGTGCGCGTTTGCTATGTGTCAAGCACTATTCTAAATGTACCCTACTAGGAATATTACTGATATTTTAAAAATCAAAGCATCCCTGTGAGGAAAGAACTGTTACATCCATTTTACAATGGAAACCAGCCATAGCAATGTAACTTGCCCAAGATTCACGTGTCTTTTAACTGGGGGACTTGGAATTTGAACTTTGGAAGTCTCACCCAATTTGTGTGTACATAATCGCCACATTTTGTTGCTTCCCCATTTTAATGATGGAACACATTGAAGGAATTATTTTGCGAGTTGGTAAATAAGTATGATTTCTGGCACATGATGTTCGAAAACTATTTCTTGGATGATTGAAGAAAACTGAGAACTCTGGACCTTTAAGCTACTTAATACTGAGTAGAAGCATTAACAAAAATAGTCAGAAGAATAAAGGTTACATACAAGCTATTTATTTGATCAGAAAATATGCTTTCATTGGCTGAAAAATAGGAAGGGAAAAGGTGAAGATACTACAAAAAGTGGCACTAACTGGAAAGTTGACAAGGCAACAAGAAGAAAATCGATGGTGCCAGAATAGAACAAAAGGATTACCCTGGAAGAAAGAGAAGAAATATCAATGATAGCCAAAAAGGATGTCATCCAGACATTCAAATTTTTAAGAACCTATTTTAATGAGGAAAGGCACAACAAGCAGCCAATATTTAATGCGAAAATTAAGATTTCCTGAAGTTGTATTATATCATATTACTGTATAACTATTAATAAAAATAATAAAATATAAACTAGAGAGGATCTTGGACATCAAGTTACAGATGAGGAAATGAAGGCCAAGATGAACTGATTACTGATTGACAGATCTGGTATTAGAACTTCCATGCCTATGTCTACCCTCCAAGACTCAGTTATATTTCCATGTTTTGTTTGTTGAAGCAGAGGTAAGAACATTGCATTTTAAGTTTTTGTTTTTAAATTGTAAGTGTCTGCAGAATAAACTATCAACTCTTGTTGTCATGTAAACAATGATTCCCAAATGTAAGGAATGATCTGCTTCAGATTTCATTCAACTAAAAGCCTGCCTAGTTTGGAAATGAAAGACAAAAGCAGGGAAAGAGAATCAAGAGTTGTCCAGTAGACTCACTTACAGTCCTTTGGTATGCTATATAAATCATTATAAATCATTCAGCTAATATATGAGTGCTCATTCAATGATAAGGCTCTTATTTTACTATTTGTTACGGAGATAGGACAGTTATTTTGCATACCATACCTCTGCAGGAATGCAATGCATTCAGATACTGTTCACTTTCAATTGGCTTCTTCGTCAAATGACCTTTGGGAAATTAGTTATTTGAAATGGAGATGGTAATGTCCTATTAAAATGTTAAAATCACTATACTATCAAGCAATTCAAAAAATCTTTCTCAATTCACAAAGTAGTTGAACAATAGTAACCTGAACCATAGTGACCATAAAGTTGTCTAAATTTGGGGCCTGGCACAGTGCATCACGCCTGTAATCCTAGCACTTTGGGAGGCCGAGACGGGGGGTCACCTGAGGTCAGGAGCTCAAGACCAGCCTGGCCAACATGGTGAAACCCTGTCTCAACTTAAAAAAATACGAAAATTAGTGAGGCATGGTGGTGGGCGCCTGTAATTCCAGCTACTTGGGACGCTGAGGCAGGAGAATCATTTGAACCTGCGTGGCGGAGGTTGCAGTGAGCTGAGATCACACCACTGCACTCCAGCCTGGGCAACAGGGCAAGACTCCCATCTCAAAACAAAAAACAAAATTGTCAAAATCTGGAATTGTGAGGGGCAGGAGTTGAATTGGACCAGGTATATACGGACAAGAGAATGAAAGGTTCACACAGGCTGTCTGGTATCTACAGCCAGGAGCTCCCAAAGTAGTATGGGCTCAGGTGGCAGCTGCAGAGGGGTAGTGGGAGGAATCCCCCGCTGTGAGTCTTCCCAAGTTGTTTTGCACAGGGATTGGGGAAGAGAGAACAAGCAGTTTTTTGGAGATTGGTCTCTCTCCCCAACCCCCATCTCCCTCTTTTTCTCTGTCTCCCTCTCCTCTCTCATAAACACACCCACCAAAGAAATCCTCCAAATTTTGGAATAAATATAGCTTCTCAAGGTGACTAGATTGAAAGAAACAGTGTTCACTTGAGTGTGTGAATTCTAACATGTTTCTTAGTGTCATTTCTGTATTAGTCATACTGCATGAATGCAAATGTTGATTCTATTTTTCATTGATTTTATTCAAAGAACTCAACTGTGACAGGAATCCCTGAATCAAGTATACTATGCAAAGTTGGTATCTTGTTGCAGAGGTAATACAACTGTGAAGTGATACTTGTTATGATGAAATTAAAGTCAAAGATACGACTCCTGGGATGTAACCTTTTGCAGAGAAGCATTAAAAGAATGTTATTCTGCTTTGGTATATGCTATAGGATTTTTAAAGTTTGAGAGTTAAGAATCAAGAGTTTCTTTGCAGCTGCTTTTATGGTTTCCTTATTGCTGCTGACTTCAGATATAGCCATATTTATTTACCAAAGTGTTTTAATTCCTCTTTAAATACAAAAGGACCATTGAAAATGTTGTCTGGGTGGAATTTCACAAATACAATGAATTCTTCAGACAAGGCCTGGGTCCAAGCCTTAATCCAGTCTGGCCTCAGATACCAGTCCTTAAATGTTCCTTTATCAAAGTAGGTAACAATGGGCAGTTATTCGCTGTAAATAAACTAGGGACTGAGTGAGGGGAGTTAGAAAATATCAAGATAAGCAGTTTGCCCTTCGGAGAGGATTCAGTTGTACTGAAGCCAGCATTTCCTATTATTTTGTAACATATTTTATTTTTAACTCCTTGGCTCTGTGGTCATGAATCTCATTACCTGCCATTCTATGGGAACAAAGTAATTCAACCCTTTGGCATCAATGAATTAATACTTCTTCTACCCTATTTTAGTTCCTTGGGTCTTTGGTGCTGGCCCTATGTATGGAATTAGACTTGTAACAGCAGATGGTCTCAGACTAACAAATTTGCAGTCTCTTTATTTTGGGAGCTCAGTGGGCTCTTTGAAATAAACTAAAATCGGAGTTTTTTTGTTTTTTTTTTTTCCTTTTTTGAGATGAAGTGTTGCTCTGGTTGCCCGGGCTGGAGTGCAGTGGCGCAGTCTCAGCTCACCACAATCTCTGCCTCCCGGGTTCAAATTATTCTCCTGCCTCAGCCTCCCAAGTAGCTGGGATTACAGGCATGCGCCACCATGCCAGGCTAATTTTGTATTTTTAGTAGAGACATGGTTTCTCCATGTTGGTCAGGCTGGTCTCGAACTCCTGACCTCAGGTGATCTGCCTCGGCCTCCCAAAGTGCTGGGATTACAGGCATGAGCCACTGTACCCAGCTGGAGCATCTTAAATGTATTCTAAAGTTATCTTCAGTCTAAGGAGCCTTTTAATCATTCAATGGCTAATGGAAAGGATAATCCAAATTATTTGCAGCTGAAACACTTGAAAGGCTATATAGTTTGGAGGACAGATTACAGAGCCAACAGATTACAGATATGACCCAACATATCAAATTCTCTAACAACAAATTCCAAGGAATTTGTTCCTATTAGCTTGTATTGGAATGTAATTCTGTGTTGATCTGTGACACTAGTTCAAACATCTTTTTTATCTGCAAAAATGTTTTGTCATAATGGGAATTAGAATAGAAAGTTGATCTTCACCTTTTCATTCATTCCTTCATTATGATGAGTTAAGCCTGCTGACCAAATGAAATGTCCTAAATGGGAGGGAGAAGAGCAAAATAATTGACATAACAAGGAGAAATACACACTTTTACTCTGAGAATATTACATTAATTTGACCTTTGTCATTATTGTTGTTTATTATGACTGACATTTTGGACTACTGATTAACCTGGATTTCCAGATATCCTTGGCCTGATTTGTAAGTACATCTGTAACCACAGGACCCAGCATCTGCTAGAGAGGGTTTGCAACAAGAAGCTCCTACCTCATTGAGTGAAAATATTTCAAAAACATCTATTTTGTTACATTGTTTCTTTAAAATTTCCCTTTATGTGGAAAGGTGATAAAAGGCTTTATTTAGAGAACTAGTTATAATTAAACAAAAGGGAATCTTATGTAGTGACACTATTTTCCTGGCTGGAAAAAACACATTGACTCTTAAGGTTCTTTATGTGCTTCTGTTTGCATGGTTCATTTCCAGCTAACACAGCATTTCTGAAATGCCAGCATTCGCTTTTTGTTTTCTGGTGTTGTGTCTAAGCAAACTAATATGGGTGCCAAGAAGATAATGCTGTGTTTTTAATAGAATGCCAGATCATCAGTTCTTTTTGAAGTGGGGTTTGAGGTAGTTGTTATGTTAATAAATCTAAAATTCGATCCCCTTTGTTGACCAATTATTTTCTCCTGAAGAAAAACTATCCTATGACCAGCAATCTTGCAAACATATATTGGGGCTAATATATACTGGAATGAATGGATAAAACAGTGTGAATAATGCAATACATCATAATCAATCTGATTAGAAAAACAGCTCAGAGCAAAATTATCTGATAATTTAAGATACCAAAGTTCTTTTTTTTTTGGTATTTGTATTGGAATTTAATTATATGTTGACCCATGACACCTTTCCATTAGCCATTACCAAAATCTCTTTTTTGGTATTTTAAATTAGTAGTGTGATTGGTACCTGTATAATTGGAAGTTAAACTATCATATGTTATTCTGCTTCTTAAAGGCTAGGGGGCTTTGTCAATAGAGTAAGGGTCTCCCTCTCTTAAACGGAGGTCTGTCCAAGAGAATAAAATACTTACAGGAGACCTGAGGAGATTATGAGAAATAAGACGTCTTGCATACAGTCAGCCTGCAGTTGAATATTCATTGAATATTTGAGCAGATTAGAACTGGAGCCTTCATCTTTCATGTATTGAAGAACTATTTTTAATTTTCTAGCAACCTTAAGATCACTGGATAGGAGAGGAACTCCACTCTTGAGTGGAGAAGTAGGAAGAGTCTGGACTGACAGTTGTGATAAGGCTTTTTCTCTCTCCTTGTCCTGTGGGACTCCTGGGGAAACCTCAAACACGGAGGCCTGTTGACAACTTAAATTGGAAAGCAAGAGCTGATTTTAATTTGATCTTTTTTTTCTGCTTGAGTATCGCAATTTACAATGCTCTGGTAAAATTAGTGATTTTAAAAAAAATCATTAAAGATGTCTAGAGAGGAATTCTTTCTTTTCACTCACCACGAGAGAGGTTGTTATACAGAATATCTCTTAATTGCCTGACTACGCAGACATGTTTATCCGTTAGGAAAGTGAAGCATGTATTAAAAACTGAATACCTACTTTGGGTTCATTTATTCAGTAAAAATATGTTGAGCTGAGAGGCTCTGGAAATACAAAGATGAATAAAATAGACATGTCCCTACCTTTACAATGCTGCAGTCTTGCAGAAGGTAAATAAGCAATTACAATATGGTGTAAGTGCTATAGCAAAAGGAAAGATCTTTGGAGAATAATTTGGAAGTTCCTCAAAAAACTAAAAACAGAACAACCAGAAGATCCAGTAATCCTACTGCTGGGTATATACCCAAAATAAAGGAAATCAGTATATTGAAGGGATATCTGCACTCCCGTGTTTATTGCAGCACTATTCACGATATCCAAGATTTGGAAACAACCTACATGTCCACTAACAGATTAATGGATAAAGAAAATGTGGTCCCCATACACAATGGAGTACTAATCTGCCATAAAAAAAGAATGAGCTCCTTTCATTTGCAACAACATAGATGGAACTGGAGGTCATTATGTTAAGTGAAATAAGCCAGGCACAGAAAGACAAAGTTTGCATGTTCTCACTTATTTGTGGGAGCTAAAAATTAAAACAGCTGAACTCATGGAAATAGTAGAAGCATGGTTACCAGAGGCTGGGAAGGGTAGTGGGGATATGGGGGAGAAGTGAGGACGGTTAATGCATACAAAAAATAGAAAGAACGAATAAGACCTAGCATTTGCTAGCACAACCTGGTGACTATAGTAAAAAATAATTGTACATCTAAAAATAACTAAAATAGCAAAATTGGATTGTAACACAAAGAATAAATGCTTGAGGTGATGGATACTCCATTTACATACTAACATGCCTGTATCAAAGTATCTCACATACCCCATAAATCCATACACCTATTATATACCCACAAAAATTAAAAATTAATTTTAAAAAAGAGGAAGAAGACCTTTGGGAGCACATAGAAGGGTCGCTGAACCAGACTCTGGAAATCAGAGAAGATGCTGTAGAAGGAAATGATAGGAACCAGGGACTTGAAGGAAAAGGGAGACAGCTAAAGATGGGGGCAGAGTGGCAGGTGGGGACAGTGGGAAGAGGATTCCCAGCAGAAGGAATGGCTTAGTTTTTGCAGTGACTCAGCACCAATAGAGAGTAGTGCATACTTAAGAAAATGGAATTGAATGTGGGTAAATGGAGAGTAAAAGGAGGTGAGTGGCAAGAAAAGAGGCCAAAGACACAGGCAGAAGACACATCGACAGGCTTTTGTAAGCCAAGTCTAGATGTTGAGATTTATCCTATGGGCCATAAGGAATCAGAGAATGGTGTGATTAAATCTCAATGATTCAGGCCAGGCGCGGTGGCTCACACCCGTAATCCCAGCACACTGGGAGGCCGAGGCGGGTGGATCACCTAAGGTCAGGAGTTCAAGACCAGCCTGGCCAAGATGGTGAAACCCTGTCTCTACTAAAACTACAAAAATTATCTAGGCATGGTGGTGGGCACCTGTAATGCCAGCTACTCAGGAGTCTGAGGTAGGAGAATCACTTGAACCTGGGAGGCGGAAGTTGCAATGAGCAGAGATCATGCCACTGCACTCCAGCACGGGTGACAAAACCGAAACTCTGTCTCAAATAAATAAATTACCACGTTTGAAAGATCACTGTGAGAGGCCGGGCGTGGTGGCTTACACCTGTAATCCCAGCACTTTGGGAGGCCAAGGTGGGCGGATCACGAGGTCAGGAGATCGAGACCACGGTGAAACCCCGTCTCAACTAAAAATACAAAAAAAAAAAATTAGCCAGGTGTAGTGGCGGGCGCCTGTAGTCCCGGCTACTCGGGAGGCTGAGGCAAGAGAATGGCGTGAACCCGGGAGGTGGAGCTTGCAGTGAGCCGAGATGGCGCCACTGCACTCCAGCCTGGGTGACAGAGCAAGACTCCATCTCAAAAAAAAAAAAAAAAAAAAAAGAAAGATCTCTGTGGCTGTACTGTGGAGAATGGGTGTGGAAGACTGGAGGCAGAGAGAGAGAAAGTTATAGAATAGCCCAAGTGAGAGCTGATGGGGAACTGGAATAAGGGAAGTAGCAGTAGGAATGGAGAGAGATGAATGGGTCTGAAACATATATAATGTCAGGCCTCTGAGCCCAAGCCAAGCCATCGCATCCCCTGTGACTTGCACGTATACATCTAGATGGCCTGAAGTAACTGAAGATCCACAAAAGAAGTAAAAATAGCCTTAACTGATGACATTCCACCATTGTGATTTGTTCTTGCCCCACTCTAACTGATCAATGTACTTTGTAATCTCCCCCACCCTTAAGAAGGTACTTTGTAATCTCCCCCACCCTTAAGAAGGTTCTTTGTAATTCTCCCCACCCTTGAGAATGTACTTTGTGAGATCCATCCCTGCCCGAAAAACATTGCTCTTAACTTCACCGCCTATCCCAAAACCTATAAGAACTAATGATAATCCACCACCCTTTGCTGACTCTCTTTTTGAACTCAGCCCACCTGCACCCAGGTGAAATAAACAGCTTTATTGCTCACACAAAGCCTGTTTGGTGGTCTCTTCACATGGACGCGCATGAAATATAATATATGTAAAAGTAAACTTGGCAGGGCTTTATGATTGATTAGATGAAAGTGTAGCCATGACAGGCTTGGGCAATTAGATGGATGGTAGTTTTGATATAGGAGTTAAAAAGAAATTATTTAGGCAGACAGTGACAGTAAGAAAGTCCTAGATTAGGTTTTCTTTTTAATGAAAACAGCCCCCAAATCATTTTCTTTTCTAACAGAATGCAGCCTGGCAGCCTGTAAAATAAAGCTGCAGACACACAAAGGCAAGCTGGAAGCTTGCACGGGTGAATGCCGGCAGCTGTGCCAATAGGGAAAGGCTACCTGTGCGTTGGCATGTTCAACATGGCAGCTCCATCTTCTGTCTTTCTTGCCGACCACATGTACAGTAAGGAGCAGACAACATGGTGCTGGCCAAGTAGAAAATCTTTTTGCATAGGCCGGGCGCGGTGGCTCACGCTTGTAATCCCAGCACTTTGGGAGGCCGAGGCGGGCGGATCACGAGGTCAGGAGATCGAGACCACGGTGAAACCCCGTCTCTACTAAAAATACAAAAAATTAGCCGGGCGCGGTGGCGGGCGCCTGTAGTCCCAGCTACTCGGAGAGGCTGAGGCAGGAGAATGGCGTGAACCCGGGAGGCGGAGCTTGCAGTGAGCCGAGATTGTGCCACTGCACTCCAGCCTGGGCGACAGAGCGAGACTCCGTCTCAAAAAAAAAAAAAGAAAATCTGTTTGCATAATACGAGGATTAGGGTGGGGTGATTAGGATTAGACTGAGATTAACATTTAAGGGGTAGGATGAAAGAAAAGAAACCCATAACAAAGACCAAGGGTAAGAGCTGTCAGAAAGAAAAAGAGATAGATAGAAAACCAGAAGAGATCAATGGCACAGAAACCAAGAGACAAGAATCATTTAAGGAGAGATGGTTTGCGATGTCACATTACTGAGGAGCAAAGTAAGCTGAGGACTGAGAAATGTCCAGTAGATTTAACTACAAGGGAAGTTGGCATCCTTGACAGCATTTTCACGGAGTGGCAGAAGCTGAAGCCATACTTCAGAGGTTTTGAGAAGATCCTTAAGGATGAAGAAGTGGACTCAGAAAAGTCAAGTAGTTTGACTATGGTTGGGAAGAAAAGGAGAGAGAGAGGGCTCACTGAAGCTTCCACCTACCGGGTTCAGAGATTTTCCTGCCTCAGCCTCCCGAGTAGCTGGGACTACAGGTGCCCGCCACCACGCCCAGCTAATTTTTTGTATTTTTTAGTAGGGACGGGGTTTCACCATGTTAGCCAGGATGGTCTCGATCTCCTGACCTCATGATCCGCCCACCTCAGCCTCCCAAAGTGCTGAGATTACAGGTGTGAGCCACTGCGCCCAGCCTGAAGGGGTAAGTTCTTATCTAATGGTTTCTTATATGTTCCCTCTGAAATAAGCAGAGGTCAAATGCTGAGAAGTAGGAGAAGGAGGAGTGAAAAGTTTGAGGAGCATAAATGCCTGAAGTGGCTACCAGAGAGAACTGGAGAGACTGCTATGCAGCACTGAGGGCCCAGTTGAGGTTGGTGAACATACCTGATATTGGAACTGATCATGTAATTTGATCATTAGCATTTAGAACTCCCCATATTGGGGTGTGAGGCAGTTAGATTGGCCCAATATTATCATATTAGTTGTGTTTGGCTACAAATGACAGAAAAGCCCAAGTAAGGACTGCTTAAACAGGAAAGAGGTTAATTGCTCTCTTACATAAAAATCCAGGTAGATGAATAAGGCTAGAATGGAGGTCTATGATGTCAGGAATCCATATTATTTGTAGCTCCTTGCTTTGCCATCCTTGGTGTTTGGCTTCTATCTCATACTTCAATACAATTTCTCCAGCTCCATTCATTTTGTTTGCATTCAGCCAACAGGAGGAAGGATCAGAAGAGGGGCATATATGAAACTGCCTTTGCAAAAATTATAACAGTGAGAAAATATGACAGTGAAAGAGATCTGACCTAACCCAACTCCATGTTGCCTTTAACCTCTAAGCTGCCTGTCAGGCCTCTAAGCCCAAGCTAAGCCATCATATCCCCTGTGACCTGCACATACACATCCAGATGGCCGGTTCCTGCCTTAACTGATGACAGTCCACCACAAAAGAAGTGAAAATAGCCTGTTCCTGCCTTAACTGATGACATTGTCTTGTGAAATTCCTTCTCCTGGCTCATCCTGGCTCAAAAGCTCCCCTACTGAGCACCTTGTGACCCCCACTCTGCCTGCCAGAGAACAACCCCCCTTTGACTATAATTTTCCTTTATTTACCCAAATCCTATAAAACGGCCCCACCCTTATCTCCCTTCTCTGACTCTTTTCAGACTCAGCCTGCCTGAACCCAGGTGATTAAAAGCTTTATTGCTCACACAAAGCCTGTTTGGTGGTCTCTTCACATGGATGTGCGTGAAATTTGGTGCCGTGACTCAGATTGGTGGACCTCCCTTGGGAGATCAATCCCCTGTCCTCCTGTTCATTGCTCCGTGAGAAAGATCCACCTAAGACCTCAGGTCGTCAGACCACAGCCCAAGAAACATCTCACCAATTTCAAATCCAGTAAGCGGCCTCTTTTTACTCTCTTCTCCAACCTCCCTCACTATCCCTCAACCTCTTTCTCCTTTCAATCTTGGTACCACACTTCAATCTCTCTCTTCTCTTAATTTCAATTCCTTTCATTTTCTGGTAGAGACAAAGGAGACACGTTTTATCTGTGGACCCAAAACTCCGGCACAGGTCACGGACTGGGAAGGCAGCCTTCCCTTGGTGTTTAATCATTGCAGGGATGCCTCTGATTATTCACTCACGTTTCAGAGGTGTCAGACCACGCAGGGATGCCTGCCTTGGTCCTTCACCCTTAGCAGCAAGTCCCGCTTTTCTGGGGGAGGGGCAAGTACCCCAGCCCCTTCTCTCCGTGTCTCTACCCCTTCTCTGCTTTTCTGGGGGAGGGGTAAGAACCCCTCAAACCCTTCTCCTTCACCCTTAGCAGCAAGTCCCGCTTTTCCAGGGGGCAAGAATCCCCAGTCCCTTATTTCCATGCCCAGACCTCTTATCTCTATACCCCATCCCTTATTTCCACACCCCGACCTCTCATCTCTGTGCCCTGATCCCTTATTTCCGTGCCCCGACCCCTTTCCTGCTTTTCTGGAGGATAAGAACCCCCGAACCCCTTCCCTCCATGTCTCTACTCTCTCTTTTCTCTAGGCTTGCTTCCTTCGCTATGGGCAACCTTCCACCCTCCATTCCTCCTCCTTCTCCCTTAGCCTGTGCTCTCAAGAACTTAAAACCTCTTCAACTCACACCTGACCTAAAACCTAAATGCCTTATTTTCTTCTGCAATGCTGCTTGACCCCAATACAAACTCAACAGTGGTTGCAAATAGCCAGAAAACGGCACTTTCAATTTTTCCATCCTGCAAGATCTAAATAATTCTTGTCATAAAATGGGCAAATGGTCTGACGTGCCTGACGTCCAGGCATTCTTTTACACATTGGTCCCTCCCTAGTCTCTGTGCCCAGTGCAACTCGTCCCAAATCTTCCTGCTTTCCCTCCCGCCTGTCCCCTCAGTCCCAACCCCAAGCGTCGCTGAGTCTTTCTAATCTTCCTTTTCTACAGACCCATGTGACCGCTCCCCTCCTCCCCAGGCTGCTCCTCGCCAGGCCGAGCTAGGTCCCAATTCTTCCTCAGCCTCTGCTCCTCCACCCTATAATCCTTTTATCACCTCCCCTCCTCACACCTGGTCTGGTTTACAATTTCATTCCGTAAGTAGCCCTCCCCCACCTGCCCAGCAATTTCCTCTTAAAAAGGTGGCTGAAGCTAAAGGCATAGCCAAGGTAAATGCTCCTTTTTCTTTATCAGACCTCTCCCAAATCAGTGAGCGTTTAGGCTCTTTCATCAAATATGAAAAACCCAGCCCAGTTCATGGCTCGTTCGGCAGCAACACTGAGACGCTTTACAGCCCTAGACCCTAAAACGTCAAAAGGCCGTCTTATTCTCAATATACATTTTATCACCCAATCTGCTCCCGACATTAAATAAAACTCCAAAAATTAAATTCCAGCCCTCAAACCCCACAACAGGACTTAATTAACCTCACCTTCAAGGTGTACAATAATAGAGTAGAGGCAGCCAAGTAGCAACGTATTTCTGAGTTGCAATTCCTTGCCTCCACTGTGAGACAAACCTCAGCCACATCTCCAGCATACAAGAACTCCAAACGCCTGAACCGCAGCTGCCAGGGGCTCCTCCAGAACCTCCTCCCCCAGGAGCTTGCCACAAGTGCCAGAAATCTGGCCACTGGGCCAAGGAATGCCCACAGCCTGGGATTCCTCCTAAGCCATGTCCCATCTGTGCAGGACCCCACTGAAAATTGGACTGTTCAACTCACCTGGCAGCCACTTCCAGAGCCCCTGGAACTCTCGCCCAAGGCTCTCTGACTCCTTCCCAGATCTTCTCGGCTTAGCAGCTGAAGATTGACACTGCCCGATCGCCTCAGAAGCCTACAGGACCATCACAGACGCTGTAGGTAACTCTCACAGTGGAGGGTAAGTCCGTCCCCTTCTTAATCAATACGGAGGCTACCCACTCCACATTACCTTATTCTCAAGGGCCTGTTTCCCTTGCTTCCGTAACTGTTGTGCATATTGACAGCCAGGCTTCTAAACCCCTTAAAACTCCCCAACTCCGGTGCCAATTTAGACGATACTCTTTTAAGCACTCCTTTTTAGTTATCCCCACCTGCCCAGTTCCCTTATTAGGCCCAGACACTTTAACTAAATTATCTGCTTCCCTGACTATTCCTGGGCTACAGCCACACCTCATTGCCACCTTTTCCCCCAGTTCAAAGCCTCCTTCACTTCCTCCCCTTGTATCTCCCCACCTTAACCCACAAGTATAAGACATCTCTACTCCCTCCTTATCGACCAATCATGCACCCATTACCATCCCATTAAAACCTAATCACGCTTAGCTCACTCAATGCCAATATCCCATCCCACAGCACGCTTTAAAAAGATTAAAGCCTGTTATCACTTGCCTGTTACAGCATGGTCTTTTAAAGCCTATAAACTCTCCTTACCATTCCCCCATTTTACCTGTCCTAAAACCAGACAAGGCTTACAGGTTAGTTCAGGATCTGCGCCTTATCAACCAAATTGTTTTGCCTATCCACCCCGTGGTGCCAAACCTATATACTCTCCTATCCTCAGAACCTCCCTTTACAACCCATTGTGTTCTAGATCTCAAACATGCTTTCTTTACTATTCCTTTGCACTCTTCATCCCAGCCTCTCTTCGCTTTCACTTAGACTGACCCTAACACCCATTAGGCTCAGCAAATTACCTGGGCTGTACTGCCGCAAGGCTTCACAGACAGCCCCCATTACTTCAGTCAAGCCCAAATTTCATCCTCATCTGTTACCTATCTCGGCATAATTCTCATAAAAACACACGTGCTCTCCCTGCTGATCGTGTCCGATTAATCTCCCAAACCTCAATCCCTTACAAAACAACAACTCCTTTCCTTCCTAGCCATGGTTAGTGCGGTCAGAATTCTTACACAAGAGCCAGGACTGCACCCTGTAGCCTTTCTGTGCAAACAACTTGACCTTACTGTTTTAGCCTAGCCCTCATGTCTGCGTGCAGTGGCTGCCGCTGCTTTAGTACTTTCAGAGGCCATAAAAATCACAAATTATGCTCAAATCACTCTCTACATTTCTCATAACTTCCAAAATGTATTTTCTTCCTCATGCCTGACATATACTTTCTGCTCCCCGGCTCCTTCAGCTGTACTCACTCTTTGTTAAGTCCCACAATTACCATTGTTCCTGGTCCAGACTTCAATCCGGTCTCCCACATTATTCCTGATACCACACCTGACCCCCATGACTGTATCTCTCTGATCCACCTGACATCCACCCCATTTCCCCATATTTTCTTCTTTCTTGTTCCGCACCCTGATCATGCTTGATTTATTGATGGCAGTTCCACCAGGCCTAATCACCACAGGCCAGCAAAGGCAGGCCACTAACCCGCCTCTTAGAACCTCTCATTTCCTTTCCATCGTGGAAATCTATCCTCAAGGAAATAACTCCTCAGGGATTATTCAGGCCCCCTCCCTTCCCTACACATCAAGCTTGAGGATTTGCCCCCACCCAGGACTGGCAAATTAGCTTTAATCAACATGCCCCGAGTCAGATAACTAAAATACCTCTTAGTCTAGGTAGACACTTTCACTGGATAGGTAGAGGCCTTTCCCACAGGGTCTGAGAAGGCCACCGCAGTCATTTCTTCCCTTCTATCAGACATAATTCCTCAGTTTAGCCTTCCCACCTCTATACAGTCTGATAACAGACCAGCCTTTATTAGTCAAATCAGCCAAGCAGTTTTTCAGGCTCTTAGTATTCATTGAAACCTTTATATCCCTTACGGTCCTCCATCTTCAAGAAAAGTAGAACAGACTAAAGGTCTTTTAAAAACACACCTCACCAAGCTCAGCCACCAACTTAAAGAGGACTGGACAATACTTTTATCACTTTCCTTTCTCAGAAGTCAGACCTGTCTCAGAATGCTACAAGGTACAGCCCATTTGAGCTCCTATATAGAAGCTCCTTTTTATTAGGCCCCAGTCTCATTCCAGACACCAGACCAACTCAGACTGTGCCCCAAAAAAACTTGTCATCCCTACTATCTTCTGTCTAGTCATATTCCTTTTCATGTGCGTCCATGTGAAGGGACCACCAAACACGCTTTGTGTGAGCAATAAAAGCTTTTCATCACCTGGGTGCAGGCAGGCTGAGTCCGAAAAGAGTCAGCAGAGGGTTGTGGATTATCATTAGTTCTTATAGGTTTTGGGATAGGTGGTGAAGTTAAGAGCAATGTTTTTCGGGCAGGGGTGGATCTCCCAAAGTACATTCTCAAGGGTGGGGAGAATTACAAAGAACCTTCTTAAGGGTGGGGGAGATTACAAAGTACCTTCTTAAGGGTGGGGAAGATTACAAAGTACATTGATCAGTTAGGGTGGGGCAGAAACAAATCACAATGGTGGAATGTCATCAGTTAAGGCTATTTTTACTTCTTTTGTGGATCTTCAGTTACTTCAGGCCATCTGGATGTATACGTGCAAGTCACAGGGGATGCGATGGCTTGGCTTGGGCTCAGAGGCCTGACACTCCTATTCACCGTTCTCAACTACTCATACATGCCCTGCTCTTGTTTACACTGCCAGTTTACACTGTTTCTCCAAGCCATCACAGCTGATATCTCCTGGTGCTATCCCCAAACTGCCACTCTAAACTCTTGAAGTTAATAAATAATCTTTGCTGGCAGGACTATGCTGAATCTCCTTAGGCACTCTCTAATCAGATGTCCTGGGTCCTCCCAATTCTTAGACCTTTTATACCTGTTTTTCTCCTTCTCTTATTCCATTTAGTTTTTCATTTCATACAAAACTGTATCCAGGCCATCACCAATAATTCTACACGACAAATGTTTCTTCTAACAACCCCACAATATCACCCCTTACCACAAAATCTTCCTTCAGCTTAATCTCTCCCACTCTAGGTTCCCACACTGCCCCTAATCCCGCTGGAAGCAGCCCTGAGAAACACCACCCATTATCTCTCCATACCACCCCCAAAAATTTTCACTGTCCTAACACTTTACCACTATTTCGTTTTATTTTTCTTATTAATATAAGAAGACAGGAATGTCAGGCCTCTGAGCCCAAGCTAAGCCATCATATCCCCTGTGACCTGCGTGTACACTTCCAGATGGCCGATTCCTGCCTTAATTGATGACAGTCCACCACAGAAGAAGTGAAAATGGCCTGTTCCTGACTTAACTGATGACATTGTCTTGTAAAATTCCTTCTCCTGGCTCATCCTGGCTCAAAAGCTCCCCTACTGAGCATCTTGTGACCCCCACTCTGCCCACCAGAGAACAACCCCCCTTTGACTATAATTTTCCTTTATCTACCCAAATCCTATAAAACAGCCCCACCCTTATCTCCCTTCTCTGACTCTCTTTTCGGACTCAGCCCGCCTGCACCCAGGTGATTAAAAGCTTTATTGCTCACACAAAGCCTGTTTGGTGGTCTCTTCACAGGGATGCGCATGAAACTGCCCTTGTTCATTCCTGGGCACAGGCCAAACTAACTTTGGGAGAAATTTAGTTTAACTTTGAAATAAAGGTGATAATGAAACCATCTTTGCAAAAATTATAACAGTGAGAAAATTAATGACAGTAAAAGAGATCTAATCGGCCAGGCGCAGTGGCTCACGCCTGTAATCCCAGCACATTGGGAGGCTGAGGCAGGCGGATCACGAGGTCAGGAGATGGAGACCATCCTGGCTAACACAGTGAAACCCCGTCTCTACTAAAAATACAAAAAAAAATTAGCCGGGCATGGTGGCAGGCTCCTGTAGTCCCCCCAGCTACTCGGGAGGCTGAGGCAGGAGAATGGTGTGAACCCGGGAGGTGGAGCTTGCAGTGAGTCAAGATCATGCCACTGTACTCCAGCCTGGGCTACACAGCAAGACTCTGTCTCAAAAAAAAATAAAAATAAAAAAAAAGATCTAACCAATCCCCATCTTTCCTTTAATCTCCAAACTGCCCTTAATCATTGCTGGGCTTGGGCCACCCTAACTTTGGGAAACATTTAGTTTATAACTTAAATGATAATAGCCCCTCCCCAAATCTAAACTGTCTTTGCAAAGCTAATAAAAGACCACCAGGTTAGGAGGATAACAGGAGCATGAATTCTGCTAAGGTGTCTATGTAAACAATTACAAGCCATTATTCCAGAGGTCACAAGATTTACAACTTCCTCAGTTACTCCTGCAGATAACATCACTATTGTACAACCTAAGATTGGCCTTTTGAGATGTCATTTCAGGTTTGCATTTCTGACCACAGTGGCTCTATGCAGACCCATCAAGCAGTCTTGTGGCCTCACCTGAAAGCAAACTATTTTCCACATCCCTATGATTGCACCCCCAACTAATCAGTAGCACCGATTCCCTGGCCCTCCAAAGTATCCTTGAAAAACTCTAGCCTTGGAATTTTCAGGGAGGCTGATTTGAATAATACTAAAACTCTGGTCTCCTGTTCAGCCAGCACTGTTAATTAAGCTCTTTCTCTATTGCAATTCCCCTGTCTTATAATTGGCTCTATCTGGACAGTGAACAAGATGAATCTATCAGGTGGTTGCATATGCCACTTCTACTTAAATCCATTGACCATAGCTTAGTCCCATGGCACATCTAGCCACAAGAGAAGCTGATAAATATAGCTTTTATTGTGGATGACCATGTGCCCAGTTAAATTTCTGAGGTGCTATTTTTCAAGGGCAAGAGAAGGGGAGCCCCTGGGAGATACTAAGAGTCTGTCAACCTAAAGAAAGAAACTGAGGCAAAATTAATATAGGCTGAGAGTTTGTTTGGCCCAAGGTTGAGGACTGCAGCCTGGGAAACACTAGGAAGTGCTCCAGAGGAAAAGGAGAGGCTCAAGGTCTTAAAGAAAAAAATGATGAACCAGGAGAGGGGGCAATTTACAAAAGTTTTTGGTCAGGAATTCTCACTGGTTTACAGAAATAACATTGATACGTGATTGGCTATACATTGTTGTACAATAGGGTATGAGTTATAGTGTCTAGCATATGGCATTACTAGATTAATTTATAGCTATTACTGGAAACACTCCATGTCGAGTCCATACAGCAGGCAACTATGAAATGATTACTAAACTCAAGGGCACAGTGGAGGGGGGAGATGGGATGTGACTGTCATCATATTTCAATGCCTCTCTGTTCCTGATCATTTAAAGGAGGCTTGCATTCCTCAGATTTTCTTTTCTTTCTCATTTCCCTCTTTTGATCAAAAATCTTTCTTCTTGAAAGCATTGATGATCAAAGTCTGAGTGTTAAAGTGTTCCTTGTCACTGGGAAGACTCATTCCCATATAGTCCTGTCTTACATCAGAGATAAGGAGGACACATCTTAGGGAAGAAATCTTAAGAGCACCCAAAAGCTGAATTGTGATGGAATCACAGACTGGCAAGAGACCTCAGTCAAATCATTGATTTATATAGCTATTATCACTTGTTGAATCATCTTTAGTCCTTGGAATACCATGATTTTAATTTTCTCAGAAATAAAACAATGAGAGATATACAGCATTAATAATTTGAATAGTAGAAATATAATGTGCAGAAGGATTATAATCAAAAAGAGAATTTGGATGACAGAACAATAACAAAAAGAAACTATTCCATTAGGGAGCCAACTAAAAACATCAAGAAGAAGATTAAATCCAGGGTGTTTTGTAAGAGTCTTGTTGTAGCCAGAAAATAATTCCAAATTTAATCCAAATTTTAGGTAAACAATAAAAAGTCAAAAACAATTGTCAGGGCTAAAATCTAACAGTAGGCATACTATTAAAATACAATTTTTCTCTTCTAGTTACCCCATTTTATCAAAGATAAATCATAGTAAGACCAATTTACTTGTAAAATAAGTTTTAGCCTTACTATACTTTGCCTGATTATTTACATAAAGTTCAACAAGGATACTGATTGGCCATAGTCTCCTTTTAAATTGGCTTTGCTGGAACATTTTCATAAAGAATTAGACTTTTAAAAGTGTCTTGAGGCTACAAAGCCAAGCCGAGAATTCACCATCAGACTATGCCTGTAATACCTGTACAAATCAGGTGAGTTCCTCTCTTCTCAAGGTCTCGAAATATCTTGAAGTTCCTGGGCCTGTCAGAAAGTGACATTCTTTACTTACCACAAGGTCAGGAATCTTGTAAGAAAACTGTGTAGACAAGGTACCAGGTCAGTCTTTTTCTAAGTCTATTGGCTTTCTAAAGTCAATTTCAATCCCTCAAAGACTGGTGATATCCAAAATATATTATTCCAGTCAATGCCTTGGTAAAATTCCCAGTGTCTCCAACTGTGTCCTGTTACAAAAAAAAACCCAAATTCTTATTGAACTTATGCAAATTACTATATTGCTAGAAAACAAGGATATTCATGAATAGTTTCTGAATTCCGGAGAAGACAGGTAAAGAGAAAGGTAAATGTCTCAATTTCTCCACAAAAGTATACTTTACCTGGCCAGGCATGGCGGCTGACACCTGTAATCCCAGCACTTTGGGAGGCCAAGGCCAGTGGACAACCTGAGGTCAGAAGTTCGAGACCAGCTGGAACACATGCTGAAACCTCATTTCTACTAGAAATACAAATATAAGCCAGGTGTTGTGGTGGGCTAATCCCAGCTACTCGGGAGGCTGAGGCAGGAGAATCGCTTGAACCCAGGAGGCAGAGGTTGCAGTGAGCCAAGATTGTGCCACTGCACTCCAGCCTGGGCAACAGAGCAAGACTCCAACTCAAAAAAAAAAAAAAAAAAAAAAAAGGTATACTTTACCTGATTGCTGTTGGCCATAAATAACTCAAAAGCTAATATATCTTGACTCTGGAAAACAAAACATGAAAAGAATCAGCAATTTTTTTTTTTTTTTTTTTTTTTTTGAAATGAAGTCTTGTTCTCTCTCCCAGGATGGAGTGCAGTGGTGTGATATTGGCTCACTGCAACCTCCGCCTCTTGGGTTCAAGCAATTCTCCTGCCTCAGCCTCCTGAGTAGCTGAGATTACCGGAGTGTGCCACCATGCACGTCTAATTTTTTGTATTTGTAGTAGAGACGGAGTTTCACCACGTTAGCCAGGATGGTCTCAATCTCCTGACCTTGTTATTCACCCACCTCGGCCTCCCAAAGTGCTGGAATTACAGGCATGAATGAGCCACCTTGCCAGGACTTTTTTTTTTGAGTTGGAGTTTTGTTCTTGTCGCCCAGGCTGGAGTGCAGTGGCTCAATCTTGGCTCACTGCAACCTCTGCCTCCCAGGTTCAAGCAATTCTCCTTGCCTCAGCCTCCCAAGTAGCTGGGATTTCAGGCACCCACCACCATGCCAGGCTAATTTTTGTATTTTTAGTGGAGACAGAGTTTTGCCATGTTGACCAGGCTGGTTTCAAACTCCTGACCTCGGGTGATCCACCCGCCTTGGCCTCCCAAAGTGCTGGGATTACAGGCGTGAGCCACTGTGTCCAGACATAATCAGCAATATTTTAAACAAAAGGACATGAAAATAATTTCACTACTCCATCAATTCAGTCCCATGAAAGTGAGTCTTGTTCTGCTTAATGTTGGGTTAGCAATCTTCGTGAACCTGTCAGGTTTATATTAGAGTTCTGGAAGTTTTTTTGCTTTTTGTTTTTTGAGATGGAGTCTCGCTATTGATGCCCAGGCTGGAGTGCAATGGTGCGATCTCGGCTCACTGCAACCTCTGTCTCCTGGGTTCAAGTGATTCTCCTGCCTCACCTTACCAAGTAGCTGGGATCACAGGTGCCCGCCACCACGCCCAGCCTGCCTCAGCCTCCCAAAGTGTTGGGATTACAGGCATGAGCCACCATGCCCAGCCTCATGTCTTTCTTATAACCTTCCTTATTAAAAACACATCTTACTTTCCTGCTATATTCTGTATGTAGAATTGTTTTCCTTCTTTAGTTTTAGTTACCATATGTTAGAATTTTAACTCTTTGTAACCTTAATTTATGGTGAAAATCTAAAAAGTAAGCAATTTTTAACTCTCAGTCAAGTACCAACTTGAATTTATGAATCTTTGGAGATGGAGTCTCGCTGTGTCACCCAGGCTGGAGTGCAGTGGCGCAATTTTGGCTCAGTGCAACCTCTGCCTCCTGGGTTCAAGCAATTCTGCCTCAGCCTCGCAAGTAGCTGGGACTGCAGGTGCATGCCACCATGCCCGGCTAATTTTTTGTATTTTAGTAGAGACAGAGTTTCACCATGTTGCCCAGGATAGTCCGAACTCCACCCGCCTCAGCCTCCAAAAGTGCTAGGATTACAGGTGTGAGCCATCCCGCCCGGCCTGAAACATAGGCTTTTCTTTTTTTTTTTTTTTTTTTTTTTTTTGAGACGGAGTCTCGCTCTGTTGCCCAGGCTGGAGTGCAGTGGCGCGATCTCGGCTCACTGCAAGCTCCGGCTCCCAGGTTCACGCCATTCTCCTGCCTCAGCCTCCCGAGTAGCTGGGACTACAGGCGCCCGCCAACACACCCGGCTAATTTTTTGTATTTTTAGTAGAGACGGGGTTTCACCGTGTTAGCCAGGATGGTCTTGATCTCCTGACCTCGTGATCCGCCCGCCTCGGCCTCCCAAAGTGCTGGGATTACAGGCTTGAGCCACCGCGCCCGGCAAACATAGGCTTTTCTAATCAAACAATTTTTTAATGTGGAACAGAACATTTTTAGTATATCTAAATACCTTTTGTTTTCTGAAGTTAAAAGCATGTAAGCTTAAACTCATGATTAGTAACTAATGTCTTAGCATTATATCTTATTTGCAGATGATTTAGATTATCATCTGCAATGAATATCTATCATTTAGTTTAGCAAAATTCTAAGGCTATAGCCCAAAAAGATTTGAAAACCCTTTTTGAGTAAACATTTTATAAAACATAATAATTATTAAAAGTTCGTTTATAAACTTCTACCTCATTTACATCTATTTTATTTATTTATTTATTTATTTTTATTTGTTTTGCGATGAAATCTCGCTCTTGTCCCCCAGGCTGGAGTGCAATGGTGCGATCTTGGCCCACTGCAATCTCCGCCTCCCCAGTTCAAGCGATTCTCCTGCCTCAGCCTCCTGAGTAGCTGGGATTACAGGCGCCTGCCACCACACCCGGCTAATTTTTGTATTTTTAGTAGAGACGGGATTTCACCATGTTGGCCAGGCTGGTATGGAACTCCTGACCTCAGGTGAGGCCTATTTATTTAAACAATCGTGTTTGGAAAATTTTACCACTGGACAAATCTATCCATCCCAAGTTAAATTTTCTATTCACCATTTTTATGGTTGGGCAAGAATCTTAAAGTTAAATACATATATATTTTGTTGATAACTCAGAAGACATAGTTGTTTTTATTAAACCAACAATATTAAACTAGCCTTATTTACCAAAAGAGTTACTCAAGTCTATGTGAACTTTGGAAAGCATTTATTTGGGCTTATTAATTTATGAGTGCTCATTTATGTATAAGTGCATTTGGTATCATGTAGACAACATACAAACACATGGATGTGCACAGGTATACATGAAATACAGACAAAGGGCCAGGTTCAGTGGCTCACATCTGTAGTCCCAGAACTTTGGGAGGCCAAGGTGGGAGGACTGCTTGAGCCCAGGAGGCGAAGGTTGCAGTGAGCTGAGATCTCACCACTGCACTTTAGCCTGGGTGACAGAGAAGGACTCTGCATAAAAAATTTTGAGAGGCCAGGCGCAGTGGCTCACGGCTGTAATCCCAGCACTTTGGGAGGCCGAGGTGGGTGGATCACGAGATCAGGAGATCAAGACCATCCTGGCTAACACGGTGAAACCCTGTCTCTACTAAAAATACAAAAAATTAGCCAGGTGTGGTGGTGGGCACCTGTCATCCCTGCTACCCGGGAGGCTGAGGCAGGAGAATGACATGAACCTAGGAGGCGGAGCTTGCAGTGAGCCGAGATCACTCCACTGCACTCCAGCCTGGGCAACAGAGCAAGACTCCATCTCAAAAAAAAAAAAATTAAAAAAAATATTATATAGATTTGATTTTTTTTTTTTTTTGACAGAGTCTTGCTCTGTCACCAGGCTGGAGTGCAGTGGCATGATCTCAGCTCACTGCAAGCTCTGCCTCCCAGGTTCAAGTAATTCTCCTGCCTCAGCCTCCCGAGTAGCTGGAACTATAGGCGCATACCACAAAACCTGGCTAATTTTTGTATTTTTAGTAGAGACGGGGTTTCACCATGTTGGCCAGGATGCTCTCGATCTCCTGACCTTGTGATCCACCCACTTCAGCCTCCCAAAGTTCAGGCAGGAGCCACCACACTGACTTTTTTTGTTTTATTTTGTTTTGAGATGGGAGTCTCACTCTTGTCCCCCAGGCTGGAGTGCAGTGGCGTGATGTCTGCTCACTGCAACCTCCGCCTCCCGGGTTCAAGCGATTCTCCTGCCTCAGCCTTCTGAATAGCTGGGATTACAGACGCCCACCACGACACCCAGCTAATTTTTGTACTTGTAGTAGAGACAGGCTTTCACCATGTTGACCAGGCTGGTCTCGAACTCCTGACCTCAGGTGATCTGCCCCCCCTCGGCCTCGGAAAGTATTGGGATTATAGGCGTGAGCCACCATGCCCTGCCTATAGCTTTGATTTTTAAAAAGTTTAAAAATGTCTTTCTCAAGTCAGTGTCACCATAGGATTTATCTGGGTAGGTACAGCAGAATGGGGCTAGGAAGTAAATGACATTGTCAAGAGGTTAGTTAAAAGTAATACATAATAGGCTGAGCAGGGATCTAAGTAAAGATAGAAGAGAGTCAGTAAAGATTAGGAAGGAGCCTGAGTAGTCTAGTCATTTTTGTTTAGGTGTCCATCCTGCCCCAGTATGGCTTATGTACCTAAGGGAAAACAACCTCCTGTTTCAGACGTGTGCCCTGATGGTTTAAGTCAGTGTTTCTTCATAGGGGCACTATTGGCATTTTGGGCAGGCCAGAATTCCACATGACTGTCCTGTGTCTCCCCTCCCCCGTCCCTCTTCCAGTAAATGACAGTGGTACTCCCAGTCAGAGCAACATTTCCAAATACTCTGAAGGAGGCAGTGCTGCTCCCAGTCGAGAACCTCTGATGTAAATCAATCATCATAATCTCAACTCCCTTGTCACTGTAATTGGCTCAAAAATGGGTAACTTAGTTCAGAGCTAAGCAAATTAGCACATGGCATTCCCCTAGCCACCATGATTGGTTCAGGTTGTTCTAATTAATGAAAGGCCAGGATTTTTGTTTGATGGTTAAAGACTCACTCCTCAGTTCCTCTGGACTTAATGCAGAAGCATGCAGGCTCAGTTGCTGCTGACCTCCAGCCTGTATAACCACGAGGGGAGCCAATCCCAGAATGAAGCTCACGTTGAGGATGGGAGAGTAGAGAAACAGAAGAAACAAGGCTCTTGGTATGTCTGTCTGGCAGTTAACCCAAGGCCTTTGCCACTGCTAAATTTTCAGTTACTTGAGTCAGTAAATGCCCTTAATGTTTAAACCAGTTAGACTTGAGTTTCCTGTAGCCTGCAAATGAAAACATACTACTTAAAAGAGGGAAGCAGAGGGAGATTGAGTCAAGGGAGTGAAATACAGGGAAGGATATAAATGACAGTAAGGGATACAACAGATGAATGAAGAGGCTTGGGTAGAAACTGAGGAATACAGGGACAATAGGTATGCTGAGTTTGGCTGGATGCAAGATTTTACAAAAATTAGTCTGGTCTCCTAGACTAGGGGTTGGGGTAATCAGAACAGTTCTAGCATTGTGTTGTGATAACCCAGTGAGGTTTGTATTGCTCCAACGTATAGAAGAAGAAACTTGAGACCCACGCAAGTACCTAAAGCTAGTAGCTGGCAGAGGTAAGCCCTAGCAAATTTGATTCCAGCACCTAAGTTCTTTCCACTGCTTCCCCATTGTTATGTGATGCCAACGGGGTGGAAATAACCAGGGTGAGAACAAAAAACCCTTAGTAATCCTTCCCACACCTCAATCCAGGATGAAGGGCAAGACCAAATGGGTCAGTGGGATTGTTTTCCTCTGTAAAAGGGGTGGGCCACCTATAGGGTCGGTGGTACAGTGTTTGGAGTACCACGCACAAATGGGTCATGGGCTTGCCGGAGAGGCAAGACAGACAGCTTACCCAACACCTACACAAATGAAGGGAATAACCACAAGGTACACTGAGGAGAAGTGGCTCAAAGATTCTGGTGAGATGAAAACTATTTAAGGTTAATTGCCAAGCACTGAATATCACATTCTGTGCATCTGCATTTTTCTCATTTCAGAAACTTATTTTTCCCCTTTTAATTTATTTTTGAATAGTTAATGCATGCATATGGAAAAAATGCAAAAGGTACAGAAAACGTTCCATGAGAAATAGGTTTTTCTTCCTTCTCTGTCCCTCAGTTATCTTCCCTGGAGGTAACTACTGTTGACAGACTCAATCTTTCCCCTCCCTCTCCTTCCCCCCCCCCGCCCCCCGTCTCCATTAGAGGCAGGGGTATGTCAAGCTGAGTTCTCTTTATTTGGTAACAATACAGACCTTCCTAATGTAGCAGGGTTTAAATGTACCCACTAAAAACTAGATTTACAAAAAAAAGTAACTTCATTGTCGATAATGATTTCTTGCTGGAAAGCCCCCATTCCTAACGTAGGTGGAAACACTTGATCTTGCCAATTAAAGGTAACGCAGTCTCTTTAGGTTTAAAAGAGTTTTCCTTGGAAAATCACTCAATCTTTCAAGGTTTCTCCCTGATCCAACGGTTCTCCTCTCCCACTTCTCTTTCTTAAGATGTCATTCAGGTCTTGAAAAACTGGCAGAGCAAGTCTGTCTGCCATCCTCCAAGCTTTCCCGGCCTCCCTTGATGAGGAAATTATCTCCAGCTTTTGGGCCTAGAACCATTTCCACTACTGACAGCCACGGCCCCTGCCATGGCTCCCAGTGGCAAGGACCATAAGCCTCACACCTTCTTGGCCCAAGGGCCAGGCCTCTTCCAGCCCATTCATCCCATAGCCTTTGTCGTTCTACCACTGGATCTCCTAAAGACTATGCACAACCCCAAAGAACAGAAATCACTATCTCAAGCCTATTGTGCCTAATCATAGCATTTCTACTTCTCTGTAGTTACCCCGGTTCCAAACAGAAAGCAGGGTACACGCCTCCTCTGCTTTAGTGCACCCTCCACTTGTCTGGGGCAACCCTGTGCTTGTACTCTCTGAATGTCCCAACTTCCTGCCTGCTGCTTTTTTTTTTTTTTTTTTTTTTTTTTTTTTTTGAGACAGAGTCTCACTCTCTTGCCCAGGCTGGAGTGCAGTGACGCGATCTCAGCTCATTGCAACCTCCGCCACCCAGATTCAAGCGATTCACCTGCCTCAGCTCCCCGAGTAGCTGGGATTACAGGTACCCACCACCACACCCAGCTAATTTTCTGTATTTTTAGTACAGACGGCGTTTCACCATGTTAGCCAGGATGGTCTCAACTTCCTGACCTCATGATCCGCCCGCCTTGGCCTCCCCAAGTGCTGGGATTACAGGCGTGAGCCACCGCACCCGGCCTCTGCCTGCTGCTTTTATCTTCCCTTCCAGTCATGAGAAAGTGGCTCTGACATCATATCCTGTGTTCTTCTCGGCTGTATCTGTGATCTGTTCAGGGGCACTTTTCCAAGTTCTGCCTTACTAGCGTATACAAATACATTGTTTTTCTTTCAACAAAGTCTGGTTTTTACCACTCAAAAGCCCTTGATTTAAAACTATTGTCTTGCTATGAATTAATCCTATTTTGAAATTCTAAGCTAAGGGATGACTTATCCGATCTTGGCTGGGTTATTTTTTCTCCCTGTGACTCAATGCATGCCATTGACTCAAGGGGGAAGCCATGGAGACAAAGACTTACTGGGCAGGCAAATACACTGATTTAACGTCTCACAAAGGTTATCTCCATTACGTCAGCATAAGGTTCCCAGAGCCAGCTGAAAGGAAACCGTCAGTGTGGCAAATGCTACTGAGTTTTCACATTGTAACAGGGGGTGCACCCGCTGCATGGGAAAATTTCAAGGTCCTGAAAGTGAACATGATCAAAATTGAACTACTGATTCCATAACTCTCCAGCCAATTATTGAGGTGCAAACTTGAGTCATTCTGGATTCCTCTCTTTTCTTCACACCTCACGTTTAATCCATCTGCAATCAGGGCATCTAATGGGAAAGAGAAGCCTTTTTCTAATTTTCACAAAGGCACCGTATGAGCCGGTAGTGGCCTGTTGCTGAAACCCTAGGCCAAGCTGCCAGTGTCTGTCACCCGGACTTCTGCCATAGGCTCCTCCCAGATCTCCCCACTTCTGTGTTTGACCTCCTGCCATCCACTCTCCACAAAGTAGCCAGATTAAATACAAATGAGATCACACCACTTCCTAGCTTCCTTGCTTTAACTCCTCCTCCAGCTTGTCATCACTCTGATCCAGCTCTGCTTCTTTCATCCTGGCTCCTGTTCAGCCTTATCTCCTTCCAAGCTTTCCCTCTAACTACTTGCCTCTAACCACACTGCCCATCTTGTTGCCCTCAAGTACACAGTACCCAAGGCTCGTTTCTATCCCAGGTCCTTTGCACTTACTGTTTCTTTGCTAGCAGAGCTCTTCCCCAGATTCTCACACTGCTGCCTCCTTCACAGCCTTCAGATGTCACTGAGCAGCCACACCACACCCCAGGTACCATCTACCGTAGTACTCCGCTTTATTTTCTTCAGAGTCCTTAGTTCCTGAAATTGTATTATTTATTTGTTTGTTTACATGTTTACATGTTTACTGCATATCCACCTTCCCTTAGAATGCAACTGCCTTAAACAGGGACTTGTTTTGTCTTTTTCAGCACTGTGTTTCTAGCATTAAACAGTTGCCTGGCACATTGTAAACACTCAGTAAATATTTGTGGACTGAAACCAACTAATGTCAACCAGGGGAGGGAAGGAGGAAGACAGTATTTTTTAACTCCACAAGCACCAGTGGATACCATTTTATTTCTTTGCTAAGGAATATTAATTTCTATGTCAGGAAATCATTAAGGTTAATGTGGCTTTCTCGTGAGATACTTAGCTGCAAGACAGAACTAACATCTATATTTATGTCACAGAAAAGTAGTTTTTTCAGATAATCAAGACAGTCAAAATATAAATTGTTAGCCTTATTTGCCAGGTACAAAATTTGACTGATTTGCATGTATGTTGGTGTGTGCTTAACCTGCTGCAGATCACCTGCTATTTTAGGGTCCCCTGATTGCTAAAAGTTGTTTACTTGATTTCTTTCATTTGAAGTGTGGCTGAGGAGGCAGGCCTGATCAGAGGCAAGTGGTAAAAAGAGAGACAATGTGAAAGATTTTTTTGGGTGTGATATGAAATAACCACCAACTATCTTTAGGTATTTCTTGGACTTTCGAGACTGAAAACTAAGCTCTCTTTGATAGGTGCTTTAAAAGTTTGAATAACTGATAACACTGGAAAGTCCTGAACAGATGTACAAACACTGAAGCAAGGACTTTAAAATTCTGCCCTGGGTGCTGGGCATGGTGGCTCACACCTGTAATCCCAGCACTTTTGGAGGCCAAGACAAGAAGATTGCTTAAGCCCAGGAGTTCAAGACCAGCCTGAGCAACACGGCAAAACCCCATCTCTACAAAAAATTAGCTAGGTGTGCTGGCACACATTTGTAGTTCCAGTTCTCTGGGAGGCTGAGGTGGGAGGATTGCTTGAGCCCAGGAAGTTGAGGCTGCAGTGAACTGTGATCATTGCATCACTGCATTCCAGCCTAGGTGACAGAGTGAGGCCCTATCTCAAAAAAAAAAAAAAAACAAAACTGCTCTGAGTTACATGTTTTGAATAAAGGTGCAGAAAAATTAAGCCTCATCTTGATCAGAACATCCTTCTCCATCCCTGGTTCATAGTGTCCACAATTTCTACCATTAGAGCTCTATATTTTTATCCTGGAGTCCTTTTTTAAAATGCATCTATTCCTGACAATATATTAGACCAATTCATGAAGACACTGAAACCACTTAGATCCATGTTCCTCCCTATGAGCCCTGAAAGAGTAAGAAACAGATGCATCAGGGGAGGCTAGATGTACCAACTCTGACTTTGCTGAACCTAAAATGGACCCAGTACAGTACAGTACAGTAGTTGTTGAGCCTTTGGATGATATTGTGGAGCAAATTATAAGTTTTACGATGTGAGTTACTTAATCTAAGAAAATAGATTTTTTGGCCGGGTGCAGTGGCTCATGCCTGTAATCGCAGCACTTTGGGAGGCCAAGGTGGGTGGATCATGAGGTCAGGAGTTCAAGACCAGCCTGGCTAACATGGTGAAACCCTGTCTCTACTAAAAATACAAAAAAAAAAAAAAAAAAATATATATATATATATATATATATATATATATATATATTAGCCAGGCATGGTGGCATGTGCCTGTAGTCCTAGCTACTCAGGAGGCTGAGGTTGCAGTGAGCCAAGATCGTGCCACTGCACTCCAGCCTGGGTGACAGAGTGTGACTCTGTCTAAAAAAAAAAAAAAGAAAATAGATTTTTTAAAGTTCAAATGTTGCTATGCAATATAAATTTTGATGCATTTTTTTCTAGTGAGGGTCCCAACAGGCAGCAGATGACACACTTGAATTAGGATAATTTGAGGAGAGTTTATTATTATTTTCTATTTTTTTTCGAGACAGAGTCTTGCCCTGTCACACAGGCTGGAGTGCAGTGGGGGAGAGTTTATTTTTAAAGGGACTATTTACAGGAGAGCTGGTGGGGTGTAATGGAAACATAAGGTTAGTCTAGAAACCAGGGGTTAGAAGCCTCAGAATGGCTTATACCCTTAGGCCCTAAGGAGTGATGATCAGAACCTGGAAAGGGAGTGTCATTTGGAGGAGACCACCTTGAGGGGAGCAGTGACCTTTACTCAAGGGACACACAGCTAGAGTCAACCTCTCTAGGAAAAAGCCAAGGGAATAAAAACTTTGATCTTGCACTTCTCCCTTTTCTGCCAGAGAGTGTTGATTAATATCTTACCAGATTTGGAGTGCATGTATTTTTATATATATATATATATATATATATATATGTATGTGTGTATATATATATATATGTGTGTGTGTGTGTGTGTGTGTATTTTTTTTTTTTTTTTTTTTTTTTTTGAGATGAGAGTCTTGCTCTGTCGCCTAGGCTGGAGCGCAGTGGTGTGATCTCGGCTCACTGCAACCTCCACCTCCCGGAATCAAGCAATTCTCCTGCCTCAGCCTCCTGAGTAGCTGGGATTACAGGTGTGTGCCACCACACCAGGCTAATTTTTGTATTTTTAGTAGAGACAGGGTTTCACCATGTTGGTCAGGCTGGTATCAAACTCCTGACCTTGTGATCCACCCACCTTGGCCTCCCAAAGTGCTGGGATTACAGGCATCAGCCACCACACCCGGCCTGATTAATATCTTACACTGGACATTCTAATCTCTGCATCAAGACTGTGTTTGTAACTGAAAGTGATAGTCTATAGTGATAGCGATCATTATAAGCCAGAACATTTAAGGGCTTGCCAGAATTTTCATACTAGAACATATCTATAGACATCTAGATAGATAGATGGATAGACTTTATATATGTAAAGGGACAATAGGGACAAAAATAAAGTTGCTTTTTTTTTTTTTTAATTGAGACAGGGTTTTGCTCTGTCACCCAGGCTGGAGTACAGTGGCATGATCTCAGCTCACTTGGCTCACAGCCTCGACCTCTGGGCTCAAGTGATCCTCCCACCTCAGCCTCCTGAGGAGATGGGACTACAGGCATGCACCACCACACCGGCTAAGTTTTGCATTTTTTTGTAGAGACGAGGTTTCACCATGTTACCCAGGCTAGTCTCGAACTCCTAGGCTCAAGTGATCCACCTGCCTTGGCCTCCCAAAGTGCTACAATTACAGGCATGAACTGCTGTGCCCAGCCTAAAGTTGCTTTTTTATTACATCAGAGAATTCTTATTCAACATGTTTTCCAACTTTCTCACTTTACAGGCAATGAAACTGAATCCGAGAGAGCTTGATTCACATACCCCCATCTCAGCAAGCCACTTCACACCAAAATCCAAACTAGAAGCATAAATTGAGGCATCTATAGGACATGCAACTGTGGGCTTATGCAAGAAGTTATCACTGTTGCAAATTTCAAACAAGGTCTAAGGCAAAATTTTAAACAAGGTCTATGAGCTATCTTTGCTGTATCGCTTGGCAGCAGACATTACCCTTAGGTGGTGTGGTATCTGGTAGTTAGAGAAGTCTCACTGGCCAAGCCAGGCTTCCTTGTTACAGTGACTTATACCTCTCTTCTGAGGTTTAGACCTTAGTTCTGTGATACAGAAATTCAATTTCATCTTTTCACCCAAGAATAATCAGGTTCCAATGAATTGATGTACTTGTCAACCTCACAAACAGAGTTACTGGTAAATAAAAATGTGCATTCAATTATGCTGAGAAATGTTACTGTCAAAGAAATAAGACTGGTATCAACTAGTCAGCATATTCTCTGGCTGAATTGTTTGGAGGGAAAATATAGATAAATCAGACATTCATTTTCATTCTCGAGGAAATAACTCCAAGTGTAAATCCCACTGACAGTGGGTCAAAGACATAAACTTCACACATAAATGACAACATATAATAACAATTTGCTTTACTAAGCATATGCCCTGCATTTTTTTTTTTTTTTTTTTTTTTTGAGATGGAGTCTCGCTCCGTTGCCCAGGCTGGAGTGCAATGGCGCAATCTCAGCTCACTGCAAGCTGCACCTCCCGGGTTCACGCCATTCTCCTGCCTCAGCCTCCTGAGTAGCTGAGACTAAAGGCGCCTGTCACCACGCCCAGCTAATTTTTTTGTATTTTTAGTAGAGATAGGGTTTCACCGTGTTAGCCAGGATGGTCTTGATCTCCTGACCTTGTGATCCGCCCGCCTCGGCCTCCCAGGTTCAAGCAATTCTCCTGCCTCAGCCTCCTTAGTAGCTGGGATTGCAGGCATGTGCCACCGCACCCAGCTAATTTTGTGTTTTTAGTAGAGACGGGGTTTCTCCGTGTTGGTCAGGCTGGTCTTGAACTCCCAACCTCAGGTAATCTGCCTGCCTCAGCCTCCCAAAATGCTGGGATTACAGGCGTAAGCCACAGCACCCAGCCATGCCCTGCATTTTTACAAATTCCTTGGTGTTTTGAGGTGCATCCTCCATAGTGTGGTAAAATCTTGGCATCATAAAACTTTGGTTAGACAGAAATTAATTAGAACACTTCACCAGGTGCGGTGGCTCACGCTTGTAATCTCAGCACTTTGGGAGGCCAAGGCGGGCGGATCACGAGGTCAGGAGATCGAGACCACGGTGAAACCCCGTCTCTACTAAAAATACAAAAAGTTAGCCGGGCGTGGTGGCGGGAGCCTGTAGTCCCAGCTACTCGGAGAGGCTGAGGCAGGAGAACGGCGTGAACCCGGGAGGCGGAGCTTGCAGTGAGCCGAGATTGCTCCACTGCACTCCAGCCTGGGCAACAGAGCGAGACTCCGTCTCCAAAAACAAAACAAAACAAAACAAAACAAAACAAAACAAAACAAAAAAAGAACATTTAAAAGAATTTCTTTGATGCATCAACTTCTTTCCTCTCAGCTCCAAATCTACTCTGCACTGCTCTGCTTTGTGATGCTGGAGCTGGGCCCTGTAAACATTTCTCCTTTGCAGCTGGCAGAATGTTAAGCTTTGTCTACAGGGCTGGGGGGCCACTGCAGGAGGAAACTGCTTCTCTCTTCTTTGTTCCCATGTGATTTTCCTTCTCTTGGGGTACTTGGCAGCCAGTGGGTGCAAGAATTCCAACAGTGCTCAACTGCCCAGGGAGTCTCACAGGCAACCCGGAAGGTGGTTTCTTGTATCCTGACGCTGACTTGCAGAACCTCGGTGAACTTCTTTACCATCCAGGAGGTGATAGCTACATCCGAGTGAAGTGACTCCAGTGAAGTCAGTCTTGAAGAGAGGGCTCTTCCAAATTTGTTCCTTCCTTGGGTACTTAGCAGTAGCCCTGGGGCAAGCATTCTCAGTGGGGGTGAAAGTTGGTTTTGCGGGGGTGGGGAGTGTGAAATAATCTTAGGTTATTCCTCCAAAGGGCCACAGTAGACACACAGATATTCGGTGTACCTGTAGAATTAAGGTTTCATGGGGATGTGGGGACAGGTGGTGATAAGGGGCAAAAAATATCTAAAAATATCTCCTTACAGCGGCAAATTTCTTTTTATAAGTTGAGAAACTCTGGTCTAGAGAGTAGCAGATGCTCTTTATATCCACCGTTCTTGTATTCTTAAGAGTTATGTTTACCCCTTAGTAGTTAATCCTATTTCTAGTCAATATACTTTACATTTTCCCTGTTGGACTTATTGTGTGATTGTCTTCTGGCTGGACTTTGACTGATACAGTGCACTTGACTTTTATGGAAAAAAGGCAAATAATAATTGAAAATATGCTAAAATCAAAGGCTTGAGTTTTTACAATTCTAGGACATTGTCTTTTTTTTTTGTTGTTTGAGACAGAGTCTCGCTCTGTCGCCCAGGCTGGAGTGCAGTGGCATGATCTTGGCTCACTGCAACCTCTGCCTCCTGGGTTCAAGCGATTCTCCTGCTTCAGCCTCCCAAGTAGCTGGGACTACAGGCACTTGCCACCACCCCCAGCTAATTTTTGTATTTTTAGTAGAGACGGGGTTTCACCATGTTGGCCAGGATGGTCTCAATCTCTTGACCTCGTGATCTGCCCACCTTAGCCTCCCAAAGTGCTAGGATTACAGGCGTGAGCCACCGTGCCCAGTCCTCTAGGACATTTTCTATAGCCTGTAGAGCTCAATCCCCAGCTACTTAACATCCCCAGCTACTTACATCTTGCACAGTGGGAATATATGTTTGGAATGATGACATTGGGACCATGACAGACGATGAATGGCCAAAGATAGGTTGCTAGTCTGTACTAGCCTTTCACTAGTACAATGCATTCTATATAGATATTGAACACATTTTTCATTTATAACTGTTTTATTAAGTGCTTATAAATGCCAAGCTCCATAATAACAACAATCATCATCATCATCATCATCATCATCACATTTATTGGCCACTTACTATGTGCCAGCACTAATCTAAGCTCTATCACTCTGGTAATAGGGTTGCAAATGAATGGGAAAAAGCTGAAAATATATAAGCCAGGAGGCCAGTTAGGAGGTTGCTATAAAATTCCAGGCATGAGATGACAGTGGCTTGGACTAGGGTGATAGCACGGAGATAGCATGCTGTTGGCTTAGTAAGGCCCAGAGCAGAAAGAGCTCTCTACCCTCTTCAGCCACAAAACAGTCTGTAGCAGAGGGGTCATTCAATCCACTTACCAGAGAAACAGGGCTAGAGAGAGAAACAAAATTTATTTGTTAAGTTCCTACAATATGGCCAGTACTGTGTTACACAACGTTAGGGGTACCCAACAATAATCATATATTTATGAGTACCTTATGACTTGGTACACAGCTATAAAATGATAAAGCTAATAGAAGAATATGTAGAATATATGTGAGACTTTGGAATGGGAAAGAATTTTGTAAATCAGACCCAAAAATCACAAGATATGAAATTTTGACTGCATGAAAATTACAGATTTCTGTTCAGTGAAGCCCATCATAAACAAACTTACACAGACAGAGGATAGACAGAAAGAAAACATTTGGAAGATATTTCACGCCAACAAGGAATTCAAACCCAGAATATGCAATAGTGCTCCTTATCTGCAGGGGATACATTCCAAACTTTGCCAAGTGTATGCCTGAAACTGTGGATAGCACCAAACCTTATATATACTATGTTTCTTTCTTTTACATATATAACTATGATAAAGTTTAATTTATAAATTAAGCACAGGAAGAGATTAACAATAACTAATAATACAATACAACAATTATAATAATATAATAGCATTACTACTCTTGCAGTTTGTGTCCATTATTAAATAAAATAAGAGTGACTTGAACACAAGCATTGAGATGCCACAAATTATTCTGAGAACCGGGAGGGCTACTAAGTGACTAACGGGTGGGCAGCGTGTGGATACATGCTAGACAAAGGAACGATACGGGCCTTGGGCAGGATGGAGCAAGATGGCACAAGTTTGCATCACACTAGTCAAAATAGCATGCAATTTAAAGCTTATGAATTGTTTATTTCTGTAATTTTCCACTTAATATTTTTGGACTAAAGATGGTGGGTAACAAAACTCAAAAAGCAAAACCTCAGATAAGGGGGGACGACTGTATAAGGAACTCTCCTATAAATCAGATAAAGTACCCAAGACAGACATTGACAAAAAGTATGAATAGCCAACTCTCAGAAGTGGAAAACCAAATGCCTAAGAAGGATTGAAGAGAAGCTCAGTGTCACTAGTAAACAGAAGAATGGAAATTAAAACTATTTGAGATGCCACCTTACATTACACCCAATAGATTTATAAAAATTAGAAAGTTGGGAAATCTTGGCAATCTTGGCAAAGGTGTGGGAAACAAAAACCCTCATGTGCTGCTGCCGGGAGTGTACACAGATATAGGTATCCTAGAGAGCACTGTGGCAGTATCTCATTGTGTGTGTGTGTGTGTGTGTGTGTGTGTGTGTGTGTGTGTGTGTTTGTGCGCATGCGCACATGCACGCACATGCCTGCTCACTGACAACCTACAATCCAGGAATCTCTCTCCACACAGGTTCATGAAGAAATACAAAGTTGTCTATCACAGGATTGTTTGTGGTACAAGAGAGTTCGGGGCAGTCTGGGAGTCCACCACTAGGGGCCACAGATATGTTAAGAGGATCAGATGATCATGACACATAATATGGAACCTTATGCGGCAGTTAGAAGAAATGCACTAGCTGTGCATAAAGGAACATGAATAGAGCTTAAAAACAGCATTGCATCAAAAAGCAAGAAACATAATGAGAGCCATTGAACATTACAGATTTAACACATATATTCATAAAGCAGCATTATAGAAAAAACAACCTGGGGGTACGCTCATATCCAAACACTTATTAATACATCAGAGTGACTGCCAATGCTGGCAATCAAGGAGGAAAACAATGAAGTAAAATAAAACAAGAAAAGGCCTCTCATGGATGATCACATACAGTGATCTAAGGAGGGTGATTAACTCAAATCTTTGCACTTTAAGTCCAAAAGAGGAAAAAGGGAAAGATCTAAATCCTATCTTCCTTTCTTGAAGCTTTTTCATCCCATAAATGAGATGCAACATCTGATTTTTGAGACAATCCATGTAAACATCTGTGCAACTAGCATCTCAAGGATCATCCATCTAGCTGGTTCTTCCAGCTCTCTGGGGACACTTGAGCAAAGCACACATCCATGAGAAGCCAGAGGGCAGAAATAAAACAGAGTGAAATATACCCTTGTAAACTCAATTCCATAAACCAAGCCTAAATACGGCCTCATTGATGAAACTAGAAGTGCAGTGTAAGACCAAGAATAAAGAGATTGCAGTGTCAGATCAGTGACCCTAGCGTGGTTATTTCCATCAAACAAAATGGAAAGTTATCTAACAACGAAGCACAGAAAAGAGAAAACAAACAGGTAGCTCTGCGTCATCTGCAAAGACAATGTAGTTGGTAAAGGCAGATTATTTGGCATAATCAGGCAATATAAAATGTATATATGTATGTGTGTATATACACAATTTTTAAAGTGAGTTGATCTTAGGATTTTGTTCACTTCAGATTGCTTTCAGCCCAACAGGAAACACAAAAGAACCTGGTTTGATTCCAGAACTCTTCCTTTTTAAGGCTGCCAGGTCTGTCCTCTTGCAGGGAATGAGAGTGAACAAGGCGGAATATTTCTCTGTGTTTCTGAGAAGGGTTTGTCTGACCCAAGTCCTTGCAGCTGCATGCACCACCTGTGGCATGAGTCTGTTGCCCTTTTTCAGTTTGTTCTTTCTTGTCTCCAACTGTCTGCCTAGACAGATGACTGCCGGGAATTCACATGTTTTTCCTTCTCCTTAGCTTTAATACTATAGCCACCCCACTTAAATTACACTCCAAGGTAAGCAGGAATTGGTTTTAAACGGAACCCTGAGAGATGGAGAAGTGAGGAAGGTGGGGGATGACTTCTTGATTCCTTGGTGCTGTATTATCACTTGATTCTTCGTCTGAGTTATCTTTTGTACTTAAAATTCCTTTATTTTGCCATTAAAGTGTGTGAGCCTATAAACTGTACTCACTCTGGATATTTAGGTGTTTGAAAATGTTTTTGCCTACCATTTCATTTGGCTAGCATTTTATAGTGGACTCACCTACAGATTTAACTAAAACTCTAAGATACCCTTTAGCAGCACGTCAGTTTAGGGAAAACTAGCTTTAAAATGTATAGAAACTTAAGAGTACATAGCTTAAAAAGTATATAAAGACATACTACTAAACTAAAATGATCACAAAATCTTAGAATTTTGTAGGACAAAAGAACCTTAGCAAGCACTGACCAGTTCTCAGCCTCTTTTTTTTTTTCTGCCTCCATACTGTTTACATTTGCAAATTCTCAGTAACATGGCTTCTACTTAATGAGTCTCACCTGGGAGAACAAACATGCACTGTAGCTTGAAAAAATCACCTCTCTCTTTCCCCATGCCAAGTTTATTAGTTTTCAGAGACCATTTGTTGCTAATTGATGATAAAAGTAATATTGTGATTCATGACTTTCTCTGTTTTTTATCTACCAGCCTGTGCCTCACTTTGAACTGTGTGACATAAGACAGGGCCATGGCTGGGCACGATGGCTTACGCCCATAATCCCAGCACTTTGGGAGGCCAAGGCAGGCAGATCACCTGAGGTCGGGAGTTCAAGACCAGCCTGACCAACATGGAAAAACCCCGTCTCTACTAAAAATACAAAATTAGCTGGCTCTGGTGGCACATGCCTGTAATCCCAGCTACTCAGGAGGCCGAGGCAGGAGAATCACTTGAACCCGGGAGGCGGAGGTTGCAGTGAGCTGAGATGGAGCCATTGCATGCCAGCCTGGGTGACAGAGCGAGACTCCATCTCAAAAATAAATAAATAAATAAATAAAAATTTAAAAGACAGGGCCATGAACACAAAACAACTGTGTCTCCATCTGCAGAGAAGCACTGAGTACCTGAACATTGTTTAGTGTCCTTTTTAACCTTATAATTAAATTCCACACTTCCCCTGCTATTGTTTAAAGTATTTAGCACTCAACCAAATGTATTTTTATTGGCTATTAGTACTAAAGTAGTTACTATCTTATCAAAAGCCTATTAACAAAAGCCAAGGCACAATTTTTTCCCATGCAGTCTCTGGCTTTGATTTTTTTAAAAAATTTTTTAGACATATTCATGTAGAAAAGTTACAGAATACAGATGAACAGAAAAACAGTTTTTCTTAATCTCACCACCTAGAGAAAAGAGCATCTCCCATGTACACTTCTAGTCTTCATTTTCATCTTAAACAAGAATATTTTACTTCAAAAATGTCACCCAATCAGACTTGTGTCTACAAAGGTGAGCTTCTGAGAAACCAACTTCCCTTGTGCAGCAGCAGACTCTGCTTTAGAGGGAAGGAAGCGGCTCACATCCTGACTAACAGGGTATCATTGTTACTCTCTCAGAATTGGCATAATGCCTTCTTCTTCAGCCAGAAAGACAATTATGTGACAGAAAATCTAAGAGGTGGGCCTGCCTTAGGGGAAAGTGGCTTAAAAGCAAATTTGACTCACATACAGAGTGCTAGGCATTTTCCTTGCTTGCTTTCTCTCTAATTATTACAACCCAGAAGGACATCGGTTTGAGTCCCAGTTATTCCTTACAAGCCAGGTAACCTTGGATAAGTTACTAAAGTCCGTCTCTGCTACAGTTTCCTCATTTGTTAAATAGGAACAATAATAGTACCGACTTGACAGTTCTTGTAAAGACCAGCAAGTTATGTAGGGGCCAAGGGAGAGCTTTCCCTGTGGCCCTCAGAAGGTTTGCTGAAAAACCAACTCAAAAAAGGTAGATTAATTGGAGAAAAGACATTCAAATTTATTTAACGGGAATACACAAGAGCCTTCAGAATGAAGACCCAAACACACAGGGGAAATTGTCATTTTTATGCTTAGGTTCAACAAAGTATGGCCAGCTGTATAGGAACATGACTGGACAAAAAGGGTAAGATCTAATGGCCGGAGTGGGGAAACCCAGCAAGGCCTGTCCGTTTAGATTCTTCTTGGCCTCTCTGAGCACGCATCCTTCCTTCTGGGTGTGGGACAGGACCCTCTCTGGAACCAGGGTCTTATGTCCTGCAGTCAAATAAGGGAGGTCAGATAATTTCTTCATGGCCAGTTTTTATACAGAAAGGTGGAGGGAAAGTTAGAGTAAAATTGTAGGTTTTATCACTAGCTTTGGGGAAAGGGGTTCTGGTTTCTATGACCCACCTTGGGGAAGAGGGATTCTAGTTTCTGCGGCTGGCCTCCGTAGAGAAAGGATTAAGAGACAGGAGGGCAGGAGAAGGTCAAAGAAAAACTTCTGTTTTTGAGGTTGCTTTCTGAGGCCTTTGTTTTAGGGTATTGTTTTCTGAGCCCAAACAGTTTTTTTTTTTTTTTTTTTGAGATGGAGTCTTGCTCTGTCCCCCAGGCTGGAGTGCAGTGGCGTGATCTCGGCTCACTGCAAGCTCCGCCTCCCGGGTTCACGCCATTCTCCTGCCTCAGCCTCCCGAGTAGCTGGGACCACAGGCGCCCGCCAACACGCCCAGCTAATTTTTTTGTATTTTTAGTAGAGACGGGGTTTCACCGTGTTAGCCAGGATGGTCTCGATCTCCTGACCTCGTGATCCACCCGCCTCGGCCTCCCAAAGTGCTGGGATTACAGGCTTGAGCCACCGCGCCCAGCCTCCAAACAGTTATTACAACAGAGTTTTTAGTGCCTGGCCTGCAGTAGTAAAAAGGTTTCAACAAATGTCAGCAGCGTTATTGTGGTTGTGGATCAGTATAAGGATTATATGAGATACTCTATTTGAAACTCCTGCCACACTTAGGAATTAGTATTTCAATAATTAGCATTACAGGGAGGGTTTGTTCTTAATTACTCACCTTTTCACTTGGCCACACTCCCTGTTTTTTTCTTCTAGTCCACTGCTATCTGGTAGAAGCTTCTGTGATGATAAAAACGGTCAATTATCCGTGCTGTCCAACATGGTAGCTGCTAGTCACATGTGGCTATTGAGCTCTTGAAATGTGGCTAGTGCAACTTAGGAACTGAATTTTTTGTTTCAATTTTAATTAATTTCAATAGTCCCACCTAGTCCCTTGATTTCTGTCTGCTCCTATCCCTGTCTAATCACCCCTATTTCCTTTAGGCATAAAGTAGATTCATCTATAGGGACTTCGGTCAATCTCTACTCATTTACGCTAAGTTTTGAATAATGTTTTCTACGTAGCACTTTATTGATAAATGATACATAGAATCCTACCATTAAGAAATCAAAAACAGACCTGGTGCAGTGGCTTATACCTGTAATCCCAACACTTTGGGAGGCCGAGGCAGGTGGATCACTTGAGGTCAGGAGTTCAAGACCAGCCTGACCAACATGTTGAAACCCTGTCTCTAATAAAAATACAAAAAACTCCTATGGGCGTGGTGGTGAGTGCCTGTAGTCCCAGTTACTTGGGAGGCTGAGGCACCAGAATCGCTTGAACCTGGAAGGCGAAGTTTGCAATGAGCCAAGATCACACCACTGCACTCCAGCCTGGGTGACAGAGTGTGATCTTGTCTCAAAAAAATAAAAATAAACAAAAAATTAAAAAAGACAAAAAGAATTCAGAAACAAACTGGATATATTTCCAGCATCAAGCTTCTCCACCAATTCTGCCTTTCCTTCTATTAAGCACTTTGCAAATTTGAATGCAAATAACTGAATAACCTTAAGAAAACCATTTGGCAGATTAGTTTAAAAGGCTGCAGCCGGGCGCAGTGGCTCAAGCCTGTAGTCCCAGCACTTTGGGAGGCCGAGGCGGGCGGATCACGAGGTCAGGAGATCAAGACCATCCTGGCTAACACGGTGAACCCCTCGTCTCTACTAAAAATACAAAAAAATTAGCCGAGCGTGATGGTGGGCACCTGTAGTCCCAGCTACTCAAGAGGCTGAGGAAGGAGGATGGCGTGAACCCAGGAGGTGGAGCTTGCAGTGAGCCGAGATCGCACCACTGCATTCCAGCCTGGGTGACCGAGCAAGACTCCATCTCAAAAAAAAAAAAAAAAAAAAAAAAAAAAAAAAAGGCTGCTTTACACATCTGGAATGGAAAGGGGGTACTTCTGCTATCAAATGCCCTCTTTCACAAAATACAGCAGGGTAATTCTTGATCTGCTTCAATCCGTGTCTCCCTGCTCCAATCCGTGTCTCCCTGTGGGCCCTTGCTCAGAGATGCCAGATGGTGTCTGAACTTGACCAGACTCCCTCAGGGCAGCCACCAGTTTCTTCAGAGGCAGCAGCTGTGGGATTGAGCCCCAGAAGTGAGTTTACACTCCCTTTTCTAGGGCTTAGGGTCTCTGCTTCTCTTCCCTCTGTCATAAAGCCAATTTCAACTTCAGGGTCAGGTAATCACTTGACACGTCTATTAAGGAAAAGCAATAAAACCCTAAACAATTTTGCATTAGATCATACTAGCTCTGTCTTCTCTCCCAGGGAAAGGCTGCCACCTGCTGTAAAACATCAGCACTGGGCTTTTCCAAGGTCACTGAACAACTACTCCCTCCCATACAAAATTAACGAAAGCACAACCACACTTGCCTTCACCTCTGCATATCAAGAGTGTAAAGAGGAGGGCAAACCAGGAGGCAATGACGTAGAACAAGACGCAAACTCATCCATATGAATGGTGCCCAGAAGGAACTGGCATAGCCATAACTCTGAATACAAGAGCAGCCTCTCTTCAGCAATTAGCAACAAGGTATCACAAATTAGCTAATTCATAGTAACCTTCAGGAAATCTCCCATGACAGGTTCATTATTTCCTCCATCCTTCTAGTTCTGTGTACCTTTATGTATTCTCCACGCCCCTGGCAAGACTTAGGCAGGTGAAAGGATTTGAGGAGAATAAAAACTGATCGTTTTCAGGACAGCATTCCTGAGCCTTGCTCCTGATTTCCTGCAAAAATCCCAAGTAGCAGCCGGGCGCAGTGGCTCATGCCTGTAATCCCAGCACTTTTGGAAGCCAAGGCAGGCGGATCACCTGAGGTCAGGAGTTTGAGACCACCCTGGCCAACATGGAGAAATCCCGTTTCTACTAAAAATACAAAAATTAGCCAGGTGTGGTGGCGCACGCCTGTAGTCCCAGCTACTTGGGAGGCTGAGGCAGAATTGCTTGAACCTAGGAGGTGGAGGTTGCAGTGAGCTGAGATCACACCATTGCACTCCAGCCTGGGCAACAAGAGCGAAACTCCATCTTAAAAAAAAAAAAAAAAAAAAATCCCAGGTTGCTCCTTGGGATTTTTGCAGGAGGCCAAAAACGGGGGCAGGCCTAGCACAGTGTCTATCTCACTGCATAAAAGCTTGAATTGTTTGTTTGTTCTGTCTTTGGTGGGGACAATGTGCCCAAGAAAAGGAAGAACATTTCCCAAACTCAGAAAAATGAAAGCAAAGGCATTTGGGACATGCCACCCCAAAATATGCTACTTTGGTATACTAATTATTTTAAGCTGAAGACACTCGAAAGACAGCAAATGCAGGGAGAGGCTTTCTCTGAACTCTCCCTTACCTGCCTGAAGACAGATCCTCCAAAATGAACTCAGTTGTCATTAATTCCCCTCTCTGGTAGGTTAATCAACCAGGGAAGATTGACTATTACAACAGGACAGAAGACTAGAAGTGGACACCAGTTCTATTACATCTGTAATAGAATGTAATAGTTTGCTGCAAACGATTCCATCTCCCTAAGTGCTCATTCTTTCCCCCAAATTATTTACCCTCTCCTAAGTTGTCCATATCCCTCTTCTTCTTTCCCCTACGAAGACAGTATAAGCTCCCAAATCTCACCACTTTTTTGGGTATTCATTTTTTTTCTCTTGTGATGCCCCATCCATGCAATAAATTTGTATACCTTTTCTCCTGTTAATCTGCGTATTGTCAGTTTGTTTCACAGACTCAAATTTTAAACCTAGGAGGGTAGAGGAAAAGTCTTTCCCTCCCCTGTAAAAGCAAGAATGAGGTGCTAGTATAGGGCCCATCATTTTATGCCCCAGAGCCTCCTCTTCCCTTCTCCATTCTCCACTCCCACCCTGAGACCATTTGCCACCCATCAGCTACTGTGGTCTACCCCCCAACACAACTTTTAAGAGTAGGTTTTGCTTACCATTATCTTCCTGCAAAGGGTACTCACCACTCTAAACTCATCTCCCTAAATTGTGCCTTTGTATCTGGGAATTTACCAAACTTCAAGAATTCCTTAGGGATTCCAATGTTGAGTAAACTCAAATATAAACAACCTGACATCTACAACTAAATATCCAATATCCAAAAAGTTTACAATATAAGAAAAATAAGGCCAAACACCAATAACTTCTAAGCAAAAATAGCCGAAAGACAAATGCTTTGCTGCCTGGATTTTAGCCTTGTACAATCTATGGCATTGTTATGGTTGATACAATTGTAAAATATCTGCAAAACATTTGCCAGCCTCTTGACGAAACTGAGTTATTTTCTTCACTGTAAACCACGGGAGAGCCCCAGATTGCCACTCCAACATCTCCTACCTGTATTCACAAACAGGAAGAGGCAGGCTATGAAAGCAGGAAAAGGACAAGAATATTTTTGTTGGTGTAAGAGAAGGCTTTTCAAAAGTTGCCTCAACAGCCAAAGAAATGAAATGAAGCCTTGTATTATCTGATCCTTCTACACGTGTGTGTGTGTGTGTGTGTGTGTGTAGTGTTTCAAATAACCTTTTTTTTTTTTTTGAGATGGAATCTCACTCTTGTCACCCAGACTGGAATGCAATGGTGCGATCTCAGCTCACTGCAATCTCTGCCTTCCAGTTTCAAGCGATTCTCCTGCCTCAACCTCTTGAGTAGCTGGGATTACAGCTGCCTGCCACCACACCTGGCTAATTTTTGTATTTTTAGTAGAGACGGTTTCACCATGTTGCCCAGGCTGGTCTTGAACTCCTGACCTTGTGATCCGCCCGCCTCGGCCTCCCAAAGTGTTGAGATTACAGGCGTAAGCCACTGTGCCCAGCCTCAAATAACTTTTAAGGCAACATTTTATTTAAAATTCTGCCTCTTTAACTTTTATTTATTTTTTTGCTTCTATAGTTTTTTATTTGCATTCATTTAACACACAATTTTATAATTTACACATTTTTAATGTCTTGAATTATTCCTTTGAGTTGTTATATACAAATTTACCTACCCGTTGAAGATTTAGTTTCCTATGTTTTTCATTTTAGTTCATACTGAAATAAATATCTTTGTGGAAAGTGCTTTTCTCCTTACTGCAAGTTAATCTACAATCCATTACAGTGAAGAGCGTGTGGCAATGCTCAGCAAATATTATAATTTTGTATAATATAATTTTGTATAATAAATATTATAATTTTGTATAATAAATTATCAAGAATGAGAATAAACATTGAAACAATTCTGCTGTACAATTCTGGTGTAAAAAAACAACGTCTTGATACAGATTACTAAATAGCTTTCTAAAATAATTCTACTTATTTGCTATGTCAACAGATAAGTTGTTTAATGCGCTATTTCCATCGATACATCTTTTTAAATCTTATTCATTAAGAAGAGATTAAGATATGACAAGAATACTGCTTAAATCAAAGGACATAGAGAGTTTGAATGAATATGGAGAGTGTGGGTCATATTTTCAATTTTTTTTTTTTTTTTTTTTTTTTTGAGACAGAGTTTCGCTCTTGTCTCCCAGGCTAGAGTGCAATGATGCGATCTTGGCTCACTGCAACCTCCACCTCCCAGATTCAAGCGATTCCCCTGCCTCAGCCTCCCGAGTAGCTGGGATTACAGGTGCCTGCCACCATGCCCAGCTAATTTTTATATTTTTAGTAGAGATGGGTTTCGCCATGTTGGCCAGGATGCTCTCGAACTTCTGACCTCAGGTGATCCACCTGCCTTGGCCTCCCAAAGTGCTGGGATTACAGGCATGAGCCACCGTGTCCGGCCTCAACTGTTTTTAAAATCTATACTTGACTATAGTTTAATTTTTCATTTAAGTCCGCATTCTAACTTGCAGGGCAGAACGTGTAATGGGATCAGTTAACCACCCCAACTGGAACATCTTAAAGTTTGGATCGGTTTTAGCCCAAAGGACCAAAGTGGGTTGGAATTTGTTATAAGGTGAATTTCCAGCTAGCAGGGAAGGATAAGAGGCCACAGAACTTGGCCATTCAAAGTGTGGTTTGCAGACCAGCTGCGCCAGCACCACCTGGAAGCTTGTTATTAGGTTGGTGCAAAAGTTACTGTGGTTTTTGCAATCAAAAGTAATGGCAAAAACTGCAATTACTTTTGCACCAGCCTAACAGAAATGCACAATCTTGGGCTTCAGCACAGAGCAACTGCATCTTAATCTGCATTTCAACAAGAGCTCCAGGTGCTTCTTATGCACATCGAGTTGGAGAAGTTGCCTTCTAGACAGTGAAAATTGCTACTGCCGGTTGTCTAAGGGCTTTAGTAGAAAAGTAGTTCACCGTGAATATTAAAACATGAATCTAAAGATAGCAAAAAACCTTCTATAATTTTAATTTGGCTGGTTCTTTTGAAAACATTCTTTATAGTATAGTTCGGCTCTAAAAAAGTCAAATATAGGCCGGGCGCGGTGGCTCACGCCTGTAATCCCAGCACTTTGGGATGCTGAGGCAGGAGAATCGCTTGAACCCGGGAGGTGGAGGTTGCAGTGAGCTGAGATCGCACCATTGCACTCCAGCTTGGGCAACAAGAGCGAAATTCCATCTCAAAAAAAAAAAAAAAGTCAAATATATTATGGAGAGTTTTAATACAAGCTTCTTTTATTTAAACCATCCTAGCAAATAATGGATTATCTGATTTCTAAAACCAAGCTCCTCAGAACCTGGAAGAGAAAGCTTGGCAGATCAGGAACAAGAAAATCTGGGGAAGGATGGGTATATGTGAATAGGCACAAAGTGGGCATGAAGATTACATGGTAATGCCTACCAGCAAGCACCATCTACCACCAAAGAGGCACTAAACAACCAGAAGTCAAAACGACTCGGCTGGTTGACTTCAGCCAGCTTTCATCATCAGCATCTAGTGCTAATATGTTATATACAAACAGTGTACCATGGCCGGGCATGGTCGCTCACATCTGTAGTCCCAGCACTTTGGGAGGCCAAGGCGGGCAGATCATTTGAGGTCAGGATTTTGAGACCAGCCTGACCAACATGGTGAAACCCTGTCTCTACTGGAATACAAAAATTAGCCAGGCGTGATGGCAGGCACTTGTAATCTCAACTACTTGGGAGGCTGAGGCAGGAGAATTTATTGAATCCAGGTGACAGAGGTTGCAGTAAGCTGAGATCATGCCACTGCACATCAGCCTGGGTGACAGAGCAAGACTTCCTTTCAATAATAATAATAATAATAATAAATAAACAGTGTACCATCGTGGCAGAGTGCAGGCCATGAAAGGTCTTAAAAGCATGGGCTCTTGGGAAGTCGAGGCTGCAGTGAGCTGTGATTGCACCACTACACTGTAGCCTGGATGACAGAGTGAGACCCCGTCTCAAAAAACAAACCAAAAAAAGGGGCTCTCTATGGGGTCAGCTGAGGCATTAGTTGAAACTGCACCAGAGCCCAACTTCTGCCTCTGTCCAATTTTGGTCTCTGCTCCATCCCTTCCACAGGTGTTAATCCCAAGAGCAAACCCTAATACATTTTCTATATGATAATCTCCTCAGAGTCTATTTCTCAACTGACAATGCCAAGTGTTAATAATGATGTGGTACAATTGTTAACAACTGTTAACTCACATACACTGTTTGTGGGAATGTAACTTCGTATAACCATTTTAGAAAACTGAAAGAATCTACTAACACTGAATATAGGAATATCCATGATCAGGTGGTGCAACTCCTACAACAGAAATGCAGACATATGTGTGCAGCAAAATACTTGTTTAAGAATGATCATAGCAGCATTATTTTTCTGTCTTTCTTTCTTTCTTTCTCTCTCTCTCTCTCTCTCTCTCTCTCCCTTTCTGTCTTGTCTTTCTTTCTCTCTCTCTCTTTCTGTCTTTCTTTCTTTCATGTCCAGGCTGGAGTGCAACGGCTTGATCTCTGCCTCCCAGGTTCAAGCCATTCTTCTGTCTTAGCCTCCTGAGTAGCTGAGATTACAGGCGTGTGCCACCATACCCTGCTAATTAGTAGAGATGGGGTTTTACCATGCTGGTCAAGCTGGTCGCGAACTACTGACCTCGTGATCCGCCCGCCTCGGCCTCCTAAAGTGTTGGGATTACAGGCGTGAGCCACTGCACGTGGCTGCAGCACTATTTTCAATGACCAAAAATAGAAAACAACCCAAATACCCATTAACAGTAGAGTTAAAATCTATGGTATATTCATACAATGAAATACTCTAGAGTCTTCATAGCATGTAGATAATCTACATACTAGATTATAGTAAATATGGTATGTATGAACAAACTACTGCTACACACGACAACATGGAAAAGTCTGACAAACATAATGTTGAGTAAAGTGAGCCAAACACCAAACAATGTGATATCATTTATATATGTAAAGTTTGTAATGCAATTCTATGTATATAAAGTTCAAAAATAGGAAAAACTGATTCAAACTGATAGAAGTCAAGATAGTGCTTAACTTTCAGTAGTGACTGCAAGATGAAAAGGGGGCTTCTATAGTGTGGTAATATTCTATTTCTTAATATGGCATGTGGTTATATGAGTGTTTTCATTTTGTGAAAATTATTCAAGCAATATAGATATATTTTTAGACAGGGTCTTACTCTGTTACCCAGGCTGGAGTGCAGTGGTGCAGTCATGGCTCACTGTAGACTCAAACTCCTGAGCTCAAGGGATCCTCCCACCTAGGCCTCCCAAAGTGCTAGGATTACATGCATCTGGCTGAGCCATATATTTTAATGTATATATTACACATCAATAAAATGTCCTTGCCTGTTAGAGAAATATTAAAATATTAATGAATGAAATGGTATGATACTTGAGATTTTCTTAGAAAACTTCAGAAAAATAATTAGGCATGGGATAGATGAAATAAAAATATAGACTGCTAATAATTTTTTAAGCTGTGTGATAGTTACATGAAAGTTCACTATTCTACTCTTTCTACTTTTGTGTATTGGAAGAATGTTTTTATAATAAAAAGCTACAAAAAAAACCCACAGGTACAATTTTAGTCTTAGTGTAGAGAAGGACGTAAAACCCAAAAGTCATAAATGAAAAAAATGTTGATGGTTTTAGCATCCATTCCAGCTCCCTTCCTCCCTGCCTTCCATTGTAAAGGCTACAAAGTGAAATGTTGGCATTGATAGCCCCCTGGCACTGAGCCTGTCCATGTGACCCTTAATGCTAGTTAATGAGATTTAGGCAGAAATATATTCTACCTACACACATAAGCAATACAAATCAAAATCACAATGAAGTGCCATCCATTTTTTCACCTATTAGATTGATAATGATAAAAAATTTGTTACTCCCAACTGTTGTTGACAGTTTGAAGACACATACTTCTACACTATTGGTGGAAATATAAGTTCATATAAAATCCCTTGGAAGAGTAATTTGGAAATATCTATCGAAATTCTCCTGAAAGCAACAGCAACATTTGAATGGTAAGAGCAAGAATGGAAAGGAAACAACAGATATGAAAGCCTAAGTAGAGTCTAATTTAATTAATTTGCTGACTGAATATGGAGGAAAGGGTCAAACATTACTAGGGGCATTCATAGAAATACGGAAGTCATACGCACTTGTTCAGGCAAGCACTTAATAATTCAGTTTTTCTGTTACTGCACAATGAAGACAATTTTAAAAATTCTCTCTAGGTCCAGAATCTAGATGTTAATACATATGTTTATATAGAAGATTTGTAATTTCATCAAGTAGTAATCTAGGAACTCAAAAGGAAGGAAACAGAATGCCACTTAGCCTTAGCTACAAGTAGGACCTACTCATAAAGAAGACACACTTCAAATAGTGGTAAGAGACTTTTTTTTGCCTGGCCAACTGGCAAAGATTTTTTTTTTTTTTTTTTTTTTTTTTTTTTTTTTTTTTTTTGTGACAGAGTCTTGTTCTGTCACCCAGGCTGGAGTACAGTGGCGCAATCTCAGCTCACTGCAACCTCTTCTTCCCCGGTTCAAGTGATTCTCCTGCCTCAGCCTCCCAAGTAGGTGGGACTACAGGCGCCCACCACAACACCTGGCTAATTTTGTACTTTTAGTAGAGACGAGGTTTCACCATATTGGCCAGGGTGGTCTCAAACTCCTGACCTTGTGATCCGCCCACCTCAGCCTCCCAAAGTGCTGGGATTACAGGCATGAGCCACTGCGCCTGGCCAAAGATTTTAAAAAATAACCTAGATTAGCAAAGATGCAGAGGAATGGGTACTGTCATATACTGCTGGTGGGAGTGTAAGTGATTACAACTTTTGGAAGACAATTTTACAGTAGATAGCAAAAACTTTTAAAAAATGTTAGGTCTTTTCATCCAGCAATTCCAACTCTATCTGAAAAGTACATGCAGATAAGTTTAAAATAATTTTTTAATCAAAGTAATATATGCGCATCGTTGGGTTTTTTTGTTCTGTTTTGTTGTTGTTGTTTTTAGAGAAAAGTTCTGGCTATGTTGCCCAGGCTAGCTTCAAACTCCTGGGCTCAAGAAATCCTCCCCACTAGCTCCAGCCTGTCCAGCAGCTGGGAAAACAGGCATGCACCATCATGTCCTGCTTGCACATGGTATTTTTAAAATTAATTATTGTAGAAGATGTAGATGGGAAAGCAGTGTACCTCTGCTCCGTTTCTTACCCATACTGCTCTCCAATCTGCCACTTTCAAGAACGTTTTAGCCATTTCATCTACTACTTACGTCTTTGTGTTTAAATAATTTGCTCATTCAGGCTTTTTCTTGATTTATCAACTTAAGACATTGTCTACAGACATCCTGTTAAAGTAGTTGAGGATTTCACTCTTACTCAATCTCCACTTCCTTTCCCCACTTCCTCTCACTATAGCTTTATCATAATCTTTAAATGTCATAAGGCAGGACTTTTTGGTAAAAACAAAAACTTTTTTTCTTAGGGCAAAAGTGTTTTGATTAATTTGGTAATAAGTATTCACATAATTATGACTATGTAAAGATTTCTAAATATCAAAGGGCTAGCAATATTTTTTTCCAAATCTCCAAACATAAAAACATCCAACAACCTAGCAGTTCCATTTTTTCTCAAGACCTTCCTCTCATATCCCTCTAATTCCTCATCTAATCAGGACTGACTGCTCCATAGACTTGGGGCATGGTTGTCATTCTAGGACTTCCCCTCACTATCCTCTGTGTTAGCTCTCTCATTTCCTGGACTACTTTTTCTTTCTCAGTTTACTCTCCAGTATTCCTGAAATGGACATTTCCTAAGAAAAGGTACATATAGGCAAAATTTTGTGTCCTTGAATCTCTGAAAATGTCTTTTTTTGAGACAGGGTCTTACGCTGTTGCCCAGACTGGAGTGCAGTGGCACAATGATGGCTCATTGCAGCACCCATCTCCCAGGCTCAGGTGATCCTCCCACCTCAGTCTCCAGTGTAGCTGGGGCTTCAGGTGCACAGCCCACCATGCCTAGCTAATTTGTTTTTGTATTTGTAAAGACACGGTTTTGCTATGTTGCCCAGGCTGGTCTCGAACTGCTGAGCTCAAGCCATTCACCTGCCTTAGCCTCCCAAAGTCCTGGGATTACAGGCATGAGCCACCACACCCGGCCAAAATGTCTTTATTCTATCCTCATACTTTATTGGTGGTTTGGTTGGATCTAAAATTCTTAGCTAAACCTAATTTCTGCTCAGAATATTGAAGACAATAGTCCTTTGGTTTCTAGAATTCACTGACAATGTTGAGAAGCATGAGGTTATTGTTTCTCCTTTCTTTTGATCTGATCCTTTTTCCTCTCTTTGGAAGCTTTGATGGTGTTTATTCCCAGTGCTGTAGTTTTTTTCTTCTTCATTTTTGTTCGATACTCTCTGGACCTCCTACTGGCTAAACAATAGAATTTCTGATTGGTTATTTAAGTCTCTTACCTTTTTTCTCCAGTGTTCCATCTCTTTGTTTCCTTGTTTGACTTTCTGGGAGATGTCATCAATGTTCTCGTGCTTTTCTTTTCTGCTTTTAAATTCAGTGATTGTATTGTAAATTCCCAAATGCTTTTTAAAAATAATTTTCTTCAGTACCCTGCATCATCTTGGTTTCCTCTGAGTTCCTTTTTGGTTTGTTTGTTACCTTTGATACTGTGAGCTTTTCCCAATTACCTGGTGATTCCTGGGTTTTTGTTCTTTTTGTACGTGGGTTTACATGACAGAAATAAACTAAAAAGATATATTGGAAGGCCTTGCTGGAGTGAGGAGGACAGGTCAAATGGTGGGTTTCACTTATGGTGATCGGTTGGTACACCAGTCTTTTTATTGGCTGACTACCAAATGTCAGTACGAGAAAGTAAAGCAACTTAGTTTCTCCATAGAAGAAACTAAATTTTCCCATCTTAAATTGCATTTTGTGAGCAAGGTGTAGAAATGAGTCTGGCCGTCCACCGTTCAGCCAGAACATTTAGGCTGATGCAGCCAAGGTAATTCAGGTTAGATGTCTGTAACATGTACATCCGCATTAAAAAATAGTCTGAAAGTACATATACCAAAATGTTAAACTAGTTATCTCCTAGTTGTGGATTCATGGGTTATTTAAATTCTCTATTTTTCTTATCTAAATTTTCTAATTTTTCTACAAAATTAACTATTTGATTTTTTAAAGTATTTAAATAAAATCAAACCATAAAAAACACCCAATTTCTGAAATGCACAAAAGATTTCAACAGATATTTCATCAAATAACAGATACAGATAGCAAAATAAGTACATGAAAAGATGCACAACACCTTTTGTAATTAGAGAAAAACAAATTAAAATCACAATGAGATACTACTATATACTCATTACAATGGCTTTTTAAAAACAACACATATACTACCAAGTGCTGGTAATGGTGTAGAGCAATTTTCATACATTGTTGATGGGAATGCAAAATGGTACAGCCACTTTGGAAAGCAGTTGGCAGTTTTCATGAAGTTAAACACATACCACATGGCCAATAATCCTACTCCTAGATATTTACCAGAGAAAAATAAAAGTATATGTTCATATAAAAATCTGTACATGAATATTTACAGTAGATTTATTCATAGTAGCCAGAACCTGGAAACAACCCAAATATCCTTCAACTGTATGATATTCCTTTGATATTCCATAGTATGAATATCTGCATACTATGGAATACTACTCAACAATGAAAATAAATGAACTATTGATACATATTACAACAATATGAATAAATCTCAAATGCATTATGTTAAGTGAAAGAAGCCAGACTCAAAAGGCTATATTCTTTCTAGTTCCATTTATATGACATTCTGGAAAAGCAAAACTATAGGGACATAGGACAGATAGGTGGTTACCAGGGGTCAGGGACAAAGGGACAAGCTGACAAAAGGACAGTATGAGACAATTTTTTGAGTGATGGCACTTTCTGTTTCTTGATTATATGACTCTATGCATTTGTAAAAACACGTGGTGTCATGTGCTGAAATGAGTGACTTTTACTGTATAGAAATTTTTCGGGCCAGATGAGGTGGCTCACACCTGTAATCCCAGCACTTTGGGAGGCCGAGGCGGGTGGATCATCTGAGGTCAGGCATTCAAGACCAGCCTGGCAAACATGGCAAAACCCCGTCTCTACTAAAAAATCGAAAAATTAGCTGGGCATGGTGGCAGGCGCCTGTAATCCCAGCTACTTGGGAAGCTGAGGCAGGGAGAATTGCTTGAACCTGGGTGGCAGAAGTTGCAGTGAGCCGAGATCGCACCACTGCACTCCAGCCTGGGTGACAGAGCAAGGCTCCGTCTAAAAAAAAAAAAGAGAAAGAAATTTTAAAAAATACAAATATAAAAAACACTGTGTATTAAAATTACAACTTAAAAAACTCTTAAATTAGAAGCAAATATTTCAGAAGGATCCTGTGTATGGTTCCTCTAAATAGCAAGACCCCTCTGGCATTAAAATATAATGAAATTTGGCCGGGGGCGGTGGCTCACGCCTGTAATCTCAGCATTTTGGGAGGCCGAGTCAGGCAGATCATGAGGTCAGGAGTTCGAGGCCAGCCTGGCCAACATAGTGAAACCCCGTCTCTACTAAAAATACAAAAATTAGCTGGGTGTGGTGGCATGCACCTGTAGTCCCAGCTACTCAGGAGGCTGAGGCAGAAGAATCACTTGAACCTGGGAGGCGGAGGTTATGGTGAGCCAAGATCATGCCATTGCACTCCAGCCTGGGCAACAGAGCGAGAATTCATCTCAAAAAAAAAATATATATATATATATATATATATATGAAATTTATAAAATTTATAAAATGTATAAAATTAACTCACACATAAAGATTCTGGCACATATCTATTGTACACTGTCTGAACACTGGCAATGCTGAGCCCATGAAGTCATAAGAACTGCATCTTTATCCTTGGAAAAGATGAGACATTGGTCAAAGAGAACCTGATGTGACAAAGTGAAATTAATACAACTCCATTCCTACTATTCCATTAATTAAACACATATTTATAATTATTTGTAAGTATTTGTTCATTGCTTATTATATAAAAGCTTATGACAATGCAGAGAATACAGAGATAAATCATGAATCACATGCAAAGATCTAGTAAGGGAAACTAACCACATAATATGTCACATAGCCACATTACTAGGCAGGAAATGAGTAGTGCTGCATGAGAGGTATGGAGGATGGATTCAGAGTAGAAGATTACTCTTTCTTAGCAGTGAGGTCAGAGATTGCTGTTTGGACTACACTGCATTTTTAAAAGGGTATTTGAAGAAGAGGTCAAATTTGAATATGCAGAATTGGGCATGTGGGAGCTGGGAAGGAGCCCAGGGAAGGGAATTCAAGCAAAAAAGAAAACAAAACAAAATGAAACTCTTATAATTTTTCTTACAAATAATGGGGAAGTAGCTGTAAACACACTAGCTATTATCCTTATCATCATCGTCATTATGTGGACACTATGTGACACATGGACCACTTTGCCCACCGTGTTAATTTGCTCCCAACCTTACTTATTGTACTAGCCATTGTGTTCTTCCAGCAGAATCTTCAGTGTTAGCCCAAAAGTTCTTGGGGTCTAATCACCTGAAACATGATTTTGTTGACTCTGTCACTAAACGTTAAAATGTGTGATTATTCAGTAAAAAATATATATCTTCTGTCACTCTTTCCCCATGCTTCCTTTGCCATTGTGAATAATATCCTCTTAAAAATGCCACATAAAATCATACATCTCTGGTATTCTCATTAATACTAAAATGTATTTTAAATTCTCTTGTTCCTCTATTATTCAACCAGATAAAAAGGAGGAACAAATCAATTTTCACGTGCCCTCTGTAATTGCAATTTTCAGTACTTCAACCATGTCCCTTTATACTCTTTTCTATTTTGCAGGCTAAATAATCACTTTGAGTCAGTTGCCGCAGTGAAACTTGAAACCTGATCATTGAAGAAGCCTGCAAGTTAGCAGAAAACAAGTCACACCAGGATCTGCTGCTCCAGCTGATTATTGAAGATTCAAGTCTCTTTAAAAATACGCTTATATTTCTAGTTAGTTTCATTGCTATAATATAATTCAAGCCTTAAATAACTTTCCAAAGTTGTTTTTTTGAAGAATATTATATATTCACACCTACCCACAACTTCTAGGTGGCTAGTGATGTGATATATAACTATACAGTGATATGATATATATATGATACAGTGATGTATAACTATAATCTTATAAGACTATAGTGATATGATATACAACACTGCTTAAGTATAATTTGTGGGAAATGACGTGCTGGTTAAATGAATTTTCTGGTTAAGCCCTTTTATCTTTCAATCTTGTCACATGATTCAGGATTTTGAGTTGCTTCGTTTCTGAAAATGATGCTGTTATTGAGAGCAGAACCTATGCTGCTAGATGCTATTTCGATATTATTTTGCTCCTGTTTCATTTGTTGTTGTCATTCGTCTCTATTAAGGGCAGATCCTTTCCCCTTCTCTCTTCTCTCTGTCTCTTCTCTCCCTTTTTCTCTGTCTGCTTTATGTATGTGTGTGTGTGTGTGTGTGTGTGTGTATAATTGAGGTGCCAATTAATGCCAGTTAATTGGGTTCTGATTAACTTGGGGTTTTACTATTAGCAGGCCAAATTACCTCACCCCTAGAAACACCTGGAATATATTCCCTTCTTTTTCTTCTCCCAGTCACTATTCCTTCTTAATTAAAACAAAACAAAACTTATTCACAAAGCCATGTCTCCCAACTACTTGTGAAAACCCACTGTTAACAGCTATCAAAAGCCCATTTATACTTAAATTTGCCAAGTTGATATTTGGTAGTTCTGAATATATAAAACCCCTTTGGTTATCAAGAGAGAATACAGCCTATATTAGTTTGTTCTCATGCTGCTATGAAGAAATGCCGGAGACTGGGTAATTTATAAAGGAAAGAGGTTTAACTGACTCACAGTTCCACAGGGCTGGGGAGGCCTCAGAAAACTTACAATCATGGTGAAAGGGGAAGCAAACACGTCCTTCTTCACATGGCAGCAGGAAAGAGAAGAATGAGAGCCAAGTGAAGGGGGAAGCCTCTTATAAAATCATCAGATCTTGTGAGAACTTACTATCATGAGAATAGCATGGGGAAAAATGCCCCCATGATTCAATTGCCTCCTACTGGGTCCCTCCCATGACATGTGGGGATTATGGGAACTACAATTCAAGATGAGATTTGGGTGGGGACACAGCCAAACCATATCACAGCCTATAAGGTATGAGGAAATAGGGCAGATCTAACAATGATTTGCACAGTCCTAAGCCCTAGACAGTGGGGGAAATTGTTGGCATACCGAAAAGTCAAACCACTACCACCATTAATTTATTCAGCAAATTTGTAAAAAGTCTACTATGTGCAAATCACTATACTAAGGGCCATAAAGAGGACAAGGCATGAGCTAGTAGTTTAATATGGAGACTAATAGTTTGAGCAGAGCTAGTATGTCATACATGCCATGTTCATGGTTCAGGAAATAATATGACAATTCAAAGGAGGATGATGTCACTTCTGGGTATGTGATAAAGGAAAATTTTGTAAAAGAGACGATGTCTGAGCTGATCCTTGAAGAAGGTGTAAGATTTTAGTAGGCAGAGTTGACAGAATCCAGTGAAAACAAAGAGGCAGGAAAGCCCCAGTCTGTCCAGGGCCTGTGAGGAAAGATGCGTGAAGGAGAAAAATGACAAAAAGGGTTGGAAAGGCAGGTAGGATTCAATCCGGGAAAACTACTCCCAGCTAGATTTTGAACCTTATTCCAAATAAATGAACAGTTTTGACCAAAGCCCTGGTCAAGGGCTCAGACTTTTTATCAGATGGATTTGAGCTCCAATCCTGATTCTACTTACTATTTATGACCTTGAGCAAGTCACCTACCTTACCTCTCTAAGCCTCAGGTTGATCACTTCTATCTCACAGGGCTGCTATCAGGTTTAAGTGTAACTGGGATATGAAACACTCACTCATTCTGAAAATATTTACTGACCCTTCACTGTATATGTCCCAGACACTGAGCTTTGTACTGTTAATACAGAGATAAAGGGAGAAACCCTTCCTTCAAGGAACACATGAGCCAATGCTTAAGGCAGATAAGTAAACAGAAAACTACAATATAGTATGAGTGAGCACAGGGACAGAGGTGTTCAATAACTCAGATCAGGGGTGGGGGTGGTAAAGAAAACTGACCAGAGGAGGTACTCCCTGAGGCATTTCAAAGGATCCTTTGAAGAGGGATAGAAATACAACTTACTTTCTAAGGTCTGATTATTTTTATTAGCCTTTATGTTAACACGCAGTTTCTAGCACAAACAAACATTTAAAACTCTAAATAAATTTTTGTTGTTACTGTTATTCACTTTCATCTGTCTGGTTGATTGTTTTTGTCTTATTTCAAAGTCAGAAAAATAGAGATGGAGTAGGAGAGAGTACCCTATTTCTCAGGTGACCAAAGGGAAGAAGAAAAGAGTCCATTTGCAATCGTGATAGCAGTGGAAGAGCCAAATCCCTGGGACATGTGATAAAATGAAGGAATTAAAGGGAAGTTAGCCTAACATGAAGTAGGAAATCTGGGTTCTCATTTGCAGGAGATCTGTTACAGACATCTGTTGGGTTTACAACCCATATTTATTTCCTCTTTTGAAACAGGGCCACAGTTTTGTTTTGTTTGAATCTTTACCTATTTTTATTATATGTGTTCTGGTGAAACTGACTCCATTTGACCCTGGCTTCATGAGTTGGCTGTGATTCAGGCTTGGCCAATTAGAGTCTCACATTGGCCACGGTGATTGGATCAGAGACAAAGGCATGCTCCAGTTAGAGCCAGTCAGAGGCAGTATGGGACTTTTGCTGAACTCCTGAGACAAGTATGCCTTGACTTCTACTTGTTTGAACGTGGGAAGTTGTAGACTAGGAGCTGCTGGCCGCCATATTTCCACTACTTTGCCACCACTTGCAGCCTTAGATTGAAGCCAATCAACAGGGAGGAGAGCAGGGATCCTCACAGCAGAATGTAAAGTCCATGGGGGCAGGAAGCTTGGCTTTATTTTTAAATCTTTTTTTATTGACACGTCATTCACATACAGAAAAAAATGTACAAAACAAATATTTGGGTCAAAAATTATTACAAAATGAATACACCCATTTGTCTACCACCTAGATGAAGAAATAGAACATTACCCCCTCATGCTTCTCCCAATCACTATACCTTCTCTCCTGCTAACTAATAACATCATAGTTTGACAGTTTTTAAAGTTATATAGATGAATGGAATATATACTTGTGTGTCTGGCTTCTGTCACTCAACATTATTGTAAATGTCTTTGGTACATATATGCCTTCATTTCTTTCTTTTTTTTTTTTTTTTGAGACAGAGTCTCGCTCTGTCGCCCAGGCTGGAGTGCAGTGGCGCAATCTCGGCTCACTGCAAGCTCCGCCTCCCGGGTTCACGCCATTCTCCTGCCTCAGCCTCTCCGAGTAGCTGGGACTACAGGCGCCTGCCACCACGCCTGGCTAATTTTTTGTATTTTTAGTAGAGATGGGGTTTCACCGTGGTCTCGATCTCCTGACCTCGTGATCCGCCCGCCTCGGCCTCCCGAAGTGCTAGGATTACAAGCGTGAGCCACCGCGCCCGGCCAGCCTTCATTTCTATTGAATATATTCCTGGGATAGAATTGCCGGATCCTGGAGTATACAAATGTTCTGCTTTAGAAGACTATTGCCAAATTATCTTCTGAAGTGATTGTATCAACTTACTCTCCTACCCTAGTGTGTACCTGTTATTGCATATCCTAGGCAATATTTGGTGTTATGAGTCTTTAAACATGAATGTACAGTATATCATATTGCACTTTCCTGATTTCTAATGAGGCTGAATACCCTTTCATATGTTTATTGGCCATTTGTATGTCCTTTTATGTGGCGTACCTATTCAAGCATCTATTGAGTTACCCATTTTTTTTTCTTTTTTGATTTGTAGGAGATATTAAAATTTTTATCTTTTAAAATATCCTGAATATAAGGCCTTTTTAGCTACAGGTATTGCAAATACCTTCTCTCACCGGCTTGCCTTTTTATTCTCTTAATGCTGCCATTGGACAAACACGTTACTAATTTTTTTTTTTTTTTTTTTGAGACAGAGTCTCGCTCTGTCGCCCAGGCTGGAGTGCAGTGGCACAATCTCGGCTCACTACAACCTCTGCCTCCTGGGTTCATGCCATTCTCCTGCCTCAGCCTTCCGAGTAGCTGGGAATACAGGCGCCCGCCACCACGCCCAGCTAATTTTTGTATTTTTAGTAGAGATGGGGTTCCACATGTTGGCTAGGATGATCTTGATCTCTTGACCTCATGATCCACCCACCTCAGCCTCCCAAAGTGCTGGGATTACAGGCATGAGCCATAGTGCCCAGTCTTCTTCTCAATTCTTATATTGTTAAAAATGTCTTTTTCTTGAATTGTTGCACTGACTAGAACCTCCAGTACGATGCTGAAAAGAAGCAGTGATAGTGGACTTGCTTGTCTTTTGTACCACTGCATCTCTAGTGCTTAAAATGGAGCATGGGACTCAGTAGCTTTTCAATAAATATTTTTAAATTAATGACAGTAAAGCTGAGAGATGGGGAAAGATTGGTTCCTGCTTGATCATTTAAGCTTCCAGATCCCACCACGTCTTAAGTCATCCCTGACCTTGGACTTTTTAATGACATGAAGCAATAAGTTTGTTCTCCCTTTTTATGTTGTTTTTCACTATGTTAGCCAGGATGGTCTCAATCTCTTGACCTGGTGATCTGCCAGCCTCGGCCTTCCAAAGTGCTGGGATTAGAGGCGTGAGCCACCGCACCCAACCAGAATCATCTTTAATCCCTACCCATTTCTTAGCTTCTTTGTCCAGCCAATCACCCAGTACTGTCAATTCTGTCTCTAAGGATACCTCTTCAATCTGTTGTTATGGACTGAATGTTTGCGTCCCGCCACCCAAATTCATATGTTGAAGCCCTAACCCTCAATGTAATGGTATTTGGAGATGAGACTTTGGAAGGTAATTAGGTTTAGAAAGGGTCAGGATGGTGGGACTCCCTTGAAGGGATTAATGTCTTTATAAGAAGAGGAGGAGACTGAAGTTTCTCTCTCTCTCTACCATGTGAGGACGTAGGCAGAAGGCAGCTATCTACAAGCCAGGAAGAGAGCCCTCACCGGAAACCTGACCATATGGGCACCCTGAGTTGAGACTCTGGAACTGTGAGAAATAAATTTCTGGTGTTTAAGCCAACCAGTCTATGGTATTTTGTTATGGCAACCCAAGCCAATGAAGACATCTGTCTAACTGCTCTTAGTCTTTACCTGACACCTAGACCCCTTGGATAGCCTTCTAATTGCAGGTGCCACACCTTCTCTTGGTCATCTCCACTAATTTCGCTTTCCACATAGTGGGTCAAACCGATCTTTTAAAAACATGCTTATGTCATCTCATTGCCCAAAGCCATATTTTAGTTTATAATAAAGCTCAAACTCCACCAAGACCTATACCTTCTTGTATGCTCTGGCTTTGGCCCAATTGTCTCATTTAATGCCAGCCACATTGGTCCTTTTTTTCCTCTACTAGCCTACTAGTTCTTCATGCCTCAGAGCCTCTTTCTGCTGGCTGTTTCCTCTTCATCACCACTACTCCTCTTCCCTGACCAACTCCTATTCATTTTTCAGTTTAAATTTTGCTTTCTTGGGCAAGGATTCTCTATTTATCTATGTTAAATTATACTCAGCTTGACAAGCTCTCCTAACTTCTGCCTTCTCATGATACATATCCTAACTGTTGTCGAACAATTCCTATAATTGTTTAATGTCTCTCTTCTCACTCCAGATTGTAAGTTCTATGACAGCATGAACGGAACCAGTCTTGCTTACTGCTAGCTTATAGGACCCAGAATGCCCTTGATAAATATCCACTGAGTGTGAATGGATATCTGGATATTTATTTGAGAATGAGGATGTGTGCTGGGGGTTAAGGAGTACTTGTGTAGAAATATTTTTCCTATCTCTTCATTACAATAAAAGATTTAGAATGAGAATCACAATATTGAATCCACCATTAAGGGGAATCATAATTTTGACAAAATTTAACCTCATTCTGGGGGCAAGTAGTGAGTAACTGAGGTAGCCCCCAATATACTAGAGCAAAATATAGGTAGGTCAGCAGGCAGTAAAGAATCAGCAGTTTTCCTTCTTGGATGCCATTAACCAGAGCGATATGCTGACCACCTGGAATCAAAGCAGCACTCCACTGGCATGCATGAGTGAGCCAGTTTAATCATAAAGACAAAGCCATTTATACAAGCTTTTTGTTTGCTCATTGATTTGATATATGCTTGTTGTAGAGCTCTGTAGGGGGAAAAACTGTCAGTAGCGTGACTTTCAATTTGTAATAGACACAGAAATACATATACTTTGTAAATGTGTCCTTTATGCTCATTTTACCATTTCTTTTGCTATGCATACTGATCTGCAAAGTAAAGTTGGGACAAACTTAGAAGAATAGAAATAGGCTTTTGCATATTTATGAAGGAAGAATACACAAAAATAGGCTATACATTTTCTAAAATACTAGATTGTTGCAACCAAACACGAGCTCTATCTTCGGACTTAAGAACTGGTAAAGAGTATTTAAAATAATAAATTAATGTATATTGATTATTTCCTAAGTTATTAAACATCTGTTACCAAGCAAAATCTTTCCTACAAGATGGTTTTTTCTTACAAATAATGAAAAATTTCATATTTTAGTGAAAGTTCTAACTTTTCCTTTGGGGGCAGTGAGAGGAGAATACCATTTTTTTAAAATTCAAGTAATAAGTAATTTCAGTTAACATAATTCTTACTTTTTCAGCTATTTGTTGTTATAGCATTTCCTCAGTATAGTGTGAGGCAAAGATCACTAGTCTTAATGTCCTTAAACCTGGTTTCTGATTGGAAATTAGCTGCCACCATTAAAACATGATCTGTCTCAGCCCTCGTCTGTCAAATGAGAGGCATCTGCTGTTCTAGAAGTCTGATTTCAGTGATGTTTTCTTTCTTTTGAGTTTATTAATTCTATTTTATATATTGGCTTAAAAGCTATTAAGTAAAAGCATGGAAAGGAAAAAAAATGCTGTTCTAAACATAAAGTTAGATTTTTGGAAGTAAGACTTCTAAATTGAAACCAGATTCTGATTGAGAACTTTTTATTAAAGCTCAGGAATTCATAGCAGTAAAGACAGTAAAAAAATACAGATGTTTTACTGCCTGGTGTAATGGGAACCAAAATGACCAGACAGTGGCATGAGAATTAAATGACCTTTATAATGCATTTTGGTATCCAGGAAAATCCATTACATAATTGCAATCCATTGTTATATTAATCTCTTACTTTGGATTATGTTGTTAAATTTTCCTAGTTTTATGATGTTCAGGGTTGTTTTGTCTCTATTTGGCTTGTAAAATTTTCCTCACTGCTTGATTTTGATTTTTTTCCATTTAAAAATATTATATAGTGGGGTAAGAATTTGCATCCCTTGTATTTCCACCGCTTAGGGGGTTCTTCCTGAGCAAGGGCTGGTGTTGTCACATACCCAGTTGATGTATAAGGTGGTTCTTGAGAAAATCCTTTGGGAGACCAACCCTGGCTTCTGTTTTTCTGGCAATGTATGCCTTCTAAATTGCCCACAATTTTCCTGGAGAAGTTTTAAACAAAATTTCTCCTCTCCAGAGATAAGTTTTAAATGATAATTTTTTTTCCTGGCTGGGCGCAGTGGCTCATGCCTATAATTTCAGCACTTTGGGAGGCCGAGGTGGGCAGATCACCTGAGGTCAGGAGTCTGAGACCAGCCTGGCCAACATGGCGAAAACCCATCTCCACTAAAAATACAAAAAAATTAGCCGGGCATGGTGGTGCGTGCCTGTGGTCCCAGCTGCTCAGGAGGCCAAGGCAGGAGAATCGCTTGAACCCAGAAGGCAGAGGTCGCAGTGAGCTGAGATCATGCCACTGCACTCCAGCCTGGGCAACAGAGCGAGACTTCGTATAAAAAAAAAAAAAATGCTTTTTTCCTAATAAATGTTTGACTGTTATATCCTTATAGTTCTACTTCATTATAGAATTGCATATTTAAAACATTTTTCAAATCATTATTACTTAAATTACTCCAAATGTAAAATGAGCCATGAGTATCATCTTGATCATAAATATAATAAATTAATAGTGGCTTACAAAAATCTTGAGCCCTATAACATATCAATGGCAAGTTGTTCTCAAGATATTAGACTAACTGGTTATTTATTCTGCTTAGTGCAGGAAATAAAGTGGTGCATACTTATAATAGCTAGTTTTTTTTTAGTCATTCATTCATTCTTTCAAGTATTTATTGAACTCTTACTTTGAACAGGCACTGTTCCAGGTGTTGGGTGGTAAAGTGGTAAGCCAAACAGAAAAAAATCCTTGCCCTCAAAAGAGCTTGCATTCTTGTCAGGGACAGATAAACAATAAATAAGTAAAACATATGGAGGGTTAGATAATAATAAAGGCTAAGAGGTGAAAGTGGAAAAGCAGTTAAAGCATAGTGTTGTTGGCCAGGCGCGGTGGCTCAAGCCTGTAATCCCAGCACTTTGGGAGGCCGAGGCGGGCGGATCACGAGGTCAGGAGATCGAGATCATCCTGGCTAACACGGTGAAACCCTGTCTCTACTAAAAAAATACAAAAAATTAGCCGGGTGCGGTGGGGGGCGCCTGTAGTCCCAGCTACTCGGGAGGCTGAGGCAGGAGAATGGTGTGAACCCGGGAGGCGGAGCTTGCAGTGAGCCTAGATCGCGCCACTGCACTCCAGCCTAGGGGACAGAGCAAGACTCTGTCTCAAAAAAAAAAAAAAAAAAAAAAAGCATAGTGTTGTAATGAGAAATATGCATGTCAAGAAATGCCTCACTGACAAGGTGACATTTGAATGAAGACCTGAAAGAAGTAAGAGAGTTAGCTATGCAGACAACTGGGGAAATTCCAGGCAGAGAGAGGTGCAAGTGCAAATGCTCTGGGGCAGGGCCATGTCTGGTCTTTCCCAGGAATCGTGAGGAGCTCAGTTGTCAGAAATAGGGGGAGCAGGAGCAGATAAAGTCAGAGAGGTAACAGTGGGATGAGATCACCTAGGGTCTTGCAAGAACTTTAACTTTTCTCTGAATGAGATGGGAGCTTCTGGAGGAATGACCTGATCTGACTTAAGTTTCAACAGGAGCAAGCTGACTATCATTTTGAGAATAGACTGGTGGGGTCAGGGGGGAGAAGGCAGAAATGGGGAGATGGGCTAGAAGACTTTTGCAACAATCCAGGCAAGTAGGATCATTGCACTGCACAACTCCAAGAAGCATCATTCACCCTGCCGTCTGTATGAACGGTGCCTTCAGTAATGAGCAGTATATTATAGTCCAACAGCCACAGTCAGGGGCCCCACAGGCAAGATGGCTTGGATCAGACTGGATGCAGTGTGAATGGTGAGAAGTCTTTAGTCTAGATATATTTCAAAGGTAGAAATAATAGAATTTGCTGACAAATTAGATGTGGTACATGAAAGTCAAGAATGATTTCAAGGTTGCCCACTAGTTTTATACATTATTAGTATTCATTATGCCAAATACCATTTACTAAGGATGGGTAATTCATAATTACTTTAATTCAACAAGCATCTACTGAAAGTCTACTATGTAGTATACTGTTCCAGATTCTGTAGGGAAATTTTTAAAAGTACGCTGCAACAACAACAGAAAATCCTGCCTTGGAAATAGTTACAATTTAGTTCATTAGACATATTCTCCACAGAATAAAGAACCAAATACTGTATAAAGCAACATAAAGCAAAAATATGATAGCAGGACTAACAAAATGGTATATATAACTACTTTTCTAGGGAAATGGTCCAATTTGAAAGTAATCTTATATTTGTCAAGATATGTCCATATCCTCTGTTCTACTCAACAATGTAGTCACTATTTTCCTATAGGAACATGACTCCTGTGTTTTCCATTCAAAATAGTTATTGAACTCTTACCTTGTACCAGGCATGGTACAGACACGTACCAGATATGCTCTGTGGTTGACTCCTGCTCCAACAGGAAGTATATAAAAGGCTTCATGTTTGAAGTACGAATTATTTGTTTCACGTGCTCTTCTGTTGTGTCTTGGGTTGCATTTTTCGGTTTGGTTGAGAATTCATAATTTTACCTTGGCCCCTAGTTCCTATTTGTCCAGTTTCTGACCTGTCAATGTTCTCTCTCTCTCTCTCTATATATATATATATATATATATAACTTTTTAAAATTATTTTAAGAGATGAGGTTTCACTATATGGCCCAGGTTGGTCTCAAACTCCTGGGCTCATGTGATCCTTCCACCTTGGCCTCCCAAGGTGCTGGGATTACAGGCATGAGCCACTACGCCTGGCTTTGACTTGCCAATTTTTATACCTTCTGACCACTGATCTTACTTGCAGCCCATGGGCTTATAAGGAGTTTTGAGATCTTGTGGCTTCTCATGCCTCACCTCAACCACCTCATTCATAGTCAAATCTTGCCCCTTCCTGTTTTGTGGGTTTCATTAAAACAGCTTTCCTAATAATAATGATATACTGAAGATTATAATAATAATTATGATAGTTAACATTTTAAAGTACCAATTATGAACTAAGGATTAAATTACGCTATTTAAGTACAATCGTCCCTCAGTATCTGAGGACGATTGGTTCAAGGACTACCCACTCCTCTGCAGTTACCAAAATCAGGGATTTGAGCAAGTTTTTTATATAAAATGGCAAAGTACTTGCGTATAACCTACACACATCCTCCCAGATACTTTAAATCATCTCTAGATTACTTATAATACCTAATGCAATGTAAATAGTTGTTATACTGTATTGTTTTTTATTGGTATTTTTATTGTTTTTAAATATATATATTCAATACACAGTTGGTTGAATCTATGGATGTGGAATCTGCAGATATAGAGGGCTGACTGTGCACTTTAAATGTAATCCTCACAGCACATCTACAAAGTCTAAGTACTATCATTACCCCACAATGAACTGAGCTTTAAAGAGCTTAAATAATATTCCCAAGGTTACTTAGAAAGTGGCAAAGCTGGAATACAAACTCAGAGCCCATGAACACTATTATGCCAGAACATGTCCTTTTGTACCTTGTACCTATTGAACATGATTCAGAGGGAGAACTGAAGCCAACCCCAGCAAAGTTCTCTAAACTCTCAAAGCCTCTGTGTCTAATAATGATCTTTCTAACGTTATGCATTTATCATTTTATTTATTTTTCCAAGCTCAAGTTGGAAATAACATTTGCAATACTATCCATCCTGTTTTTTAAGGTGTTGATACTAGAATTGGTTTTGAATGGCCCTAGATACAGGTGCACACACATGTACATGAACTCTGGACCCAGGATAAAAATGTAGCAGTTGAAAGGGTAGAAATGCCAACTGGGACTTTTAACAGACCAGGTTCAAAATAAAAAGAGATGAGAGAAAGAGGGAGAATAAAGGGAGAAAACTAACAAGTGTTTATTGAGTATTTCATGTTACCAGTTACTGTGTTAAAATGCTCATTTAATCCTTAAACTCTATTATTAGTCTCATTTTACACGGGAGAAAAATAAAGTGTAAAGAGCTTGTTTTCCCTCTTTGCAGATGAACAAACTATGAGTTAGAGACTGATAATAAAGTCACATAGCTAAAGTGTCACAGCCAAGTTTAAAGCCCAAGGTTGGCCAAACTCCAAAGCCTGTGGTATTAATTACAGGCTCGAGGGTAGCCCTTCATGATTTCCACCATCAAAAGTAACCATGATTGTTCACACTTTTTGTAATCCCCTCTCCTCGAGTGTGCGTGAAACTTGTGACCTGCTTATAAACCACAGACTATAGAAAATATGCTAGGATATTACTCTATTTGGCTAGCAGATTCACTTTAGAGACTTTAAAGACACTCCTCACTGGCTGATGAAGTAAACAGCTGTGTTAGAGAAACCCACAGGGTGAGGAACAGCAGGTGGCCTCTAAAATCTGAGGGCAGCCTTGAGCCAGCAAGGAGCCAGGGCTCTCAGTCTGTAAATGCAAGAAAATGAATGTTGCTAACAACCTGAAGGAGACGAAGCAGACTCTTCCTCAGTCAAGCTTTCAGATGAGAATACAGGCTGATGGATGCTTTGATTGCAGCCTTGTGAGACCTTAAGCAAAGCTAAGTTGTGCTCAGATTCCTGACTCACAGAAACCATGACATAAAAAACGTGTGTTGCTTTAAATTGCTAAATTGGCGATAATTTGTACACACCAATAGAAAACTAATATATCATAGTATCTTGGCTTTTCCCTATGCTTGGGGTGCAGTAAATTCTTAGTAGATTACAGCTGCTATTATTATAATAATCAAAATGGAAATCTGAAATATCAAGGTCAAGAAAAAAGTTAACAGAGAAATTTAACAGAGTTAAATAATTGCTTCCAAAGTAACCAAGCGGCTGATGTAGAAGACAAAAAGATAATATGTTGAAAACTTGTATATTACTCCCAACAAGTATTGAGTACATTATCATCACCACATAAAATATTATAAATTTTATAGTGGTGCTTATATCTACATTTAGCTTTAATATCTTACACCATACTCAAAGTAAACTGGAAAGTTTTCCTACATTAAGATAGTCCTATATTACCTATGAAGAAATATCAAAACATAGTTTCAGGTTAGAGTCATATTGTTATAGATTATCATTTATATTTTTATATACTATATATAGCTATATCAAAAATTATAAAATTTTTTAAATTATAAAAACACATATAATTATATATTTATATATAAAATATTTAAGAATAGCTTAAATATGGTGCATAAAATAATTCAGGACATTATTGGATAGAAAATCCAAACCCTAATGAAACAATTACCAGCTTGATACCTTCAGTTCATTAGTGCATGTAAATCTTGCTTATCAAAGATAGCTTATTTATACTAAACACACAATATAATTACATATATTTAGCTGTAGAGTAGGTTAAGAACATGGATGGGTTTCCATTTGATAGATTCAAGGTTTGCTATCACAGAAAAAAGAAGCTAGTGCTTCTATCTTACTAAATTGGAAAATGATTTTTCTAATTGTTCATTCTATCAGTGCCCCCTTTCCCCTCTGTATTTATATTGCATGTGAATGTATAGGTTCTATCAAATAAATCATTAGAAAGGCAATGTTCAGGCCGGACACGGTGGCTCACACCTGTAATCCCAGCACTTGGGGAGGCCAAGGTGGGCGGATCATGAGGTCAGGAGGTCAAGACCATCCTGGCTAACATGGTGAAACCCCGTCTCTACTAAAAATACAAAAAATTAGCCAGGCGTGGAGGCAGGCGCCTGTAGTCCAAGCTACATTGGGAGGCTGAGGCAGGAGAATGGTATGAACCCGGGAGGTGGAGCTTGCAGTGAGTCGAGATCGTGCCACCGCACTCCAGCCTGGGCAACAGAGCGAGACTCCATCTCAAAAAAAAAAAAGAAAGGCAGTGTTCAGTGATTGAGTAGATGTTAACCTCACTACTGCCACCCATACAAATATGCACAGAATACACAGTGAACATAAACATAGCCCTTTTATAGGTGTTATGGCATTAGAAAATTTGCCATTCTCCCTCTAATTAGAACATATAACTTTGATGGACTATCACCTTTCATGTGATTGGTGGGTAACAGATATAATAAATATGCCAAATACAGAGTTAGTGACATGGTAGCTAAATATTTTCTTCCTGATTCCTTTTTTTGAAGGCAATGATGGAATCTTAACTCCTATCAATTTCTTAATTTTTTATTAATTTCTTAATTTTCTATCATCTGTTTTTTCTGGAAATATACACTAATAATATATCTATACCTATTTATTGGTGATTGGCTTTTAGTTCTCATACTGACTGAAATGATTCAAGTGATAGCAAGTGAACATACTAATTAATTTGAAATTTATCTAGCTTTAAATGAAATTGCTTGCCCAGTTTACACCCTTTAAAAAAATTTTTAGCCGGGCACGGTGGCTCACGCCTGTAATCCCAGCACTTTGGGAGGCTGAGGCGGGTGGATCACGAGGTCAGGAGATCGAGACCATCCTGGCTGAAACGGTGAAACACCGTCTCCACTAAAAAAACAAAAAAAAAAATTAGCCGGGCGTGGTGGCGGGCGCCTGTAGTCCCAGCTACTCGGAGAGGCTGAGGCAGGAGAATGGCGTGAACCCGGGAGGCGGAGCTTGCAGTGAGCCGAGATTGCGCCACTGCACTCCAGCCTGGGCGACAGAGCAAGACTCCGTCTCAAAAAAAAAAAAAAAAAAAAATTTTTTGCAAACCTGATCGTTAGCATTTACTTTGCTGTTTAGATTCAAGATTATGAATTGTTCTGTGGAAAAGTAAAAGTAAACATTGAGCTGGATCCCTGAAAGAACTAAGCACTACACTCAATGTGTATTTTCTTCCTATGGTATGTTATCAACAGATGGATAATGAGGAAGCAAACCAGACTGTCTCGTTCTAGTGTCTGGGAGACAACTGACAGCTATCATTTAGTCCACGTGCCAACTTGGAATCTTTTCTGGAACAAGGTGGGGTATAAACACAAATATTTTTTTAAAGGCCAAACCAGCCAGGCTTAAGGAAGTTTTTGAACTGTTGTTGACTTCCTGAGGCGGGTCAAAATATAAGAATTTGCTAAATCCAATTCTTAGTATAATCTATGAACTGATTCTAGACATAAAGAAAAATTATCTTCCTTTATGGCCTTAGATAAAACTTGGTTAATCCTCTTGTTAATATTTTCACAGTATAAACACATCTTTTTTAATAAAAAATTTTTAAATTGAAAAATAATAATTATATATATTTATAGGATCCAATGTGATGTTTTGATATATGTACACGCTGTGGAATAACTAAACCAAGCTAATTAACATATCTTTCACCTCATCTACTTTTTTTTTTTTAAGAGATGGTGTCTGGCTATGTTGTCCAGGCTGGACTCAAACTGCTAGTTTCAAGGCATCCTTCCACTTCAGGTGAGACTACAAGTGTGGGCCACTGTTCCCAGCTTATTTTTTTTATGGTGAGAACATTGAAAAGGTACTCTTGGCCAGGCATGGTGGCTCACGCCTGTAATCCCAGCACTTTGGGAGGCTGAGGCAGGTGGATCACAAGGTCAGGAGCTGGAGACCAGCCTGGTAATATGGTGAAACCCCATCTCTACCAAAAATACAAAAATTAGCTGGGCGTGGTGGTGCGCGCCTGTAGTCCCAGCTGCTCGGGAGGCTGAGGCAGGAGAATTGCTTCAACCTGGGAGGCCGAGGTTGCAATGAGCCGAGATCATGCCACTGCACTCCGGCCTGGGCGACAGAGCCAGACACAGTCTCAACAAAACCAAACAAAAAAAGTACTCTTTTAGCTATTCTGGAATATTAAATACATTGTTGTTAACTGTGGTCATCATGCTGTGCAATAGATCACTAAAATTTATTCCTCCTACCTGAAACTTTATACGCTTTGACCCACATTTCCCCTTTCCTCATCACCCTTTACCCCCCAGTCTTTGGTAACCACCGTTCTACTCTGCTTCTATGTAAACTCATCTGGTTTTATAAGCGATCAGGGATTTAAAAGGACTTCACTATTTTATAGTTAAATTTATTTCATATTGGGGAGTGATTTTCTCACTTTATTACATAATTGTAGAGGATTGAACTTAGAAAAATATAATGTAAGAATTTTCTCTCAACTATTTTTGATGCTTCCTTACTTTTTGTCCTCTTCCCCCAACTTTAGCTCTTTGGTGGAGAAAATATTATTTCATAAAAGTTATGTTTGGCCGGGCGCGGTGGCTCACACTTGTAATCCCAGCACTTTGGGAGGCCGCGGCGGGTGGATCACAAGGTCAGGAGATCGAGACCACGGTGAAACCCCGTCACTACTAAAAATACAAAAAAAAAATCAGCCGGGCGTGGTGGCTGGCGCCTGTAGTCCCAGCTACTCGGGAGGCTGAGGCAGGAGAATGGCGTGAATCCAGGAGGCGGAGCTTGCGGTGAGCCGAGATTGTGCCACTGCACTCCAGCCTGGGCGACAGAGCAAGGCTCCGTCTCAAAAAAAAAAAAAAAAAAAAAAAAGTTATGTTTGCAGTTTTCAAAGTGACTTCTTAGAAGTGAAACTTGGATCAACTTTTTTTTCAACCCCCCAACTATAAGAGTTACATTTTCACTTTTGATTTGTTAAAACATACTATGTCTTATAAATGCTTGAAATTTATTTTTAGGCAAGAATTTCAAAATTGAATAAAATCTTCCCAAAATTAAGCCACAAGCACTCAAATGATTGATGACCTTTTTCTTCCTAAAATGTATATATATATGTGTGTGTGTGTATATATTTATATTCCAAGACCTTCCCTTTCTTGTGGACTGTGTTTTATTGGTTTAAAGTTGCAAGTCCTGTGAAACCAGGCTGAAGTCAGAATTAGAAGGTATTAATTATCATACACACTCCAAGTATCTCAGTAAAGTAACAGGAATAACTGATTACAGTGCCTGGGAGGAAGGCCTGGAACTTGAGGAAGACTTGGAAAGGAGGACTGGATGGGGAAAAGGCCTCAATAGAGAGAATTGGTTTGTTGCGGAGGGGTGACCTTTAACCTTTGGAAGGGCATTTACTTGGGAACGGCTGAAAAGCATTTACTTCGAGGGCGGGGGGGAGAGGTGGAATCTCGTGGAAGTATTTGCTTTAATAGGTCCCGGGTGATTTAGGGATGTTTCGAGTCGGTTGGTCTTGGAGGTGGCGAGGGCTACGCTGGAGGGGTCGCGTCCCAGTCCCGAGGAAGGCGGCAAGAGGTTTTCTGGCTGTTCCTGAAAACTGGGAGTTGGGGGGAATGGTGGTGGGGAAAGTGGAATTCAGCGTGGATTTCTGTCCGCGTGTAGGACTATTAGAGGAGGCGCAGGGGAGCCTACGCGGTGTATTCCCCGCCCCGAGAGAACTCTGGCTGCGCCTGCGACTGGCACGCCGGCCTCCGCCAAGGCCGCTTTCCCCAGGCGGAGGACGCTCTCCGCGGCCCGGGCCGCGGCCCTCCCGCCCCGGCGGAGCCGCGCGGTGGATTGTGGGCTGGGGGCTGCGGCGGCCTCCGGCGCTGTCTCCCCGCACCCGACCGGGCCGAGCCGGCTGGGCGGGGTGAGGGAAAGCAGTGGAGCCGGGAGCAGAAGCGCTAGAAGCAGTGGTCGTGGCGCGGCGGCGGCGGCTCCCCTGGAGGCCGGGAATGTGGGAGAGGCGGTGGCAGCAGCGGCGGAGGCGGCGCTGCGGACCCGGGGGAAACTGCTGGCTGACAGGACACCCGGGAGAGACGTGAGGGAGCCGCCGCTGCCGCCTCTCACCCCTGAGTGGAGCTGGGCTCGAGAGGGCGGCCCTGTGCTCCCCGGGCCGACTGGCCAGCGGGCGCGGGGCGGGGGCGGGAAGCCGGGCTCGGGCCCGGCCGGGCGCCGGGCGGCGGCGGCCGTGGAGCAGCAGCCTCGGTGCGACGTGGAGGGCTGGAGGCGGCGGCGATGCACTAGGCCTCGCTCAGGGCGGCTGCCCCGGGACCCGCAGGTAGGTGTGCCCCGCGGCCCCCCGCGCGTCGCGGCCCACTCTCACCCCGACCTACTGCGGAGAGAGGGACCGAGACCCCACCCCCTCGGCTCTCTTCCCCAGCCCCAAGCGGACAGAGTTTCGGTCACAGCTGACCGGCGCTGAAGCTTCCTTGCTCCTCTCCGCCACCTCCTTTTTTTTTTTTCCCTTTTCACTCTCCCTCCGGGATCGGGGCTGGCGCTGTGTTCTCTACCTCCTGTCGGCGACCGCAAACGCCGCTCTCGCCCCTCTCTTCTCTTTCCGGGATCCCAGCTCTGGAACTTCCATCACCCCCTTAGACGCTGCCCCCAAACTTTCCCTTTCTTTTTCCAGCCAGGCCCTTAGTCCTATTGGATTCTACTGGAATCGTTTAAACATTTGTTTGTTTTTCTCTCTGGGGAAGGCTAACCCAAAGAGTTACTCAGTATTTTGCATTTTGGCAATGTAGCTTGAAATAATTTGTTCAATAATTAATTTTCTTCAGTTCTGCCTCCTTCCATCTCTGCATAGACAGACAGGGCAGGCCCTCCCTGCCATCTCTGCTCTCCCGTCGTTGACTTGGGAACTTTGGCTTGCCAATTATAATTAGCCATTTGGTCTGTTCATGTGTTGAGTTCAAGATAGTATTTTTAGCATTTTGACTGACCGGCGTTGCAAAAAAATTTTTTTTTCTTCTAACCAGCTTTATTTTTTGGTCTGTATTGAGGCTCTTACTTTCGAAGAATTGTTTGAACTGTTTTTGTTTTTAATTGGCTGTATTTCTGATTTGTCAAATCAGGGGCAGTCTTAATATTAAACGCCTGTAAATAATACCATGATAAATTACTTGTAGCATACTGAGAAATATTACTGCGATAACCTAAACTGCAGATTTTGATGTACATTCACTTTTATAAATCCGAAGGGGAGTTCTAATTGGAAAAAGCACCTTCAGAGCCTAAATGATTTCTAAGCAGTTAAATGATGGAACAGAGGGAATGATGGGATTTGACTGTATTTGTAGTGTAGTCAGAATCGGATTTCCTAGAAATGGATGTTGATGGTTCATAGTGCTCATCATTGCTCATAATAGGTTATCAGTAGGTGTAATTGATAGTTGTTTGGGACAGTAGGTGTTTGCGATTTTATTGTAATTTGGCTATTTTTAAGTTATGTTCTGATAAGAATTATTACACTACCAATCTAAGAGGCAGTGCGAGGATCACTTTTTAAATAAATGAAAAATGTTTTAATGGGTTTTTAAAATAAAGAATGCATCACAACCAAATCGTGAAGACTGTTTTGTTGTTGATATTCTTATATTTTGTTCTTGTAGAAGTATTGTTACTACAGCATTTGGCTTTCTGAAGTGTTTTTGAAATTAGAATTTAATGCTAAAAGTTTACTAGGAAAAGGTGATTACTTTTGCATATGTTTATATTTTCTGGAAAGTTAAAATTTATTTCTGGATAAGATAATTTTTTGTGTCAGAATTAAAGTCAATTCCTATATAGCCCATGAAACGGCAAATTTCGCAGAATTTCTTCATCACACCCTTTTTTTTTTTTTTTTTTTGAGACGGGGTCTTGCTCTGTCCCCCAGGCTGGAGTGCAGTGGCACTATCTTGGCTCACCCCAACCTCCTCCTACCGGCTTCAAGTGATTCTCCTGCCTCGTCGGTCTCCTGAGTAGCTGGGACTACAGGTGCGCCCACGCCTGGCTAATTTCTGTATTTTTAGTAGAGGCGGGGTTTCACCATATTAGCGATGCTGGTCTTGAACTCCTGACCTTGTGATCCACTGGCCTCGGCCTCCCAGAGTGCTGGGATTAGAGGTGTGAGCCACTGCCCCGGCCCATCACACCTTTTTTTTTTTTTTTTTTAAATCAACAAAAGTTGATTACAATTCCTTTTTCCTGATCTTAGCTTTTTAGAAACTGTTTTATTGAGATAAAATTAACATACCATAAAATACGCCCATTGAAGATGTACAACTTGGCCGGGTTCGGTGGCTCACATCTGTAATCCCAGCACTTTGGGAAGCCTAGGCAGGTAGATCACCTGAGGTCCAGAGTTTGAGACCAGCCTAGCCAACATGGTGAAACCTCGTCTCTACTAAAAATATAAAAATTAGCCGGGCATGGGGGCAAGCGCCTGTCATCCCAGCTACTGGGGAGGCCAAGGCTGGAGAATCACTTGAACCTGGGAGGTGGAGGTTGCAGTGAGCCGAGATAGCACCACTGCACTCCAGCCTGGGTGACAGAACGAGACTCCATCTCAAAAAAAAAAAAAAAGTACAATTCAGTGGTTTTTAGTTTAAATAATTGTGCAACCATCACCATAATCTAATTTTAGAACATTTTCATCATTCCCTCAAAAAACCTTTATCCATTAACAGTTACTCCCCATTCTCTTCACCCCACCCTCAGCTTTAGGCAACCACTAGTCTACTTTCTGTCTCAATATTGGCCTAATGTGGGCCTTTCATATAATGCTGTTGGCTCATAGCTTCTTGAAAAGCTTTTCCTTTAAAATTAGTGTACATGTTAAAATTTTTTATTTGAGCTAGGGAATAAGCAACTGATCACCAATATTAAAAGTGATGTTGTAAATAACTGATACACTTTTTGGTTGTATTCAGCATAAAGTTGGAGAAAGAAGGCATCAATGGCTTCAGCAACCTCAAGAGGTGGTTTGGTCAGCTCGGAATCAATAAGTAAAAGTGGGCATTTTTGTCATTGAATATTAGAATATCAGGGTTGGAAAAGATCTTAAAGGTCATCAGCTTACTTCCTGCTTATCTCGCTATTAGTTGGCAGCAACCAGATGAGGAAACATGGAGATTAGAAGCTTGAATCTCTAGGATGCGTGGCTCAAGAACCACACCGTGGCCATATAAAGCAAGAAAAGGGACTTTGGAAGTTAGAATTGTTTAGATTCTTGTATATATGTATGTATTTGACATTTTGCTAGCAGAGCTGAGAAAGAACTAGACATTCCCCCAACTTTGGGGGAAAAGTGGGTGACTGTATATAGCTACACTGATGAAACCCATGTTACAAAATCCTCTAAAAATGCTTTAACCTAAGGAAGGATAGCAAATGTATTATTTAGGTATCTTCTTGTACTATTAATGTCTTATTTTTTTAAATCCAAATTTTAAAAAATTATAATTAACAGGGCCAGTTGGAGGTTTCCTTTTTCAAATATCCAGTGCCCTAACATCTAAAACAATGGCTCTGCAAGGATGGTTTTGACCTCCAAGGGAAATTTGGCAGTGTCTAGAGACATTTTTGGTTGTCACAGCTGAAGGAAATGCTATTGGCCAGGGATGTTGCTAAATACCCTACAATGCACAGGACATACCGCATCCACTTATGCAAGAAATTATCCAGTTCAAAATGTCAATGGTACCATTGTAAACCTACAGGTTGCACGATTTCTGTTAAGGACCTAGTGTTTTTGATTCCTACCAGGTGGGAGAATAGTCTCAGTGGGCAATGTTTGGTGAATTAGATTAACACCTTAGATCCTCTAGCAACTAACTATATTTCTTTGCAAGAAGAGGAATTGAGGGAAAAATAAAAGGAAATCTGTTCACGACATAATGCAGATACTCTTTCGTATGTTTAGGTTGTCTTCAAATCTGAAAAAAACCCTTTTTTTCCTAAAAATAGACTTAATTTACTGCAAATTTGGACTACTATTGTTTTGAATTGTTATTTTTGCATATGTTTTTGAAATTGTAAATAGAATATAGTCATATCTTTTTTATCCAGAAGTGATTTTTTTTTCCGGGCAGCTTCAACTACCAAGAAAGGAGAAGTAAGCTAAGTGTTTAACTTAATGTATGTATGTATATATGTTGTGAATGTCCAGAAAAATTCAAAGCTTATAATGAATCTCTTTTTTTCCCCTGTGAACTCCGCTTTAGACTATTATTTAATGTTTTTAACAAGCTTAATTTGTTGATGAAAGAAGGTAATTGACAGTTGAGATCACTTTTGCTATTTATCATCCATACCTTATGGATAAGTTACTCAAGTTATTCTTTCTGAGCCTCAGTTTTCTCATCTATAAAATAGGGGTAGTGATAATCCATGTATTACAAGGCTATTGTAAGAATTATTAAATGAGGTAATATGTATTAAGATGCTGTGTCAACTATAACATACTGTAGAAGAGTTATTCACTTCAGAAGAATCAAATTAGGAAGCAATATAGAGGTTGTCAAAGGCAGGAATATAGATAGTAAGGCGGAGAATAGTGATGGCTGACAGCCTCTCTAGGGAGGAGAGAAGCACTAAATACAAATATTGATAACAAACTGGTAAAATAACTAGTATATCACTATAATCTGAAACTCCTTAATATAGGGGCAAACTGACTTCCTTCTGTAGCACCTGAGAGTATCACCGTTATAGCACAGTAAAATAACTGATTATTATAATGGTGAAACTAACTTATTGAGAAAAGATTACCTTGTTTTCAAATATGCTATCTGAGAAGACTTGAAAATATATATTTTATTTCAGAGTTAAAATTTTGGAAGTGACTTACATAAAAAGTTTTAGTGTTTTTAAGAGTATGCTACCATTATTTGGATTAATTCCGTTTTGGGGAATAATCCTTTTGTCTTCATTTACTATGCCTGCCTTCCTATGTATTTGAAGGGTTTTTCTACCAGTGGTAATTATTCTTCAGATGTGAGGATTTAACTGAAGAAATAGGGGTTGTAAGCCTACTCGCCATTTGTAAAATCTCATTTCCTTCTAGATTTCTTTTAAAATTATTTTTCATCTTTCTATGCAAAAAAGTCACTTTGATTTTTCTGTATGTCCAGTAGTCCACAGTTATGCTGTAGCGTTTAGAGTTGAATTAATTAAAATGCATGAAATGAATGGGCGAAAATATAATTTCTTACAATTTTATTATTATTATTATTTTTTGAGACAGAGTCTCACTCTGTCACCCAGGCTGGAGTGCAGTGGTGCAATCTCAGCTCACTGCAACCTTCTCATCCTGGGTTCAAGCAATTCTCCTGCCTCAGCCTCCTGAGTAGCTGGGATTACAGGTGTGTGTCACTACGCCCGGCAAATTTTTCTATTTTAAGTGGAGACAGGGTTTCGCCATGTTGGTCAGACTGGTCTCGAACTCCTGACCTTGTGATCCACCTGCCTCGGCCTCCCAAAGTGTTGGGATTACAGGTGTGAGCCACCGCGCCCGGCCAATTTCTTAGAATTCTGTTAACTGGTCACCTTTCTTTCACAGTCATATAAAAATAAGGGTAGAGGTGGTCAAAGGCCCAGCTATTCAGTAAGATTTTTATGGGGTAATTTGAGGGTGGAATAGTTGCACACAATATTCAGAATAAGTAATGTGGTATTGATTGGTATTATATATGTTTTATATATATATATATATATATCAGCATTTACTTAATAACATTATTTGACATATACTCTATACTTAATCTTCCCATTTGTCCCAAAAATCTTTATAGCTTTTCCCCCCTCAAATGCAGGATTCATTCAAGGTTAATGCATCGCATTTGGCTGGCATGTCTCTTTAAGTCTCCCCCAATCTGGACTAGTCCTACCGTCTTCCTCTCTTCTTTAGGTTTATCCATTGAGAAGTAGAGACCATATGTCCTGGAGCATGTTCCACATTCTGAATTGGTCTGTTCCTCATGATTAGATTCTAGTCAGACATTTCTGGTGAGACCATCACACAGATAATGTGTATTTCTGCTGTATTACATCAGGAGGCACATGATTTCAGGCTATCACTGTATTGGTAATGCAAGTTTGATCACTTGGTAAAGGTGGGACTGACAGATCTCTCTACTATTTAATAAATAATTTATAGAGGATACTTATAATAGCCATGTAAATATCCTATTCCCTGACAAACCTTTAACCAGTGATTTTGGTATCCATTAATGATCTTTGCTTGAATCAGTCATTATGTTGGAGGATTACAAATGGTGACTTTTCTTTTGCATTCCTTCTACTTTTGCATTCCTTCTTTTTGCGATAGTGCATTCCTTCTACTTTTGCAATGGTGACTTTTCTTTTTTGTTCCTTCTACTTTTATTTCCTTCTACTCTTATTACCTTCTTTGACTTTTTCAGGGCCTTGAGGTCGGGTTAGATAAATTCTGAATATAGGCCACTGAATGTAGAAATCAGGTCATTCCTAACCTTTTCTGGAGCCAAGTAAATGGTGAAGATGGAAGACAGCTAAGGAGGTAGACCAAAAAGAGAATAGAGGTTTGCCAGTGAAGGGGAGGTGAGAAGTAGTAGCTGGAGGAGGCAGGGAGGAGGGAAGGGGCCTTCATTTGGTGCTTGAACTTTTTTTTTTGGATGGGCTGATGAAGAGATTAAAGATAGAATTGGGGAATAACTAATAGAAAAAGGTCTCAGATGAAGCAGGAAGAGGTAAGATCAAAAACAGCTGTTGGGGGATTAACTCTGGAAAAGAGTAGACACCTATACTCTATCTCAGAAAGTTAAGAGTTGTGTATAGATGAGAATTAGGTACATTTGGATATGGAGGGAAAAAACTACATCTGGGGACTTTTTTTTTTTTAACAGTTACTTTTTGAGCCTTGGGTTGTTGGAAGTAGGCTAGGGGACTTGAGGAAAGTGATGAAACTGTTACACATATTGTGGGGAATGGAGACGAGAAGTGTTTCAAGATAAATAAGTGAAAGAATTGCTGAACAGCATCAGAGGCTCATCTGAGATTGAAACTCATAAATTTGTAATCAGCATATTTTACTGTTTTTTCTGGCAGTGTTCTGCAACCAGGAGAAAAGCAAAGACAGATTGTATTGAAGGTGGATGACGGAGGAGAGATGCAAGGGAGATAAAGTAATGGGGATGTAGGCTAAGTAATGAAGTTAGTAAAGTAAAACAGGGCTAAGATACCCAACCAGTGGTGAGGGATGTAAGGGTAGTGCCAAGGAGTGATTAATTAAAATACTAATTTATTGTTTGTTTGAGGTTATAGTAATCATAAACCCTGTATTTACTTTTCCCTTAAACTAACATTTAATATTTTTATTTGTGAACTATTTACTGACTTATTGCAGATGTTTCTTAGCTATTTTGCTTTATTTTCCCTAAAATGAAAATTCCTTGAAAGCATCATCTTTGTTACTTAATAAGTGTCTAATAGTTTATATATTTGAGACATATTTATTCTTCAGTACCTCTGAATGAGTGATTTTAAGATTGTCTTGCTGATATTTGGCTGGGACACCAAGAAGAGAATACCAGTGTCTAATATGGTTCATTTTGACTGACAAAAATTTCACTAGTAATACAGTCATGTCAACGGCCCAAAGGAGTAAGAAAGCATCCAAGCTATTTTTTGTTGTTGTTGGAATTTTTACATGCTAGAGACAGATTTTATCTTTGTATAGTTTATTCATATTCCAGACCTGTGACCCTTAATCAATTTTTTTTTTCTTTTGAGACGGAGTCTGTCTCTGTTGCTAAGCTGGAGTGCAATGGTGTAATCACGGCTCACTGCAACCTCCCCCTTCTGTGTTCAAGCGATTCCTCTGCCTCAGCCTCCCGAGTAGCTGGGACTACAGGCATGCACCACCATGCCTGGCTAACTTTTTGTATTTTAGCAGAGACAGGGTTTCACCATTTTGGCCATGATGGTCTGGATCTCTTGTCCTTGTGACCTGCCTGCCTCAGCCTCTCAAAGTGCTGGGATTACAGGCATGAGCCACCGCACCCGGCCTCCCCTTAATTTTAATGGCTGCTGTAATGTTATAATTCTCTGAGTGCTGGGGGAAAAAAAGACATTGCTTTTATTTGGAATAATATCTAGACTTAAAAATTATATATTTTATGAGGATATTTATGATTTTTCTTCCTGATAAAGATGTCACATGAAATAGCATTTGTTTTATAAGCCATTTAAAAATATTTAAATTTAACATTACAAATTGTTATAATTTTTATCCTCCTAGTCAATATTATCTCTTATTGTTTCTTGTCACTAAATAAAAAGTAAATAAGCAACTTTAGGAAGCGCATGCATTCAGAGTTTCCGGCAAAGCACAGGATCTCATAAATGCCATATAAGGTTTAAAAAAAAAGCAAATTAGATTACTACAACTTTGTTCTTATTTTCTGGGTTCCTTAAGCCTCTTCCATACTTCTTTAATGCTCAAGAGGACTATAGAAGTACTTATTTGTATGACAGCCCCAATGTTAGTATTTCTTGAGAGTATGTTTAAATTGTACCTTCAATACTGAGATTTTTGTGAGCAATAATATATGTGATATGCATTTAAAAATTTAAGGATTTTTAAAAATTATGATTAAACTAGATTTTGTCAAATGATAAATCTTAAATAGCGTAGAAGTATATTGCTATTTGTGTATAGGTAGTATGAAAAACTTAACTATACCATTTACCAGAAATTGGCTCTTACATTTCAAAAATGTTGTGGAAAATACTTCTTAGAATATGAGATATTTGATGTATTTTGTAGGAAAACAGCAAGAAACCAACTGAAGGATGAGATTAAATAGGAATAAGAAAAGATGGTGGAGAAAGGAGGGGGCAGAGTTTTTACTATGGTAACATAAACTCCTGAGTTCTATCAAACTGGTCTTTGGTAGGACATTACAGTATGGTTAAGTTTTTCTTGCATATTATCAATACTTCTAAATTTGGAGAAATGAAATTTGAGATTTTTTTGTTTGCTTTTAAAAAATAGTCAATTGTGGACTTTTAAAAAAATTAGGTCCAAAATTGTATCAAAATTACGTCAAAAAAGCTCTGTCCAGCTCCAATATGAAAAAGAAATTCCACTTTATCTATGTTTTCTCAAATTATAAATAGACTTTTTTTTAAAAAAAGCTCATTTATAAGTCAATTATTTGGGGCCAGGCACGGTGGCTCATGCCTGTAATGCCAGCACTTTGGGAGGCCGAGGCGAGTGGATCACCTGAGGTCAGTAGTTTGAGACCAGCCTGGCCAACATGGTGAAACTTCGTCTCTACTGAAAATACGAAAATTAGCCAGGCAAGGTGACAGGCGCTTGTAGTCCCACTTTCTTGGGAGGCTGAGGCAAGAGAATCAGTTGAATCCAGAAGCAGGAGGTTGCAGTGAGCCGAGATCACGCCACTGCACTCCAGCCTGAGTGACAGAGCGAGACTGTCTCAAAAAAAAAAAAAAAAAAGGGTCAATTATATGGAATTCAGAAGTTGTTGAGATAGCCTCTCTCCATTGCCTTGGTCATAGTGCAGTGACGCCATCACAGCTCACTGCAGCCTCAACTTCTTGGGCTCAGACTTTCTTGAAAGTGCTAAAATGATGCACCAAAGTAGTATATTTATCCCACATTACAGGTGCAGAATTATTCCTTTGGTAAGAAAAATGCAGTAAATTACACTGATGAAAATGTAGGCTGGGCATGGTGGCTCACGCCTGTAATCCCGCACTTTGGGAGGCTGAGGCAAGTGGATCACCTGAGGTCAGGAGTTTGAGACCAGCCTGGGCAACATGGTGAAACCCCATCTGTACTAAAAATACAAAGATTAGCCAGGCGTGGTGCCAGGTGCCTGTAGTCTTAGCTATTCAGGAGGCTGAGGCAGGAGAATCGCTTGAACCTGGGAGGCGGAGGTTGTTGTGAACTGAGATCTTACCACTGTACTCCAGCCTGGGCAACACAGCGAGACTCCATCTCAAAAAAAAGAAAAGAAAATATATCTTTTTCCTTTTGGAATAGTCTTGGTCTTACAAAATTGTCACAATTAGATGTTAATTATTTCTATCATTCAATAGATGATGGACATAGGTAATAGTTATGAGAGTAAATATTGGTTCAGTCATTGATCTGATCAGGAGACAAAGACTGAAAAGGAAAGCACCAGGTGCCTGAAATGGGTGGGAAGGAGTAGTGACATAATTTAAAATTTTTTTATTGGTGCAGAGACAGAGGCATGGAACTTAGAATCAGAAAATCTGAATTCAGATTCCCTCTTCACAGTTAACTCACTAAATGGTCTGAAATCAAGTTACTCTTGAACTTGTTTCTTCATTCATATAATGGAGATCATTGATTCATTCAGAAATATTTTTCTTACTAGGTTATTTTGAAGATGAACAAAAACATCTGAAAGTAAGCTATTATGAACTGTATAGTGTTCACTGTATTTGACTGTATAGTCAGATATTAGTGATGATTCAATTCTTCTTGTCTTTCCATTTCATTCTTCCCTGTCATCCTTCCTTCTTTCATTGATAGCATATTTTTACATGCTCTTGATCTAGCACTTCACAGAACCTTCAGAGCCTGCCGTCCCAGCTGATTTCCACTCCTCCTCCCACTCACACACTGGGCACAGGAGTAGGATGTGAGGCAACTTTTCTAGGTCAGCCTGCTTATTTTCTCACTGTTGCCTGACAAAGTCCTGTCTTTCTCAAGGTGTGGCATAAACCTGAGGTGCCTTATAGTCTCTGGGCTTGATATTTTTTCTTTCTCACTTTGCCTCTCATTTTCCCATCCCCTCTCACCCCATTCCTGTGTGTATGTAACTCTGACCATCTCCTTTCTCCACCACTTACTTGTTCCTTTTTTTTTTTTTTGAGACAGAGTCACGCTCTGTCACCCAGGCTGGAGTTCAGTGGCGTGATCTTGGCTCATTGCAACCTCTGCCTCCCAGGTCCAAGCGATTCTTGTGCCTCAACCTCCCGAGTAGCTGGGATTACAGGTGTCCGCCACCATGCCTGGCTAATTTTTCGTATTTTTTGTAGAGATGGGGTTTCACCACGTTGGCTAGGCTGATCTTGAACTCCTGACCTCAGGTGATCTACCCACCTCATCCTCCCAAACTGCTGGAATTACAGACATGAGACACTGCACCCGGCCTCTTGTTCCTCTTTAATCTCACCCTTCAATTGGCTTCTTGCTGTTTGCCTACAAATATGCTCAGGTCTCCGATAGCCTAAAAGATTCTTGCTCAACTCTTGTTCTTTTTATTTTTTTCCTTTTACCACCAAAGAAATGTTGATATTGTTGCCTTTATTACTTCATCACTTACATCTTAACCTCAGTGGGATGCCTTCTTCCCTAACCACTGTCCTGAAACTGTTCTTAATCCAGTATCCTTTCTAAAGTTAGTAATCTCCTTGATCTCTTTGCAGCATGTTGATGGTACTTACTGTTCGCACTTTACTTCCTGACACATCTTCCCTGTGTAAGGATGGTATTTCTGATTGCCTTTGTCTTTTCCTCTAAACATATTTGCCCTACCCTTTGCTCAGAGCTTTCATTAGCTCTCTTCTTTGGCACTTTCTCCACTTGTAATACCACTTTCCTGTGACTATCTGTAGTTATCTACTAATTCATTCCTGTAATGTAATTGAACTAGAAGCAGTAATGGAAAATTCAGGGAAGCAGGATTCTGTTCACTACAAGAATTTTTTTTCTCCAAAGTAATTATGGTTGTTTTACAGTAGTACTCTGCTTTTAAAGTAGTTAATTCTTCATTATCGAAGTTTTCAAGTAGAGGCAAAAAGACCCCTTGGAGAAAGGATTTATATAGGAAGTAGAAAGTCGAGCCAGATACTCTTTTAAAGTCTTGTCTAACTCAGAAATTGTCATTTTTATCTCGTCTACTCTACTTCCATGGATTTAACTTTGACCTATACTCAGATGTCTTCCAAACCATTATTTCCAGTCACTCCCCTACCACCTCCTCGTCTCTCTTCTCTCCCACGGGCACAGTTTTTGTCATCAAAGTTGCTTATGTTCTAGGCCACCATATTTTCTAGCTTCATTATCACTTTCCAATATTCTTTTTACCCCCTTTAGTGGCATGGCAATGAGGATCATTTTTATATGCTTTGGTGACTTTTCTGAAAGTAAGTTATGTCTGCCCATACTGGTTTAGTTTGTTATTGCTGTTTTCCCTCTACTTCCTCCTACCCACCACCTCTCTCTCCAGGATTAGGAATGCTCAAGCAAAGAAAAGGATGCCAGAAGAGGAGGCTCAGGATCCTACAGTTTGCATTTATTTTAAAATTTTGCATGGCATAGTTGAAATCTTAATGTTTGCTGACCATTTAAAAAGTAAGATGTTTGCCGGGCGGGGTGGCTCACGCCTGTAATCCCAGCACTTTGGGAGGCCAAGGTGGGTGGATCACCTGAGGTCAGGAGTTCAAGACTAACCTGACCAATATGGCGAAACCCTGTCTCTACTAAAATTACAGAAATTAGCTGGGCGTGGTGGCATGCACCTGTAGTCCCAGCTACTCAGGAGGCTGAGGCAGGAGAATGGCTTAAACCTGGGAGGCGGAGGTTGCAGTGAGCCGAGATTGCGCCACTGCACTCTAGCGTGGCGACAGAGCAAGACTCTGTCTCAAAAAAAAAAAAAAAAAGTTTATAATAATAGTTGTTGCAATTATTTATTGAATGTCTGCTATGTACCAAGTATTGTGCTATGAACTTACATAAGTTATTTCATTTAAATCTTATGACATTCCTATGAGGAAGATACTGCTCTGTCCCATTTTACAAATTAGGAAACTGAGACTTAGGAAGGTAAGACAGTTGTCACACAACTAAATGACAGTGATCTAACTCATTGTATGGCCAATACTCTTAACTAGTATATCGTTTTACAAGGAAGGTGGAGATCTAGAACCAAATTTCAGAAAGTCAAGTAATGTTATACAAACAAGGAAATATATTTTGGATTTATATTTTTAGATTATTTGAAATGTATGTGAACCTTTTGAGGTATTGTGTTAGTGGCTTATGTGTCTTACCCACTTTCTGTGATATTCATTCATTTGCTCATTCATTCATTTAATAGTCATGCAGTTTATTGAATGCTTAGACTTTGTATTGGGTGTGGTATAGGAAAGTGAATGAAACAAATATAAGTAAGTAAGTTTACAGTAAAGTGAGAGAGATAGGAAACAAGCAGGTAAATAATCACATAATTTATTTTAGTCTAGAGTAGTTTCCCACCTTTTTAAAATGACTAAGTATCCAAGCCAATTTCTAATAGACTATCTCATACTCTTAATTTGTCTCATTGTTTCCTCATATATGGTGGTTTAAACCTTACTATCCTGCTTCCTTCTATTTACTGTAAACTCAAAGGTAGGTCTAGAGCAAGGGTACTGAACCTTGAGTTCACAGACTCTTGTAGGGTCTGTAGAATTCAGGGAATCTGTGAACTTTAGATGGGGAAAAAATTACATCTTTATTTTAACTTATCTCTAACTCAGTGGTTCTCAACTGGGGCGAGTTTGTCTTCTCCTTCCCCAACGCTAGGACATTTGGCAATGTCTGGAGACATTTTTGATTGTCACAGCTGGGTAGATACAAAAGAGTCCCTGATAACAGAATTATCCCATTCAAAATGTCAGTAGTGTCAAGATTGAAAAACTCTGCCCTAACTGGATTTTAGCATTTCCTTTAATTAGGAATATAAGAAACCCTTGATGGATACAGTATGGATAGTACATTTACAGTACCTGTAGCTTTGTCACCAATAGAAATCTCAGGTATTCTCATATCACATTCAATTGCTGCAGATATCTTAAGATTTAATGTATGCTCATTTATTGCCTATAAATTAAGGTAGTTACTAGATTCGTGTTAAGACGCAACAGTAGACTGGGCATGGTAGCTCATGCCTGTAATACCAGCACTTTGGAAGGCTGATGTGGGAGGACTGCCTGAGCCCAGGAGTTCAGGACCAGCCTGGACAACATAGTGAGACCTCGTCTCTACAAAAATACAAAAATTAGCCAGGTGTGGTAGCGTGCATCTGTGGTCCCAGCTACTCAGGAGGCTGAGGTGGGAGGATCGCTTGCACCCAGGAGGTTGAGATTGCAGTGAGCTGTGATTATGTCACTGCACTCCAGCCTGGGTGACAGAGTGAGACCCTGTCTCAAAAAGAAGAAATAATATTACTATGTTATAATTTAAACAATTATTATTGTAGCTGTATTTCAGTATAATTGTCCATTGTAGTGTTGTGTGTTTTATGCATTTAAAAACATTATTCTAAGAAGGCATCCATAGACTTTACCAGACTGTAAAAGAAATCCACAGGATAATAAAGCTGATCTAGAGATTTGATTGGATTGGATTAAACATTTTTGAAGAGAATATTTCATAGGTAATGATGTTTATTTGCTATCTTGTCATTTCATGAATTACATAATATCAGGTTGTCCTCCTGTTATCAGTAATGTTAAGTTTAATGACTTATTTCAGGTGGTGACAGCCAGGTCTCCATTTTAAAGATACATTTTCCCCTTTGTGTTGCTAAGTAATCTGTGAGGTGATACTTAGGCACCATGAGCATATAATGTTTTTAACAACTTTTCACCTAGTGGCCTTAGCATACATTGGTGATTTTTGCCTGAATTAGCTTTTACATTGGGGGTTGCAAATTGGTGATTTTCTAATTTGGTCATTCCTTCTATATTTATTACTGGTATTCTTCAGTAGAGATTTTCTTTCCCCACCCCATTTCCTTAGCTCATTTTCCTCCCTTAAGTATCTCTATGTATCCATTAATTTTTACTTATTCCATATGTTATACTCTATTACTTTTAAAAAATATGCTCAAGTTATCCCAAATGTGGCCAGTGGGAACCCCCTTTTAACTTGGTCCTTTGTCCTCTTGATAGGTCCTACTGGTCTTTGAGCATATCTTGCTTTCTGACACAAGAGTTCTCAGGGTAGACTTATTCTTTCTGTATTCCATGTCTGGAGTTACATATGTCTTCAAAGAGTCCTGGTTCTTTTATTTGGAAGTGGTATTTAGAAACAGAAGTCTGGGCAGCACGTGTGTTCATTGCTTGGTGGGGTTCTGCTGGTGGTTGGGGTTGAGGGAGGCAATGCTTCTAGTGCCTTTCAAAAGAAGTTTTTAACTGAACATAAAAAGATATTTTGAACTATAAGAAAGAAAATCAAATCTCTATTTACTCATCCTTGGAAATCCTTTTTTTTGGAATGGATGATTCTGTTTTTTCTTATTAGCCCAGACCCATTCTGTTATTACTTAAGTATTATTGGCAGCTGTCTGTCTGTTTTGTCGGTCTGTTCTGATATGTTCTACATACCATCCATTTCATTCATCTATAAAATTTTTATTATATGTGTGACAGGAACTGTGATAAGCAAATAGAATACACAGGAAAACAGAAACATCAAGAAATTCAAAGTCTGATAGGGAAGAACTGTATGAAAACCAAAACCTCAGTATGATTGATGCAAAAATTGAAATACATAGAGTGACTAAGTGTGAGAAACCAAAGAAAGCTTCAAGAGAGAATAATATTCGAACATAGTATTGATACAATTATAAGGAGATTACCATGTGAAAAAGGTAGAGCTATTTATAGATTCTCATTATGATTATTAAGATGCCAGATTTGTTTCTAGATGGTAGTTAACTTGAACTATCAGAAATCAGTAGTTCCCTGCGTTTAGTGCTTAGAGCTTTCCATTTTCCTGTATTTTGTGTATTTTGTTTGTTTTTTCGAACTGAGTTTTTTTCTGAGCAGACAAACTATGCATTGCTTATCTTGAAACCTTCTTAAGGTTTCTCATCATTTTTGTTCTTTAGCCTTTCAATGAAAGATTATTTCTTTGCTGAAATTTTGTGATTCAGATGCCATGTACATTTGTTGTATTTGTACATCTACGTCTTATGAATAAATCCATGTTTTCTTTTTTTTTTTTTTTTTTTTTTTTTTTTTTTTTTTTTGAGACGGAGTCTTGCTCTGTCACCCAGGCTGGAGTGCAGTGGCGCAATCTCGGCTCACTGCAAGCTCCGCCTCCCGGGTTCACGCCATTCTCCTGCCTCAGCCTGTCCGAGTAGCTGGGACTACAGGCGCCCGCCACCACGCCCGGCTAATTTTTTTGTATTTTTAGTAGAGACGGGGTTTCACCGTGGTCTCGATCTCCTGACCTCGTGATCCACCCGCCTCAGCCTCCCAAAGTGCTGGGATTACAGGCGTGAGCCACCGCGCCCGGCTAAATCCATGTTTTCTTACGAGTGATTATACTTTTATAATTATGTGATGATCAGTACAAAGTTTGGTTCTTACTGTGGGGAGATCTTCTTAATAATAAGCTGTGGATGGTGAAGGCAGTGAAGAGTCAAATGTTTGGAAACTGGGACTCACCTTTATAGGCAGTCTACTAGTTTTATGTAATCCCTCTTTACTAGAGATCTTCCCTCTTGTTATAAGAATTAAGAGTGGTATAGGAAAAAAGAGAATGTGCATATGTTTTCCAATTCAAAATCTTTAAAGAGTAAACCATATGTTTTTCTCCTCAGATACAGAAATAAAAGAATCTAGAAATATTTTTCTGCCATCTTCCTGCATATTTCTAGGTTTCTAAAATGGCACTTAGGATTTTTTTTCTGTAAAAGCAGCATGGTAAATAGAATAAATCAAGATATCAGCATAGTATTGTCAGAATGAATATCTAATTTATCTGACATTAAGCAATGGATGTTTGACATAAATACATTTTCCACATATCTGTGGCTTAACACTTCATGTCAAAATGTATTTATTTTAGATCTAGGGGTACAGAGCAAGATGGTGGGTGGACTAGAAGGCTCCACTGGATGTCCCCCTCCATAGGAACACCAAATTTAACAACTACACACAAAAAGCACTTTCATAAGAAACAAAAATCAGGTGAGCACTCACAGAACCTGGTTTTAACTTCATATTGCCCAAAGAAGCACTGAACAGGATAGGAAAGACAGTCTTGAATTGCTGACACCACCTCTCCCCCATCCCCCATGCAGCGACTGTGTGGTGTGGAGAAATTTGTATGCTTGGGATAGGAGGAGTGCAGCAATTGTGAGACTTCTCACTGAATGCACTGTAACAGCAAAAAGCAAAACCAGGCTGAACTCAGCTGATGCCCACACATGGAGTATTCAGACCAGCCCTAGCCTGAGGGGAATTGCCCATCACAGTGGTTGGAACTTGAGTTCTGGCAAGCCTTGCCTCTGTGGGCTGAGGTGTGCCGGAGTCCTAAATAAACTTAAAAGGCAGTGTAGGCCAGAAGGACTGCAAGTCCTAATGCTGAACTGGGCTCAGCACCAGTGGAATTAGGGGCATATGACTTACTAAGACATCAATTGGAACACCTAAGGGAGTGCTTGTGCCACCCCTCCTCCAAGCCCAGGCAGCCCAGCTCGCAGCTCCAAAAGAGACTCCTACCTTCTGCTTGGGGAGAGGAGAAGGAAGGGTAATGAGGACTTTTGTCTTACATCTTGGATACCACCTCAACCACAGTAGGATAGGGTACTGGTCAGGCCCCCATTCTAAGCCCTAGCTCCTGGATAACATTTCTAGACATGTGCCTGGGCTAGAGGGGAACCTGTTGCCTTGAAGGGAGGGACCCAGTCCTGGCAGGATCCATCCTGTGCTGACTAAAGGGCCCTTGGGCCCTGAATCACTAGCAGTGATACCACGTAGTACGCCATGGGCCTTGGCTGAGACTCTGAGACATGCTGGCTTCAGGTGAGACCCAGCACATTCCCAGCTATAGTGGCTACAGTGAGAGACTCTGCTTGAGAAAAGCAGATGGAAAAATAAAGGGGACTTTGTCTTGTATCTTAGCTATCAGCTTGGCCATAATGGGTTCAAACACCAAGTGGGCTCTTGAGGTCCCTGATGCCAGGCCTTGGCTCTTGGACAGCATTTCTGGACCTGCCCTGGGCCAGAGGGGAGCTTACTGAAGGGTGAGTCCCAGGCCTGGCAGCCTTCACCATATGCTGACTGAAGAGCCCATGTATCTTACCTGAACATTGACAGTAGCCTGGCAGTACTCCCTATGGGCCTTTGGTGGTGGTGGTGGCGGTGGCGGCCACAGGGTGAGGCTCCTCTGCCTGTGGAAAGGGAAGAGAGAAGTGGGAATGACCGTGTCTCATGATTTGAGGGCCAGCTCAGCTGCAGTATAATAGAACACCAGGTAGACTTCTAAGGTTTTTGATTGATCCCTAGCTCCTGGAGATAACCTCTGGACTTACATGAGGACTTGGGGGAACTTGCTGTCCTGAAGGGAAGGACAGAAGCTGGGCTGGCTTTGCCACCTGCTGATGGTAGAGCCCTAGGTCCTTGAGCAAACATAAGCGGTAGCCAGGTAGTGGTTATGGCGGGCCTTGGGTGACACTCAGTGCTGTGCTGGCTTCAGGTCTGATCCAGTGCAGTGCCATTGTTGATGACCACAGGGTACTTGTGTTGCCCTGCTGCAAGCCCCAGGCAGCTCAGCAGAAAGAGACTTCATTTGTTTGGGAGAAAGTAAGGGAAGAGACCAAGAATCTCTGCCTGGTAATCCAGAGAATTCTTCCAGATTTTATTCAAGACTACCAAGGTGGTACCTCTACAAGTCTGCAAGAACCACAGCATTACTGGTCTTGGGGTGCCCCCTAAAGCAGATACAGCTTAAATCACAACACCCAAGTCCATTAGAGTATCTGGAAAGCCTTCCGAGGAAGGACAGGTACAAATAAGGCCAGACAGTGAAGACTACAATAAATACCTAACTTCAACGTCCAGACACTGAAGAACATCTACACCCATCTACATCATCCAGGAAAATATGACCTCTCCAGATGAACTAAGTAAGGCACCAGGGACTAATCCTGGAGAAACAGAGTTATGTGACCTTTCAAACAGAAATCAAAACAGCTGTGTTGAGGAAACTCAGAGAAATTCAAGATAACACAGAGAAGGAATTCAGAATCCTATCAGATAAATTTAACAGATTGAAATAATTGGCCAGGCGCGGTGGCTCATGCTTGTAATCCCAGCACTTTGGGAGGCTGAGGCGGGCGGATCACGAGGTCAGGAGATCGAGACCATGGTGAAACCCCGTCTCTCCTAAAAATACAAAAAATCAGCCAGGCGTGGTGGCCTGTAGTTCCAGCTACTTGGAGAGGCTGAGGCAGGAGAATGGCGTGAACCCAGGAGGCAGAGCTTGCAGTGAGCCGAGATCGCGCCACTGCACTCCAGCCTGGGTGACAGAGTGAGACTCCATCCAAAAAAAAAAAAAAAAAAAAAAAAGATCGAAATAATTAAAAAGAATTAAATATTCTGGAGTTGAAAAATGCAATTGACATACGAAGAATGCATCAGAATGGCTTAAAAAGCAGTTGATTGGCCGGGCGTGGTGGCTCATGTCTGTAATCCCATCACTTTGGGAGGCTGAGGAGGGTGGATCATGAGGTCAGGAGTTCAAGACCAGCCCGGCCAACATGGTGAAACCCTGCCTCTACTTAAAGATACAAAAAATTAGCTGGGCATGGTGGCACATCCCTGTAATCTGAGCCACTTAGGAGGCTGAGGCAGGAGAATTGCTTGAACCTGGGAGGCAGAGGTTGCAGTGAGATGAGATCGCGCCATTGCACTCCAGTCTGGGTGACAGGGCGAGATTCCATCTCAAAAAAAAAAAAAAAGCAGTTGATAAGCAGAAGAAAGAGTGAGCTTGAAGACAGGCTTTTTGAAAATACACAATCAGAGAAGACAAAAGAAAAAAGAATAAAAAACAATAAGCACACCTACGGGATTTAGAAAGTAGCCTTGAAGGGGCAAATCTAAGAGTTATTGGCCGTAAAGAGGAGGTAGGGGTAAAAAGTTTATTCAAAGGGATAATAACAGAGAACTTTTCAAACCTAGAGAAAGATATTAATATCCAAATACAAGAAGGTTATAGGACACTAAGCAAATTTCACCCAGAGAGGATTAACTCAAGACATTTAATAATAAAATTTCCAAAGGTCAAGGATAAAGCAAGGATACTAAAAGGAGCAAGAGAAAAGAAACAACATACAATGGAGCTTCAATATGGCTGGCAGTAGACTTTTCAGTAGAAACCTTACAGGCCAAGAGAGAGTGGCATGACATGTTTCAAGTGCTGAAGGAAAAAAACCTTTTACCCTAGAATAGTATATCCAATGAAAATATCCTTCAAACATGAAAGAGAAATAAAGGCTTTCCCAGACAAACAAAATCCGAGGGATTTCATCAGCTCTGGACCTGTCCTATAAGAAATGCTAAAGAGCTGGCCAGGTGCAGTGGCTCACACCGGTAATCCTAGCACTTTGGGAGGCTGAGGTGGATGGATCAGCTCAGGTCAGGAGTTGAAGACTAGCCTGGCCAACATGATGAAACCTTGTCTCTCCTAAAAACATAAAAATTAGCCAGGCATGATAGATAGTCGGTGCCTGTAATCCCAGCTACTCAGGAGGCTGAGGCAGGAGAATCACTTGAACCTGGGAGGTGGAGGTTGCAGTGAGCCAAGATGGTGCCACTGCACTCCAGCCTGGGTGACAGAGTGAGACTGTCTTAAAAAAAGAAATGCTAAAGGGTATGTACTTCAATAAGAAAGAAAAAGAGTTTAATGAGCAAAAAGATACCATCTGAAGATGTAAAACTAACTGGCAATATAAGTACACAGAAAATCATAGATTATAACATGATAACTGGTGTGTAAACGAGTCTTAATTAGAGAAACTAAAAGATGGGCCAATAACAAATTATAACTACAATTTTTTCAAGACATAAGGACAGTAAAATATAAACAACAAAAAGCTATAAAGTGGGGGGACATAAAGTATAGAGTTTTATTAGTTTTCTTTTTGCCTATTTGTTTATACAAGCAGTTTTAATTGTTATCTGCATAAAACAATGGGTTATAAGATAGTATTTGCAAGCCTCATGGTAACCTCAAATGAAAAAACATGGAACAGATACACAAAAAATTAAAAAACCAAGACATTAAGTCATACTACCAGAAAAAAATCACCTTTACTAAGAGGAAGACAGGAAGGAAGAGAAGAGTATGAAACAACCAGAAAACAAACAAATGGCAGGAGTAAGTCCTTACTTATCAGTAATAATATTGAATGTAAGTTGACTAAACTCTCCAATCACAAGACATAAAGAGGCTGCATGGAAGAAAAACAGGACCCAGTGATCTGTTGCCCACAAGAAACACACTTCACCTATAAAGACACAGACTGAAAAAAAGGGATGGAAAAAGATATTCCGGAGTAGTTATCAGACAAAATATATTTCAAGACACAAACTATAAGAAGAGACAATGAAGGTCATCATATAATGATAAAGGGGTCAATTCAGCATAGGAGATAACAATTGTAAATATATAGGCACCTAACTATGGGAGCACTCATATATAAAGCAAATATTAGAGCCAAAGAAACAGATTGGAAATAAAGAAAAAATTCAAATAATATCAAGCATCTTCTCTGACCACAATGGAATAAAACCAGAAATCAATATTAGGAATTCTGGAAACTATGCAAACACATGGAAATTACATAATATGCTCCTGAATGACCAGTGAGTCAGTGAAGAAATTAAGAAATTGAAAAATTTATTAATAACAGAAATATGACATACCAAAGTCTATGAGGATACAGCAAAAATGATACAAAGAGGAAAGTTTATAGCTATAAGTGCCTACATCAAAAATGAAGAAAAACTTTAAATAAAAACCTAATGATGGATTTTAAAGAAATGAAAAAGCAAGAGCAAGCCAAACACAAAATTAGTGGAAAAAAAGAAATAACAAAGCTCAGAGCAGAGATAAATGAAATTGAAATGAAGAAACAGGACAAAAGATCAATAAAACGTTGGGTTTTTGAAAAGATTAAAAAAAAAAAAAAAAAACTGACACATCTTTTGCCAGACTAAGAGAAAAGAGAGAAGACCCCAAAAAATCAGAGATGAAAAAAGGAGACGTTAAAACCGATACCACCAAATTCAAAGGATTATTAGCAGCTACTGTGAGCAACTGTATGCCAATAAATTGCAAAATCTAGAAGAAATGGATAAATTCCTATATACATACAATCTTCCAGGACTGAACCATGAAGAAATCCAGGGTGTGAACAGACCAATAACAAGTAATAAGATAAAAGTTGTGATGAAAAGTCTCCCAGTAAAAAGTCCAGAACCTGAATGGCTTCACTGCTGAATTCTACCAAACATTTAATGAGGGTCTAATACCAATCCTACTCAAACTAGTCTGAAAAATAGGACGGAATACTTTAAAACTCATTCTACCAGGGCAGTATTACCCTGATACCAAAACCAAACAAAGACGCATCAGAAAATGAAACTGCAAGCCCATATCTACTGGGGGAACCAGCCCCCTATATTTCAACATAGGTTCTCTTCTATTTTCCCTAAGTGTCGGCCAGTTTGAGAAATAAAGGGAAAGCGTATAAAAGAGAGAAATTTTAAATCTGGGTGTCTGGGGGAGACACCACGTGTCAGCAGGTTCCGTGATGCCCCCTGAGCTGTAAAGCCAGCAAGTTTTTATTAGCAGTTTTCAAAGGGGAGGGAGTGTATGAATAGGGTGTGGGCCACAGAGATCACATGCTTCAAGGGCAACAAAATATCACAAGGCAAATGGGCAGGGCAAGGTCACAAGGCCAGGGCGAAACTAGAAATACTAATGAGGTTACTAGGCAGGAATTTCCTAATCCTAATAAGCCTGGGGGCGCTGCAGAAGACTAGGGCATGTTTCATTCCTATCTACAACTGCATAAGGCAGACACTCCCAGAGTGGCCATTTTAGAGGCCTCCCCCCAATGCATTCTTTTCCCAGGGCTGTTAATTATTAATATTCCTTACTGGGGAAAGAACTCAGCAATATTTCTCTTACTTGTTTTCGGCAATAAGAGAAATATGGCTCTGTCCTGCCTGGCTTCCAGGCAGTCAGGCCTAATGGTTATCTCCCTTGTTCCCTGAACATTGCTGTTACCCTGTTCTTTTTTCAAGGTGCCCAGGTTTCATATTGTTCGAACACACATGCTTTACGAACAATTTGTGCAGTTACCGCAATCATCACAGGGTCCTGAGGTGACATACATCCTCAGCTTTTGAAGATGATGGGATTAAGAGATTAAAGTAAAGACAGGCATAGGAAATTATAAGATTATTGATTGGGGAAGTGATAAATGTCTATGAAATGTTTACAATTTATGTTCAGAGATTACACTAAAGACAGGTGTAAGAAACTGAAAGTATTAATTTGGAGCACTAACAAATGTCCATGAAATCTTCACAATTTATGTTCTTCTGCCATGGCTTCAGCCGGTCCCTCTGTTCGGGGTCTGACTTCCCGCAACGTCTCTCCCTTTCTTTTTATATAAATGTGCCATGGCGATGAAGGCTTGTTCGTTCTCTCGATTTTGACGCAGGATTCTTTGACTGGTCCGGCACACTAAAGACAAGCCGATTAAACAGGGAAACATAATTCCAAAATTTACTACAGAGGAGCCCCCAATAGACTTAATCCAAGTTGTGGGGTTTAGTCCAGAAAGATTTTCTGCCACCTGATCTAACGCCTCAGCCCCAGGCACAATGGATAAATGAGCTTGAGAGACTTCAAAAATTTGTTTATTTAATTTAGTTATGTCCAATGATAAATTATCTTCCCTACCCAGAAGGTGTCCTTTGACCATTTCCCATGAATCGTCAGTCTCGTTACAGGAATACAGGGTGATACGGAAATCTGAAGTATTCCAATCGCGCTGCATTTGCATGAGATATTCGAGACTCACTACCCGATCTCCAAGCCAAATAACAGATTGTCTTAAATCATTGATTTGATTAGCCAATTTTTGATCAATGCCTTGTTGAGAATTCAACATTTGGTAGAATTGGCTTGCCAGTCATTAACAAAATGGGCCGTTTGAATAGACTGATGTAACGCCATTCTGGCAGTGGTGGCCATTGCAGTGACTGTAATTAGGCCCATGATCACCGCGATTAAAGTGAAAACAAATCTCTTAGATCTTTTAAGAATTTGCTGTAACACTTCATTAATTAAATATATTGAGGGGGAGGATTCCCAAGGTCTGGGCAAAGTTACCGGAATCCAGATTCCTTCTCCAGCTCGAACCAACATTATACTTTTCCTGGAGTCAAAATGGGAGTTAATACAAGTGTATGAATGACAATGCATTGGACAGTTTGATTCTTCATCCAACTTTTGATATTTCCCACTAACAGCATGTAAGGAGGCTTAACACAACTCTTTATGGGAACAGTCAGGTTGGAGGTAAGTAAAACAGAATATCTGGATCTACGTTGATACTGAGAGAGGGGGACGGTAGCAGGGACAACAGACAAAATAGTTTCCCCTTCCCATACTCGCAGTCCAGATATGGCAATAGCCGATTTCCAAAGTTCTGGGTGTTCTGGGCTCAGAATGGGGAATATACGAGGCCTCAGATGGGGGTAATGCCTTTATCTTCCCATTTTAAGGGAAAGAATGAGCTGGAACCTCCTATGCAAAGTAGAATGATGATTCTTGTTCTCCCGTTAGGGAATGCCTGTACAAGAGGAGCAATTGTTTTTTACGTAGCCCTTTGGTGCTCAGTCTATTACTAAGCCATATGAGTCATTTTTTAATATTATTGCATGTGAGTTAACACAATCTTCCCAAATTAAGGTGGGCCCTCAAAATTTTTAGGGCATGGTTTTCCTGCAGGTTTATATTCAAAGTATGGAATATCTCCCATTACTCCCTCTTTCATTTGTCTTGAAGGAGAAAGGGAGAGGCTGGAGACCAAATGTCCTGGTTTCTCTGTAGCTGATCTCTGGAAGATAAGCAGCTCAGACTTGAGTTTCTAGATGGATACAACCAGGTGCATGTCTGAGGCACAGAGGGGAGTATTTGTAACCCATGGTAACATTAAATGCAGTGCCTTCTTCTCCTGGTTGAGTGGGGCAATGGTCATCTGTAGCTCCAGGCATCCGCACACTATCATTAGTGTAAATTTCTGCAGGTGAGTGGTCAAATAAGTGGAGGAAAAGGCACATGAGCCCAATAAGAATAATTTTGTGTAGCAGGTAAATCAGTATGAAAGGAAACTGGTGAGACAGAAAGTATAAGGAGGAGAATCATTAAATAAAACCTAGTGTAAGCAAGATTCCAGTGCTGAAGGAGGAAGAGAAGAACAGAGGGATGTTATTTTCAGGCTAATATAAATGGTGAGATTTTTAGGTTTGTAAGGAGAAAAAGGTAATTAGGAGACGTGGGATTGGTTAGATGGGTCTGTGTTGCCATCAGGGAGGATTGAATCAGACCCATTGGGATTTGGTGTGCCAGCTTCTAAGGAGTTGGCACAGATCTCACCACGTCTGAGGGCAGTTTTTGACATGGACGTCTTTTCCCTGTGGTTTTCGTTTGATCTGGTGAAACACAAGCATATCCTCTTTCCCACATTAAGTAGAATCAGAGACAATATTTAAAGGTTTAGGGGAAATCCTATAAGGCAGTAATTACAGCAATTTAACTCTGCCTTTTGAGCAGAGGTATAAGGGGTAGAAATAAGCTTGTTTGTAGGACCTACATAACCAGCATTTCCATTACTGGAGCCATCAGTGAACACTGTAACAGCCTTAGGAATGGGCTGATCTTCGGTCAGTTGAGGGACCACCCAAGAAGTCATTTTTATAAAATCAAACAATTTGTTTTTTGGATAATGATTGTCAATAACGCCAATAAAATCAGTCAAGTGAATTTGCCACAGTATGGAATGTCGAAAGGTGACTTGAACTTCGAGCTGATTTAAAGGAACTATAATTAAATTCGGATCAAATCTGGAAATTTTAAGTATTCTACGCCGAGCCTGTCCAATTAAGATGGCCAGTTGGTCCAGATAAACAGACAAAGTTTTTGACACAGAATGAGGAAGAAAACGCCACTCCACTAAATCATTATGTTGAACTATTAGCCCAGTAGGGGAGTGCAATGAGGCAGAAACCAGAAGCTGAAAAGGCTGAAACGGCTGTACTCTAGATAACTGGGCAGTCTGGATTCTTTACGAATTCCAGTTCTAGTGAAGCCTCAGGGGTCAAAGTCCTGGGACTGCGGAGATGGGAATCTCCCCGCAGCATAGAAAACAAGTTAGCGCATAGGTCGGAATGCCTAAAGTAGGTCTTAAATAATTAATGTTACCCAAGAGTTTTTGGAAGTCATTTAAAGTTTTCAAAGAATCTCTCCTAATTTGAACTTTTTGAGGTTGAATATGTTGTTTATCGACCACCATTCCTAAATATTGAACAGGAATGGTCTGTTGAATTTTATCCTGAGTGATGTGTAATCCAGCCTCTGTAACACGGCGGCTCAAAATTTGGTAACAGTGAATTCTTTATCATTGGGGGCAGCAGTTAAAATATCAATATAATGAAGAATATAGGCCTGGGGAAATTGGGCTCGAACTGGTGAAAGCACTTGCCCAACATAAAGCTGGCAGATCGTAGGGCTATTTAGCATTCCCTGAGGGAGTACTTTCCATTGATAATGAGCTGCAGGCTCCTGATTATTGATAGATGGTACAATAAAAGCAAATTTTTCACAATCTGATTTATGTAAAGCAATATAAAAAAATCTTTAAGATTAATAACTATGAGAGGCCAATTTGTAGGTATTAAAGCAGGGGCAGGCATGCCGGGTTGGACGGCTCCCATAGGTTTAATTACAGCATTAATGGCCCTTAAATCGGTTACCATCCACCACTTGCCTGATTTCTTTTTTACTAGAAACACAGGAGAATTCCAGCGGGAAAGAAAAGGTTCCACATTTCCAAGTTGTAACTGTTCAGAAACTAATTGAGTTAAAGCCTCCAGTTTTTCTTTAGAGAGCAGCCACTGCTGAATCCAAACGGGTGTGTAAGATTTCCATGGTAAAGGAATAGGATCAGGAGGCATGGCAGTGGCCGCCATTAAAAAGGATAACCTAAACCAGCCCTGTCTTCTTTTATAGTAATTGGGAGGGTTTTAGTAATCCCTTCATGTTTTGGACCGAGACCGAGTCCAGGAACATACCCCATGTTTTCCATCGTATGTTGACTGGGAGTACTGTAAGAGTTATGTGGAATATTAATTTAAGCCCCAGTATCTACTAGACCCTCAAACTTTTTTCCTTGGATGTGTATGGAGGTGGGCTGTTGTTCAGAAATTACATTAATCCAATAAGCGGCCTTTTCACTGCTGGAGCCCATCCCAGGGCCACGTGTCTTACCTCCTTTGTTTAAAATGATATTAGGTAGTAAAAGCAATTGAGTAATTGACTCACTGGCCAGAATGGAAACAGGAAGTTTGGCAGACATGATTAGTTTAATCTCATCAACTGAATCAGAATTAATGAGACCAGTATGAATGGTGATTCCTTCAGCAGAGGTGGATGCCCTACCTAACACTAGGCCCACCAAACCTTGAGGTAAAGGGCCAGTGACCCCTGTGGGGACAATTAAAGGCAAAGAGTTAGGTAGTAAATTTAGAGGAATAGTGCTACAGAGATCGACCGCCCCAACCCCTACCGTGGAGGTGGACAAGCATTGTACTGAGACAGAAGAAGAGGCTGGGACCCATCTGGGTTGACTGCAGGTAAATTTGTTTGTGCTGGGGGCTGCATTGGGACTGCGTGAAGCGGAAATGCAATGTTGGTCTGAGTCTGAAGCATCCCATTTGATATTGGGGCCTGGGACTGGTCCCACTTCCTGTTTCCCTGGTTCTGTGGTAGGTGGTTTCCATCTGTATACAGCGGCAAGTACTTGCCCAGTGTTTACCTTTGTGACAACGTGAGCAAAAAGTAGCAGCAGCATTTGGCCATGTTTGTTGAGGTGGCTTGGCCGCTTTTAAGTTTTTAACAGTGCAATTTTTCTGAGTATGACCAAGTTGACCGCAATTATAGTAGGCTCCAAGAAAAGAATTAGTGGGGCCAGTTTGATTGGTGTCCTTCATGGCCTGTGCCCACAGAATAGCTTTGTGGGTGTCTGATCCAATGCCTTCACAAGCTTTAATATATGCAGGCAACACCTTGTGATCAGGTAAATTTTGTCATTGGACGGAATGCATGGCTATTTTACACTCATGGTTCGCATTTTCAAAAGCTAACATACGAGAAAGAATACCTTCAGCACGCTCATCAGAGACAGATTTTTTCAACGGCATCTTGTAATTTAGCTAAAAAATCCGGGGTATAATTCATCATGACCTTGTTTAACCGTAGTAAAAGAAACAGGAGCTTGGCCTGGGGCACATAATTTATCCCAAGCTCTCATACACACCTTTGTTACTTGTTCTGTGGTAAGAGCATCAAAGTTTAATTGGGCATAAATATCAGAGAAACTATCGGAGCCTGTGAGCTGAGCCTGAGTAATTAGAATGCTATTAGTCCCATTTAGCTGAGCCTGCAGATGGGCCTCTTCTGACCACCAGGTACGAAATTATAAATGCTTTAATGGGGTTAGAACAGCTTTTGCCAAAAGGTCCCAGTCTAAAGGAAGCGAAATGACCTCAGTACAAAAAGTTTGTAATACCATTTTAACATAAGGAGAAATAGGACCATACTGAGTACAAGCATCCTTAAATTCTTTTAAAAAGGTAAGATTAAGAGGTACATAATGACACATTTGTACCCTTTGGAAGATAGGACGTTCTAGAGTGACTGGATAAGCCCACGTGTCTAATCCGCTTGTTTCTTTGTTTTGGCATAATAAGTGTTGCGTTGAAGTTTCAAGAGTAGGTATCTGAGACAGAGTTGGCATAGAAGTGATAGGAAAAGCATGTGTAGATAAGGGAAACTGAGGTGAGGGGGTCGGACCAGAATGAGAGTGTGAGAAAGGGGCATTGAGGGAGCTGAGGGAGCAGAAGGAGCAGAGGTATCCTGGTGATTACTGGTGTTCATGTGTGAAGAAGGGTAAAGAGAGGCAGCCTGAGTGGATGGCAAAGTGACCGGTTGAGGAACGGAAATGAAAGGAGAGTGAGGGGCTGAAGTGGATGGGGAAGGGCCTGAAGAATTATAGGTAAATTGTAGTTTGGTCCTGGAGCCATTAGGTGACTCTGGAGGTTTGAAGAGAGAAGAATTAATGTATATATGGTCCCAGGCTGTCTGAGTCGTGGCTGCGGGAGCTACAAGTACTGGCTCTTCATGAGAAGAAATAAGGTCAGCAGGGGGTAACGTTAAGCCAAAGTCACTGGAGTGAGACATTGAATTTTCAGCATCGTTAGGTGGGGGAGGAGTAGCTGAAGGGAGAGGCTGATCAGATAACGAAGGCTATGCGGGAGAGGAAAGTTGAGGAAGAGGTGGAGGGTCGTCAGATTCAGAAAATTGTAGTAACTGTAGGGGGTCATGGGATTGGTATGTCATTAGGACAACATGTACCAAGGCCCAATCACCCCAAACAGTGACAGGAACACATTTCCCTGCTGGGAACAGCTCCTGGAATGTTGCACCAACACGATCCCGTAATTTTACATATATGGTTCCTTTTTCAGGAAACCAAGGACAGTATTTTTCCACTGCCTTGAATAGAGTGACCATATTTTCCATGGTTACTGGGACCCTTCCCTGTTTTAACAGGTCTACATCTAAGGTTCCTTTTTTAGGACACCAAGGACAGTATTTTTCCCACTGCCCTGAATAGAGTGACCATATTTTCCACGGGCACTCAAACCCTTTTCTGTTTTAACCGGAGTGTAATATAGAAGAGATAAGTATAATTTTTAGACTCCGTGTGACCCGTAGTTAACCCGGACAAATTCACAGACTACTCACCAGTCGTCAGGGAGTCGAACAAGCGTTTCTGTGGACCGAACTGATGACATTTCTCCGCACCTACCAAAGGGAATTGGGTTCCCACATGCACTTAGGAAAAAAAGAAAAACCACACTGGGCACCAGATATCGGGGGAACCAGTCCCCGATATTTCAACGTAGGTTGTTTTCTATTTTCCGTAAGTGTCAGCCGGTCTGAGAAATAAAGGGAAAGAGTACAAAAGAGAGAAATTTTACAGCTGGGTATCTGGGGGAGACCTCACATGTCAGCAGATTCCGTGATGCCCCCTGAGCCAAAAAACCAGCAAGTTTTTGGCAATTTTCAAAGAGGAGGGAGTGTATGAATAGGGTGTGGGTCACAGAGATCACATGTTTCAAGGGCAACAAAATATCACAAGGCAAATGGGCAGGGCAAGGTCACAAGGCTAGGGTGAAACTAGAATTACTAATGAGGTTCCCGGTCCCGCTGTGCACGCATTGTCATTGATAAACATCAGGAAACAGGGTTTGAGAGCAGACAGCCGGTCTGACTACAATTTACTAGGCAGGAATTTCCTAATCCTAATAAGCCTGGGGGCGCTGCAGGAGACTAGGGCATGTTTCATTCCTATCTACAACTGCATAAGGCAGACACTCCCAGAGTAGCCATTTTAGAGCCCCGCCCACCAGTGTATTCTTTCCCAGGGCTGTTAATTATTAATATTCCTTACTGGAAATATTTTCAGCAATGAGTAAGAGAAATATGGCTCTGTCCTGCCTGGCTCCCAGGCAGTCAGACCTAATGGTTATCTCCCTGAACATTGCCGTTATCCTGCCTGTTCTTTTTTCAAGGTGCCCAGATTTTATATTGTTCAAACACACATGCTTTACGAACAATCTGTGCAGTTAACGCAATCATCACAGGATCCCAAGGTGACGTACATCCTCAGCTTATGAAGATGATGGGATTAAGAGATTAAAATAAAGACAGGCATAGGAAATTATAAAATTATTGATTGGGGAAGTGATAAATGTCCATGAAATCTTCACGATTTATGTTCAGAGATTGCAGTAAAGACAGGTGTAAGAAATTATAAAAGTATTAATTTGGAGCACTAACAAATGTCCATGAAATCTTCACAATTTATATTCTTTTGCCATGGCTTCAGCCGGTCCCTCCGTTTGGGGTCCCTGACTTCCTGCAACACATATCTGTGACTATTGATGCAAAAAATCTTCAACAAAAATACTAGCAAACCAAATTCAACAATTAAAAATATTATTCATCATGACCAAGTGGGATTTATTTCAGGAATGCAGATAATTCAACATGTGCAAAGGTGATACATCATATCAAGAGAATGAAGGAGAAAAAACATATCAATTGATTCTGAAAAAGCATGTCATAAAATTAAACATTCTTTCATAATAAAAACCCTCAAAACTAGGTATAGAAGGAACATTCCTCAAAACAGTAAAAGCCATATATGACAGACCCATAGCTGTTATCACACTGAATGAGGAAAAACTGAAAGCCCTTCCAGGATCTGAAACACAGCAAGGATGCCCACTTTCACTACAGTTATTCAACATAGTACTGGAAGTCCTAGCCGGAGCAGTCAGACAGGAGAAAGAAAGAGCGTCCAAATTGGAAAGGAAGAAGTCAAATTATCCTTGTTTGTAGATTATATGATCTTATGTTTGCATAAACCTAAAGAATTCATCAAAAATGATTAGAAGTGATAAATTCAGTAAAGTTGCAGGATACAAAATCAGCATACAAAAATCAGTATCATTTCCATATGCCAACACTGAACAATGTGAAAAAGAAATCAAGAAAGTAACCCCATTTACAATAGCTAGAAATAAAATACCTAGGAGTTAACCAAAAAAGTGAAGTCTCTACAGTGAAAGCTATAAAATGTTGGTGCAAGAAATTGACGGCAAACACACACACAAAGGAAAGATATTCTGTGTTCATGGATTGGAAGAATCAATATTGTTAAAATGTCCATACTAACCAAAGCAATCTGCAGATTCAATGTATTCCCTATCAAAATACCAATTACATTCTTCAGAGAAATAGAAAAAACAATCTTGAAATTTATATAAAACCACAAAAGACTCGGAATAGCCAAAGCTATCCTATGCAAAAAAAAGAAAATTGGAAGAACCACATGATGTGATTTCAAATTATACAACATATTGGCATATAACCAGACACATAGAAAAGTGGAACCGAGTAGAGAACCCAGAAATAAATCCATTCATCTACAGTGATCTCATTCTTGACAAAGGACAATCTTGGGGGAAAGGACAGTCTCTTCAATAAATTGTACTGGGAAAACTAGATATCCATGGATAGAACAATGAAACTGGACCCCCATCTCGCCATGTACAAAAATAAAATCAAAATGGATGCAAGACTTAAATCTAAGACGTCAAACTATGAAACAATGAAAAGAAAGCCTTGGGGAAAATGTCCAGGTCATTGAAGTGAGCAAGGATTTCTTGAATAAATACCCCACAAGCACAAAATGAACAAATGGAATCACATCCAGCTACTAGAGCTTCTGCACAGCAAAGGAACAACAAAGTGAGGAGACATCCCACAGAATGGGAGGAAAATATTTGCAAACTACCCATCTGACAAGGGATTAATAACAAGAATATATAGGGAGCTCAAACAACCTTATAGATAAAAATCCAATATATTGATTAAAAGATGGGCAAAATAACTGAATAGATATTACTCAAGAGAAAACATGCAAATGGCACACAGGTGTATTTATCATCAGAGGAATGCAAATCAGAAGTACAATGAGCTGTCTCACCCCAGTTAAAATGGCGTTTATCCAAAAGACAGGCATTAAGAAGTGCTTGCGAAGATGTGGAGAATAGGGAACCCTCATATGGTTAGTGGTAATGTAAATTAGTACAATCACCATGGACAGCAGTTTGGAGGTTCCTTGAAAAACTGAAAATGGAGCTGTATGATCCAGTAATCCCACTCCTAAGAATATACAATAAATAAAGGAAATCAATATATTGAAGAGATATCCGTATTTATTGCAGCAGTATTCACAATAGCCTCGATTTGGAAACAGCTGAAGTGTCCATCAACAGATGAATGAGTAAAGAATGTGGTACATCTACACAATGGAGAACTATTCAGCCATAGAAAAGGATGAGATCTTGTCATTTGCAACAGATGGATGGAAGTGGAGGTCACTATGTAAGCCAGGCACAGAATGAGAAACTTCACATGTTCTCCCTTATTTGTGGGAGCTAAAAATGAAAATAATTGAAACTAGAGTGATGGTTACTAGAGGCCTGGAAGGATAAGTGTGGGGGAAGGGGACCTGGAGGAGCAGTAGTGGTGGTTAATAGGTACAGAAAAATAGAAAGAATGAATAAGACCTAGTATTTGCTAGCCTAACAGGGTGATTAGAGTAAAAAGTGATTTTAATTGTACATTTTAAAATAACTAAAAGTATAATTAGATAGTAACACAAAGGATAAATACCTACTGTGTACTCACAAAAATTAAAAATAAAAAATTTCAAAAATGTTTTTAGCTGTTTTATTTGATTAATGAGAAAGTTAACATGGTCGATCTTAAATGTAGAATTGTCTTTATCACTTAGTACACAGTGTTTCTGTGTTGTACAGTGTTTCTTACCCTTTAGATAAGTATGTGTATTATCCTTTAGATAAATATGTATGTTTCTCTCTCTTAAATATGTGTAAACTTTTATACAGAAACAACCATACACTTAATGTGTGTGGATGTAATGATAAAGAGGCCTTTCAAAGACTCTTAGTTTTCCCAAATACCATTTTCATCACAGAACTTTTGCCACCAAACCTCTGATGTTTCCTTATTGCGTAGAGAACCAACTACAATTTAACTATACTCTGTGTGTGCGTGTGTGTGTGTGTGTGTGTGTGTGTGTGTGTGTGTGAATATAATTTGTCACTTCTTCCCAGAGTAAACATTTCACTTTAGTCAGGTCAGTTTCCACTATAGTCAGTTCCTTAGTCATGATTGATTATTCAATGTTCATTATCTTTTGTTCATGTTATTGTAGGCTTTCTGTTTAAGCACCTTGAGAAAGTTGTTTATCTTTGTGTATTTTTAAAGCAGCTTGTTTCTTATGGTTTCAGTGAATGGTATATTTGGTTATGCTTCCTTTGCATTGAAAGTACTGAGACAGATACATATTTTTAGTTTTCCAGCAAACTAGAGGGAAGTTAGAACAGACGAACTATTTGTCACGGGTTCTTGCCTCATATCTCTGCTCCTTATTTTTTATTTATTGTTTGTTTGTTTGAGACAGGGTCTTGCCCTGTTGCCCAGGCTGGAGTATAGTGGAGTGATCTTGGCTCACTGCAACCTCTGCCTCCTGGGCTCAAGCGATCCTCTCACCTCAGCCTTCCGAGTAACTGAACTACAGGCATGCACCACCACGCCCAGCTAATTTTTGTAATTTTTGTAGATACGAGGTTTCATCATGTCGTTCAGGCTGGTCTTGAACTCCAGGACTCAAGCAATCCACCTACTTTGGCCTCCCAAAGTGCTGAGATTTACAGGCATGAGCCACTGTGCCAGCCTCTGCTCCCCATTTCCTACTCTTATTTATCTTTTTGCCAGATTTTCTAACTCGGCTTTTTGTGTTTTTTTTTTTTTGTTTTTTTTTTTTGGACTTGTTAAACCTCATATTCTTTCTGGGCCTTTCTATTCTTCTCTGTTTTGAGAGAACTTAGACTAGGTGATCTCTAAACATTTCAATAATAAAACAATGCATGTTCTTTAGTATCCAGTTTCAATATTGCTTCATTTATAAAGTCTTACCTGACCCTGTAGCCTATATTACGTTGTCTTGCCCCACAAATTCTTTCAGTACTTGCTTTAAAATGTAGACATAGGTTAACTTGTGTTTTGCTTACATATATTTGTTTTAATTACTTAATACAATTGCAAGCTCTTTGAAGAATGACGCTTCCTTTTTAAAGAATTTAATTACTATTTTTTAATCATTATATTACTATGTAGCAGTCACATCATAGTAATAATTACAATGACAGTAACCTCTGAATACTGACTCTGGGGCAGACATTATTTTAAATGCTTTACTTATTATGTCCATTCTCATAATTCGTAACAGGATGTTGATAAGATCTCGTTTCATCTCCATTTCACTGATGAGGAAAGACACATACATAAAGGTTAAGTAAATTTCCTCACCGCTAGTGAGTAAACATAGATGGACCTAAGCAGGGATACTTCAAAACCCATGCACTTACCTGTTTTGCTATAATGCATAACTACTGTATACTTGCTGAATGAATAGAGTGTTTTTAATCTTTAATATATGTTGAGTACAACCTTGGTATTTTTTGTACTTTGAATAAAAGATTAAAGATGTTTCACTTTTTTAAAAATGGGGACAAATAACTATCTTAGTAACCTAAATATTGTGATCAATTTTCCCAATTAAGAGCAAATATTCAAATTGCCTACTTTGAGGTATTTTGAAAAATTCTTCTGCTTTTGAAAGAAAATTTGTGACATATATAATACTTAGTGATGGATTTTGATTTGCGGTGTCTTAATTACCATGTCTTACTCATTTTCAGTTCAGTGGTGATTTTATGCAATGGCTTCAAGCCACAGTTCTTCACCAGTGCCTCAAGGAAGCAGCAGTGATGTTTTCTTTAAAATAGAGGTAGATCCGTCAAAACACATTCGACCTGTGCCGTCACTGCCAGATGTGTGTCCCAAGGAACCCACAGGTAATGCTTTTTTTTTTTTTTGTAGGATTTTTACTGATGATTTCTATTATCTTTAAATGAGTAGTCAGGTTTTATATACCAACATTAGAAGAGTTAATTTTATGATGTTAAAAATCATTTTGGGGGGGCTGGGCACGGTGGCTCACGCTTGTAATCCCAGCACTTTGGGAGGCCGAGGTGGGCAGTTCACAAGGCCAGGAGATCGAGACCATCCTGGCTAACATGGTGAAACCCTGTCTCTACTAAAAATACAAAAAATTAGCCTCCTGTAGTCCCAGCTACTCCGGAGGCTGAGGCAGGAGAATGGCGTGAGCTCGGGAGGCGGAGCATGTGGTGAGCCGAAATCGGGCCACTGCACTCCAGCCTGGGTGACAGAGACAGACTCCATCTCAAAAAAAAAAAATCATTTGGGGCCCGGCGTGGTGGCTCACGCCTGTAATCCCAGCACTTTGGGAGGCCAAGGCAGGCAGATCACTTGAGGTCAGGAGGGAGTTCAAGACCAGCCTGGTCAACATGGTGAAACCCCGTCTCTACCAAAAATATAAAAAATTAACTGGGTGTGGTGGCGTGTGCCTGTAATCCCAGCTGCTTGGGAGGCTGAGGCAGGAGAATCACTTGAACCTGGGAGGTGGAGGTTGCAGTGCACTCCAGCCTGGGTGACAGAACAAGACTGTTTCTCAAAAAAAAAAAAAAAAAATCATTTGGAAATGATTGGGAAATTGAAATATGGTTTTTTTCATGTATTTCATGCATTACTTATATAAACTGAAAAAGTATTGTAAATGAAGGTACAGATTGAAAGCTGCTTAGTTAAAACATGGTACAGTCAGCCCTCATCATTTGCATATTATGTATTTGCAAATTCTCCTGACTCCTTAATATTTATTCATAATCCCCAAATCACTACTTGTGGCACATTTGTGGTAATTTGCAGTCATGTGCAGAGCAGTGAAAGATTTGAGATACCTGACATATGCATTCCCAGCTGAAGTTGAACAAGGAAAAGCTCTGCCTTCTTGTTTCAGCTCTCATACTATAAACTAATGTTCTTTTTGTGGTCTGTTTTTACTTGGTGCCACATGTTTGGAGCTTTTTGTTGGTGATTTTGCTGTTTAAATTGCCTCTAAGCGCAGTGCTAAAATGCTGTCTGGAGTTCCTAAGTGCAAGAAGGCTATGATGTCCCTTATGGAGAAAATACATGTGTTGTGTAAGCTTCATTCAGGCATAAATTATAGCACTGTTAGCCACAAGTTCAGTGTTAGTGAATCAATGATGTATACTGAATAACGCGTCTTTAAACACATAAAACAAAGTTATGTATTGATCAGTTGATGAAACTATTGTGACCAAAGGCTCACAGGAACCTAACTCTTTAGTTTCCCTACAAGCAATGGTTCAATATTTGCTAATTCAATATTCACAATAACTTTATAGAACAAATACACTACTAATAATGAGAATAGAGTATATATTTTTCCTTCTTGTATGGTTAATGCCACAGCAACATTTATGTCACCTAATTATAAGCCAAAGGATATTTTATCCAGGAGATCCTGCCATGATATAATAGAAAAGAGGCCTACCTCTGAAAAACAGTGGGGTATTAAAGGATAGAAAATATAGAAAGCAGCATAGTTCTGATGTTGAAAAAAAAAAGGTAAGAGTAATTGTACATTAAGGAAAGGAATTCATGAAAGACTTTCTTTACTATTCACTCCACCCTGCAATCGTAGTTCTCAAATTTTGCATATCTTTTATCTTGTGCATATTTTTCAAAGCCTTAGTAATTGATGCTGGCAGCTCACGATTATTCAATCAGATTGATTTTTATTAAATCATTTACTGTGGAAGATTAGTTGGTTTGCGTAGATGGAATCTGTGCATTTTTAGTTTTCTAGTGTGTACTTTCAAACATAGAACCAGTTTTACAGCATTTACAGAGTTCTCTTGTTTACTTTTTGCAGGTGATTCACATAGTTTATATGTTGCCCCATCTCTAGTTACAGATCAACATAGATGGACTGTATATCATTCCAAAGTAAATCTCCCAGCAGCATTAAATGATCCTAGATTAGCAAAAAGAGAATCTGACTTCTTCACAAAAACATGGGGATTGGACTTTGTGGACACTGAAGTCATACCTTCATTCTACCTCCCACAGATCAGCAAGGAACATTTTACAGTATATCAACAGGAAATCTCTCAGGTAATATCTAATCTTGGCTAGTTATAGTCAGGTCAAAAGTAATAGAAATATTTTTAGTATGCTTTATTATAGATTTTTGACCAGTAATGTTCGATGAACCTATAGTATTCTTTTTGTTCATACAAATTATACTGTCCTGGGTTGCATTTAATTCTTTGCTTAAACATATTTTAATACATTTCTCTTACAGTAGTGATTTTTCAGAATTACACATTCCAAATAATGCTAAGTTTCAACATGAAAACTACCCTGCTTATCAAGGAGAAAATGATTCTATTAGGCCTATAAAGTCCAGATGATTTGTGAGGTTTGAGAAATTGGCAGAATATTACTGTTTCTGGGTCTGATTCACTGCATACAATTCTATAGAGCACCCTAGCTCTAGCAGGTAGTTATAATATCTCCAGACATAATTATAACTTAATATATTACTTTAAACCCAGTCTGAGAGCAAGAACTGAGTATAGTGCAGAGTTTTAGATGGTCTGTCAATTCATTTTCAGATTATTAGTAAGTGGCTGTTATCAATATAATTAAAATAATTAAAGTGGTACAGGGGATATTTATATTTTATAAAAATTATAAAAATATTTTTATATTTTAATATTTTATATAAAAATATATTTATATTTTAATATTTTATATAAAATATATTTATATTTTTATAAAAATATATTTTATAACCATTCCTTTTTATATATTTTTCATTTATATACTTTTTTCATTAGTTTTTTCATTATAATTCAATTAAAAAGTATAATTCAATTATACTTTTTTCATTAACTTATCACAACAAAAAACCTTAGCAAACTGAAAATCAACAGGTAATTTGAATTTAGCTGGTTTTATTTTACTTACTTTGCACTTTTTTGAATATGGCTGTATTAACATTAATACTGTATAGCGTCTGGTTCATTTTTATTACTGTCAAATATTTTTATACAGAACCTATATATTTTATTTGCCTTTGTATGTATATATTGTCATATTAACAATCACTTAGATCTGATCATTGAAAACAACACAAAAACTGTTTTCAATGATCAGATCTAAGTGATTGTTAAGTGGATGAACATTAATATGCCTTTGTAACCTATAATTTGGTTTTTCTATTTGTGTATTGATCAGATATTTATTGAGTGCCTTCCATGTGTCGGGTAGTCTTCTAAACATGAGGATACAGCAGAGAATAAAATTGACACCAATTCCTTCCCTTACAAAGCTATGTTTCTAGCAAGGGGTTTAACAATAAACCCTAAAGCAACCACTAAAATAGCAAAACAAAGAATTACAGCTAATAATGGAAGACAGAAATGGAATTTTTAAAATTCTCAATCCAAACAAAGGCATAAAAAGAAAAAAGTGGATAGGACATAAAATAAATTTCAAGATGATAATCTTAAGCCTAATCATATCAGTAATTACACCAAATCTAAATGGTTTAAGCATCCCAATCAAAAGGCAGAGATTGTGAGATCTGATGACCCAAGTATGTGCTGTATATAAGAAACATACCTTGAATAGAAAGAAAAAAGCATTTAAAAGGATGAAAAAATATATACCATGCTTAACAGTAGTCAAAAGAAAGCAGAAATGGCTGTATTAATAACAAAGTAGATTTCAGAGCAAAAACTATTAGTATGTATAAAGAATATTATTTTATAATGATAAAAGGGTCAGCTAATCAAGAAGCATAACAGTTTTAAACATTTTTGCCCCTAATAACATGCTTCAAAACATGTGAAGCAGAAGCTGAGAATTTTATGGCAAAGTAGCTATTCAAAATTATGGAGATTTCAATACTCTTTCAATAAATGATAGGACAAGCAGAATATCAGCAAGATTATAATAGACTTGAACCATTTAACCAACCTGGCCTGACTTGAAAGAGCACTCCATATAACATAGAACAATATACTTTTTTTTCAAGTGTTCATGAAACATTTATGGACATAGACTATATTCTAGGTTTGAAAACAAATTTTAATACATTTAGAAGACTTTACCTCATACACAGTATGCTCTCTGGCCACAGTATAATTAAAATAGAAATTAATAATGGAAAGGTTGGTGGAAAATCCACAGATATTTGGAAACCAGAACTTTATGCTTCTAAATAAAATGTGAGTCAAAGAAGAAAGAAAAATCAGAAAGTAGTTTGAACTGAATGGAAATGAAAACACAGCATATCAGGATTTGTGGGGTGATGCTCAGTTAGCACTTATGGAGAAATTTGTAGCACTGAATGCATATATTATTGAAAGAAGAATGATTTCAAATCAGTGACCTCAGCTTATACCTTAAGAAGCTGGAAAAATGGCTGAGCGCAGTGGCTCATGCCTGTAATCCCAGCACTTTGGGAGGCCAAGGTGGGCGGATCACCTGAGGTCAGGAGTTCAAGACCAGCCTGGCCAACATGGTGAAACCCTGTCTCTATAAAAATACAAAAAAATTAGACAGGCATGATGGCAGGTGCCTGTAATCCCAGCTACTCGGGAGGCTGAAGTGGGAGAGTCGCTTGAAACTGGGTGGTGAAGGTTGCAGTGAGCCGAGATCGCACCCTTTGCACTCCAGCCTGGGTGACAGAGCGAGACTCCGTCTCCAAAAAAAACAAACAGAAAAAAGAAAATAAACATCAAAGTCAAAATCAGAGAAACAATAGAGAAAATTAGTGAAACAAAAAGCTGATTCTTTGAGAAGATAAACTCAATAAGCCTTTGGCAATACTGATTAGGACAAAAAGAGAAGATACAAGTCACCAATAACAAGAATAAGAAAGGTGATATCACTACAGATTCTACAGAGATTAAAAGCCTAATAATGAAATTTTATGAATAACTTTGTGCCAGTAAGTTCAACAACTTAGATGAATTTACAGATTTCTTGAAAAAATACCAAATCTCTTTCGAGAAAAAATAGATAATCTGGCTGGGCATGGTGGCTCACGCCCGTAATGCCTGCACTTTGGGAGGCCACGGTGGGCAGATCACCTGAGGTTAGGAGTTCGAGACCAGTCTGGCCAACATGGTGAAACTCCGTCTCTACTAAAAATACAAAAATTAGCCACATGTGGTGGTGCGTGCCTGTAGTCCCAGCTACTCAGGAGGCTGAGGCAGAAGAATCCCATGAACCTGGGAGGTGGAGGTTTCAGTGAGCTGAGATCATGCCATTGCACTCCAGCCTGGGTGACAGCAAGACTCCATCTCAAAAAACGAAACAAAAAGAAATAGAAAAATCTGAAATGGTGTTATATTTATTACATTGATGTATAGTTAAATACCTTTCCACAAAGAAAGCTCAGATCCACGTGGCTTCACTGGTGAATTCTACCAAACATTTACAGAAAAAGTAGTTCCAAATCTACACACATTCTTTCAAATTTTGGTAAAGATGTGGAAGACAGGGCTGGTTCTAGGATAAGGTGAGGCAGGTGAGCAAAATTTGAGAGGCACTGGAATCTGAGAGTGGGTACCTCCTTAAATATTGTACCGTATGCTTCTTGCTTGCTTCATCCTACTGCCAGCCTTCATGGAGTAACTGGAACTCTCATATACTGCTGGTGGGAAGTTGAAGTGCTACAGCCCCTTTGGAAAAAAGTGTGGCAGTTTCTTAAAAAGTTAAACATACGGCCGGGCGCGGTGGCTCACGCTTGTAATCCCAGCACTTTGGGAGGCCGAGGCGGGTGGATCACGAGTTCAGGAGATCGAGACCACGGTGAAACCCCGTCTCTACTAAAAAATACAAAAAATTAGCCGGGCGTGGTGGCGGGCGTCTGTAGTCCCAGCTGCTCGGAGAGGCTGAGGCAGGAGAATGGCGTGAACCCAGGAGGCGGAGCTTGCAGTGAGCCGAGATCGCGCCACTGCACTCCAGCCTGGGCGACAGAGCGAGACTCCGTCTCAAAAAAAAAAAAAAAAAAAAAAGTTAAACATACTTCTGATCTGTCACGTAAGGAGCTTGGAAGTTGTCACTTATGTTACCACAACAAAGAACCTTAGCAAACTGAAAATCAACAACTGAGAAACACCTGTGAACGTCACAGCCCAGAGGCACAGGCTCACTAAGACCCAAACCTAATCATAAGATCATAGAATGCTTCCCCTCCCTTCACGCATTACCACCACATCAGTGGAGTGTTTGAATAATGAGAATACAACACAAAGGACTGCATGTCTCAGACCTTATTTAAGAGGTCTGCAGGGAAACCTGAAGATAGTAGGAGAGATGAAAAACAAGGGCACCAGTAGAAATTTTAGCCTCTGACACCTACAGCTATAGCAATCAGTAAATAAAGCCTAACTCTTAGCCAGATAAACAAAACTTTATACTAAAGGCCTATTTACCTCAGTTCCTTTTAGCTTTGGTATATTATATCTGGCTTTCAGCAAAACATTACAGTGCATACCAAACGGAAAACACTGTTTGAAGAGACAGATCAAGTATCAGAATCAGACTCAGATGCAGTTGTGATGTTGGAATGATCAAACTGGGAACTCAAAGTAACTATGTTTAATATACTAAGGGCTGCAGTGGAAAACATGGACAACATGTAAGAACAGATGTAAGCAGAGAGATGGAAACTAAGAATCAAAAGGAAATGCTACAAATCAAAGATAGTATAACGGAAATGAATGCTTGAAGAATGCTTTTGATGAGTTCATTAATAGACTTGAAGTGGCAGGGGAAGAAATCAGCTTAAAGAAACGCTGATACAAACTTATAAAAATGTGTGGGATGCAAGGGAAGTAAGGCTTCAAGGAAGTCTTGCTTAAATAAGCACTCAAGGCTTCATTGAATGCTTAAGAAAATTTAAAATTAATAATCCAAGCTTCTACCTTAGGAAGTTATCAAAAGAAGAGCAAATTTAATCCAAATTAAGCAGAAGAAAAGCAGTAATAAAAATTAGAGCAGAAATCAGGGAAATTGACAATAGCAAATCAGTAGAGAAAATCAACAAAAGCAAAATCTCGTTCTTTGAGATCAATAAAACTGATAAACATTTAGCTAGATTAAGAAAAAAGAGAAGGCCGGTGCACAGTGGCTCATGCCTGCAATGCCAGCACTTTGGGAGGCTGAGGTAGGTGGATCACTTGAGGCCAGGAGTTCAAGACCAGCCTGGCCAACATGGTGAAACACCTAAAAATACAAAAATTAGCTGGGTATGGTGGTAGGCACCTGTCATCCCAGCTACTTGGGAGGCTGAGGCAAGAGAATCACATGAACCTGGGAGGCAGAGGTTGCAGTGAGCTGAGATCGCACCGTTGCACTCCAGCCTGGGCGACAGAGCAAGACTCCGTCTCAAAAAAAAAAAAAAAAAAAAAGAGAAGATATAAGCTACTAGTATCAAAAATGAAAGAGGGGCTGTTTCTACTGATCCCACAGACATTAAAAGGATAATAAGAGAATATTGTGAACAATTCTGTGCCCAGAAATTTGATATCCTAGGTAAAATGGACCAATTTATTTTGAAAGACACAATTTACCAAAGCTTACACAACAAGAAATAAATACTCTGAATAGGCCTATATTTATTAAATAAATTGAATCAATCGTACTGCTCAAAACAGAATCACCAGGCCCAGATGGGTTCCTTGGTGAATTCTACCAAACATTTCAGTAAGAAATTATACCAATTACTTATAATCTATTTCAGGAAATGGAAGCTAAGGACATACTTACTAATGCATTTGGTGAGGCCATCATGAAGCTAATACTAAAATCAGACAAAGACATTATAAGGAAAGAAAGCTTTAGACCACTTGTGGTTTTTTTTTTTTTTTTTTTTTTTTTCGAGACAAGGTCACGCTCTGTTGCCCAGGCTGGAGTGCGGTCGCAGGATCACAGCTCACTGCAGCCTCAACCTCCCGGCTCAAGCAATCCTCCCATCTCAGCACCCCCCAAGTAGCTGGGACTGCAGGTGAGCACCACCACAACACCACGCCTGGCTAATTTTTGTATATTTTGTAGTGACGGGGTTTTGCCATGTTGTCCAGGCTGGTCTTAAACTCCTCAACTCAAGCAGTCTGCCCGTGTTGGCTATTCATTATTTTTAAAAAAAGAACTCTCAGCAAACTAGGAATAGGAAGGAATTTCTTTAACTTGATAAAGGATGTACTGGGTGTGTCGGCTCACGCCTGTAATCCCAGCACTTTGGCAGGATGCTTGAGGCCAGGACTTGAGACCAGCATGGCCGATATGGTGAAACTCATCTCTACTGAAAACACAAAATTTAGCTGGGCATGGTGGCACACGCCTGTAATCTCAGCTATGTAACTGCCAATGGGTTCACCTTGACTGCTGCCTAGGCAGCTGATTTATTGAGACAGGGGAATTGCAATAGATAATGAGTAATCCAAGCAGAGCTGGCTGTGTGGGAGACTAGAGTTTTATTATTACTCAAATCAGTCTCCCCGAGCATTCGAGGATCAGAGTTTTTAAGGACAACTTGGTGGGTAAGGGGAATCCAGTGAGCTGGCAGTGCTGATTGGTCAGGTCAGCGATGATATCATAGGGAGAAGCCATCTCCATGTGCTGAGTCAGTTCCTGGGTGGGGCCAACAAGATCAAATGAGCCACTTTATTGATCTGGGTGGTACCAGCTGATCCATCAAGTACAGGGTCTGCAAAATATCTCAAGCGTGGATCTTAGGAGCAGTTTAGGGGGAGGGTCAGAATCTTGTAGTCTCCAGTTGCATGACTCGACTCCTAAACCGTAATTTCTAATCTTGTGGCTAATTTGTTAGTCCAACAAAGGCAGTCTAGCCCCCAGGTAAGAAGGTGGTTTGTTTTGGGAAAGGACTGTTATCATCTTTGTTTTAAACTATAAACTAAGTTCCTCCCAAAGTTAGTTCACCCTATGCCCGAGAATGGACAAGAACAGCTCGGAGGTTAGAAGCAAGATGGAGTTGGTTAGGTCAGATCTCTTTCACTGTCTCAGTTATAATTTTGCAATGGGGATTTCAGCTACTTGGGAGGCTGAGGCATGAGAATCACTTTGACCCAGGAGGTGGAGGTTGCAGTGAACCAAGATCATGCCACAGCACTACAGATTGGGTGACAGAGTGAGACTGTCTCAAAAAAGAAAAAAAAATCTACAAAAACTCTATAGCTAATGGGGGAAACTAGATGCTTCCCACTAAGAACAGGATCAAGGTAAGGATGTCCCCTCTCACTGTTTCTTTAAACATTGTCTTGGAAGTCCTAACTAATGTAATAAGACAAGAAAAGGAAATAAAATATATAAAAATTAGGAAGAAGTAAAACTGTTTCCAGATGAAATGATTGCCTATGTGGAAAATCCCAAAGAATCCAAAAAGAAACTCCTGGAACTAATAAGTGACTATAGTAAGGTTGCAAGATACAAGGTTAATATATAAAAGTTAATTACTTTCTTATATACCAGCAGTGAACAATTGGAACTTGAAATTAAAAACCCAATGCCATTTACATTAGCATCAAAGAAAATGAAGGCTTTACGTATAAATCTAAATATATATAAGATCTGAGGAAAACCACAAGACTCTGATGAAAGAAATTAAATATCTAAATATAAATGGAGAGATAGTTCATATATGTGGATAGGAAGGCTCAATATTGTCAAGGTGTCTCTTTTTCCCAACTTGATCAATAGAGTCAACATAATCCTGATTAAAATTCTAGCAGTTGGTTTCATGGATATTGAAAACTGACTCTAAAGCTTATATAGAAAAAGACCCAGAATAGCTAACACAGTATTAAAAGAGGAACAAAGCTGGAGGACTGATACCACCCAGTGTGAAGTTTTGCTATAAAGCTACAGTAATCAAGACAATGTCATATTGGTGAAAGAACAGACATGGATCAGTGGAACAGAGAACCCAGAAATAGACCCACACAAATACAATCAACTGATTTTTAACAAAGGGGCAAAGGTAATTCAATAGAGAAAGGATAGTTGTTTGAACAAATGGTACTGAAACAACTACACATCCACATACCAAAGAGAAAGAATATAGACACACACCACCTTGCACTATTCATGGAAATTAGCTCAAAGTTGATGATAGACCTTAATGTAAAATGCAAAACTATAAAACTTCTAGATGATAACATAGGAGAAAATCTAGGTAACCTTGGGTTTGGTAATGACTTTTTAGATATGAAAGAAAAGCACAGTCCATGAAAGAAAAAATTGAAAAGTTGAACTTCATTAAAATTAAAAAGTTCTACTCTGCGAAAGACACCGTTAAGAGAATGAAAAAACAAGCCAAAGACTGGGAGAAAATATTTACAAAACACGTATCTGATACAGGATTGACGGTCAGGTGTGGTGGCTTACGCCTTGTAATTGCAGCACTTTGGGAGGTGGAGGTGGGAGAATCACTTGAGACCGAGAGTTCAGGACCAGCCTGGGCAACATAGTGAGAACCCATCTCTACAAGAAAAAATTAGAAAAATTAGTCAGGCATGGTGGTGTGCACCTGTAGTCCTAGTTGCTCTGGAGGCTGAGGCTGGAAGATTGCTTGAGCCCTGAAATTTGAAGTTACAGTGAGCAACTTCAGCCTGGGCAATAGAACTAGACCCTGTCTCAAAAAACAAAAAGGGACTGGTACCAAAAATAAACAAAGGAGTTAAAACTCAACAACAACAAAACAGCCAAATTAAAAAATGAGTGAAGGACTTTGAATAGACCTTTTCCCAAAAAGGATACAGAAGTGTGCAATTAGCACATGAAAAGATGGTCAACATAGCAAATAATTTTACATAATAGATTTTATGTTAAATATATTTTACCTTAAAAAATATGAGAAAAAGATCTAAATACCTCACCAAAGAAGATAATGCAGATGGCAAATAAGCATATAAAAAGATGCTCAATATCAAATGTCATTAGGGAATTCCTAATTAAAATGAGATGCCACTACATATCTATTAGAATAGCAAAAATCTAAAACACTGACAACACCAAATGTTGACAAGGGTGTAGAACAACAGGAACTCTTATTTATTGCTGGTGGGAATGAAAAGTGGTATGGCCACTTGGAAAACAGTCCTGTAGTAACTGATAGAATTGCTACCAGAACTCTGAACACTGCTGGCCTGCTGCTTTTCTTGTTACCACACTTCCTCAGGTATCTTTTCGGTGATATCTCTGAAAAGATAATAACATTGTTAGTGGTCATCTAATTCTAAATCAGAGTGAGATTTTTTTTTTTTTGACTCAGAACATGTCAATAACTAATTTCTATCTTTCTTTCTTTTTTTTTTTTTTTTTTGAGACGGAGTCTCACTCTGCCACCCAGGCTGGAGTGCAGTGGCACGATCTCAGTTCACTGCAGCCTCCGCCTCCTGGGTTTAAGTGATTCTTGTGCCTCAGCTTCCCCAGTAGCTGGGATTTCTGGTGTGCACCACTACTCCTGGCTAATTTTTGGTAGACATGGGATTTCACCATGTTGGCTAGGCTAGTCTCAAACTCTTGACCTCAGGTGATTGGCCCACCTTGGCCTCTGAAGGTGCTGAGATTACAGGTGTGAGCCACCGCACCTGGCCTAATTTCTGTCTTTCTATCTTAGATATATAGGTTTTTGAATTTTCTTTCTTGATTCAAATTATTCTCCTAATTGATATATAAATATTTTCCATTTGCTTTCTCACTTTATTCTAAATATGGAGATTTTACTATAATTATATAAGATGGAATGGATATAGGTATATAGATGTGCATAGATCTCATAGAGGTATTTGGTTTATTAAGCAGGCTTGTTACTTGTATTTAAGTTCAGGAGGCTAGTGATTTCATATTAAAAGTCGTAGGACTAATTTGGCATATTCTGATATTCTGTTGCAAAACACGTTCATGCTTTGAATACTCATGTTTACACATAAATTGATCATATTATTTGTCTTTTTATTAGAGAGAGAAGATTCATGAGAGATGCAAGAATATTTGTCCTCCTAAAGATACCTTTGAAAGGACTCTTTTACATACTCATGGTATGAATATGTGTTATTTATAGATAATAAAGCATAGCATAAATATTAGTGAACAAAATCTTTATTTCGGTACCTTATTGCCTATTATATCTATTATTTTTATTTCTAGTAAAATTTTTATAACCTATGATTATAATATTTTCTAAGAACTTCTACGAGAAAAGTAGATCTGACAGTAGTATAATCCTTCAGTTCAACAAATATTGACTGAATATCTTTGTGCTTGGTATGTTCTTTGTTGCTTTAAAATAGATGAGTAAGCTGGACATGATGGCACATGTGTATAGTCCCAACTACTTGGGAGGCTGAGGTGGGAGGATTGCTTGAGCCTATGAGTTTGAGAACAGTAGCATAGTGATACCCTAAAGTAAATCTATAGATAAGTAAAAAGTAGCTTTGGTCCTCAAAGAACTGAAGTTCTCCTGAATGTTTAAAGAAGTAAACCAACAATTGTATCACTGTATATTAAAGAGTAAGTTCAGTGTGGTAAAGTTTTATAACATGCCTAAATTAGCTTTAGAAGCATTCCTAGAGTTGACAGTGATTACATGTGTTTTAAAGTCGTTAGTTTGAAACATTTATGTGGGAGAAGGCATTCCAAGAAAAGGGAATAGTTTATATATATTACATATATAATAGTTTATATATATATCTAATAGCCATAGAATAAAGAGAGAACAGAATGTTCAAGGAACTGTAAGAGTTTAATATGTTGGCTCTACTGGGAGCAAGAGATGAGACTGAAGCATAGGCAGGGGTCAGATCATGAAGAACCTTATTTGCTATGGTAAGGAATTTTACTTTTTCTGAAGACACTATAAAGCTACATAATATTTTTAACTAGGCATGATCAGATTTATGATTATACATTTATGTGAAAATAGTTGTGGATAGTGAATTATAGGATGATAATTAGACTAGAGGCAAGGAGACAGTTGGAGGCTACTGCAGTAATACAAATGAGAAATGATATTCCAGTAACAGTTACAGTGGAGATGGAGAGGAAATTAGGCCTTTAAGAAGTAACTCAGAGATTGAGGCACAGGTTTTGGTGGCCAGTTATTGGTAATGGAGCAAGATGATTCAAGGACAATTCCCAGGTTTCTTGCTTGGACAACTGGGTGGGTGACAGTGCAATTCAGTGAGAGAGGCAATATAGGAGGAGGAATTTTGAGGGAGATGGAGGCAAGTTTAGTTGCAGATTTGCAGTGAAGGACGTGCCTTTCTGGCAACCTGGAGCTCAGGTTGAAGATTTAGGCTGAAGATGTAGGTATGGTAGACATCATCATAGACAGGTATGCTGGATAATAGCATGGTAGTTGAATCCAAGGATGTTGGGTGAGATTGCCCAGGGAAGATGTGAATAGTGAGAAGAAAACGACTGGTGATGGAGCACTAATTAAGCTGTTGCATTTAAGGGGCAGACAGAAGATGAGATACCTGTGAAGGAGACAAAAAGTGGTCAGAGAGATAGGAAAGTCAACCAAGAGAGAATTGCACCTTAGAAGTTAAAGCTAGTGAGGATTTCAGAAAGTAAGAATAGTTGGTATATAATGTCAGAATAGTTCAGGGATAGATCAATTTGTATACTGAGAAGTCTCCTTTGTTTTGGCAATTAGGAGATCTTAGGGAGAGCATTTAGGGAGGTTCCAGAAACCTCAATACTATATATTAAGGAGTGAGTACAAGAGAAAGAAATGTAGACTACCAGTATTATGTCACTAGAAGATTTGAGATAGATTATTGACTACAGGGAACGGAGTGGAAGAATATTTTTTCATGGCCAGGACTAGATCAGGTAAGAGAGGCATTTGACTATCCCTGAGAGTGAGTGCTTTTGCATCTGAGGTCCTGCCCTTCCCTCAACCTGGTCCTGGCCTGGGTTTTATCTTTATATATATATATATATATTTATATATATAAATATGTGTGTGTATATATATATATATATATAAAAATATGTGTGTGTATATATATATATATATATATTTTTTTTTTTAAATGGGAAAGAACTGAGCATGTTTATATACAGAGATAAGAGAGCTAGTACAAGGGAAGAGGCTGAAGATACCGAGATAGAGTAAACTGATTAACCAAGCTCACAGCAGAGGCAGGAGGGAACGGAGTCTAAGTGCAGAAAGGTTGGTTTTGAAGAGGAGAGTAGTACCTTATCTGAGTTTGGATTGGCAGGATGAAAGTAAAGTAGGTTCATATGAAGATAAGTGTGTATCTCAGCCTTAAGATGTCTGAGAAGAAAATTAATATAGTATAAAAAAGCAACCTTTGATCATAAGAAATTCTGGATGGGATGATAGATCTTTTAAACAATAAAAACAGTATTCCTACTTTAGAATTTAATTCATTTTTTTTTTATTATACTTTAGGGTTTTAGGGTACATGTGCACAATGTGCAGGTTTGTTACATATGTATCCATGTGCCATGTTGATTTCCTGCACCCGTTAACTCGTCATTTAGCATTAGGTGTATCTCCTAATGCTGTCCCTCCCCCCTCCCCCCACCCCACAACAGTCCCCGGAGTGTGATGTTCCCCTTCCTGTGTCCATGAGTTCTCATTGTTCAATTCCCACATTCATTTTTAAAAATTACATAACATGCCATATTCAGTCTTACCAAAACTTAAAAAGATAGCACAGCAGTCCTCAATCTTTTTGGCACCAGGGACTGGTTTTGTGGAAAACAATTTTTCCATAGACCAAGGGGTTTGGGGGGAGATAGTTTTGGGATGAACCTTTATTATGCACTTTATTTCTACTATTATTACATTGTAAAATATAATGAATAATTATACAATTCATCATAATGTAGAGTCAGTGGGAGCCCTGAGCTTATTTTCCTGGAACTAGATGGTCCCATCTTGGGGAGATGGGAGACAGTGACAGATCATCAGGCATTAGATTCTTATAAGGAGGGCACAACCTAGATCTCTGACATGTGCAGTTCACATTAGGGTTTGTGCTCCTATGAGAACCTAGTGCCACCACTGATCTGACAGAAGGTGGAGCTCAGATGGTAATGTGAGCAATGGAGAGTGGCTGTAAATACAGATGAAGCTTTGCTTGTGCCCACTGCTCACCTCCTGCTGTGCAACCTGGTTCCTAACAGGCCATGGATCACTACCTGTCCATGGCCTGGGGGTTGGGGACCACTGAGATAGCATAAAGCCTTGTATGTCTGATTAAAAAGATTTGAGATGTATTTAGCTGTTTTATTGCTGCTATATAATTGATTACAATTACCTGAAACATTGTTTTGTTCAGCGCTTTGCCTACTACTAGGCATATAATACGTGCTTGATAGATATTTGTTGAAGGAATAAACTTAAGTAGTTATTTGGATATGACCCAGTACAACACTGAATCTGTCAAAATGTATTTTATGGAGTTAAAATGAAAACAAGTTTTAAAAATAGTATTTTCCCTTCTTTTTTAAATAGATAAATCCAGGACAGATCTGGAGCAAGTACCTAAGGTAACAAAGCTTAAACATGAGAAAATTGCCTTATAATCTTTGATCTTTAATTTTGCCTTACAAGCAGATTTCATTTGGCTTTTTTTTTTTGACCCTTTGGCTACTTTGTCTCTTGTGGGGCTGTGTTGCATCACTTTCTTCTTTCTTTCTCATTCTTTTCTTTTTTTCTTTCTTCTTTCTGTCTTTTCTTTCTTTCTGTCTTTCTTTCTGCTTTTCTTTTCTTTCTCTTACTTATTTTGAGACAGAATCTTGCTCCGTCTTGCAGGCTGGAGTGCAGTGGTGCGATCTCAGTTCACTGTAACCTCTGCCTCCTGGGTTCCAGTGATTCTCCTGCCTCAGCATCCTAAGTAGCTGGGATTACAGGTGCATGTCACCATGCCCAGCTACTTTTTTTGTTTTGTATTTTTAGTAGAGACGGAGTTTCACTGTGTTGGCCAGGCTGGTCTTGAACTCCTGATTTCAAGTGATCCGTCCACCTCGGCCTCCCAACGTGCTGGGATTACAGGTGTGAGCCACCGCACCTGGCCTTTTTTTTTTTTTTTAATGAAGAAATGTTTTTAATTGACAAATAAAAATGATGTATATTTATGGTGTTTTTTCTCTTTTGCATCATCAGTCTCTTTCTCATCACTGAAACCTACAAATATTTTAAAATCTTTCCATTAAAAAAATTTTGCTGATCATTCAACCTCTTCAAATTATTAAGAGATACTTACTTTGTATGAAAAATATTGTCGAGATGTATAATAGATCCATTTTTTTCTGGGAAGAGAGTCGATTACCTTCATCAGATTCTCAAATAGGTCTGTGACAGTTGTTCTTTAGGGTAAGAGAAGATGAAAGACACAAAAAAGGGAGAAGGATATCATTTATATCATTTATTTGATCCTACAAAATAAAATTCAAAGTTTGTCATTTAAGGCTCAATGTTCCCTTTCATGTAATCTTTACACATTCTTTACTTCAGCCAAACTTTTTTTGATGGCTCTGTGCTTTATTTACACTGTTTCTTGATCCTGGAAGACTTTTCCCTCATCTTCCCATATCTAATTCTCTATAATCTTTTGCTTAAAATGGCAGCTTTACATGGGTACTTTCTTGTTCTTTCCAACAGAAGATAATTGGCCCTTTTGCCAAATTCCCATAACATTTTATCTGGGACTCTTTCCTCATCCCTCTGCTACCGCTTTAAGGATTTGTCCCTCTTCTCCTTATAAGATTTTTTTTTTTTTTTTTTGAAGCAGAGTCTCTATCACCCAGGCTGGAGTGCAGTGGCACAATCTCGGCTCACTGCAACCTCCGCCTCCCAGGTTCATGCAATTCTGTTACCTCAGCCTCCTGAGTAGCTGGGATTACAGGTGCCTGCTACCACGCCTGGCTAATTTTAGTATTTTTAGAAGAGACGGGGTTTTGCCACGTTGGCCAGGCTAGGCTGGTCTCAAACTTCTGACTTAAGTGATCCGCCCACCTGGCCTCCAAAAGTGCTGGGATTACAAGCATGAACCACCAGGCCCAGTCTCCTTATAATATTTTATATACATATTTTATCACATCCTTTGGATTGAAGCTCCATAAGGTTGGGGTCTCTTTACTAAATTATCTTTGTTTCTCCCTCAGTGCCTAGCATCAGAAATAGTAAATATTTATTGAATTAATCAATACTTTTAGTTATAATACCAAAGCAGGGATTAGAAAATTTACTCATGTCCCTAGTTAGATTTTTTTCTACCATATTCATTCTAATTTTTGTATATAGGTAAAATAAATCAGTAAATAAAATATAGTATATAAATAAATACATAAATTGATTAAACCATGTTTTAGGCCCTATGCTAGGTGCTAGAGATACAAAAATAAGCTATAAATTTAACCCTGCAAGAACATATGGTCTCCAGAGGGAGATATGCATACTAAATAAATAATTTCTATAAAGTATGAGGTAAATAATTAAGTATGCATGATATATTTGTGTTCAGAGATGGGAGTCATTATGTCATGCGCAAGGACACATTTGCCCTTTTGATTGGGTCATGTTCTTCAGGAAGATGTACAAGAAAAGGCATTCTAGGCTAGAAGTATGTATATAAAGATATGCATACTTTATGTATTAATACATGCATTGTAAAAAGAGTAAGAGTATGGAAGAGAATTGAATATTGCTAGAGTGTAATGGGTAAATAGTGGGAGTGACAAGATACAAAGAGGTAAGTGGTTCCAGAAAAACAATGGAGGATTTTGGATGCCATTCTAAATAGTTTGGTCTGTGGGTCATGGGAATCTGTTGAGAGTTTTAAACAGGGAAGTTAATACAGTTATACTTGACATTTTAGAGGAGTATCTCTAACAGTAGTATAGGGGATAGATTAGGGAAGGATATCAGTAAATAGCTATTGAAGAGCTGAATTACTAAATGCTGTGGAGATACAGGAAAGCAGAGATTCAAGGTATATTTACAAAATATAACGGGTAGGCCTTATTGCCTGGCTGGTCGTGATATGTAAGGGAAAAGTAGTCTATTCATAAAATTGAATTTGTTTTGGTTTTAATATTTATTGTATGCTTAATCTAAACTAATTTTAAAACAATTTTGAGCAGGAGAAAATAGAAATATAGGTTAAAGAAATTGATATTTGGCATTTTAAAAAACTATCAGTAGGAAATAATGTGGAGATTTTAGGATAAGTATTATATCTGCCTCTGGTATGTACCTGTAGGACTGCATTAGTGAGTATGATCATGTAGTAATAGAATGACCATCTCCATTGGTAAAGGCAAAAAACATTTTGTATCTTTTATGAGTATTTTAAGCTTGGTGAGAAATTTACACATTTTTCTTATAGATATCTGTGTAAATAACTCAAGCGTTATCACTTGCTTTTGCTATTCATACTCAAGATCCACGTTAATTTTGTTTAATGATCATGATGTTAGAGATAATGGGTATAAAGAAAATACTTATCTAATTGAGGGAAATGCATTTTTTTAATAGATTTTTATGAAACCAGATTTTGCCTTGGATGATTCCTTAACTTTTAATTCAGTTTTACCATGGTCTCATTTTAATACTGCTGGTGGAAAAGGAAATCGTGATGCAGCTTCCTCAAAGTTGCTTCAAGAAAAGGTAATTTCTTTTTGACTTTTTCCATGTAGGAAACTGTTCTAGTTAAGCAGTACTGTTTGCATGGGTTCAGATTTAGTTATTTAGTAAGCTGTACTTTTAAATTCATTTTTGTTGTTACTGATAACTATAAGCCTCCCAATCTTAACTAATAAACTAACAGTATTTTGGCTCAATGGAACACAAGTTGTGCAGATGAACAAGGAAAAACTATGTGAGTGCTTCTTACCTGAAAGAGCAGTTGATGGAATTTTAGTTGAAAGGATATATTAGCTAACACAATAAATTGCTTTGCATTTATCCTAGATATTATATTTACATATTGGCTAATTTTATTTATTTTTATTTTTATTTTTTTGAGACGTAGTCTCACTCTGTTGCCCAGGCTGGAGTGCGGTGGCACGATCTCCACTCACTGCAACCTCTACTTCCTGGGTTCAAGCAATTCTCCTTCCTCAGCCTCCCAAGTAGCTGGGACTACAGGTGCATGCCACCATGCTTGGCTAATTTTCTGTATTTTTAGTAGAGATGGGGTTTCACCATGTTGGCCAGGCTGGTCTCTAACTCCTGACCTCATGATCCGCCCACCTTGGCCTCCCAAAGTGCTGAGATTACAGATGTGAGCAACCATGCCCAGCCCCACATTGGCTAATTTTATAAGAATGATTTAAAGCACAGAAAACCAATGTTTTCCGAGGTACTGTTTTTCATTTTCACCTAGGGATGATTATTTTGAAACAAAAATATCTTAAAGAATACAATATTCCTGTTGTTTTTGTAGCTTTGCAAAGCCTAGTCTTTTACATGTTACTAGTCAGTTCTTTACATTTTACAATGTTCTATAGTCCAAAAGTCAACACCTTGAAAGTCATTTAATATTTAGACCTTTAAATATAATTTACTTATCAAGAATCTTCTAAAGACATTTGATCTCTGTTCTTTCTTAGCATTCAGTTTAGAGCTCGTCTAAAACTGAAGGTAGTTCTTAAAATGAGAGGTAGTGATTTTGTTTTACTTTAGTGATATGCCCTGGCAATCTGAAAGCTTGTCTCAGGAAGACATCAATAAATTAGGTTCAGTCCTCGTCAGAAACTGAAGAAAAGACTAGCTTGGGGAGGAGAGAAGAAGAAATGTGGGGAAGGAATCATGAGTATTCCTTTTCTCACAATTGAAAATGAAAATGAGCTTTTTCCTTTGGCAACATTTTCACCTATAAAAAGGTTTCTCCGTGCATAAGAACAAATCGATAAATCTGACGAAAACCATGGGTTTAGAGACATAGGCTTGCTCAAGACACAGGCTTTCATATTCTAAGTATATGCCCTGAGAGAATAATACCTTAAAAAGCAAAAGCCAGTAAAAGTCTCATCAATCTATACAGGTACTTTTAATACAGATAATTTAAAAATTATTTCCTTTATAGCATTTTAATAGGAAATAAACTATAAAAATGTTATGTCTTGAAACGAGTAAATCAATGGATTATTGAAAATTCAAAAAATCTTTGAGACTCAAATGCTTTTCTTATGCTGAATGTTTAAAGTGACTAAAGTAATGGAAATTTTTTTTATTTGTAAATTGCAGAATCAGATTTGCTATATTTACATTCTGACTCCTTTTCGTTCTGCTCTGTTCTTAGAATAGGAATAGAAGACAGGATTCCAAGAGAGCACTTTCAAACTCCTTTTATGATGGACAACAGCTGGTTTATCATGTTCGCTTTAAAGAGCAAGGATGCTATGACTAGAATTAAAGAAATTCATATTCTATTGTACTATGCAAAGTGCTGGTCTGCAGTAAAATAAGGAGTTTGCACTGGAATGCAAATCACTGCACTGCTTATTTCATTAAGAAAGTCTGAAAAAAATACAGTGTGTTTAATGATGTAGTTGATTTACTTTCTAGCAAAATTCTTTATTTCGTTATGGCCCTGTTAAACAGTCCACAGATTGGCAGCAGCATATAAATCAGATTCTGGGTAGCACTGTCCTAAAGTTATCTATTCTCCATTTAGTATTCTGGGAATTGAGTCCATGTTACCTTGCAATTTACCCTAGTACATTTGTGCCCATTTTGCTTTTTTAGTGAATAAATGAACAGCCATATTGAAGATGAAAGAGCAAAAGGGCATACACTCAAGATTTAAACTATGGAAAAATTTCTTGTTTGTAACCTATTTAGATATTGTAAGATTATTGAAGGAACATTATTGAAGATATGAATGATATTCTGTGTTTCCTTAGGGAAACAGATTTGATGACCAAATAGTTTCTTCTAATCTTATGAGACCTAAATGTTGAAAGTTCAGTAACCCTTTGAAACGATGAATGATCCCAAGACATTCAGAGATAATGCCCGAAGTCTGAGCTGTGGGTTAAAAAATCTCAAAGTAAAAAAATGGGTGAATAATGGAAAGATAATATAGCCAAAAAAGGCATATGCAGTTAGAAAGGAAGAAAAGGCAAAACAAGTTTTAGAAGTCCATATTTGAAATTTAGAAAGCATTTTAAATATATATTACCATAAGAATTAATCTTGGTAGTGCTACTAATAAAATATATATGAGCTAATTGTTTAACATGTTTGTCGAACTTTTAAGAGGAAAATTTGTTGGAAATAAACTGAATTTTACAAATTGATAAAAGAATCACTTTTGAAATGTAAAATAAGCAGCCTGAAAAAAATCCAAATGAATTATAGTACCTTATCTATAATTTGTGACTGAACCATCAGTCAATCTTGGATTATTCAGCATTTTGAGGCAGAATGGTATAATAGAAACAGCTTCAGTTTTTCAGTCAGAGATATACCAACATTCTAGTTTTGCTACTTAGTAACTACATGACTCTCTGTGTTTCCTCATCTGTAAAATGATAATAATAATACCTATATTTCAAGATTGTTAAAATTAGAAAAATTAGATGTGTATAAAATACCTGTCCCTAATCCATAGGAGGAGGTCAATAAATGGAAGGTATAAACATCTATTTAGCCAGATAAATGATGTGTGATGATGTTGGGGGCTAAGGAGATCATTCTCTTTATCTCAGATCTTAGAACATCTGAAACTGGAATTGTAATTTGAGATGTCTGTGGGGTACTCTTTTAGAAAGCAGTTGGTGTTTGGAAGGTGGTAATGACAGGAACAGAGGAGGAAAGTAAATGACCTTGTACTCTTTTGTCCTACATTTATATCTGTGGGCTGTACCCTTTATCTTCCTTCCATTTTGTTGTGCCCAATTTCAAGGATCTCACAATCAAACAATTCACACAATGGAATTTAAAGTATGTGTAGAAATCTTTTATCATTGTCATAAAGTATTTGGATAATCAAGGAAGGTATGCTCATAGTACTTCATATTTTTTTTCCTTCCCTTTTAAGCTGAGCCATTATCTGGATATTGTGGAAGTAAACATTGCTCACCAGATCTCTCTACGTTCAGAAGCATTTTTTCATGCAATGACCTCTCAACACGAGTTGCAGGACTACCTCAAGAAAACTTCCCAGGCTGTAAAAATGCTTCGAGATAAAATTGCACAGATTGATGAAGTAATGTGTGAAGGATCACTCCACATTTTAAGACTGGCACTTACCAGAAATAATTGTGTTAAAGTATACAATAAGCTGAAGTTAATGGCCACTGTACACCAGACTCAGCCTACAGTACAGGTGTTATTATCTACTTCTGAATTTGTTGGAGCATTGGACTTAATAGCAACAACGCAAGAGGTTCTACAGCAGGAACTTCAGGGCATTCACAGTTTCCGGTATGTCCATTAAGTAAGCCACTAGAAATAATGTTAGAAATTTTTAAAGGATAAAATTTAGCATGTAATGTTAAAAGTGTGAATGTATTCAAAGTTAAATGGATATTTTTTCTTCCAGATTGATCATTTGTTTAATAATGTTATTCTGATATTATAGTATTAGCAAAACAAAAACCATAAGGAATAATATTTTCAGAGACATTTGGATGGAGAAGCAAAATTAAAATTTCTAGGAGATGAGATAAATGCAAGGCCAGTCACAACATTAACATTTTGAAAATGTTGAAATAGCTTTGTGTCACAATGGTAGGTCAAGGTGGAGAGAATACCAGTATATTTAAAATTAAGTTTGTGTTGAAAGCCTTTAATAGATTTAAAATTGAATAATTATTAAAATTCATTTCTGATTTGCAGTCTGTTTATCAAATTGCAAAATAAATCCACGTGGTGATGGAAAAGACCCAATTTCTACTGTTGTGATTTTGAAAATACCTTAGGTTTTAGGTATTTTATATGAAATCATTCCAAAGTGTTTATTTTATAGACTAATTGCAAGCCATCAAAATTTCGTTCCATTAAGCAGGCTTGCAGTATCCTTGTAGAAGTTCCTATCTGCTGGGAAAACCATCAAAGCCACGTACTAGTAAGTGACTGTAAAGTTTTATGGAAGATGTGCTCTGTAACTTAATCCATTATGGAAAAGTTAGCTTCAAAATACATTTATTTTAATTGAATTATAAATCTTATTGACTGAAGATATGTAATTGGAATGTTTAGGATATATTTTTAAAGCTGAAACCAAATTTAATTAGATGAACAATTGATTCATTCAGTTAAGGTATGGCTGTTGAGCATCTATTACATGTCAAGTACCAAACAGAATGAATACTGGGAATATAGTCATGAATAAAGTAGAGATGTTCAGTGCTCTAAAAGTCTCTACAATTTATTTGGCATGGGGAAGGAAGCAGACAAATTACTGCATAGTTATGATATAGTGTAATACAGTGTGATGAATGGAAAGATCGCTGTGGAGCTCTGACCTTAGGGGTGGAACCTAATCCAGACTTGGATGGTTATAGAAAACATTCTGAGTCACAAACCTCTTTGAGAATCCATTGAAAGCTACTGTTGGACTATCTTTCCACAAAAATATACCTGTACATAAAATTTTGCAATCAATTTTGGGTGATTCATGGTTTTTTGAAGTCTACTTTGAATTTCCCAGCGTGGAACCCAGGGCAACTAATTTTTAATTTTTCTTTCACCTTTGAAATTATAAGGATTTATCTTCTTTGAATTTGTATGTCGTACGTATTTTTTCAATAAATGTCAATTTTGTCATTGCCTTAGAAAAATGGATTTCTATAATGACAGAAGCTGTGTTTTTAACTTATCACTTACTGTATAATATCATGAGTGTTGATGAATATTGGGAGCCAGTATCCCATAGATAGTACAGAGCTGAGAAATAGAATCAAAGATTGAATGCTGCCTTGGCAAACACAAATTCTCAAACTGTTCTAATTTTTACCTCAAAGTTCATGCAGTTTACTTTTACTTTCCTTGACTCATAAGTTTATGGTCAATACTCATGAAAAGTAATTTTAAGAAGAGGGTTGGATATTTATTTATTCTCAGCAGTTTATGATTTATTGGGTTACAGAATAAAAATTTTATAATCTTGTATTTATTATGAGCTCAAGGAAGAGCTTACCTTTGTTTTCAACCTTAATTTTTTTGTTTGTACCTTAACTCAAAGTATAAAATATTCTTCATTTAAAAATGTCTATTATTTATGTATGTATGTATTTCGAGACACGGTTTTTGCTCTGTTGCCCAGGCTAGAGTGCAGTGGTGTGCTCTCAGCTCACTGCAACCTTTGCCCCCACCCCCAGTCCCCTGCTACCCTGTTAACTCCCCACCCACCACCAGCTCAAGCCATTCTCTCACCTCAGCCTCCTGAGTAGATGGGATTAAAAACACACACCATCATGCCCAGCTAATTTTTATTTATTTATTTTTTATTTTTTTTTGAGATGGAGTCTAGCTCTGTCGCCCAGGCTGGAGTGCAGTGGCACAATCTCGGTTCACTGCAACCTCCGCCTCCTGGGTTCAAGCGATTCTCCTGCCTCAGCTCCCGAGTAGCTGGGATTACAGGCTCCCGCCACTGTGCCCAGCTAATTTTTGTATTTTTAGTAGAGATGGGGTTTCACCACATTGGCCAGGCTGGTCCTGACCTCAAGTGATCTGCCCATCTCGGCCTCCCAAAGTGCTGGGATTACAAGTGTGAGCTACCGCGCCTGTCCTGATTTTTATTTTTAGTAGAGACGGGGTCTTGCCTTGTTACCCAGGCTGGTCTCGAACTCTTGAGCACACGCCATCTGCCTTCCTCGGTTTTGCAGAGTGCTGTGATTACAGGCATTAGCCACCATGCTCAGCCAAAAATGTTTATGATTTTTAAAAAGACTTTCAGATGTTCTCATTTTCTACATTTAGCTCAATATCTTTCTATTTTTTTTAGACCACATGTGTAAAGAGTGTTATTTCTTCATGTAAAACATTTCTGTAAAGTTTCCTATCAAATGTCAGTTCCAATATGTTTATAACTATTTAAAAGTTTGGTATCAGAACTTGAGTCTCTAACTTCTAATAAACATATAGCAAATTATTTTCAAAAACAAAAGTACTCTAAAAGAAAATGTTTCTATAGTCAAGGAAGAATACTGAATCATACGTGAAGTAGTTTAAGACTTGTTATTATAACCCCATTCTTTGTGTTTTGTTTTAAATTTGTGTCAAATCCTATATGATGATTTACTTCTTGACTTTATCTTTCCTTTTGCTAAAGGTTGTTAAATATTAACATTAGTTACTTTCTTATATAGTTTCACACATATTTTTAAGGCCATTTAACTTTATTTAGAAGCATAAGAATTAGTTTTGGATGCTTTATAGATTGATTTTTATCCAGTAAAATATGTATTAGAGGTCTCTTACGGTAACATAAGCATTAGGTTATAAGCTGTTCTCCTTAGTTTATTAGAATAATTATACTCTCCCATTAGGAAATAAGAAATATTCTACTTGCATTTCACACTCTTTTGTCTTTTTTATATCAGAGTCCATATTTTAGTCATTTCGTGGGCCATATACTAAGCATAGGGTCTTACTTGAAGTAAGAAATCTTTCAGTAGGACAAGCAAAGGACTCTTTTGAATTTATTTGTTAATAGTTTTTCCATTTTATGAATCTTAGTCCAAGTTTTGCTTTTGGCTGTAATGTTCTTTGTATTGCTTTTTAAAAATGCTCTATTTCATATATATATTCAGTCTTGCCCTGTCACCCAGGCTGGTGGAGTGCAATGGTGCGATCATAGCTCAACTGTAGCCTTGAACTCCTGGGCTCAAGTGATCCTCCTGCCCCAGCCTCCTGGGTAGCTAGGACTATAGGTCTGTGCCACCATGCCAGGCTAATTTTTAAATTTTTTTGTAGAGATTAGGTCTTGCTATGTTGCTCAGACTGGTTCTATTGCTTTTAAAGGGAACTTTCACACCAAAATTTTCCAGTAGTTAAATTACCACAAATGCAAATCTCTGTTTTCAAAAAGGAATTTTAATAGTTTTTTCTGCCATTTTTCTGTGTACTATTAACCTAACATCACATTTTTTCTAGTCATTAGTAGCAAATAATGCTTATGTACGTCTTCTTTTTTCTCATTCCTTCTATATTTTTTGACTTTGAAATTATTTTTCGTGTAAACTTTTTTGGTGACTTCTGAGCTCCTAGACCACCTTGTTTATATTCTCTAATGAAATTTTACAGTCTCCTACCATGTTTTATCATGGTTTGTGTTTTTATTTTAAATCTTTCTATCAGGCTTTGAATTTAAATGTCTTGGACAAGAGCTATGTTGTACACATCTTAATACATATTTGTGAAATCTGTGAATTATTCAGTATATTACCAAATGTATCTTGACACTTTATTCCACTCTTTTTTTTCCTGTCTATAATCATTGTCCCTAATTTCCCATTTATAGTCTATATGACTATAGTTCTTAATCCTGGCTGCATAATAAAATCTCCAGAAGAGCTTTTAAAAAAGTGTGTCACACCTCACCCAAGCCAATTAAGTCAGACTTTCTAGAGGTTAAGACTTGAGCATCTGTATTTTTTTGAAAGCTCTCTGGGAGATTCTAATGTGCACCATAATTGAGAAGCCTGGTTTATAACTACTGTTGGATACTCAACTTTTTCTTGATGTGTAATTAAAGTGGTAGCATCTTCCTACATAAATTTGTTCTTTCTAAAACAAAATTTTCAACTAACACACCTTCCTGTCTCTATTCAAAGAGGTTTCTACTAATGGATTTGGGGGTATGATGTATCTGTATAAGTTCCAAGTTTGATTTCCCCTCTTCAGAACTTGAAGGGTAATTTTGACTCATTGCATAACTCATAATTATTATAATTCCTTTGTACATTTGTTGAATTTATAAATTTAAAAAACTTTGAATGATTTTACTGCCTGAATTGTTGCAAAATTGGGCAATTTTAATTATTAGGACATAAATTTTTTTTTTTTTTTTGAGAGGGAATGTTGCTGTGTTGTCCAGGCTGGAGTGCAGTGGTGCAATCTCGGCTCACTGCAAGCTCCGCCTCCCAGATTCACGCCATTCTCCTGCCTCAGCCTCTTGAGTAGCTGGGACTACAGGCACCCGCCAGCACACCTGGCTAATTTTTTGTATTTTTAGTAGAGACAGGGTTTCACCGTGTTAGCCAGGATGGTCTCAATCTCCTGACCTTGTGATCTGCCCGCCTTGGCCTCCCAAAGTGCTGGCATTACAGGTGTGAGCCACTGTGCCTGGCCGGGATATAAATATTTTTAATCATTACATATGAAATGAAATTTTGTTATCTATTACCAATAAAAATGATAATCATTGAAACAAGATATATCATTTATATACTAATTTAACTAAAAGTATTGCTGAGGCTGATGGCATTCAAATGCTTAAGCAGATGTAGTACAGAAGTCTCATTATGAGCCCAAGAATGCATTTGAATGTTGATATCTTGCAGGTTTTGATAAAGAAAATCTTTAGTTACCTTGAAACTTAGTGCTGTAGTGTTATTTGCTCTTATTGTAAAGCTTTGTGTAGAAACTCTTAGTTTTCATCATTGTTGTTAACACTGTTTTCCTACTACTTCATACCATGATTACTACCACCGCCATTCTACAACAGAGGACATATATTGAATACTTGAGTATTCTGTACCAGATAAGAATACTGTGCTAATAATATATGTGCTAAGTATATTGACATTGCCCACTCCCCAAAAAACTATGAGATAGGGAATGTTACCCACACTTTACAGATAGGAAAACTGAGGTCATATAGCAAGTTGAGTAACAGTACAGTAGAGATTCAACTTGGGTCTCACTGGGCTTGAGAGCTATGCTTTTTAATATATTTGTTTGAGGATCTTATAGGGCCTCAAATAGATCACTCTGAATGTCAATACTAATTTAATTGTACAAACTGTGGGCAATTGAGCTATAGGTTTGCTCAGCAGCCAGGAGCTACCATATTAATGGATTTTGGCTTAGAAATTACTGCAGCTAGCTTGTTTTCTCCTTGTAAGCCTTTTTTTGTTTTGTTTTGAAAGAAAAGATGCGAAACACTCAGTTTATTATAGGTTCCAGTTTATTATGATTTCATTGATCAGTGGCCACCTTGAGATTCCATTTAAGGGATCTTTATTATTGGATGTATCAAAAGGTATTTAACAGGTTATTTGACCTTAAATCTCCTATAATTTAGATTTTAAAATATTGTAGTAAGAAAACATCCACATTGTATGTTTTGTGATGAAGAAATCAGACTTCTTGCTATTTGATGAAACTAGAATTACTACAGAGTTTATTGATATACAAGGTTTTCTGATAAGAACAGCACAGAGGTCACTGTATTGAACATACAGCTTAGTAGAATGTCTGAATTAATGTGCAAATTGAGGTATATCTAAGTAGAAAGTATTGGGATTGTTTCAGTTTACTTAGCTGGATATATTTTTCAGAAAGTGATATTTTAGTTGTCATTTCAGTAGATTCTCTCACCACTCTAAATTACTGTATGTGATTATTAGGATACATACTTTTAAAACAAGGTGTTAGCAGTTTTATCTGAAATAGTTTTGTTAAGGTTAATAATAATGCACACGTCATTATTATTGCATCTATTGTCAAAGTAGCCAAGAATATAAAATAATAGATTGAGGATGAATAGGTGAAACTTGTAAAATATTATAGTTCTGAAAGTTGCATTTAAGGATTTGTGTAGACAAATTGTTGCATATATAAAATACCTGTGATTATAAAATAAGTACTATTTGGTGTTAGTATTGAGGTTCTTTATTAAATTAATTATATAATCTGTATTAGATAATTAAACTTTAAAATTAAGGATGCATAAAAATGAAGCTACTCAAGTTATTTAAAATAATATCTAAGGTCAAATAGAACATTGCATTTAAGTTGTGCCGAAATGACGGAAAGTTTTATTATTTTGATGCCCAAATATCAGTAGATACAGTCATATGGACCTCCCACCATAATTCTTTATGGTGATTTGTTGAAGACTATTTATACTTGAGGTAACACATACCTGAGTGCTAACCTCTAGTCTGCATTAAAAAAGAATCAATGATCTTTATAAAAATAATTGAGAGCCAAGCTATATTAGGTCTAAATTTATATCCTACACTGTCACTGTTTTTTTTTAAACTTAAACATACACAACAATAAAGGAAATTATATGAAAAGAATTATAAGAAGCCAGATAAATTGTTTATCTAAGTTGTCAATGCAAAGCCAAGTTTGTTTTATCTGTATCCTGTATTATTTTGTAACAAACCCCAAACATTTTGTTTCATTCATAAATATTTCATTAGGTATCTTCAAAAGATAAGGATTTTTAAAAAATATAACTCTAACATCATTTATATTTTCAAATATAGCTAGTCAGTGTTCAGATTTTCCTGTTTGTCTCAAAATTCTTTCTTACAGTGTGTTTATTGTAATCAGAGTCCAAATAATATCTGTATATTGCAATTGGTTGATATGTCTCAAGTGTTTTTTGATCCATAGTTATCCATTCTAATTTTCTTTCAAAATACTAATCGAAGAAACTGGGTTGTCTTATAGTGCTTCTCATAGTTTGGATTTTGTAAATGGTGTTTCCATGTTTAGCATGTTATTTTTTCACCTGTATTCTCTGTAATTGATAGTTAGATTTAAAAGCTTGATTAGCTTTAAATTTTACTTTTTGACAAGAGCACCTAATAGACAGTGGTGCGTATTTCAGTCAAGAAGCATGAAAAGTCTCTCTTTTGATGATTAGCAGCCATTTAATAATTGTTGTCTAGATTTGTCATTAATTGTGGGCTACAAATTATGATACTCTAATTCTATCCCACTTTCTTATTCACTGGAATATTTCTATGAATTGATGTTTCCCTATATCAATTATTTGGTCACCCTTTGAAGGACAATTCTTACAAGATTAGACAGGATAAATGCTAGATTCTTTTCCTTTATTTAGCTGTTTTCAAAATAATGGATTGGAAATCTAGCATCCTCCAAAGATAACTGATGAATTTTTAAAGACATTATAAATACATGGATTTATATGCAAAGTGTTTTAAGTTCTTTGCTTTTTAATTTTTATCAATGTTCAAATTGAATTATCATTTGTAGGAACCTCCTCCAGTTCATTCTTGAGTCTTTTTGACATGATTTCCTAAGTAGTTATTGACAGTTTTCTTACTTTGTGTTATGACAGGATGTTTATAGTATACATTTTCTACCCCAGACCTGTAATCTGCCATTTGTCTAGGGAGCCCTACTTTCTTTCAGTAGGAAATAGTATTTAGAAATCCATCTGGGTAGTAGGCATGTTCTTGCTACTGGATTGGCCATTATTTCTAGGCTTTTGTAGTGGACAGAACTGGGAAATAATTTTCTTTTTTAAGTGACTTTAAAACAATAATTTAACTGTTCATTTCATATGGGATATATCTTAAGGAAAAGAAGAGAAAAAAGTCCTATATTGTTTGTATTAATAATATTGTTCTGAGATAATCTGTGTATGTTGTGGGATAAAACAAATGAGGAATTATGTTAGTGTCATTAGTAATCACAATTTTCAGCCTGATTAAAAGGAGATACATACGTAAGATTGAAGAAGTAAAAACCATATAGTCTTGAATTTAAATGGAAGTATCAGTATGACCTCAGTTTTTCTCCCCTACAACCCCTACCATAAGTCGCCATTTAAAAGTTTTAGTTTATATCTATCCATCCATCTGTCTGTCTCTCATCTTAGATAAGCGTTAGCGCACTATACATACTGTTCTCCACCTTGCTGTTTTTACCTTACAATATACTCTGGATATTGTACATGCTCTACAGCATGCATTCTCAATGGGAGATACTACCTCAAGAGGGCAAACATTGGCTCTTGAAAGGTGAAAAAAAATCTTGAATATAACAATGGTTTGTGACCCTTCAAAGGGCCATAGTACATAAACAGATATATAATATATTTGTGGCATTAAAGTTTCATAGGGGTGGCCGGGTACCGTGGCTCATGCCTATAATTCCAGCACTTTGGGAGGCCAAGGCGTGTGGACCACTTGAGGTCAGGAGCTCGAAACCAGCCTGGCCAATATGGTGAAACCCTGTCTTTTACTAAAAACACAAAAATTAGCTGGGTGTGGTGGCACATACCTGTATTCCTAGCTACTCGGGAGGCTGAGGCACGAGAATTGCATGAACCTGGGAGGTAGAGGTTGCAGTGAGTTGAGATTGCGCCACTACACTCCAGCCTAGGCAACAGAGGAGACTCTGTCTAAAAAAAAAAAAAAAATAAAAATTTCATGGGGTTGTGTGTGTGTGAGGTTAGAAAAGGCTTCTGGAGGGGAAATAATGAAAAATGCTCTATAGCTGTATGTATAGGTATTAATCAATTCTTTTAAAAATGAGTAATATCTATTTAAAATAAATGCATTGTGATTTATTCAACCATTCCCCATTGGTCAGCATTTGGATTGTTTCTATTCTGTTACAGTTACCAATAGTAGGGCAGTTAATGTATGTTCTTTGGTATTTTTGCTCATGCATCTTTGAGACAGATTCTAAGAAGTGAGATTCCTAGTTCAAAATTCCTCTGTGATTTTGCTAGATACTGCCAAGTTCCTCTTGTGACAATGTTTTAGTTTGTACTGGTGGATATATTCTAAATTAGTCTACTGTAAGATATTGATGCCATTTATGAGAACCTTTTTAGTCTATTAACTATAAGAAATATAATTTTCATGTTGTAAGATGCAAACTTATATGTTATTTCACTTATCAGATTTGTTTCATAATTATCACTACTCCTACTTACCATATGTTGTTTATAAAAGAAGAATAATGCATCTACCCAAAAGGTCAAATGGTTTTAACTAATTTTTTTTTTTTTTTTGAGACGGAGTCTCACTCTGTCGCCCAGGCTGGAGTGCAGTGGCGCAATCTCGGCTCACTGCAAGCTCCGCCTCCCGGGTTCACGCCATTCTCCTGCCTCAGCCTCTCCGAGTAGCTGGGACTACAGGCGCCCGCCACCACGCCCGGCTACTTTTTTTTTTTGTATTTTTAGTAGAGACGGGGTTTCACTGTGGTCTCGATCTCCTGACCCCGTGATCCGCCCGCCTTGGCCTCCCAAAGTGCTGGGATTACAAGCGTGAGCCACCGCGCCCAGCCCTTAACTAATTTTTTAAAAATTGTGTTATATCTCATCTTTCTTAGTAAATATAGTTGCCAATATTAAGGATTTGTTTTTCAAGTAAATATAGTGTAGATATATTTTAAATGTTTTTTAAATTTTAATGTAATATAAAATTTAAATGTTTTAAAACTGTCCCTCAAAATAGAGCTTAAAACATTTTTTTCCCCTGAGATATAAACATATTTTCCATTGGGCTTTTTCATTTAAGTTTTGAAATTCTTTGGACCAACTAGGTTATCTAGGCTTCTTTAGCTCATTGCTTTTACACAGCTATTTGAAAGTATGGCAGAAATCCCTTTGTATATGAAAGTACTTCATCCTTACATTTTTCAGTCTTGTGTTTCAATTACTTTCAGTTTAATGACCTAAAGGATGTTGCACAGTAACTCAAACTGATTATAAGAAAGATTGAATTGAGTCCGTCTGTACATATAGTCCTTCAGATATTTATATTTGCACCCAGAACAGGGCCTAGCACAGGGTAGGCACAAATGTTTGTTGAATAAATGAATGACTAGGGAGCTACCACCATTGATATTCAGTAAGTGGTTAATAAGGAAAGGACTTAGAATGTCAATATTTTGTCTGTGGAAAACAATCATAAATATACCCAGTAACCAGATTTTCTAGAACACATTTATTGGGAGGCTAAAGGTACACCTTTGACCTTGAACAACATGGGTTTGGACTCGTGGGTCCATTTATACACAGATTTTTTTTCAGTAAATATATTGGAAAAGTTTTTGGAGATTTGTGAAAGTTTGAAAAAACTTACCACATAGCCTAGAAATATATATGCCATGAATGCATAAAATATGTGTAGGTACTAGTCTATTTTATCATTTACTACCATAAAATATACACAGCACAAGGCCGGGCGCTGTGGCTCACGCCTGTAGTCCCAGCACTTTGGCAGGCCGAGGCGGGCAGATCACGAGGTCAGGAGATCGAGACCATCCTGGCTAACACGGTGAAACCCCGTCTCCACTAAAAAATACAAAAAATTAGCCGGGCGAGGTGGCGGGCGCCTGTAGTCCCAGCTACGTGGGAGGCTGAGGCAGGAGAATGGTGTAAACCCCGGGGGGCGGAGCCTGCAGTGAGCCGAGATCGCGGCACTGCACTCCAGCCTGGGTGAAAGAGCGAGACTTAGCCGGGCGCGGTGGCTCACGCCTGTAATCCCAGCACTTTGGGAGGCTGAGGCGGGTGGATCACGAGGTCAGGAGATCGAGACCACGGTGAAACCCCGTCTCTACTAAAAATACAAAAAAAAATTAGCCGGGCGTGGTGGCGGGCGCCTGTAGTCCCAGCTACTCGGAGAGGCTGAGGCAGGAGAATGGCGTGAACCCGGGAGGCGGAGCTTGCAGTGAGCCGAGATTGCGCCACTGCACTCCAGCCTGGGTGACAGAGCAAGACTCCGTCTCAAAAAAAAAAAAAAAAAAAAAAAAAGAGCGAGACTCCATCTCCAAAAAAAAAAAACCAAAAAACACAGCACTATTTAAAAAGTTAAAATTTATCAAAACTTGCACACAGACTGTACATGGCCCCACTCATGCAGTATTAAATCATAACTGCAAAAAACTAACTGTAGTATATATTGTACCACTGTAATAATTTCATAACCACCACCTTGTTGCTGCTGTGGTGAGCCAAAGTGATGCTAGTCATCTATGTTTGAGCAGTTCCTCTCTCCAGTAAATTGAGTATCACAGTAAAAGGTGATCTCTAACAGTTTTTGCATGGTTTTTATTGTTTTTAATACATACTATACACCTTAAATAACACCATGGGACCCATACTAAGTTCACTGGTGATGCTGGAAGTACTCCCAAGAAGCAGAGAGAAGTCATGACATTTACAGTAAAAAGTTTAATTCCTTGATGTGTATGGTAGATTGAAGTCTACAGTTGTGGTTGCCCACGATTGTAAACAACAACAACAATAACAACAACAACAACAAAAAAGGAAATTTGTGAAGTCCTCACTCCAGCTACAACAGCATTTACTAAAACCTTTTCTTTCTGCAAGTACCTTTTTATCCATTATTGAAAATGCAGATTTCATGTAGGCGCAGGCTTACTATGAGAAAGGCATACCTATAGACTCTAAGTAATTATTTGAGAAAAAGCTAAGATATCAAGTGATAATTTAAAGCAAAAGGAAAATTAACATCTAAAGCTAGAGAGTTTAATGCCAGCAAAGGATGGTTTGATAATTTTAGAGGTTTGGCTTAAAAAAATGTCATGATAATAGGAGAAGCAGCTTCTGCTGACAAAGAGGCAGCAAATGAGTTCCTGGATGCCATTTAGAAAATAATGGAGGAGAAAGAATATCTACCTGAAAGGTTTTAATGCAGACAAAAGTGCCCTACTCTGGGGGAAAAAAAAAGCCACAAAGAACATTTATTAGCAAGGAAGAGAAGTGAGCCACCAGGATTTAAGACAGGAAGGGATAGGCTATCTCTTACTGTTTTGTGCAAATGACGTCAGGTTTGTGATCAGGACTGCCCTTATCTATAAAGCTGCTAACCCACAAGCTTCAAAGGGAAAAGATAAATAACAGCTGCCAGTCTTCTGCTTATACAACAAAAGACCTGCATGAGAATGCTTTTTCTGGATTGGTGCCATTGATGCTTTGTCTCTGAAGTCAGGAAGTACCTTGCCAGTAAGAGACTGCCTTTTAAAGTTCTTTTCGTGTTGAACAATGCCCCTGTCCACCCAGAACCCCATGAATTCAGCACCAGAGGCATTAAAATGGTCTCCTTGCCCCAAACACAACATCTCTAATCTAGCTTCTAGATCAGAGAGTCATAAGTACCTTCACAGCTCATTACACACACTACTCTATGGAAAGGATTATCAGTGCTGTGGAAGAGAACCCCGATAGAACATCACGAAAGTCTGGAGGGATTACACCGTTGAAGATGCCGTCATTGTTATAGAAAAAGTTGGGAAGACCGTAAAGCCCGAAACAATAAATTCCTGTTAGAGAAAACTGAGTGCAGATGCTGTGAGACAATCAAGGAAATCATGAAAGAGATTGTGGATGTGACAAAAAAGGGTGAGGAATGAAGGATTTCAAGATAAGAATCTTGGAGAAATTCAACAGCTAATAGATACCACACCAGAGGAATTAACAGAAGATGACTTGATGGAGATGAGTGTTCTCAAACCAATGCCAGACAATGAGGAAAAAGAGATAGAAGCAGCAGTGCCAGAAAACAAGATGACATTAGACAATCTGGCAGCAGAGTTCCCATTATTCAAGACTGCCTTTGACTTCTTTTATGACATGGACTCTTCTATGATATGGGCACTGAAACTAAAGCAAATGGTGGGAGAAGGATTGGTACCATATAGAAACAAACATTTTTAGAGAAATGAAACAGTAAAGTCAGAAATTACAATGCATTTCGGTAAAGTTATACTGAGTGTGCTTGCCTCTTCTGCCTCCACTTCCACCTCCTCTGTCACCCTTAAGATAGCAAGACCAACCCGTCCTCTCCCTCCTCCTCCTCAGCCTACTCAATGTGAAGATGACCTTTATGATGATCTGATTCCAGCTAATCAATAGTAAATGTATTTTCTTTTCCTTAGGATTTTCTTAGTACCGTATTTTCTCTAGCTTTATTGTAAGAATATAGTATATGGTACACATAATATAGAAAAAAAGTGTTAATTGACTTTATATTATTGGTAAGCCTTCTGGTCAACATAAGCTATTAGTAGTTAAATTTTTGGGGAGTCAAAAGTTATACACAGATTTTTGATTGCACTGGTGTTTGGTGCCTCTAACCCCCATGTTGTTCAAGGGTCAACTGTAAAGAGAAAAATGGAATTTAGAAGATGAAACGTTTGCAGTTGTTTTGGTAAGTTAAAGGACTTCATTTTTTGAAAACATTGCATTATTGCACAGGTACTGTCAACTGGAGAAGTTTTACCTACTAGTTCCCTTGATTATGGAGCGAATTTGTAGTTTTTACTGAATATAAATATAACATTTTTCTCTTCCTTTTTAGGCATTTGGGATCACAGCTTTGTGAATTAGAAAAACTGATAGATAAAATGATGATCGCAGAGTTTTCTACTTATTCTCACAGTGACTTAAATAGACCACTGGAAGATGACTGTCAAGTTTTAGAAGAGGTATGTGTTTTAACTGTGGAATGAAGTTGATGCCATTGCTTAACAGTCTTGGCTTAGAACACATTTTTCTCAGATTATAGGAAGCAAAATTATCTTAAATTTCAAGGGCTGTCAGACCTATGAAGTACTTCACTAGCTATGTGACTTTAGCAAGCACCGTAATTGTTCACTATCCTATGGAATTAGAGAATAAAATAATTGTATAGCTTAATTAGAAATTAGAGTTAAAATGAGCTTACAGACCAAGTTAAAAATACAGATATAGGATGAATTAATTTATATTCTGTGTTTATGTGTGCGAGTGCTGGAGCTTGTCTTTTATAAAAAGTGATCATAGTTGGGCGCATTGGCTCATGCCTGTAATCCCAGCAGTGTGAGAGGCTGAGGTGGGAAGATTGCTTGAGCCCAGGAGTTTGAGACCAGCCTTGGCAACATAGGGAGACTCCATCTCTACAAAAAATAAAAAAATTAGCTGAGTGTAGTGGTTCATGCACACCTGTAGTCCCAGCTACTTGGGTGGCTAAGGTGAGAGGATCACTGGAGTCCAGGAGTTTGAGGCTGTAGTGAGCCATGATTGTGACATAGCAAGACCCTGTCTCAAAAAAAAAACAAAAAATTGATCGTTATCATATGGTAATTACCCATCATTCAGATTTACTGAGTACCTATTATGAACATGTTTTTTATATATGTATATACAAATACATAATATCCAGGCTTCACTTAGCTGGTAAATTCTCAGTGTTAATCACTGACAACAACTAGTAAAAAATCCCAGAAACCCTGATAACCGCCTAAGTAAAGAAACTTTTGTAGATGTTAGCAGTTGACTTCCCACTGAGAGTCTAGGTCATTATTTCAGTCTGCTAGACTATGCATTACAAAGCACAGGGGTGAGGCGCAGTGGGTCAGGCCTGTAATCCAAGCACTTTAGGAGGCTGAAGCTAGAGGATCGTTTGAGCCCAGGAATTTGAGACCAGCCTGGGCAACACAGTGAGTCTACAAAACAAATTTAAAAATTAGCCAGGTGTGGTGGTGCATGCCTCTAGTCCCAGCTACTTGGGAGGCTGAGGTGGGAGGATCACTTGAGCCTGGGAGATCAAGGCTGCAGTGAACTGTAATCACCTCACTACACTCCAGCCTTGGCAACAGAGTAGAACCCTGTCTCAAAACAAACAAGCAAAAACCAAAAAAAACCTACAGGGCCCATGGAGTATTTATGGGTCGTCAGGGTGTGAGAAGGATATTTTTTACTTGTTGAAACTAGAACAAAAAATACCCTTGTATTGTTTTGCCCGAAAACCAGCTTCATTGGTTCACTGTGGTGGGGTAGGATTTATCTGTTTTAGAACACTGACTCCAAAAATCTCATGGTAAGATTGCTGTGGGAGGGGTTTTTCAGGCTGCTAGAAAATACTTTGTGCAGGATAGAGATCTGAGGATTAAACAGAACTCTTGATGCTGAATATTTCTACCTCTAAGTAAAATTACTTCATATTTAAAATGTCAAGTTACATACTTTTATTTTATTTTAACAGGAAAGACTAGTATCTCTTGTATTTGGACTTTTAAAACAAAGAAAGCTTAATTTTTTAGAAATCTATGGTGAAAAAATGATTATTACAGCAAAGAATATCATTAAACAGGTAATTGTACATTTTTATTTGATATATTTTGGTCTGGAACCTTTGTGAACTTTATTTTTATGTTATCCTAGTAATAATATATATAGTGTAATAGTAATATAGCTCATTTATCTAAAAACTGAAAATTTAGAAAAATTAAAACATAGCCCTACCAGCCAAAAGATTACTGCTATAGGAATATTTCTATTTGTAGACTTTTTTTCTTATGTAGACTGATTTTCTTATGTTGTCATTATGTGTATATGATTTTATACATATATTTCAGTTACAATCATAAGCATTTTCTCATATTATTATTAAAGCTTTCAGAAACATCATTTTTAATGATTGTGTAAAGTCCCATTAACATTATGTTAAATCTACTTAACTTTTCCTCTGTGTTGAATATTTAGGTTGTTTTTAATTTAATACAATAAATAGCACTGTGACAGACATCTGTGGTATAAAGTTATTTTGTTTTTCATACTTAAGAATGTTTGTTCTTAGACTGATTCCCAGAAGTAGAAGTATTGGTTAGAGAGTAAAGAGTATTTTTAAGTTATTTGATGTATAGAATTTAATTCCTATTTAAAAAGATTTGCCAATTTATACTCCCACCAGCAGTAGACAAATGTTCATTTCCTTTTTATCCTAATCTCTAAGAAATTATAAACTAGAATCCATGTGTTCTTCAGTATTCCCTGATCTTTGTTTTGACTTTTTTTAGTCAGATAACTCTTATCCACTGAACTTCAGTTTTTTAATATATGAAAAAGATAATATAATTTTAAAGGTATTTATTAGGCTTAATTGATTATCATTAGGTTGAATGTACACATATCAGTTTTTAAAGTTTAAGTTTAAAAGTTAAATAAGGAAAAAAAATTATAATCATCCCCTCTTTCAAGCACTGATTAAAACACTGTATTTTTAAATTGGTACAACCACTTTGAAAAATTGTTGCCAATATATAGTAATGCCAAATTTGCATACATGTTGTGACCCAGCATTTCTATTCCTAGGTATGCACCCAACAGAAATATGTGTATAAGTTCACCAAAACACAGCAGGAGAATGTTCCTGGCAGTACTATTGGTAATTTTAAAAACTGGAAACAGCCCAAATTCCATCACCAGTAGAAAGGATAAACAGAATTTTGATGTATTTATACAGTGGAATACTATACATTAATGAGAATGAATACACAGAATAACAAATGAATATTATAGACATAATGTGGAGCCAAAGAAACCAGACACAGAAAAGTATACATTGTATGATTCCACTTATGTAAAACTCAAATGCAGGCAAAATTATTCTATGGTTTAAAAATCAGGACAATAGTATATTTTGGGAGGAAGTAGTAACTGGTAGGGGAATAGGGGAGGAGCTCTGGGTATTAGCAAGGTTGTTTCATGAGCTGAGTTCTGATTACACAGATGTACTCCATTTGTACAAAAGTATTGAGCTGTAAACATAATTTGTACAATTTTCTGTATATATATTTTAAGCAATTTCTAAAAACTGGTATGTTTCAATTCCCAGACTTCAAATCTAAGCATTTATTTTTTAATTTTAAACTGTTGCATGTATCACAAGGAAATGTAACTTCTAATATTAATTTCTTTTGGTATTTTAATATGGGGCTTACACCTTGTTCCTAAGTATTATAGTTCTGCTTTTCTGGTGTAGGATTTTGAACAGTTTTGAATATTAGGTTATTTTAATTAGTACAATTCAAACATATTCTGAAATGATTATTTAATTGGCTAATTGTAATCAGCTTTTCAAACACTGAGAGATACATAAGAGATAAAAATCTGGTAAAATAATTATTGTAGTCAGTAAGAGCCTTTAAAATTTTTTTTTATCTTAAGTGCAGGGGTTCATGTGCAGGTTTGTTACATAAGTAAACATGTGACATGGGTTTTTTTGGTATAGATTATATCATCACCCAGGTATTAAGCCTAGTACCCATTAGTGATTTTTCTGGTCCTTTCTCTCCTCCCTCCCTCCACCCTCCACTCTCCAATAGTCTCCACTGTGTGTTGTTCCCCCCTCTATGTGTCTGTGTGTTCTCATCATTTAGCTCCTACTTATAAGTGAGAACATGCAGTATTTGGTTTTCAGTTTCTGTGTTAGTTTGCTAAGGATAGTGACCTCCAGCTCCATCCATGTTCCTGCAAAGGACATGACCTCATTGTTTTTTTATGGCTGCATAGTATTCCATGGTGTACATTTACCACATTTTCTTTATCCAGTCTATCATTGATGGGGATTTAGGCTGATTCCATGTATTTGCTATTGTGAATAGTGCTACAGTGAACATACGTGTGCATGTGTCTTTAATAATAGAACAATTTATATTCCTTTGGGTATGTAACTAGTAATCGGATTGCTGGATTGAATGGTATTTCTCTCTTTAGGTCTTTGAGGAATGGCTACACTGTCTTCCACAATGATTGAACTAATTTACACTCCATCAGCAGTGTATAAGTGTTCCCTTTTCTTTACAACCTTGCCAGCACCTGTTACTTTTGACTTTTTAGTAATTGCCATTCTTACTTGTGTGAGATGGTATCTCATTGTGGTTTTGATTTGCATTTCTCTAATGATCAGTTATGTTGGCCACATATATGTCCTCTTTTGAAAAGTGTCTGTTCATATAGTAAGGGCTTTTTTAATGTACAAATGGAACATGGAATACTTAGGATTTGAAAGACAATTAATCAAATTGTTTTTGTTTTTTCTTAAATTTTGCAGTGTGTGATTAATAAAGTTTCACAAACAGAAGAAATAGACACAGATGTTGTTGTGAAGTAAGTATAAATATATAGGTTGGTGGTTATCAGTCAAAGATGATAGATGCAAATTAGAATAATTTGAAGTAGATTTCATTAAGGAATTATTTACTAAGGTGTGAGCAGGGTGTAGGAAAATCATAAGTGACAGTGCGGAACGAAGACAGTACTTAACAGAATTGAGGAGAAAGGTAGTTGAAAAAAAGCTGTGACCTTGAGTAGAGGGAAGCAGTCACCCTGAGGCAACCCTTGAAAGAGGCAGGAGAAGTAGGTACCTTTACTAGAGAGCTAGAGGAGTAGGTACCTTTACTCCTTCCAGTCTTTGTAAGGGCTCCTCATTGGCCAGGCCCACATATTAGTTTCCCAGAGCAGAGAGCAGGATGGAGAGGGACAGAACATAGATATGGAGAGGTGAAATGGAAGATAATTCATTACAGGGGCATAGCAAGTATTATGTTTAAATTTTTAGCTATATAATTAAAATTCAACTTTTAATTGGCTTTGAGAAGTTTGAGTTTATGATTTTGAATTGCCCATGTTTGTATTTTTTTTTGTTTTCACCCTAGAAATTCCTGTTCTTGGCCAGGCGCATTGACTCACACCTGTAATCCCAACACTTTGGGAGGCCGAGGTGGGAGAATTGCTTGAGCCCAAGAGTTCGAGACCACCCTGGGCAATAAAGTGAGACCCCCATCTCTACCAAAAACAAACATTAAAAAAATAAGTTGGGCATGGTGGCACATGCCTGTAGTCCTAGCTACTCAGGAGGCTAAGGTAGGAGGATGGTTTGAGCCTGGGAGGTCCAGGCTTCAGTGAGCCGTGATTGTGCCACTGCATTCCAGCCTGCAAAACAAAGTAAGATCCTGTCTCAAACAAAAAAGAGAAAAAAAGAAATATTCCTATTCTATTATTTTAAGAAGAATAGTGATAATATTTTATGACTGAATTTCTTGTTCATATGGATATTTAAATGCTTTTAACTGGCTTAGATATGAATAGCAATATGTACAACTGTGAAACTTTCTTGGGCCAAACTCACAGAATGGAGTATTAATTTCCACACTATTACCTAGGGAAAACTCAATTTCAGAATTAGTTGAAGCCAACTATAATAATCAGAGAATTGTTAGTGGTTGGAAAACATAAGTCATTGGGACACTATTAGAAGCTCCATGGACGTGGAGAGTCAGTTTTTCTTCTTCCCTAGGGAATTTTCTCCATATAAGTAGAGAACTTCCTGTATATCAAGTGTTGTAGTATCTTTTTAGAATAAACTCTTAGCTGAAGCTGCATTTATTAAAAATTTGGAGTAATAAGTCATTTTGGTACTATAAAATATCTTTGGGGGATGAATTATATTTTATATTACTTTTTTTCACCTTGAAGTTAATGATTTGTGTCAACTATCAAAATAATATTGGCTGCTGCTTACATGGTACTTTTAAAAATGTGTCATGCATTGTTCTAAGTTTTATTAACTCATATAATATTTACAACAACCATATAAGGTAGGTTCTGTCAGTTTCCTCATGTTAGATGAGAAAATTGGAGCATGGAGGGGTTAAGTCACTTGCCAGAGCCACATAGCTAGCAATTCCAATAAGCTGCTGCTATTTTAAACCAAGGCATTGTGTTGTGGTTCCAGTGCTCTTAACTACCATGCCATATTACTTCTCATATGGTGTTTTTGAAGTTGTAGTTAGAAAAGCAGATTATTAAATTTTGGGGAGAGATGTATGTTTCCATTTTTATTCCAGAGTATATCTTCACACTTATTTCTCTATGGTTTATTCATTCAGTGATCATAAAGCTTGTTCATATGAAATTGATATATGATATAGTTAACTTACCAGTCTTAAAAATATTTAAATAAGCCATAACTCTTTGGTAATTTACCTCTTCAACATTTTAGTTAGGTATCTAGATAAAATTGCATTTTATCACTAGATAGTATTTACTCTCATTTCTTCCAGTTTGTAGATGTTATATTGGCCCAGAGACAATCATTATTTTTGTTTGAATTATTTTTTTCTAGGCTTGCAGATCAGATGAGAATGTTGAATTTTCCCCAGTGGTTTGATCTGCTCAAGGATATTTTCTCTAAGTTTACAATTTTCCTACAGAGAGTGAAGGTAAGCTTATAAATTAGTTTGTCCAGAATATCCCTAAAATTAAGTCAGCTTTCTAGATACACAATATGTAAATAAAGACTCAAACTAGAATAAAACACAGTTTGTTTTTGTAATTTTTCTAAAGAGGCTTGGTTTTAAATAAAAATTTAGGTACCTCAGAGTTTGACAATTTTAAGAATTTAATAAGTTATAATTTTATAACTTAAAAAGAAATATGCTTACTTGACATTAAATATTATACAGTAATATTTCCTCTGGTGATTTTTTGTTCTCCTAGGTTGTCTAGAGGTACAATATTGTTAAACACCCCAAAACCACCCCAAACTACTAATTTTTCTATAAAGTCAATGTTGATATAATGGTGTTTTAAAATACATTGTTTATATTCAAATTACCTTGCTAATTTACTTTTTTTTTTGAGATGGAGTCTTGCTGTTACCCAGGCTGGAGTGCAGTGGCACAATCTTGGCTCACCGCAACTTCTGCCTCCCGGGTTCAAGTGATTCTTCTACCTCAGCCTCCCGAGTAGCTAGGATTATAGGCGTGTGCCACCACACCTGGCTAATTTTTGTATTTTTAGTAGAGATGGGATTTCACCATGTTGGCCAGGCTGGTCTCGAACTCCTGACCTCAAGTGATCTGCCCGCCTCTGCCTCCCAAAGTGCTGAGATTATAGGCGTGAGCCACTGCGCCTGGCTGCTAATATTCTTTATTTACATTTTTATTTCACTTTTTGGCACGAATCCAATCAAGCATCATGTGTTATATTTAATTATTTTGTCTCTTTAGTCAAGCCACTTAATTTTAAACCACTTAGTATAACAAAAAGAACAGGTCACGTATCATTTTACGGAAGATGTCAGACTCTAATACATACTGGTTTGAATCACCAACATGTCATAGTTTTGGTTTAAGAAGAATACAGGCTGGGCACGGTGGATTACACCTGTAATCCTATCACTGTGGGAGGCCAAGGCAAGAGGATCACTTGAGCTCAGGAGTTTGAGACCAGCTTGGGCAACATAATGAGACCTCATCTCTACAAAAAAAATTTTTTAAATTAGCCAAGCATAGTGATGCACACCTGTAGTCCCAGCTACTTGGGTGGCCAAGGTGGGATGATCACCTAACCCCAGCGGGTCAAGGCTGCAGTGAGGCATGATTGTGCCACTGTACTCCAGCCTGGCCAACAGAGCAGACTCTGTCTCAAAAAATGAAAAAAATAAAAAAAGAATACAATCATTAGGAATTACCATGTGTAACAGTTAAAAGGGACCATTTGTGAAATTAGATATTCTTTGAGTTGTCAAGTGTTAGCATTGTGTTTTATGTACTAGTTAACATCCCCAGCATCTCCTGAGTACCATGTTAAATAGTGCAGGGGACTTTGGTACTTGTGTATGACATGAATTTCCCTTTATTCACATTGGAGCAATGCTAAGTCACATGTGTAAGCTCTCCAATCAGGTTCACAAAAGTTTTATAGAGTGGGATTCACTGTGCTTAATTTAGACTGCTTCTAAAATGTTGACCCTACCTATTGATAGTGACAGACACAAACTTGTATCTATAGGTGTTCAATAACTAAACCATGTTTTCACTTCTTATATTCTGACCATGATCTCATCATCACCCACTTCAATTATTGCACGTCTAGATATATAGAACTCTTACATTGCATATTGTAGAATTGGCCAACTTTTTGCCAGTAATTTTTTAAAGTACAGTAAGTCCTCAATGTTATGGATAGGTCTTGGAAACTATGACTTTAAGTGAAACAACTTATACCAAAGCTATTTTTTTCACTCATCATTATAGTGAAACATTTCCTTCAATGTTTTTTTCAATAACATTGAAGGAAACAGTGTTATTAAAAAACCTGCTGTACATGGTTTCACTTAAAGTTACAGTCTCCCAGAACCTATCATCCAGATTAAGTGAGGATTTACTGTAGTTATTCCACTTTAAGGCTCTATGTAAGTTAAACTAAGTAGAGTTATTATTTTATGTATGTGCTATATGAAAAGTGATTTATTATAATTGTAATTTCTCATTTTCACATTTGGACCACTTAAACTAGTACTTATGTACAACATCTTTGCAGATGACATGAAATATGGCACTTTTTTCTGTGAAAAAAGTTTGTGATTCTATCAAGTATTATTTCACTGAAAAATAATGTTAATTACAAGCTGTTCATTTTTATTAAAGAATTTAAAAATAACTAAAAATTGGAAAGAACTCAGATGTCTAACAATAGAGAAATGGTAAAATAAATTATGCTTGACACATTCTTTACCATGGAATATTATGTACAGCCAAGGATTTTTAATGGTAGGAGAAAATACATGCATTATGATATTCAGTTAAAAATGGAAGATATAGGGCCAGGCACCATGGCTCATGCCTGTAATTCCAGCACTTTGGGAGGCCGAGGCGGGCAGATCACAAGGTCAAGAGATCGACACCATCCTGGCCAATATGGTGAAACCCTGTCTCTACTAAATACAAAAATTAGCTGGGTGTGGTGGTACATGTTTGTCCCAGCTACTTGGGAGGCTGAGGCAGGAGAATCACTTGAACCCGGGAGGTGGAGGTTGCAGTGAGCCAAGATCGTGCCGCTGTACTCCAGCCTGGCAACGGAGCAAGACTCCGTCTCAAAAAAAAAAAAAGGCAAGATATAGATGTACTTATATAGTGTGATCTCAGCTATGTCAAAAAAAATTTTTTAACCTTTTTATCTTCCGAGAACAAGGAGAAACTTTGGTTTTTTTTTGGTGGTTTTCTTTAGCTGGTCAGATTAGATGTCATTTAAATTTTTTGTTCTTTTCTATTTTCCCTGAATTTTCTACAAAGAGAAGTATTACTTTTATAATCAGAAAAACTTGTTTTGTTTTTTAATAGAATTTACCACATTACAGGAATAGACTATTTGAATTTCTTGTTTGATTACCAGGGTTAATAATTTACTTTCCTACATTGTTGCATTTATTTCTCAAAGATATATATATTGAGATATATCCAATCCTATATGTCACTTTAGTATTACACTTTTTTTTTTTTTTGAGATAGAGTTTCACTCTGTCGCCAGGCTGGAGTGCAGTGGCACAATCTCAGCTCACTTCAGTCTCCGCCTCCCAGGATCAAGTGATTATCTTGCCTCAGGCTCCTGAGTAGCTGGGATTACAGGCGCATGCCACCATGTCCAGCTAATTTTTGTGTTTTTAGTACAGATGGGTTTTCACCATGTTGGTCAGGATGATCTCAATCTCCTGACCTCGTGATCTACCCGCCTTGGCCTCCAAAAGTGCAGGGATATAGCATTATACTTTTTAAAAGAAATTAAAGGGTAAATTTTCAGCCAGAATATTTCAATAGTATTTTTATTTTGAATGGATAAATAATAAACTATTGGGATTTATAAATTTCATATTTGAGTAATTGTTAACAACTTGAGGATCTGTTGCTGTTATTTGTATTTTTTTAGTGTGTATTTTTTCTTTCTTTTTGGTCATGGTAAAAATAAACATAAAACATCATCTTAACTGTTTTTAAGTGCACAATTCAGTGGCATTAAGTTCATTTGCACTATTATGCTACTGTTAACATCCATCCACAGAACTCTTTTTATCTTGCAAAGCTGAAACTCTGTACCTATTACATAATAACTCTGGGCCTGGCGTGGTGGCTCATGCCTGTAATCCCAGCACTTTGGGAGGCTGAGGTGGGTGGATCACCTGAGGTCAGGAATTTGAGACCAGTTGGGCCAAAATGGTGAAACTCCGTCTCTACTAATAATACAAAAATCAGCTGGGCATGGTGTCTCATGCCTGTAATCCCAGCTATTCCGGAGGCTGAGGCAGGAGAATCGCTTGAACCCAGGAGGCGGAGGTTGCAGTGAGCCAAGATCACGCCACTGCACTCCAGCTTGGGCGACAAGAGCGAAACTTTGTCTCAAAATAATAATAATAACTCTGGCCAAGGTGGGGCTGAAAGTCCCAACCCTCTAATCCTGCCTTAGTCTTTCAGGTGACCAGCCTTCATCCTGTGGCTATGTAGGGGCCCTCAGCTATTTGTCATCTCTTTAGCATATGAAGACATTTTTACCACTCTGGAGATTCCAAGGCTGTATGCCAGGGAATGGGGACAAAGACCAAATATAGGGCTGACATAGTAGCTCATGCCTATAATCCCAACACCTTGAGAGACTGAGGCAGGAGGATCACTTGAGACCAGAGTTTGAGACCAGTCTGGGCAACCTAGGAAGATCCTGTCTGCACACACACACACAGCCACGCACACACAAGTCCTGGGCAAACCTAGCAAGATCCTGTCTAGACACACACACACACATACACACACACACCACACACACCACACACACACACACACACACACACACGTTTCCACTTTCTCCCATCCCCTGGCAACCACCATTCTACTTTCTGTCTCTATGAGTTTCACTCATAGAGCACTCATGCTGTGCACTGATTATTAGGTATTTCATATAAGTGGAATCATACAATATTTATCCTTTTGTGACTGGCTTATTTAATGTAGCTTATTGTCCTCAAGGTGCCATCTGTGTTGTAGCATGTTAGAATTTCCTTCCTTTTTAAGGCTGAGTAGTATGAATAATATTCCATTATATGTGTATCTACTACATTTTGCTTATCCATTCATTTGTCAATGGACATTTGTGTTGCCTTCACCTTTTGGCTGTTGAGAATAATACTGCCATGAACATGCATATGCAAATATCTCTCTGAGGTCCCCTTTTAGTTCTTATTTTTGTCAACCCCAGAATTGGAATTTCTGGATCATACAGTAATTCTATTTGTAATTTTCTGAGGAACCTTCACACTGTTCTCCATAGCAGCTGTACCATTTTACATTTCCACCAATAGTGCAGGGTTTCAGTTTTTCTGCATCCTTGCCAAAATTTGTTATTTTCTGGATTTTGTGAGACTAGCCATCCTAATGGGTATGAGGTGGTATTTCCCTGTAGGTTTAATTTACATTTTTCTAATGATGAGTGATGTTGAGCATCTTTTTTATGTGCTTATTGGGCACTTTTCTGTCTTTTTTGGAAAAATATTTTATTTGCCTATTATTTAATGGGGTGGTTTGGTTTTTTTGTTGTTGACTTGTAGAAGTTCTTTACATATTCTGGATATTAACCTTTTATCATATACATGATTTGCAAATATTTTCTCCCATTCTGTAGGTTGCCTTTTTACTCTGTTAATGGTGTCTTTTGATGCATAGAAGTTTTTCTATTTTGATGTAGTCCAATTTGTCTATTTTTTTGTTGTCGCCTGTGTTTTTCATTTCATATCCAAGAAATCAGTGCCAAATCCAGTGTCATGAAGCTTTTTTCCTGTATTTTCTTCTAAGAGTTTTATATTTTTAGAGCTTATATTTAGGCCTTTAATTGATTTTAGTTAGTTTTTATAGGTGGTATAAGATAGAGGTCTACTTTCATTCTTTAGCATGTGGATATTCAGTTTTCCCAGTATCATTTGTTGAAAAGACTGACCTTTCTGCATTGAATGGTCCTGCCACCCTTGTCAAAAAACATTTTACTATATCTGTGAGAGTTCATTTGTGGGCTCTCTGTGTTCTATATGTCACTCTTTATGCCAATACCACGCTGTTATGATTGCCGTAGTCTTGTAAGTTTTGAAATCAGGATTATAAGACTTCCATACTTCGTTCTTTACTATTGTATTTTGACTTTTTATTAAATTCTTGTTTATTGTTTGCACCCTATAGATTAGGCTAATTTTTATAGGTAAGAAAGATAACAGCCTTTAAATGCAGCTTACCTTCTTTTCAAGGAATTCTTAGCTTTTAAATTTCATTTTGTTATATGGATAAATAATCCTAGTCTGTCATTTCAGAATGACAATATCAGTTGTCATTATGGTTATCAATATGGCTACCAGATATTTCATTAGCTCCATTCTCAAGATTGGAAAATTATATTTGGCTTAGCTGTCCTGGTGTTTTTGAAACATGAACTTGTCTATAGACTGTGTTAATAGTTCAGAAAGTAAACCATGTATCTACTGTTGAAACTATTATGTATTTTAAAATCTTATTTTTTGGATACCAGTCTTCTGGCATTCTTAAGAATGGCTTTGGACTTGGAAAAAATAATCAGCAAATCTTTAAAAGTGTAGATACGGTGAAAACAGCAAAGAAGAATCCCTAGGAGAATACCTGATATACTTTATGTGGAAAATTTTAATAACTGTATAAGTGAAGATGTTATTAAAAGGAATGAAGTATTCAAATCAAACTAGTTTAAACAATACAAGGAATGTATTGGCTTTGAGAATTAAAAAAAAGTCCAAGACTAGGAAGGGCTTCATGCATGGTTTTGTCTTGGTTCTCAAGCTTAGTTTCTCTGTTTCCAATTCAGCTTTGCCTTTCTCTTTCCTCTTGGCTTCATCAGTTCTAGGTCTGCCACATTTGCCACAATTCTATGCCACCTAGAAGTTTTCTATTTTTTACTTAGAGTTTTTCTTCTTCAGTCACCAAATGAAATTCCTTTATTGATTAAGCCAAATATAGAATTTTTCACCTGGAGTTTTTCTTCTTCAGTCATCAAATGAAAGTCCTTGGCTTTCATTGATGGAACCAGTTTAGGTCACCTGTCCAGTCACTGTGATCAGGAAAATGCTGTGCACTAATTATTAGCTTAAGTCTGGATTTTCTTCTCATCTCTAAGCTAAACATTAGGCAAGGAGGTTGGGAGTACACTGAGTGGGCTATTTAGAACTGATACTTGAAGCTGGAAAGTAGGCTTATTTCTACCCAAATTACATGGCTGTTGTACCATGGGAAAAGTGATGTAGAATAGTTGTTGGATAGGTCTATCATGTCTTTTTATTTTAAAAAGTTAAGAAAGAAAATTAGCAAGACAGAAGAGGTAAGGAAAAAGACACAAAACAAGATGGGGGAACTAAGTATATCAAAGATTGGACAGCAGTGACGATTAAAGCAGCAGTAGTGGAGCAGCAAGTTTGTGACAATACAGAAGAAGTTAGTGAGCAATGAAGAAAGAAAAAAAATGCAGTATCCATAGTAGACACTTTGGTCCTAAAGCTCTTGAAGGCTCTATCTTCGGTATACTATATGGGCTATTGACACATTTAAAATGCTTTCAGTTCCAAATAACAGGAAACACAACTCAGAGTGTCTCAAACAGTTAAGAGGATTTATTAGCTCATATAACTAAAACAATACACAGAGGTAGGTCAGCCTTTAGGTGCTTCATAAAGAGGTTGTTGATGTCATCAAGCCTTGGCTTTATTTCTTTGCAATTCTCCCTTCTATGTACCGTACTAATAATTAAGCTCAGTTTGTGGCGGTTCCATGTACTAATTAGACTAGCTTAGATCCTTTTGTTGATTTTGGAGACCCGAAGTTAGAGTCTGCTTCACTAGAACCATGTAGATTCCAAAAAAACTAACCAAGCGTTTTGAGAAAGGGAGAAACAAATTGTAAGACTGCAACTGTGAATGTTAAAATAGGCAAGCAGTCCTTTATTTCTTAATTGTCCATAAAGACATTAGTTTACATAAATTTACTCTTCATTTGCCTAGCTTTCAATATTTATTGAGCACCTCCTATTTGCCAGGCACTATTCTAGGCATTAGGATTATAGTGTCATGGAATGGAGCTAACATTCTAATAGAAGGAGACCTAGAATAAACGAAGATAATTGTACATAATGATAAATTTTTGTTTTGTTTTGTTTTTTTACAAAAACTAGATAGTGGGATAGAGTTGCTGGGTGGAGAGTCAGGGAAGGCCTCTTTGAGGAAGTGACCACTGGTGCCAGAACCTCAGTGATGAGAAGGAAATATGTGCAAAGATCAAGGTGAAAAGCATTCCAGATAGAGGAAACAGCAGAGGCACTGAGGTGGGAACAATCCTGGAATGAGGGAAGAGTAGAAAGAAAACTAGAATGTCTGGAGAGTAGTGAATAAGTGAGAGAAGATACGAGAAAAGGAGAAAGAGAGGTAGGGGCTAGGCATGGTAAGTAACACAGATTCCTTTTCTTTTAGACAGGCGTATCAGTGTATATGATTCTCTGACGGGCAAGTTATGTTTAGTGTAATAACCTTTTTAAGAGGTCAGAGAAATATGCAACATATTTTAGGGAGATTTCCATTTTAAAAATTAGTTAAAATGTAGGAAGTTTATTTCTAAGCTTTAGTGAACCCATTTCTCCTGGCCAGTTCTTTTTCACGTCACTTTTCCTATGTAATAAAAGATCGGTAGAAATTCTGATATACATGACTTTGACTCATTTATGATTATAGATGTCCAAAATTACATGCACAGAATTCTCTTTTGGGAACTTCAGGTAAGAGATGTTTTACGTCCCTTAAAAGTGTGTCCTATTTTCTTGTAGGCAACATTAAATATCATTCACAGTGTTGTTCTCTCAGTTCTTGACAAAAACCAAAGGACTAGAGAATTGGAAGAGATTTCACAACAGAAGAATGCTGCAAAAGATAATTCACTGGACACAGAGGTGGCTTATTTAATCCATGAAGGCATGTTTATAAGTGATGCATTCGGTGAGGGTGAGCTAACACCTATAGCAATTGACACTACCTCTCAAAGAAATGCATCTCCAAATAGTGAGCCCTGCAGCAGTGATTCTGTATCCGAGCCAGAATGTACTACTGATTCTTCATCCAGCAAAGAGCACACATCATCATCTGCTATTCCAGGAGGTGTGGATATTATGTGAGTATAGTGGCTACTGCCAAATTGACAAGATTTTGAGTCATCTTATTAATGGATTCAGTAAGATTGATTATTCAGTTTATTGAAAAACCATGTAAATTTTAGAATTTAACAAAAATAAATTTTGTGAAACGTATCTCTATAAAAATGTATGAGAAGTAAGGAGGTGAGCATTGGAAGTAATGAAAATTATAGAGTTTTAAGATTGGAAAAGAACTTTAAAGACCATTTTATTAAATGCCCGCATTTCAGTGATAAGGTAATTGATGCCCAGAGAGCTTAGATGACTTACTTACAGTGACTAGTGGCAGAACATATACTGGAAACCAGGTCAGTTTTTGCTTTGGTCATTTTTCTTTCTTCTGTGTCACCTTTGTGATTTATATGTTGTGAAGATCTGTTTGATTTATAACTTTTGGTTTTTCAAAACATGAATTTCCAAATGGATCACATCTTTTCTTAAACCTTATTTTAAAAACTTCTTATTTTGAAATAATTTCAAATGTATAGAAAAGTTACCAGAATAGAATAAAAAACTCTCACATAACCTTCATCCAGATTCCCCAGGTGTTAATACTTTACCACATTGCACTCTGCCGCCCTCCCTCTTTTTCTCTTTCTGTCTCCTTTTATCTCTTATGTTAATATTTTTTTCTGAATCCTTTGACAGTAGGTTACAGACATGATGCACTATTATCCCTGGGTACCTGGTGTATATTTCCTAAACACAAGAACACACCTATATAACCTTAGTATACTGATTAAATACAAGGAAGCATTGATACAATAAATTATTAATATTACCATCTGATCCACAGATCCCATTTAAACAAAGTTTACCAATTGACCCAGTAATCTCTGTTATCAAAAAAAATAGAACCAATAAAATATTTCTGGTCCAAGAATATAGTTTGGATTTAGTTATTGTTAAGAATAACAATATTTTTATTATCTTTATATAAATCAACTCAGTACTTTATTATTTCTTTTCCTGTTTTTTTTTTTTTTTTTTATTATACTTTAAGTTCTGGGTTACAAGTGCAGAACATGCAGTTTTGTTACATAGGTATACACGTGCCATGGTGGTTTGCTGCACCCATCAACCCGTCACCTACATTAGGTATTTCTTCTAATGTTATCCCTCCCCTAGTCCTCCACCCCTCACAGGCCCCGGTGTGTGATGTTCCCCTCCCCGTGTCCATGTGTTCTCATTGTTCAGCTCCCACTTATGAGTGAGAACATGCAGTGTTTGGTTTTCTGATCTTATGATAGTTTGCTGAGAATGATGGTTTCCAGCTTCATCCATGTCCCTGCAAAGGACATGAACTCATCGGTTTTTATGGCTGTATAGTATTCCATGGTGTATATTTGCCACATTTTCTTAATCCAGTCTATCACTGATGGACTTTTGGGTTTGTTCCAAGTCTTTGCTATTGTGAATAGTGCCAAGTAAACATACGTGTGCATGTGTCTTCATCGTAGAATCATTTATAATCCTTTGGGTATATGCCCAGTAATGGGATGGCTGGGTCAAATGGTATTTCTAGTTCTAGATCCTTGAGGAATTGCCACACTGTCTTCCACAATGGTTGAACTAATTAACACTCCCACCAACAGTGTAAAAGCATTCCTGTTGCTCCGAATCCTCTCCAGCATCTGTTGTTTCCTGATTTTGTAATGATCGCCATTTTAAATGGAGTGAGATGGTATCTCACTGTGGTTTTGATTTGCATTTCTCTAATGACCAGTGATGATGAGCATTTTTTCATATGTCTGTTGGCCGCATAAATGTCTTCTTTTGAGAAGTGTCTGTTCATATCCTTTGCCCACTTTTTGATGGAGTTGTTTGCTTTTTTCTTGTAAATTTGTTTAAATTCTTTGTAGATTCTGGATATTAGCCCTTTGTCAGATGGGTAGATTGCAAAAATTTTCTCCCATTCTGTAGGTTGCCTGTTCACTCTGATGATAGTTTCTTTTGCTGTGCAGAAGCTCTTTAGTTTAATTAGATCCCATTTGTCAATTTTGGCTTTTGTTGCCATTGCTTTTGGTGTTTTAGATATGAAGTCTTTGCCCATGCCTATGTCCTGAATGGTATTGCCCAGGTTTTCTTCTAGGAGTTTTATGGTCCTAGGTCTTATGTTTAAGTCTTTGATCCATCTTGAGTTGATTTTTGTATATGGTGTAAGGAAGGGGTCCAGTTTCAGTTTTCTGCGTATGGCTAGCCAGTTTTCCCAACACCATTTATCAAATAGGAAATCTTTTCCCCATTGCTTGTATGTGTCAGGTTTGTCAAAGATCAGATGGTTGTAGATGTGTGGTATTATTTCTGAGGCCTCTGTTCTGTTCCATTGGTCTATATATCTGTTTTGGTACCAGTATCATGTTGTTTTGATTATTGTAGCCTTGTAGTATCGTTTGAAATCAGGTAGCGTGATGCCTCCAGCTTTGTTCTTCTTGCCCAGGATTGTCTTGGCTATGCGGGCTCTTTTTTGGTTCCATTAGTAGTTTTTTTCATTTCTGTGAAGAAAGTCACTGGTAGCTTGATGGGGACGGCATTGAATCTATAAATTACTTTGGGCAGTAAGGCCATTTTCACAATATTGATTCTTCTTATCCATGAGCACGGAATGTTTTTCCATTTGTTTGTGTCCTCTCTTATTTCCTTGAGCAGTGGTTTGTAGTTCTCCTTGAAGAGGTCCTTCACATCCCTTATAAGTTGGATTCCTAGGTATTTTATTCTCTTTGTAGCAATTGTGAATGGGAGTTTGCTCATGATTTGGCTCTCTGTTGGTCTGTTATTGGTGTATAGGAATGCTTGTGATTTTTGCACATTGATTTTGTATCCTGAGACTTTGCTGAAGTTGCTTATCAGCTTAAGGAGATTTTGGGCTGAGATGATGGGGTTTTCTAAATATACAGTCATGTCATCTACAAACAGAGACAATTTGACTTCCTCTTTTCCAAACTGAATACCCTTTATTTTTTTCTCTTGCCTGATTGCCCTGGCCAGAACTTCCAATACTATATTGAATAGGAGTGGTGAGAAAGGGCATCCTTGTGCCAGTTTTCAAAGGGAATGCTTCCAGTTTTTGCCTATTCAGTATTATATTGGCTGTGGGTTTGTCATAAATAGCTCTTATTATTTTGAGATAACGTTCCATCAATACCTAGTTTATTGAGAGTTTTTAGCATGAAAGGCTGTTGAATTTTTTCAAAGGCATTTTCTGCATCTATTGAGATAATCATGTGGTTTTTGTCATTGGTTCTGCTTATGTGATGGATTACATTTATTGATTTATGAATGTCGAACCAGCCTTGCATCCCAGGGATGAAGCTGACTTGATCATGGTGGATAAGCTTTTTGATGTGCTGCTGGATTCGGTTTGCCAGTATTTTATTGAGGTTTTCTCATCAGTATTCATCGGGATATTGGCCTAAAATTCTCTGTTTTTATTGTGTCTCTTCCAGGCTTTGGTATCAGGATGATGCTGGCCTCATAAAATGAGTTAGGGTGGATTCCCTCGTTTTCTATTGATTGGAATAGTTTCAGAAGGAATGGTACTAGCTCTTCCTTGTACCTCTGGTAGAATTCAGCTGTGAATCTGTCTGGTCCTGAACTTTTTTTGGTTGGTAGGCTATTAATTATTGCCTCAATTTCAGAACCTGTTACTGGTCTATTCAGAGATTCAACTTCCTCCTGGTTTAGTCTTGGGAGGGTGCATGTGTCCAGGAATTTATCCATTTCTTCTAGATTTTCTAGTTTATTTGCGTAGAGGTGTTTATAGTATTCTCTGATGGTAGTTTGTATTTCTGTGGGGTCGGTTGTGATATCCCCTTTATCATTTTTTATTGTGTCTATTTGATTCTTCTCTCTCTTCTTCTTTATTCGTCTTGCTAGTGATCTATCAATTTTGTTGATCTTTTCAAAAAACCAGCTCCTGGATTCATTGATTTTTTTTTTTGAGGGGTTTTTTAATGTCTCTGCCTCCTTCAGTTCTGCTCTGGTCTTAGTTATTTCTTGTCTTCTGCTAGCTTTTGAATTTGTTTGCTCTTGCTTCTCTAGTTCTTTTAATTGTGATGTTAGGTTGTTGATTTTAGATCTCTCCTGCTTTCTCTTGTGGGCATTTAGTGCTATAAATTTCCCTCTACACACTGCTTTAAATGTGTCCCAGAGATTCTGGTATGTTGTGTCTTTGTTCTCAGTGGTTTCAAAGAACATCTTTGTTTCTGCCTTCATTTCGTTATGTACCCAGTAGTCAGTCAGGAGCAGGTTGTTCAGTTTCCATGTAGTTGAGTGGTTTTGACTGAGATTCTTAATCCTGAGTTCTAATTTGATTGCAGTGTGGTCTGAGAGACAGTTTGTTGTGATTTCTGTTCTTTTACATTTGCTGAGGAGTGCTTTACTTCCAGTTATGTGGTCAATTTTAGAATAAGTGTAATGTGCTGAGAAGAATGTATATTCTGTTGATTCGGGGTGGAGAGTTCTGCAGATGTCTCTTAGGTCTGTTTGGTCCAGAGCTGAGTTCAATTCCTGGATATCCTTGTTAATTTTCTGTCGTGTTGATCTAATATTGACAGTGGGGTATTAACGTCTTCCATTATTATTGTGTGGGAGTCTAAGTCTCTTTGTAGGTGTCTAAGGACTTGCTTCATGAATCTGGGTGCTCCTGTATTGGGTGTATATATATTTAGGATAGTTAGTTCTTCTTGTTGAATTGATCCCTTTACCATTATATAATGGCCTTCTTTGTCTCTTTTGATTTTTGTTGGTTTAAAGTCTGTTTTATCAGAGACCAAGATTGCAACCCCTGCTTTTTTTTTTTTTTTTTTTGCTTTCCATTTGCTTGGTAGATCTTCCTCCATCTCTTTATTTTGAGCCTGTGTATGTCTTTGCATGTGAGATGGGTCTCCTGAATGTAGCACACCGATGGGTCTTGACTCTTTATCCAGTTTGCCAGTCTGTGTCTTTTAGTTGGGGCATTTAGCCCATTTACATTTAAGGTTAATATTGTTATGTGTGAATTTGATCCTGTCATTATGGTGCTAGCTGGTTATTTTGCCCGCTAATTGATGCAGTTTCTTCCTAGCATCGATGGTCTTTACAATTTGGCATGTTTTTGCAGTGGCTGGTCCCAGTTGTTCCTTTCCATGTTTAGTGCTTCCTTCAGGAGCTCTTTTAGGGCAGGCCTGGTGGTGACAAAATCTCTCAGCATTTGCTTGTTTTTAAAGGCTTTTATTTCTCCTTCACTTATGAAGCTTAGTTTGGCTGGATATGAAATTCTGGGTTGAAAATTCTTTAAGAATGTTGAATCTTGGCCCCCACTCTCTTCTGGCTTGTAAGATTTCTGCAGAGACATCCACTGTTAGTCTTATGGGCTTCCCTTTGTGAGTAACCTAACCTTTCTCTCTGGCTGCCCTTAACATTTTTTCCTTCATTTCAACCTTGGTGAATCTGACAATTATGTGTCTTGGGGTTGCTCTTCTCAAGAAGTATCTTTGTGGTGGTCTCTGTATTTTCTGAATGTGAATGTTGGCCTGCCTTGCTAGGTTGGGGAAGTTCTCCTGGATAATATCCTGAAGAGTGTTTTCTAACTTGGTTCCACTCTTCCCATCACTTTCAGGTACACCAATCAGACGTAGATTTGGTCTTTTCACATAGTCCCATATTTCTTGGAGGCTTTTTCATTTCTTTTCACTCTTTTTTCTGTAATCTTGTCTTCTTGCTTTATTTCACTAATTTGATCTTCAGTCACTGATACCCTTTCTTCCACTTGATCGAATCGGCTATTGAAGCTTGTGTATGCTTCACAAAGTTCTTGTACTATGGTTTTCAGCTCCATCAGGTCATTTAAGCTTTTCTCTAGACTGGTTAGTCTAGTTAGCCATTCATCTAATCTTTTTTCGAGGTTTTTAGCTTCCTTGCAATGGGCTGGAACATGCTCCTTTAGCTCGGAGAAATTTGTTATTATGGACCTTCTGAAGCCTACTTCTGTCAGCTGGTCAAACTCATTCTCTGTCCAGTTTTGTTCCCTTGCTGGCGAGGATTTGTGTTCCTTTGAAGGAGAAGAGGTATTCTGGCTTTTGGAGTCTTCCGCATTTCTACTCTGGTTTCTCCTCATCTTTTTGGTTTTACCTACCTTTGGTCTTTGATGTTGGTGACCTATCAATGGGATTTTGGTGTGGATGTCCTTTTTGTTGATGTCGATGCTATTACTTTGTTAATTTTCCTTCTAACAGTCACGTCCCTCAACTGCAGGTCTGTTGGAGTTTGCTGGAGGTCCACTCCAGACTGTTTGTCTGGGTATCACTAGCAGAGGCTGCAGAACAGCAAATATTGCTGCCTGATCCTTCCTCTGCAAGCTTTGTCACAGAGGGGCACCCGCCTGTATGAGGTGTCTGTCGGCCCCTACTGGGAGGTGTCTCCCAGTCAGGCTACATAGGGGTCAGGGATCCACTTGAGGAGGCAGTCTGTCTGTTATCAGAGCTTGAATGCTGTGCTGGGAGAACCACTGCTTTCTTCAGAGCTCTCAGGCAGGGAACGTTTAAGTCTGGAGAAGCTGTCTGCTGCCTTTTGTTCAGCTATGCCCTCCCCAGAGAGGTGGAATCCAGAGAGGCAGTAGGCATTGCTGAGCTGCTGTGCGCTCTGCCCAGTTTGAGCTTCCCTGCTGCTTTGTTTACACTCTGAGCACAGAACTGCCTACTCAAGCCTCAGCAGTGGCAGACGCCCCTCCCCCGACCAAGCTCTCACATCCCAGGTGGATCTCAGACTCCTGTGCTACCAGTGAGCAAGGCTCTATGGGTGTGGGACCTGCCGAGCCAGGCACGGGAGGGGATCTCCTTGTCTGCCTGTTACAAAGACCATAGGAAAAGCACAGTATTTGAGCAGGAGTGTACCACTTCTCCAGATACAGTCACTCATAGCTTCCCTTGGCTAGGAAAGGGAAATCCCCCAACCCCTTGCGTTTCCCTGGTGAGGCGACGCCCCGCCCTGCTTCAGCGCACCCTCCGTGGGCTGCACCCACTGTCCAGCCAGTCCCAATGAGATGAACCAGGTACCTCATTTGGAAACGCAGAAATTGCCCGTCTTCTGCGTCGATCTCGCTGGGAGCTGTAGACCAGAGCTGTTCCTATTCAGCCATCTTGGGAGCCACCAGTCAACTCAGTACTTTATGTAAATCAACTTATGGTCCTGGAGCTTATAAAGGTCACAGTTACAGCATAAAGTCAGCTATAACACTGCTCTTCAGTACAAACAAACCAAACCCTGAGCTATATATTAATAAAGTTTCTTCTGTGTTCAGGCTAATATTTTCACATTTACTAGTTAGGGTGCAGTCTAAAACTGCTATAAAAAGAGCTGTAAAAACTCTGTAGCTTAATGTAAAATTTTGTTTCTCTCATGTAACATTTCAGAGGTAGGAGATGGTCAGCTGAGAAGACAGTTCTACCATTCTCAGTGTATAGTTTCCATCTGTGTCTAAGGTGGCTGTTCTAGCTTTTAGCATTTCATTTTCATCCGTAGCAGCAGGAAGGAGAGGACAAAGGGCTGATACCTTGCTTACTTTGTCTTGCTTGTTAAACATTTTAACAACAGCCATGTAATTTGGGTAGAACTAAGCCCACCTTCCAGCTTCAAGTATCATTTGTATGCATCTTCCTCTCAGCCCTTTTATGATCCATTTGGAACTTAAGGCACATATGGGAAAATGTAGCAATTATAAAGTGCTCAGCTCAATTAACTAGCACAAAGTGAATGTGTTGGTATAATTGTCACCCACCTCAAGAACTATAACTTTACCAGCTCTTCAGAAGCCCCTCTTGCTGCTGTAATACTACACTACTCCTTCCCATAGGAAACCATTAAAACAATTGGTTTTTCCAGTTTTTAAACTTTATTTTAATGGAATAATATATTTGCTCTTTTGTCTCTGATTTCTTTCGTTCAGCATTACAGTTGTGATATCTATCCAGGTTGTTGCATGTAGCAGTGATTTTATTTGTTGTGTATAAATAATCCATTTTATGATACACCACAATGAATGTATGTATTTTACTTTTGATAAGATTTGGGTTATTTTCATTTTGGATTGTCATGAACATTCTTCTAGATACCTTTGGTGCACATGTTACAGTTATTTCTGTTGAATATATACCTGGAAACAAAGTATGTGAATGGTCAGTTTAGCTAATGCCAAACAATTTCTCAAAGTGGTTGTACTCATTTACGCTCCCCTCAGAAGTGTGGAACAGTTTGTGTCACTCCACATCTTCCTTCACTGTTAATATTGTCAGTCTTTTACATGTTAGCCATTCTGTTGGGTATGTCACAAGTGTAGTAATTTTATTTCCCTGATGATTGGTAGGAGAGCACCTTTTCATACATTCATTGGCTTCTGGGATATCCTCTTCTATGAAGTGCCTATTCAAGGCCTTTACCCATTTTTCTGTTGGTTTGTCTTCTTGATCTGTGAAGGTTCTTTATATTATGTCAGCACAAGCCTTTTGCCAGTTGTCCATATTGCAGATATCTTCTCCCACTTTCTGTATTGACTTTTCACTCTTATTGGGTTTTTTGGTGAACAAAAGTTCTTAATATAATTCTATGATTCATTACTTTCCTTTATGATTTATGCTTCTTTGTGTCCTGTTTAAGAAATCTTTCCCTACCTTAAAGACTTGAAGATATTTTCTGATTACTGTCTTTTTCACATTAAGACCTACAGTCCATCTAGAATTGATTTTTGTGTTTAGTATGAGGGTTAAGATTTTTTTCCCATAAGAATATGTCTTTGACCTTGCACCATTTATTGACAAGGTGCTCTTATAATGTCACTCTTGCCGTAAATCAGATATTCAGATAGGTGTATCTGTTTCTGGACTCTATTTCGTTCATTTTTCTGTCTTTACACTAATAGCATTAAATAAAATTGTCATAGTTACTGTAGTTACTATAGCTTTTGTTTTCTTAAACAATTAGTTTGTAGAGATGGGGTCTTACTATGTTGCCCAGGCTGGTCACTCGTGGCCTCAAGTGATCCTCCTGTCTCAACCTCCCAGAGTGCTAGACGTGAACCACCATGCCCAGCAACTGTAGCTTTTTAATCCATATTAATATCTGGGAGAGTAATTTCTCCTACTTTTTCTTCTTTAGGATTGCCTCAACTCTTCTTGGTCTTTTACAAATCCATATACATTTTAGATTTGTTAGTTCTGTGTTACCTTCACATAGATTTGTTTATATTTTATTCTTTCTTTTTAAAAACAAGCACAATCCAGAATTTGCACTTATTACTTCCACTTACATCCTGGTGGCCAGCATAATTACATGACTATGTCTAGCTATAAGGGAAGCTTGAGAAATAAGTCTTTAGCTTGTGAACTATTTGCCCAGCTAGAGCTGTCATTGTGGCAAAAGAGAGAACATATACTGAAAGATAGTTAGCTTTCTGCCACACCATTTGAGATCCTTTCAAACTGGATGCAGTCTCACAGTTTTTATCCTTCCTCTCCTACCTCCATTGTGGCTCACTTTATACATTGAACCTTCTCTGGCTTTCCCCAATCACATCCTCTGACAGCATGAAGCATAGGTTCTGTAGATGGTTCTTTGTATGTTCAGTAGGCACATAAATGTCTGGGAACTACCTAACCCAAAGGGGCAATGAATTGAGTATATTTATATGTGTGAGTCTAACTAGTTCTTTCATACAAGGGCTGTGACTTTCCTGTAGCAAGTGTTTTTGCGGTATATAATTGAATCACTGATATAGAACATGCAAAAATACGTCTTGATGTTTTAACTTTGTTAGTGGTAGATCTTCCCTATTTTCTTACTTCAAAATAACCTGCAATTTTGTAAGTTTATTGCAATGCAAATATGGCACAAAATAGGAAATACTTTTCTAGGCAGGAAATAGGAAAAGAAAAACAATGGAAAATATTAGAGTTGCAGAGCATAATGTCCTCAAGTTTCATCCATGTTGAAGCGTATATCAAAATTTTCTTCCTTTTTAAGGCTGAATAATATTCCATTCACATGTATGTGATATATACATACAAGATGTATATGTATATATCACATTTTGTTTATCTGTTCATCCATTAGTGGACACTTGGGTTGCTTCCACATCTTGGCTATTTTGAATAGTGCTGTTATGAACTTGAGTGTACATATAAATCCTAGAGATCTTACTTTCAGTTATTTTGGATATATACCCAGAAGTAGAATTGCTGGATTATGTTTGAGTTCGTTTGCTTTTTTCCTGTTGACATGAAAGTTAGAGATCTAACTGAAGTTAAAAAATAATTTTTTTTCTTTTTTTAATTTTATTTTATTTTATTTTTTAAATTTTATTATTATACTTCAGGTTTTAGGGTACATGTGCACAATGTGCAGGTTTGTTACATATGTATTCATGTGCCATGTTGGTTTGCTGCACCCATTAACTTGTCATTTAACATTAGGTATATCTCCTAATGCTGTCCCTCCCCCTTGCCCCCAACCCACCACAGTCCCCGGAGTGTGATGTTCCCCTTCCTGTGTCCATGAGTTCTCATTGTTCAATTCCCACCTATGAGTGAGAACATGTGGTGTTTGGTTGTTTGTCCTTGCAATAATTTACTGAGAATGATGTTTTCCAGTTTCATCCATGTCCCTACAAAGGACATGAACTCATCGTTTTTTATGGCTGCATAGTATTCCATGGTGTATATGTGCCACATTTTCTTAATCCAGTCTATCATTGTTGGACATTTGGGTTGGTTCCAACTCTTTGCTATTGTGAATAGTGCCGCAACAAACATACGTGTGCATGTGTCTTTATAGCAGCATGATTTATAGTCCTTTGGGTACATACCCAGTAATGGGATGGCTGGGTCAAATGGTATTTCTAGTTCTAGATCCCTGAAGAATCACTACACTGACTTCCACAATGGTTGAACTAGTTTACAGTCCCACCAACAGTGTAAAAGTGTTCCTATTTCTCCACATCCTCTCCAGCACCTGTTGTTTCCTGACTTTTTAATGATGGCCATTCTAACTGGTGTGAGATGGTATCTCATTGTGGTTTTGATTTACATTTCTCTGATGGCCAGTGATGATGAGCATTTTTTCATATGTTTTTTGGCTGCATAAATGTCTTCTTTTGAGAAGTGTCTGTTCATGTCCTTTGCCCACTTTTTGATGGGGTTGTTTGTTTTTTTCTTGTAAATTTGTTTGAGTTCATTGTAGATTCTGGATATTAGCCCTTTGTCAGATGAGTAGGTTGCAAAAATTTTCTCCCATTCTCTAGGTTGTCTGTTCACTCTGATGGTAGTTTCTTTTGCTGTGCAGAAGCTCTTTAGTTTAATTAGATCCCATTTGTCAATTTTGGCTTTTGTTGCCATTGCTTTTGGTGTTTTAGACATGAAGTCCTTGCCCACCCCTATGTCCTGAATGGTATTGCCTAGGTTTTCTTCTAGGGTTTTTATGGTTTTAGGTCTAACATGTAAGTCTTTAATCCATCTTGAATTAATTTTTGTATAAGGTGTAAGGAAGGGATCCAGTTTCAGCTTTCTACATATGGCTAGCCAATATTCCCAGCACCATTTATTAAATAGGGAATCCTTTCCCCATTTCTTGTTTTTGTCAGGTTTGTCAAAGATCAGATAGTTGTAGATATGCGGCATTATTTCTGAGGGCTCTGTTCTGTTCCATTGATCTATGTCTCTGTTGTGGTACCAGTACCATGCTGTTTTGGTTACTGTAGCCTTGTAGTATAGTTTGAAGTCAGGTAGCGTGATGCCTCCAGCTTTGTTCTTTTGGCTTAGGATTGACTTGGCGATGCGGGCTCTTTTTTGGTTCCATATGAACTTTAAAGTAGTTTTTTCCAATTGTGTGAAGAAAGTCATTGGTAGCTTGATGGGGATGGCATTGAATCTATAAATTACCTTGGGCAGTATGGCCATTTTCACGATATTGATTCTTCCTACCCATGAGCATGGAATGTTCTTCCATTTGTTTGTATCCTCTTTTATTTCATTGAGCAGTGGTTTGTAGTTCTCCTTGAAGAGGTCCTTCACATCCCTTGTAAGTTGGATTCCTAGGTATTTTATTCTCTTTGAAGCAATTGTGAATGGGAGTTCACTCATGATTTGGCTCTCTGTTTGTCTGTGATTGGTGTACAAGAATGCTTGTGATTTTTGTACACTGATTTTGTATCCTGAGACTTTGCTGAAGTTGCTAATCAGCTTAAGGAGATTTTCGGCTGAAACAGTGGGGTTTTCTAGATATACAATCATGTCATCTGCAAACAGGGACAATTAGACTTCCTCTTTTCCTAATTGAATACCCTTTATTTCCTTCTCCTGCCTGATTGCCTTGGCCAGAACTTCCAGCACTATGTTGAATAGGAGTGGTGAGAGAGGGCATCCCTGTCTTGTGCCAGTTTTCAAAGGGAATGCTTCCAGTATTTGCCCATTCAGTATGATATTGGCTGTGGGTTTGTCCTCGCTCCTTCACCCAGGCTGGAGTGCAGTGGTGCGATCGCGGCTCACTGCAAGCTCTACCTACTGGGTTCACACCATTCTCCTGCCTCAGCCTCCCAAGTAGCTGGGACTACAGGTGCCCGCCACCACGCCCGGCTAATTTTTTTGTGTTTTTAGTAGAGACGGGGTTTCACCATGTGTTAGCTAGGATGGTCTCGGCCTCCTGACCTCATGATCTGCCCGCCTCGGCCTTCCGAAGTGCTGGAATTACAGGCGTGAGCCACCATGCCCCGGCCCCAAAAAATCTTTTTAAAAGCAGAATTACAATGAATGAAATTATTTTAAAAAACTAACTTTGGGCTTTTTGGATTAATTCACTCTTTTTTTTTTTTTAAGGACTTGAGTTGTTTTTATTTGCTATTTTCTGTTTATATTTTTGTGAATTGGTAGCATATTGCCAAGAGTTTCAAATTCCTTAATCATTCTGTTACATGGGGGAAATTTTAAGTAATGTTTCAGGAATTAAAAATTTACTTCAGTAGTAAAGTTGACTTTGAAATTTAAGCAAGAATTTTGCAGGTATTCTGTTTTGAAATACTACTAGACTGTTTATATAGAAATGTCGGAGTAGAGGAAGCTTACTCGATTAGAAGTAGACTAATTCTAGGTTCTAGTTCTGCTCTCTTAGTATTGTAACCTTGGATAGGTCACTTTAACTTTCTAAGATTCAGTGTTCTCCTCCATAGGTGGTTATTTATCTACCTACCTCAGAGTGTGAGAATGAAACAAGATAATGTTTCTGAGAGTACTTTAAGAATATTAATTCCTCTGTTATTTTGAAGCATTAGGAAACAAATTTGGTGATATTATGATTTTGAAGGCTAGCAGGTAATAACCTTCTTTAATACCATAACCAATTAGAATGGTAGTTTGCCTCAAAGTAATATACAGCAGAGCCTCTTTGTAGTATTTTTGAAAAGTATTTTAATTCAACTGAAAGAGAGAAAAATGAGGTTAAGGTACTTCACTTGGCTCATGGTAACCCTAAACTGAACTGATGGCATGGAATCATTGGTCTTTATATATGCCCCTGGGGGAAAATGTTTAAAAATAGAAAGTTTTACATTTCCCCTCAAAATTGAAAAAAAGTACATTATGTCTTATAAATACTCCTCTTTGAGTTTAGGTTCCTTGAAAGCAGCAACCTATTATATTCCCTCTAGTGCCTAGCGCTTAAGCACAGTAAATGCTTAGTAAATATTAGTTCAATTGAACTGAATATTTATACTCATTCATAATTATAAGTAAAAAGAGAGCCTGTTTGTCATGAAATAACATTCCTTCCCTCTTCTTGCTTCCACTGTATCATCCTAGTTGCCTATGCACAACTGTCCCCTGACATAGCTACTACCTTGTACCTAACCTAAAAATTTAATTTTGCTATACTTTCTGCAGACTTTTCAATCGGAGTCTGAACGAAGTGTTGAAAATACTGCAGTGGAGAATGAAAATTCTTATTTAAGGTTATGATAAAATACATTTGTGGATGGGCACAGTGGCTCACACTTGTAATCCTAGCACTTTGGGAGGCCGAGCTGGGAGGATTGCTTGAGGCCAGGGATATTTGAGACCACCCTGGGCATTGTAGCAAGACTCTGTCTCTACAAAAAATTTGCAAAAAAGATTAGCCAGGTGTGGTGGTGCACACCTGTCGTCTTAGCTACTTGGGAGGCTGAGGTAGGGGGTTCGCTTGAGGCTAGGATTTTGAGGTTTCCGTGAGCTCTGAATGTGCCACTGCACTCCAGCCTAGGTGACAGAGCAAGACCCTGTCTCAACACAAACAATAATATAGATAATAGTTGTATTATCTGAGCATGTTTAATGTGTCCCTGTAAAAACTATAAGATATTTGGTACATCATAGAATTTTTATTCAAATGTGAATTTTACAGCTTTTTCATCCTTTTTATTGATAGGTCACCTATGGAGAATACTATGTTTACAACTTTCCCTGACTAAATCTTACTTTGTCATTTTCAGGGTCAGTGAAGACATGAAATTAACTGACTCAGAGCTAGGAAAGCTGGCAAATAATATCCAGGAATTATTATATAGTGCCTCAGATATATGCCATGATCGAGCTGTCAAATTTCTCATGTCAAGAGCAAAGGTAGTTATTTTCATAAAGCTTTATATATTTTATACATAATAATTTTGAAGATCTGGAATTATGTCTTTGCTTCCTATGTTCCCCATAATGCATATTATATTTTTAACATTTAATAAAGTCAGTGTTACCACCGATGTGGTCTACTAGGGAGATGTTGAGATATAAAGTAATCTAAATAAATAGGAATTATTAAAGCATTATTTTCAGATAAATGGTTAAATGACTTATTTTGAAATATGTTAATAACTAATTTGAAATTAATGTTGTTTTACATATATAATACGTGTATATATGTATACCTAAATATATGTAGTTAAGTTTATAATAAAACTCCAACACTGTGAAAATTTTATAGTATGACCTAAATTCATTTGAACTACTATATTAGTTATAAAGGGATAAGAATCAAATTTGGACCTCTTAAGCATTTCGTGCTCAATTTCTGGGTCTGAATGAAGTATTGGGAAATATTATTAAAATAAAAAATATATATATTATAATAATTGTTAAACTAGGTTTCATAACTCAGTTTGGTGTTACACTAACTCTCATGATTTTTGTATTAAAATTTAGGATGGTTTTCTTGAGAAGCTAAATTCCATGGAATTCATAACACTTTCTAGATTAATGGAAACATTCATTTTAGACACCGAACGGATCTGTGGAAGAAAAAGCACGTCATTACTTGGAGCACTTCAGAGCCAAGCTATTAAGTTTGTAAACAGGTTTCATGAAGAGAGAAAAACCAAGCTCAGGTATTATCACCACGTCCATTCTGTTGTTTGATTTTTTCATTTTTCTTTGAGAAACACAGTTATATTTAAAAGAGGAAACTTAATTGGCCAGTGAGAATGCCTGATAAAGGTTTTTTTAATTAAAGGCAGATTGTGGAATTAAAATCACATTTCTTGGCTTTTCAAAGCAGAGTTAGAATGTTTACTTCTATTAAAGTACTTATCAGGAAGATCCTCAGTAAGTTGGCTTTTTTTCCCACTCAAAGTTAAGTAAATTGTTTCGTCATTCTTTTTGTTTAGGCTGAGATATAAAAAGGGAACTATTTTCTAAGTATTGATCCTGCTTGTTAAAGTGTTCAGCACTTTTTAAGTCTTATGTTCTCACTCAGCTCTTCTTCCTTTTCTTTTAAACCAAGGAAGATGGTATTGAAATGTTAAAGTTTATGTTCTTTTCTCTTTACTGTGGACTAGCCTCCTCTTAGACAATGAGCGCTGGAAGCAAGCAGATGTTCCTGCAGAATTTCAGGATCTTGTTGATTCTCTATCAGATGGGAAGATTGCTTTACCTGAAAAAAAATCAGGTGGTATGTGTATTCATTCACACATTCTCTTTCAATTTTATGTTGTTTATTTATTTTGTATTAATGCTTAATATTTCTTTAGTTGACAATGCCTATTTCAAAGCTAGAACCAATATTTCCAGCTTAGTAAATACTTGACAGGAAAACTATGGTAATTTATAATAATTATTTCAAATATTTATTGCGTGTTATAACCATATGCCAGACACTGGACCATGTTCTTTACATACATTACTCCAGTTGATTCTCACAACGATCTGTGATACGGGTACTGCTGTTACTTTGTGTAACAGTGAGGAGGCTTGAGGCTCAGAAGGGTTAAGGAATTTTTATACAGACGATGAGTTGGGATTTGAAACCAGCTTTATATAATTTCATAGCTATGTTCTTAGCTACTATACCATATTGTTTACATACATGTATTGAGTAAGCACTAGTTAGCTTCTACTTTGTGTCCTATATTGAGACAGAATTGAGACAGAGATAACAGCTATAATTCTGCTTTAAAGAGGCTAAGTCTAATGAACAAAACCAAAAAATACATAAGCAATCAAAAGTAATGTAGTTACATGATAGTGAAAACCCAAATGTAAAGAAAGAAAACCATGAAGGAGACAAAAAAGGAAGAACCAGAGAGGCAGGGAGAAATCTAGAACTTAGAAGTAAAATGATGAGAGAGTTTTCATGTGGAAGAGATGGCTGGGAAATATTTTTGTACCCTAGTTCAGGTGGAGTCATCATCTGATAATAATGTAAATTTATTTATAGCAATCCTATAAGATTTACAATTATGAAATTCTTGAGTATTTCTAATAGAGAAGGTAGTTGCACTATTTCAAATTTTATGTGTTTAATCAAAGTTTTACATTTCTACACAGAAATATTTTTAAATTGTATACTTCACATTCGCACAAAATGCAACTAGACTACAAGAGAAAGACTTGAGTAAAACACAAACAGTAACCATTAGTCTGATACACAGATCATTTGCAATCTCAGTAATTCAGTGGAGTGATAGTCAAATTGCAGTTCAGTGCTTAGTAACTGGAAAAGTGAGGAAGGGTAGACAAGTATAGCCTACTTTTTCAACAGATTTGGCTGTGCAGGAAAAGTGAGTGATGAAATAGTAGCTAAAGAAGTTAGAGAGGGTGATTTACGGGGCAAGGTGCATGGAATCGAATCCAGAGTTTGAGAGAAAGGCTACTACTTCTGCCCCTGTGACAAGGGGAAGAGGGTTAAGGACAAGTATAAAATAGATGAGTTGATGTAGGGCAGAGAGAAGAATTGAAGGAATTAAGTAAATTTTTGTCATATGTCAGTTTTTAATAGGTAATAGTGTTGGGTGGTGGAGTTTTCTAATTGATTGTATGATATTGGTACAACTAAAGCATTCAAGTAGCAAGAGCTGATGGAAAAATAAAACACTCTGACCACTCTAAATCACTAGTTTAAAATTATAAGACTTATCACTCATCTAGTCTTTCAAGCTGTATTTAATTGACTTCCCTCTATGTGAGGTACTGTGCTAGATGACTAGGATATGTTTTTTGTCCCTGAACAGCTCATGATCTTTTGATTCCACTGTTAAGCAAACAGAATGATTTCTGAATTAAAATCATAAATGTGGAATAATTGAATTAATCGTGTATTTTATTTCAAACATGAACTATTTATTTTCACTTCTTTGGAGGATATTGATGGTAGGAGGTTTCTCTTACATACCTTGCTTCTGTCTCAGTCTTTTTTTTCCTCTCTGAATAGCATAGGTGTATGCTATTAGAAGTCCATTAACATTTTACTAGTTCTTTTCAAGTTAAGGATCCTGGATTATTACCCATTTGTCCATGATACATTAATTGGGTTACTATCCACTCAGCTAGGCATTGGGGAAATGAAGGTTAATGGATAGCAGCTAATATTAATTGAGTGTTTACTTACACTGTTTTGTTCTAAGTATTTTACATGTGTTATCTCATTTACAGGTCCATGAGCTAGACATTATTAGTATTCCTATTTTACAAATTTAGAAACTAAGGCACAAAGAGGTTAAGCAACTTGCCTAAGGTTACATAGCTAGGAAGTGGTAGAGCTGGGATTTCAATCCCGGCAGACTGACTTTAGGGCCATTTCTCTTTTCTACGATGCTATGTCACTTCTCTGTATTACAGAGTGACACATATTTCTTTAGTAGTTGAGTCAACTATTTAAAACACAATATTACAGAGAAGTGATGAAGACACAGTCCTTAACCTCAAAAAATATATGTCTGACATACATAGTAAACTGTGATTGGAATATATATAGCTCTCAAATAGTCAAATATATTTACAAATCCCAAAGGGATTTGAAGCTTAGGGAAGCATAATGAGTTGCCCATGATAATCTAATCAATTTGGCGCATCCAGGATAAAATCCAGTCCACTGTTCTTTTCACCTCAATATGCTGAATTTTGTTTAAAGAAATATCACATGCTGAAAATAAAGTAACTTCTGGGTTGAAGTATTAAAAATTAAATATATAATCTGTCAAATTTAGAAATTAACTTGTATTCTATAATGATAATAGTAAAGACAACCAATTTAAATGCTAGTTCTGCCTTTCCAAAACTAATAACTTTTTTTAAAAAACTATCTGCTGATCATTTACCTCGTGCCAGCCCTAAGGGATAGGCAGTTTGTGATAATTATTTCTACCATTAACAACAACCCTGAAATAGATACAGATAGTGATACTCAAAGAGGTTAAATAATTGCCCCAAAGTCATGTATCCAGTAATTGGTAGTACTGGTACTCAAATCCAAATCTCTCCAACTTCCAGTATACTTTATTTACTGTGTGCCAAATAGTTTCCCAGGAAGTAGATGTTTATTTTCAGAAATGAGAGTTTTAGGCCTTAAACAGGAATTATCTTCTTCAGCTTTTTCTCTATTTTGTTTCATGTGGTACTCTTGTCTGTCTTGTTTATTTGCTTTACTCTGTAGCCACAGAAGAAAGGAAACCAGCTGAAGTTCTTATTGTCGAGGGACAACAGTATGCAGTTGTTGGGTGAGTGACACATATTTCTTTAGTAGTTGAGTCAACTATTTAAAACACAAGTCTTCTAAGTCTCTCTCGAAGTGAATTGGAAATTTTGGATTAACAATTTTAACAATGTTAAATTTGGATTAACTATTAAAATAGTTAATCCTGCAAAGAACTTAAAGGAAACTTTATGGATTTCTTTATCTTCTCTCTTCTGTAGCATGCATTATTAAGGACTACACTGGCTTAACACAAAAAGCTTGATTTTTCTCATATAACAAGAAATCTAGACAACCCAAGAGTAATTGTAGTGGATCCATGATATTATTACTATCCCAGGCTCTTTCTATCTTTTCTTCTGTTGCTTTCTTAGAGTGTATTATAGCATAGTAGTTTAAGTTATGAACTCTGGAACCCACACAATGTGGAAAATAGTACTATACACAGAATTACTGTGAAAATTAAGTAATTCATGTAAAGCATTTAGCACAGGTCTAGCACCTAATAAGTTGATAGTTATTGGTAGTTATTCTCATTGGCATCATTTGATTCACTAGATGTTTTACCAATAAAAGTATCTCAAATTCAAGTTAACTAAGAAGCATACAAATTCCATCTTTTTTTGTCTAGTACTATGTCTTAAATTGGTAATTAAAATATATCTTCATATTCTTTAACAGTACTTCACAGCTTAAGTGTTTTCATATATATGTGATCTCATTTGATCTTTATAACTACATTGTAAAATAAAGATATTGGGGATTATTATTTCCTTTCTCCACTATGAGAATTGAAGCTTTAGAAGATTAAGTGGTTCAAGTGACCCAGATGGAGTCAGAATTAGAATCTAGGTCTAACTCCCAATATCTAGCCCAGCATTCTTTTTCACTTTTCTTCTTGTCACTGTGTAAGTGTTTTTTGAAATGGCCACCCCCTCCAGGAAGAATGTAATTCTATGTCCCTCAATCATGGCACTTACCGTAGTATAATAGAATTATTTATTTATATATATGTCTTCTAATTTGACTCTGAATTCCTCAAAGGTGGAGATGAGGTCTTACCGTTTTTATTTTTCTTGGCACCATAATAAGCACTCAAAAAGTATGTATAGAATTAATCGTTTTTCTGTATCTGTATTCAAATACCCGAAGTCCACACATTCTAAACTAAAGCCTCCATTCTTTTCTGTTCTGGAGTCCTTCCCTGTTTCTGGTAGGGAAAGCTTTCTTCAGTCTTCCTGTAATCCCATCCCTTCAATCTAATTATGATTTCCCTCCTTAACTATGGTTATCTGATCACTCTTCACTGCTTGATGGATGTGGTCCCCTCTGGCCATCTTGCTTTTGGCTCTTTAGGCAAAGAGTCTGTTGCCAAAAAACTAAATTCCCTGGCTAAAGGAGAACTATTACAACTTCTGAGAAAAAATTACAAAAGATAAGCAATGGACTCATGCTCATTTAGGCAGACTCTAGGAGAAATAAGCATAGAGAGCAGTATGCATATATGGTCTGTTATAAAGGCTAGACACCATCTTTCTTGGATCATTAGTTCCTGATATCCTTCAGGCTCTTATAAATCCTTATTTTACATAGATCTTACTTCTGAGCATCTCATTGAGCTTAGATATCCTATGATGAATGGCTTTCTCCTTAATTTCAATCGTCTTTAACCTCCCAGTAGTGTGTCTTTTCAATGTGTGATTTGTCCTACTATGGAGGTGATAACTTTAACTTTATCATCTTTGGAAAACTTTTTTTTTTTTTTTTGAGACGGAGCTTCGCTTTTGTTGCCCAGGCTGGAGTGCCATGGCATGATCTCAGTTCACCGCAACTTCCGGCTCCCAGGTTCAAGCGATTCTCCTGCCTCAGCCTCCTGAGTAGCTGGGATTACAGATGTGCAGCACCACGCCCAGCTAATTTTGAATTTTTAATAGAGACAGGGTTTCTCCATTGTCAGGCTGGTCTCGAACTCCCGACCTCCAGTGATCCGCCTGCCTTGGCCTCCCAAAGTGCTGGGATTACAGGTGTGAGCCACTGCGCCTGGCCAGAGAACCTTTTGTGACCTGCCAATAAAATTCTTAGGAGACATGTTTTCCTTAGAAGCCATTATAGATTTTTTTTTTTTCCATCTCACTAAGAAAATCTGGACTAGGTTTTCTTCATCAATTCATTAATTATGATGGAGGACCTACTATGTTGGTAATCAGAAACACTGGATAGGCTTTTTGTCAGTGTTTCTGAATTGGCTAAGGAATGCAGTACCTGTCTTACTGAAGCGACTCCCTTACTTAATAAGAATGCCATACAGAGAGTATTATGCCTGTTGTGCAGAATTTGAGGAGCCACTCATTCTCAGTGTTGTGCAAGCTGATCCTGTAATTGCACAGAGTAAGTGCCTCTTTAAATTTTGCATTCTAGACACCTCTCTTGTCTTGTGTTAGTCATGAAGCTGCTGTACTAGTAGGTAAAACACATACTTCAACAGTTACCAAGATCATTATATTCTCAGAGATCCTTTGTGCCATTAAGTAATTTGATTTGTATATGCCAAATCACTCTGATTTTTCTTGTTTGATTTCCTATTGGGCCATTTTTCTTTTCTTGTAGAACCGTATTGCTGTTAATAAGAATTATCCTTGAATATTGCCAGTGTGTGGATAACATCCCATCTGTTACTACTGACATGCTTACTCGTCTGTCAGATTTATTGAAGGTGTGTATGACTTCACTCCATTATGGAAAAATTGTTCGAGGAATTAATACATTAGGGTGTGACTAATCTTAACTCAAAGACATTTCAAGGTCAAATTAACTTTAAGGCATTAGTTTTATAACATTTGATTGTGGTTGAATCACAACATGTTATTGGAAACAGGCTGCCTGCTTCCTTCTTACTCCACAGTTAGTGATCCTCATTCACCCATAGAGTTGTTAATGACATTGGAGACAGGAGATGATTTGTTCGTTAGGTGCTGAACATGACTGAGGCCACTTAGGTCAAAAAACCTGGACTGGTTTCAAATGTGCATGGAAGGAATTCACTGAACTTTACAAAATTCATCTCACTAAGGTTAGAGATTTTTCTTGCATCATTCTTTCAGAACCATTGATATAAAATGAAAATGTGATGATTTTATTCAGCCATTTCATATTGAGATATTTTAAACTGCCAGTACGGAGGACAGGCTTCATTATTTTTTTCAAACCTCTAATCTATTAATTATGTTCTGACTTGAGTTGTCATGTTTTAGCTGAGAAAGATTTTTATAACTTTTGAAAATAGGACTTCCCAACAAGAATGACTGAAACTGAATTTGTTTTGTACATGCAAATTAAAGATTAATTTCTGCGAACTGATTTTTAGAATTTTTCAACTTTTTTCTTATCAGTAAATATTATCGTTTAGAATCTCCCCTTCTCATTTCTTTTTCATTAAATAAATAGATACTAATTGCTTCTACTAGATAATTCATTTGGCCATTGAATGAGAGGAAAGGGGAATGTATTTTTATAACAGCACATTGCCAGGATATAAAGAATAGTTTTTAATAAATTTTGGGTTTTTTTCTCCTTCTTTTGTTAGTACTTCAATTCAAGAAGTTGCCAGTTAGTTCTTGGAGCTGGTGCACTGCAAGTTGTTGGACTAAAAACGATAACTACAAAAAATTTGGGTATGGATTCTTGCATTTAATTCACTTGCTGAAGTGTTAACAGTGATGTCACTGTACTCATCATTTTTTTTATATCTCATGTTTTCATGGCTCTAACCAAAGTGGCATTACTCTAAAAATAAATGCTACTTACTCTTTTATGTATACTCATCACTGAAAAAACTAACCATGGGGGAAAAGGTTACGATGCATTTCCCCTCCAAGTATAAGTTACTTGGAAGTTACACCACTCTAGAAAACATTAAGATATAATGTGTATAAAGTATTTGGGGGTGAAAGGTATCCGAATGTCAGAGGAGAATCAGTTGTCTTGTTACTGTGATACTGATAATACTCACAACTTGAGTCCTTTGTGAAAGCAGCATGTTCATTACGTTATTCAGTATCAAATTATTAGACAAAATGAAATATGTTGCCTTCTGCCATAGTGCTCTTCATTTATGAAATAAACTGGATCTTTATAAGTGATGTTTTTTATTTGATTTGATTTGTAATTAAAATCAACTATACCTTTTTTTTTAAATTTCTCCATTATATATCCACTCACTGGATCTTCAGCTCTTTCTTCACGATGTTTGCAGTTAATTGTGCACTACATTCCTGTGATCCGGGCTCATTTTGAAGCTCGACTACCACCTAAGCAATATAGCATGCTTAGGCATTTTGATCATATCACTAAGGTACTTTTTCATATATTTTCTATTGGAATTTCATAAGTTTAGATCCTTAATTGTTAAGTATTTTTTAAATGTGTCCCAGGGACTTAAAAATACAATATCATTTCTCATTGCAGGACTACCATGATCACATAGCTGAAATATCAGCTAAGCTTGTAGCGATAATGGATAGCTTATTTGACAAGCTGTTATCTAAGGTAATGATTTATAGAAATTATTAGACTTTGTTCAAAGGCATTATTTTCTATTTTATAAGGAGTACTTTATAAATTAAGATGTGAAAAGATAATCTAAACTTTCATAGGATATTTACCAATTAGTAGAATTTGAAATTTTTTTCAGAAAAATGTGACCATGTGCTGTGGCCAAGACCACCTATAGTGGTCTAACCTGCAGTTATCTAACAAATTATTCAGGGTTTAGAAAACAACTCAACAAAATTTTCAAATTGCCAAAACAGTTGATATTCTAAGGGGCTGGCGGGAGTAGGAGAGATGATTCTAAGGATGGTAGAAACCCTATGCAGAAGTATTTTTATGTTAATTCATTTCAACATTCATTTCTTGTTTGTTTTTCATTCCCAATATGTCATTAAATGAAGCAGTTTTCCCCAAAGAATTCGCAATTGTACTGGGAGAGTATCTTCAGAAAAATGTCATTTAGTCAGCCCCAATCACTCTTGATCTATCTTTCACTCTTTCCTTTCCCTAAGTTTTTAAATTCATGTCTTAGGGGAAAAGCCAAAATTTCGTAACTCGAAAGTCTGAAAGTTTACTCAGTGTATACTGTCTGTCCAAGATCATATTTGGAGTAACCTTAATAGCAAAAAACTTTGATTTGCTTTTTATCCTACTTGCATCCTTCAAATTCCGAAATGGCAGGAACAGCAGGTACATAAGAATCAAAAGGGCAAGATAAAGTGGTGTCCGTTCACTCACACAAGACTACCCAAAGACATATTCTATTAGCCTTCAGAAGAATGATATCACAAGTCATCTAAAAATCCCCACTGTTCAATCATGAGAGAATGAGAGTAAAATAGATAAATAACATCTTATAAATAATATTATTATGAAAGCGGCTTTTACTTCCCAGATTCCTGGAAAGGGTCTCTGACTTCCAGGAATCCCCAGACTACGCTACACCTCTGGTGTAGTTGGTAATACAGATGTTTTATGCTTCACTTTTAAGAAGCTTAAGGAATTTGTATTTATGTACAAACATACCTATATTATGTTATGCCTATTAAATTAGTTTCTAGTTGTGAAGGGAGAAGAATTACTGTTTAGAGATACTTTATTTTCTTCACGGGTGCCAAGTACAAGCTACATTCAAAAGCAATTCTATTCTACCAGTTTCCTTTTTGATATACAGCATTCTTCTGTGTACCAAAAGTCGGTAACATATTGTGTCTGTTCTCAAGAAGCTTACACAACTATCTGATCTTTGACAAACCTGACAAAAACAAGAAATGGGGAAAGGATTCCCTATTTAATAAATGGTGCTGGGAAAATTGTCTAGCCATATGTAGAAAGCTGAAACTGGATCCCTTCCTTACACCTTATACAAAAATTAATTCAAGATGGATTGAAGATTTAAATGTTAGACCTAAAACCATTAAAATCCTACAAGAAAACCTAGGCAATAGCATTCAGGACATAGGCGTGGGCAAGGACTTCATGTCTAAAACACCAAAAGCAATGGCAACAAAAGCCAAAATTGACAAATGGGATCTAATTAAACTAAAGAGCTTCTGCACAGCAAAAGAAACTACCATCAGAGTGAACAGACAACCTAGAGAATGGGAGAAAATTTTTGCAACCTACTCATCTGACAAAGGGCTAATATCCAGAATCTACAATGAACTCAAACAAATTTACAAGAAAAAAACAAACAACCCCATCAAAAAGTGGGCAAAGGACATGAACAGACACTTCTCAAAAGAAGACATTTATGCAGCCAAAAAACATATGAAAAAATGCTCATCATCACTGGCCGTCAGAGAAATGTAAATCAAAACCACAATGAGATACCATCTCACACCAGTTAGAATGGCCATCATTAAAAAGTCAGGAAACAACAGGTGCTGGAGAGGATGTGGAGAAATAGGAACATTTTTACACTGTTGGTGGGACTGTAAACTAGTTCAACCATTGTGGAAGTCAGTGTGGCGATTCCTCAGGGATCTAGAACTAGAAATACCATTTGACCCAGCCATCCCATTACTGGGTATATACCCAAAGGACTATAAGTCATGCTGCTATAAAGACACATGCACACGTATGTTTATTGCGGCACTATTCACAATAGCAAAGAGTTGGAACCAACCCAAATGTCCAACAATGGTAGACTGGATTAAGAAAATGTGGCACATATACACCATGGAATACTATGCAGCCATAAAAAACGATGAGTTCATGTCCTTTGTAGGGACATGGATGAAGCTGGAAACGATCATTCTCAGTAAACTATCGCAAGGACAAAAAACCAAACACCGCATGTTCTCACTCGTAGGTGGGAACTGAACAATGAGAACGCATGGACACAGGAAGGGGAACATCACACTACGGGGACTGTTGTGGGGTGGGGGGAGGGGGGAGGGACAGCATTAGGAGATATACCTAATGCTAAATGACGAGTTAATGGGTGCAGCAAAACAACATGGCACATGTATACATATGTAACAAACCTGCACATTGTGCACATGTACCCTAAAACCTAAAGTATAATAATAAAAAAAAATAAAATAAAAAATGTTTCATGGTAAAAAAAAAAAAAAAAAAAAGAAACTTACCATCTAACAAGGTAGAAGACTGTAAACAGCTAACATTGGAGAATAAAATATATGTTAAATAGTGGAACTAGGCTGGGAATAGTGGAACTATGCTTGAGTCCAGGAGTTCCAGCCTGCAGTGAGCTGTGATCACCCCACTGCACTCCAGTCTAGGTGACAGAGCAAGATGCTGTCTCTAAAACAAACAAACAAAAACAGTGGAACTATTAATAGGCTGTGGAATACAATGAAGAAAAACCAAAGATGTGCTAGTACTCTTAAAACTCTGACTTTAGTCTGTCACTTTGGTCATCCACAGAGTTTTTGAATAAGAATTGTCACAGTGACTAGACTTTTTCCTATGACAACTTACTTTTTTTTTCTGTAAAGAAAAAAGAGAATTGTTTAATGAACTTCCCATGTATGCATCACCTATATTTGTTATTAACAATTTGCCTTTTTTGCTAAAATATTTTATAATAAATTTGAGGCATTATGGTATTTTATCCCTAAATACCCAAGTATGCATTTTTAAAAACTAAGAACGTTTTTACATAACCACACTGTTATCACACCTAACAAAATTGGTAATTCCTCAAAATCATCTAATATTTATTCTCCTATTTGAAACTTATTAATTGTCCCAAAAATGTCTTTTTATAATAATTTGTTTGGACAAAGCCTTCTACATGGTTCACAGATTGTATTTGGTTATTACGTCTCTTAAGTCTTATAAACTAGAGCACCCCCCTCTTCATTTTAAAAAATATATATCATTGACCTGTTGAAGAATATGGCCAGCCTTTTATAACATAATGTTCTCTCTAGTATCTTCTCCACTGATGACTTTTCCTATTACTCTGGCATATTATATTCTTCCTGTGTTAACAAGTCTGTCTTTGCCACTCCCTGTTCTGTTTGCTTTCATGTGTTGCTCAGGAGTTTGACCCTGTTTTTAATTAATATCAAAATAGCAGACAGTGTTTGGTTTGGGTTTGCCTTTCAGTTTTTAACCTTTCATGTTCTTATCTGAAAATATAATTTTAGGAAAGGATGACACAATAACATATGGGTTGATTCTAAGAAGCTAATAAGTGGCCAGGCACGGTGGCTCAAGCCTGTAATCCCAGCACTTTGGGAGGCTGAGGCAGGTGGATCACCTGAGGTCAGGAGTTCGAGACCAGCTTGGCCAATATGGTGAAACCCTATCTCTACCAAAAATACAAAAAAATTAGCCAGGCGTGGTGGTGGGCACCTGTAATCCCAGCTACTCGGGAGGCTGAGGCAGGAGAGTTGCTTGAACCCAGGAAGCAGAGGTTGCAGTGAGCCGATATGGCGCCATTGCATTCCAGCCTAGGCAATAAGAGTGAAACTCTGTCTCAAAAAGAAAAAAAAAAAAAAAAGCGGCCAGGCGTGGTCACTCACGCCTGTAATCCCAGCACTTTGGGAGGCCGAGGTGGGTGGATCATGAGGTCAGGAGTTCAAGACCAGCCTGGCCAAGATGGTGAAATCCCGTCTCTACTAAAAATACAAAAATTAGCCGGGCATGGTAGTGGGTGCTTGTAATCCCAGCTACCCGGAGGCTATGGCAGAGAATTGCTTGAACCCATGAGGCAGAGGTTGCAGTGAGCCAAGATCACGCCACTGCACTCCAGCCTAGGTGACAGAGTGAGACTCCATCCCAAAAAAAAAAAAAAAGCAGCTCATAAGTAAGGGTTCCATTGCCTGGGTAGGATGAAACAATATCTAATTGTACTAACAGGTAGACTAATGTTCCAACCACCATTCATTTATTCATTCATTCTGTAAGTTATGTATTAATATAAACTGTTTTGTTCAGTATTGGGTACACAAGGGTGAATAAGTCTTTGATCTTGTCCTCCAGTAACAAAATATTTGTCAGGGAAGTACATCAATAACTATGACAGGATGTAGGATATATGTAAAGTGTTATAAATAAGGAGCTAATTTAGTGCTGGAGCTTTTAAGGCTTTGGAAAAGATGGTGTCAGCTGGTGAAGGAGATCTGGGAAAGCTTTATGAATGAGGCATGCATATAAATTTTGCTTGTAAGGATAGATAAGATGAGGGCAAATGAAGTTGAGGAGAAGAGATCTGAGATAACAGCATAAGCAAACATGTGGGTAGAAATCTTAAGGCAGTTCATTGTCAGGGTTTTGGAGTCAGGTAGACCTAAATTGAAATCCCATGTCTGTCACATACTAGCTATTGAAGGACTTTGGGCAAATTATTAATCTCCTTAAGCCTCAGTTTCTGCCTCTAAATGAGGATAATAGTGGCGCCTACTTCATAAGGTTGTATTAATGAGATAATATGTGTGGATTGCTTTCCTTTTATCATGTATCTGACTATAGCAAGTTCTAGTAAATATTGACTGCTAATGCTTTTGCTGTTGTTGTTAATAATAAAGGTAATAGTTCCATTTGGCTAATGCATCAGAGTGGGCACACATGAGTGGGAGATATGGTGGAAAGATAGTAGAGAGCTGTGACTACCAGTAGAAAACTAAACAATTTATATCAGGTTTATTGAGGTATAATTTACAGTCAGTAAAATTCACCTTTTCTAAGTGTATGGTTTAATTAACAAATACAGATAGTAGAACTGCAAGTTGTAGAACATCATTGGTAAACATTCTCTTGGGCACTTTTGTAGTCAGTTCACTCCCCATACTCAGCCTCTGAAAGCTACTGATCTGATGTTTGTCCATGTAGTTTTGCCTTTTCCAGAATATCCTCTAAGTAGAATTATACAGAATGTAGTCCGCTGTGCCACACTTCATTTAACATAATGTTTTTGGAGTTCATGGATGTTACAACATGTGTCAGTGGTTTGTTCCGTTTTATTATAGAGTAGTATTCATTGTATGGATTCACTGCTATTTGTTTATCCATTCACCAATTGGTAGACATTTGAGTTTTCTCCAGTTTTTGGCTGTTATGAAGAAAGCTGTTATAAGTATACATGTACAGTCTTTGTGTAGGTATGTGTTTACATTTCTTTAGTATAAATACTTTGGAATAAGATTGGCAATTGTGGATTATGGAAATATAAATTTTATGGTAACTTTATAAGAAACTGCAAAATTTTTCTAAAATTTTCTAAAATGCATCATTTTGCCTTTTTACTTGCCATGTAGAAGAGTTCCAGGTGCTCTTCATTATCACTTTATTTTTTAATGTTAGTCCTCTTGTAGGTGTGTATGGAGTGATACCTCATTGTGGTTTTAAGTTACATAATTACAGATACGTTAAGCATCTTTTCGTGTGCTTGTTTGCCATTCATATCTTTTCTTTGGTAAAGTGTCTGTTCATATTTCTTGCTCATTTAAAAATATTAGGTTGTTTGTCTTATAAGAGTTCCTTACATATCTTTGATACAAATTCTTTATCAGTATGTGGTTTCTAAGTATTTTCTCCCAGTTTGTGGCTTGTCTTTTTGTTTCATTAACAGTGTCTTAAAGCAATTTTTGATTTTGGTGAAATTCAGTTTATTTATTTATTTTCTGTTCATGCTGCTTGTGTCCTATCCTGAGAAATCTTTTCTTTCTTTTCTTTTTTTTTTTTTTTTTTTTTTTTTTTTTTGAGATGGAGTTTCGCTCTTGTTGCCCAGGCTGGAGTGCAATGGCGCAATCTCAGCTCACCGCAACCTCTACCTCCTGGGTTCATGCGATTCTCCTGCCTCAGCCTCCTGAGTAACTGGGATTACAGGCATGCACCACCACGCCCAGCTAATTTTATATTTTTAATAGAGACGAGGTTTCTCCATGTTGGTCAGGCTGGTCTCGAACTCCCAACCTCAGGTAATCTGCCCACCTTGGCCTCCCAAAGTGCTGGGATTACAGGCGTGAGCTGCTGCGTCCGGCCAAGAAATCTTTGTATAACCCAAGTTACAAAGATATTCTCCAATTTTTTTTCTAGAATGTTATTGTTTTAGGTTTTATATTTAAGGCTATGATTCATTTCTAGTTGATATTTATATATAATGCAAAGTATAAGTCAGTGTTCATTTTTCATAGTTCCAGCACCTTTTGTTAAAAAGACTATCATTTCTCTGTTGGCACCTTTGTTAAAAATCAACTGTTTTTGTTTGGTTTTGAGATTATATTCTGTTCCAGTACCACACTGTCTTAGCTACTCCAGTATTATTGTAAATCTTGAAATAAGATAATGTGAGCTCACTAATTTTGTTCTTTTTCAAAATCACTCCTTGCATCTTTAATTTCTTTGTTCAAAATTTTGTATTTTTCAGTAAACAGATAATGCACACATTTTATAAGTATTTCTTGATTTTTGATGCTATTGTACATGGTATTTTTTTAAGATTTACATTTCCAATTATTCGATGCTAGTATATTAAAACACCTTGGATTTTTCTATATTAACTTTATGTCCTGCATCCTTGCTAAACTCACATATTCGTTACAATGCCAACTTTGTAGATTCTTCGAGATTTTTCTGCATACACAGTCATGTTGTCTGCAAATAGAATCTTGCATCTTTTTCAATCTGTATACCTTTTATTTCTTTTCCTTGCTTTATGGCACTGGCTAGGACTTTCGGCACAACGTTGAATAAAATTGGTGAAAACAGATATGCTTGGTTTCTCCAGTCTTGGGACAAAATGTTCAGTCTTTAACCATTAAGTGTAATGTTAGCTATAGGTTTTTTTTAGAGGCCTTTATCAGGTTAAGGAAGATTCTTTCTGTTCAAGTTTGCTGAGAGGTTTGTATGATGAACAGATGTTGAATTTTGTCAAATACTTTTTGTGCATCTGTTGAGATGATCATATGGTCTGCCTTTCTTAGTCTGAAGAAATTAATTTGTTAATTTCTAAATATTTTAGGATTTCCTTTAAGATTGCCAAGGGGAATTACCTTAATTGATTTTTTAATGTTGAGCCAACCTTGCATTCATAGGATAAACCTACTTAAGGATTTTTTTGTGTGGCAGGTTGGGGGAGTATTATGAAGGATATTGGTCTATAGGGTTATTTGTTTTGTTTTGAAGTGCCTATTTGATTTTGGTATCAGAGTAATACTGGACTCATAAAATGAGTTAGTATTCTTCCTCCTATATTTCCTGGAAGAAGAATTTGTGGGGAGTTGGTATTATTTTTTCCCCAAGTTTTAGGTTAGAATTTACCAGTAAAGCCATTTGGTCTTTGTTCTTGCTTTACAGGCAGGTTTTTAATAAGTTCATAAAAAAAAAAAATACATATAGGACTATGTGGGTAATCTACTTGAGTACACTTTGGAAGTTTGTTTCTTTGAATGGATTTATCTATTTCATCTGTTATTAACTTAGAAGCATTAACTTGTATATGATATTCTTTTATTTTAATGTCAGTGAGGATCTGTATTATCTGCTGTTTCATGATATTGGTAATGATGTTAATTTATAAAGTCTTCCTCACCTCCCCCTTTCTGGCTAGAAGTTTATCATGTTTTGATCTTTTACTTTTAGTAAAAGTAAATATTTCCTGCTCTTTTTCTGCTTTTTATTTTCCTACTCCAGTCTGTATTATTTTCTATTTTAACTTGCTTTGGATTTAATTTGCTGTTTTCTAATTTCTCAAGGTAGAAGCCCAGATTTTTGATTTGAGACCTTTCTTTTCCTTTTTTTGGATATAAGCATTTGATAATCTGTGCTTTCCTTTATGTACTGCTTTTGCTGTGTCCTGCAAATTTTGATACTTTGTGCTTCTATATTTATTTGTTTCAAAATATTTTCTAACTGCTCTTGTGATTCTTCTTTGGCCTTGGGTTATTTGGAAGTCTGTTACTTAATTTCTAAATATTTTAGGATTTTCCAGCAATCTTTGTTTTGATCTCAAGTCTAATTCTGTTTTGGTCAGCAAACAGACTTTATATGACTCCAGTTATTTTATGTCTAAGATTTCTTTTGTGGCCCAGAATGTGGCTGAAAAATGTCTTGGCTAATGTTCCACATGCACATGAAAACAATGTGTATTTTGCTGTCATTGGGTAGAGTGTCCTGTGTATATCAACTAAGTGGTGTTGGTTGGTAGTGTTATTTAGGTGTTTTCTGTCCTTACTGATTTTTCTGTCTACTTCTTATATCAATTACTGAGAGATGGGCACTGAAGTTTTTTACCATAATTGTAAATTTGTCTGCTTTTGTGTTCAGATCTTTGCAAGTTTTTGTTATATGTATCTTGAAGTTCTATTGCTGGATACATGCACATTTAGGATTACTGTGTTTTCTTAATATTTATTGTGTGATATCCCTTTTTTTTTTTTTTTTTTTGAGACAGAGTCTTGCTCTGTTGCCCGGGCTGGAGTGCAGTGATGCAATCTTGGCTCACTGCAACCTCTGCCTCCCAGGTTCAAGTGATTCTCCTGCCACAGCCCCCCGAGTAACTGGGATTACAGGTGCCTGCCACTATGCCCAGCTAATTTTTGTATTTTTAGTAGAGATGGGGTTTCACCATGTTGGCCAAGCTGGTCTCGACTCCTCCCCTCAAGTGATCCGCCCACCTCGGCCTTCCAAAGTGCTGGGATTACAGGTGTGAGCCACCACGTCCGGCCTGTGATATCCTTTTTATGGCTGGTTATGTTGCTTTTTTTGAAGTGCATATTATCTAATACAAATGTGACCATTCCAATTTTTTTGAATAGAGTTTTTATAGTGTTTCTCTTACTATCCTTGTGTTTTTAACATATCTGTGCCTTATTTAAAGTTAGTTTCTTATACCCAGAATGAAGCTGGATCTTGCTTTTTTCCCTTAGTCTGACAATTGCTGTCTTTTTTTTGACCTATTAAACCATTTAAATTTTTTTATATAGTTAGATTTAAATCTGTCATCTTGCTAGTTGTCTTCTGTTTGTTCCTTCTGTTCTTTGACTGATTTTCCCCTCTTTTTTCAGATTAAATGTTTTTTATAGTTTCATTTTGTTTAATCTTTAAAGTTGGTGTACTAGCTATATTTCTGTTTGTTTCTAGTGGCTGCTCTAGGGATTATAACATACATCTTTCAGTTTACCTTTAAATAATATGATGACATTACTTCCCTGATCGTATAAGAATTTTATGACAGGATACCTGTTTTCTCTCTCTCCTGCTGTGTGCTATTGTTGTCATACATTTTACTTCTACATATTTTATAAAACCCGTGATACCTTGCCACTATTTTTGCTTTAGATTATCAGTTATCCTTTAAAGTGATAAAAATAAGGAAAACAATGCCTTTTATATTTATCCTCATTTTTGTGAAAAAATGAGGGTAGATTTTTGGAGTTCTTCATTACTTTGCTTGGATCTGTCTGATACCATACTCTTCTGCCTGAAAACATTCCACTCATATTTCTTGTGTATATATCTGCCAGCAATGAATCATCTCAGTTTTTGTTTGAAAAAGTGTGTATTTTCTCTTCATTTTTCAAAGATATTTTTGCTAGGTGTAGAATTCAGTTCAATTGTCTTCTGGCTCACATAGTTTTCAACAAGAAGTCTGCTGTAATTCTTTGTTTTTTGCTCTATTTGCCTTCAAAATATTGTCTTTGATTTTCAGCTGTTTCACTATGATGTGTCTAAGTTTTGTGTGTTTTTGATCATGCTTGAGTTTCTTCTGCACTTCTTGGACCTGTTGTGTGTTTCCTTTTTTATAGTTTCAATTTCTCTCTTGAGATTTTGGTTTCATTAGATCCTTTAACATGTTAATCAGTTATTTTAGTTATGTTATGTATGTTATGTTATGTTATGTTATGTTATGTTATGTTATGTTATGTTATTTTTGAGACAGTCTCACTCTTTCTCCCAGGCTGGAGCACAGTTGCATGATCTCAGCTCACTGTGACCTCCACCTCCTGGGTTTAAGCAATTCTCAGGTCTCAGCCTATGGAGTAGCTGGGATTATAGGCATGTGCCACCACACCCAGCTAATTTTCGTATTTTTAGTAGAGATGGGGTTTTGCCATGTTGGCCAGGCTGGTCTGAACTCTTGACTTCAGGTGATCCACCCACTTCAGCCTCCCAAAGTAGTGGGATTACAGGCTTGAGCCACTGCGTCCGGCCTAATCAGTTATTTTTATATCTCCCTCTAATCATTTCAACATCTGGATTATCTCTCAGTCTAGTTTTGTTGGTTGCTTTATTTCTTGACAGTGGGATATTGTTTTCTTTTTTGTATATTTTGTGATTTTTTTTATTAAATGCTGAACCTTGTATGTAGAAGAACAGTAGAGACTGTGAGGTAAATAGTGTTTATGCATGGAAATGGACATGCCTCTTCTGTCAGGCTATTTTTGTTATGGTTTGAATCAAGTTATTCAATAACCAAGCTAGGTTTCTGTTTTGTTGTTGCTGCTGTTATCCTTAGTATGCCAGAGGCTTCCAACTCCTTCAGTAGTAGGCTGCTACTACCTTGTGTTTAATGTAGGGCCTGAGGTGTTGTTAGAGGGTTTTTCTCAGTGTTTGTTTCACCCTCACCTTTTAGTCATCTCTGTACATCTCCACTACAGAGCAGGAGTCTTTCTCCAGACTCTCATTGCTAGGCTCTTAAGGGTAATAGGGGAAATATTTGTTCTTCTTGTCTGGTCTCCATCTTAGGTAGAGCCTATATAGCTGGCCTTGAATGTGGAGCCCATACTTATGCTCTCAACTTCTGCTTTGATTAGTGCAAGATCCTGGGCTTCAGGTGTTTTTTGTCACTTTCTTCAGCAGCAGGCACGTTTTTTCGTTTTGTTTTGAGATGGAGTTTTGCTCTTGTCTCCCAGGCTGGAGTGCAATGGTGTGATTTCAGCTCACTGCAACTTCTGCCTCCCGGGTTCAAGCAATTCTGCTGCCTCAGCCTTTCAAGTAGCTAGGATTACAGGCATGCACCACCATGCCCAGCTAATTTTGTATTTTTAGTAGAGACAGGGTTTCACTGTGTTGGCCAGGCTAGTCTCAAACTCCTGACCTCAGGTGATCCACCCTCCTTAGTCTCCCAAAGTGCTGGGATTACAGGCATGAGCCACCATGCCCAGCCCAGGAGCAGGCATGTTTTGTTCCTGGCTTCACACAGTGACCGCAGTGGTGAGAGTTTGGTGCCCCTTCTCAGTGACTTAGGCCTTTTACTTTGTATGAGAATAGAGTTTGGGGGAAATGGATGGCATTTGTTTCTATTCCCTTGTGGCAACTAATCACCTCCTGAATACCTGTGCTACTGAGAGTGGATCTATATGATCTTCTCCCTTTGATCCTCCTGTTTCTTCTGAGTACCTCCTGGAGGCCGTGAAGTAAAACTTCTGCATGAGTGCACTCTCCTTATGGCTAGGGTTTTCAGTTATCCTAAATATATCCTAGCCCATGTTTGGCCTTTAGCAATTTATTAAAATTTTAGTTATTTTCTTCTTACTTGCTTCTCTTGTGGTTACCTCTTCTTTTTATGCTCTGCCAAAAGTGAGACAGTTCCTGTGTATCACCTCTCCTCAGAGGGCCTTTTTAGTCTTTGGAATTAGTTCCCTTGGTTCCCCTGATCTCTGTTCTCTGATGTGTGATCTTATAGATTATCTCAGTTTTTTGTATGGTTAAGGTAGTAGCAATGTTCTGTTGCAGCTTTCTAAATTTTAAATAAAACTAGAACCCAAAAGTTTTTTAATGAATTAATCATATGATTAGAATGGTACTTTAGAAGTATTAATCAGATAGTGTATAAAACGGATTTGAGGTCGGACGTGGTGGCACATGCCTGTAATCTCAGCACTTTGGGAGGCCGAGGCTGGAGGATCACAAGGTCAGGAGATCAAGACCATCCTGGCCAACATGGTGAAACCCTATCTCTACTAAAAACAAAAAATTCCGGGTGGGGTGGCGAGTACCTGTAGTCCCAGCTACTTGGGAGGCTGAGGCAGGAGAGTCACTTGAACCTGGGAGGCAGAGGTTGCAGTGAGCTGAGATTGCACCACTGCACTCCAGCCTGGCATCAGAGTGAGACTCTGTCTCAAAAAATCAAAAAAACTAAAAACAACAACAAAAAAACAGATTTGAGATGATATGGCATGTCCTCTACTTGGAATACTTTCACCTGTTTTTTTTCCCTTTGAAGACTGAACACCTCAGGTGGACAGCTCGGGAAGCCATTAGACATCATTGTGTGAATGTCCTTCACTTGAGTTCCTATAGTGTTCCTTGTCCACTTTTTGGAACACTAACCAGCTTTTAGACAGTTATCTCCCCAAAGGGAGATATAGTATTTAGCCCAAATTTGTCTTATAAATAAAATGGTATATAACTTCAGCTGTGTGAATTCTAAAACATAAGCTAAAAGATGGTTTTTAAAGTCATACTACCATATTGTTTCATATGTAAGAATAGTAAAATGAATTTATCTAAGTTTAAATTTTTAGCATAGAACATTGCTGAAAAAAATCCTCCTTTTAGTGTTAGGGTAAAATATGATTACTGTATTGACCCACCTACAAAATAAAAAACATACTAATTCTGCCAGATTTTTCTGTTGATTTCAGATATGATCATATTGACACATTTTTTTTTTTGTTTTGAAACAGAATTTCACTCTTGTTGCCCAGGCTGGAGTGCAGTGGTGCGATCTCGGCTCACTGCAACCTCCACCTCCCAGGTCCAAGCAATTCTTCTGCCTCAGCCTCCTGAGTAGCTGGGATTGCAGGTGCCTGCCACCATGCCCCAGCTAATTTTTAAATTGTTTCAAACGTAATCTGTTTATTTGGAGTGGCTATGTTGTATATTGAGCCAGATTAGTAGCTAACATTTTTTTGAGTACTTACTTTGTATCAAGCACTGTTTTGCGTTCTTATGAGTCCTCTTTTTTAATCCTCATAGCAGCCCTTTGAGATAGATAAATTAAGTAACTTGCCCAACATCACCTAGCTTAGAATGGGAGGAGCTGGGATCTGAGCCCAGCAGTCTGTTCTAAGATTGGAAGCACCTTTGTTCTTAGTCACTGAGCTATTTTAGCTCCTTCAAAGTGGATTAAGATATTGAATGAAAGGTTCTCCAGATTTGTATGAGTAGTGCAGATCACAGTTGAAAAGTGTAAGCTTGAGTACTATGCCAGAATTGGATATGTGGAGGGACAGTAAATATATGTCTCAGGGAATGGTGGAGACATTATGCAATTCAGAGGACATGAACATAATTCTCATTATTTTTTCCTACCAGTATGAGGTGAAGGCTCCCGTTCCTTCTGCCTGTTTCAGGAATATTTGTAAGCAAATGACAAAAATGCACGAAGCTATATTTGATCTCCTTCCAGAAGAACAAACACAGGTTAGTAAGTAATTCCTAAAACTATTCATGTATATATAACATACAATATCTGTGCAGAATTGGGGTGTTTTTACATGCTTTTGGCACAGTTAAGCTGTTCATGTTCCAATATGATTATCACTTTTTTACATTGTTATATTGACTGGTAGAACATGGATAAAAATTTCTAATTTCTAAGTGCTCCTTGCAGTGACAGACCAGAGCTATAGCTTTACTACATTATAAACAATTCTAAAAAGTAGGTTTTCTATTTGTCCATGATCAGTAGTCCCAGATTCTACTTACATCATTTATTACGCTGTTCCTTGGAAAATTAGAGTTGGCCTTTATCAATGAGTAGCAAAATATGTTATGGTGATTGTAATTCAAATTGGATATGGAAAGAATTAGTGATAGAGTTAATAAGATTAACACATATCATTAACTCAATCTGCCTTATAGTTATGTCCGAGTAAGTGATCTGTAGTAAAGACAAACTAGGAAAAAGAGCAAAATGCAGGGTGGGGGAATCTTTGGCACCTCTCAGCTATGAAGTATCCACCCTTCTATCACTACTGTATTCCCTTACAAAAGTATTATCACAGAGTTCTCTTCACTCTTCAGTAACAACTCTACCCTCTACACCCCTGTTGCCCTCTCCTGGAACTTTGAAGTTTTCAGTATTCCCTTTTTTACCAGTTTTTTTTTTTTTTTTTTTTTTAATCTCAGCTTATTTTCTCTGTACTAAGTATGCCTAGTTTGTAGAATAAAGGGTATAATATCAAAGTCTAGTTGCTGTATGACTAATGAATTTAATTTTCACTGAGATTTTTGCTATTCAGACAAGTTTGTTTATTTCAGTTTGTCTCTCTTACTTGGTTGAGTGGGTGGAAATGGTATTTGGGAGCAGAGGGTGGCTTTCTTAGTGTCTCTTGCCTACTGTTGCTCCTGCTGGTCTCCTTTCCTATGCCACCTCAAACTTCCATCCTATACTAGCTATTAACATTTTCTTCATACTTCCCTAGGTTTTCATAAATCATACCAAACTCATGAATAAATATCATGTAACTCGTTTGGGACTTACTGAGGACTGAAGGGGAGCCATAAAATATGACGTACCCACTAGGGTCGTCTCCTTTTTCCTTCTAATTTCTTCTTAGACAAGCCATCCTTTCCATTCCACATGTAAGATCCTCCACCTCTGACATTCTGACCTTCTGGATTTGCCATCTGAGTTCTAATTCTAGAGCAGGACTTAGCGAGGTCAGGGAGCTGGGCATACAGGTACTTCATATGTTTTATCTGTGGCGTAATTTAAAGGGTACTCTTGTCAAAGCTGGGCAAATGTTATTTTATGTCACTATTGACACTTGAATACTAATTCCACAGAACTTCCATAGATTATTATGTATATTTTTCCCACAGAAAATGTTATTTCACAAAATCATTTCATAAATTCATTGTATATAATTTTAGCTTAGGTATTTCCCAAAAAAAATATTGGGTCATTGCATGCAAGAACAATAAAATACTTTAAAGTGATTTCACTAGATTAGAAGTACGAAGGTATCTTTGCCTGTATCATTATGACATTTTTTCCCCTATCAACTTCCTACTTAATATGTTACAAAATTCCCCACTACTTTTTATTATTTTTACCTGTCACAGTTGATCCCACTTACGGGAATTTTTCCAAAAAGGAGTACTGCTAAGGAGAGTAAAAAGGTTTTGTCCAACTAAGGAAAAAAGATGTAGTGAAATGGCAATAGAATACTTTCAGAGGAGGATTTTAAAAGTATATGTCAAAGCAAAGGTTTTGGTTTTTAAAAAGACTTTCTCTAAATAATATTGATAACTCAAGATATTTACATCTTCTATTTCGGTAGAACTTTAAGAAACTTAGTTTTATTTCTTTTTCAGATGTTATTTTTAAGAATTAATGCAAGTTATAAACTCCACTTGAAAAAGCAGTTATCTCACTTAAATGTGATAAATGATGGAGGACCTCAAAATGGGTATGTTTTTTAACATTTTCACCATATACTCCCATATGGAATTGTTTTAATGATCAGTTTTATTTGTGCCATCCTTTTCTGCTGTAGTCACACTGAAGACCAACGTTGTAAAATCAGCAAGCTTTTTTTTTTTTTCCCCTGTGGAAAGAGGTTTATACATGGACAATTACTTACCTGACCTTATGTATCTGTTTTGAGGCAGTGTGAGTTAGTAGCACTTCCTTTGATACCCAATAGCTTTCCCCATTCCAAACAGGATTCAGAAGTCCTACTGTGTGACCATGTGAATGTCACTTAACCTCTATGCCACATTTATAAAATAACAAGGATGAAATCTGTCTTAATTCCTTCACAGGGTTATGAAAAATAATATATGTGTGTATATGTATATATTTTATTGTAAGGTATTGAAAAAATTGTATATATTACTGTTAAAATAGCATAGTACATAGAAAGCATAGGGTAGGATTTAGAATCTGAAGACTTGGGTTAAGTTCTAGTTCTGTCACTTACTAGCTGTTGTAACTTTGGGCAAATCACTTACTCCCCCTCAGCTTAGGTTTTTTTAGATTTGAAAATAGGGATGATGATAAAAGTTTCCTTAACAGGCCGGGCGCGGTGGCTCACGCTTGTAATCCCAGCACTTTGGGAGGCCGAGGCGGGCGGATCACGAGGTCAGGAGATCGAGACCACGGTGAAACCCCGTCTCTACTAAAAATACAAAAAATTAGCCGGGCGTGGTGGCGGGTGCCTGTAGTCCCAGCTACTCGGAGAGGCTGAGGCAGGAGAATGGCGTGAACCCGGGAGGCAGAGCTTGCAGTGAGCCGAGATAGCGCCACTGCACTCCAGCCTGGGTGACAGAGCAAGACTCTGTCTCAAAAAAAAAAAAAAAAAAAAAAAGTTTCCTTAACAGAATTTTTGTGAAGAGTTATGTAGATAAAGATATGGGGAAGAGATTTTATAAAATTTAAAGCACTGATCATTTAGTTACATCTTAATATCAATTATTTAGTGTGCTAGGGTTTTTAGGAATAAAATTTTATTTCCTGTTAAAGGAATTTCAGGCTCAAATTTCAAACTTATAAGAACAAATGGAAAATGAAAAATGTATGTTGGGGTCAGAAGTTGGCCCTGCCATTTAAAAAGAAGTACAGTGAATCAATTTTGCAAAGAGCTATGTGAAAGCTTCGTTCTGTTGCATCTGTTAGGCTGAATTTAAGAGTTTTATGCAAGAATGATAGTCTTATTACCTGATTCTTCTTTTTCTTTTTAAAGAATTATTTGTTTTCAAAAATTTCAAAGCCATGGAACACTTAAAGGACAATAATGAACACTGAATACCTTTTACCTAGATTTATCAACTGTTAAAATTTTGCCACATTCTCCTTGCCACGTTTGCTCCTTCTCCCTCCCAACCCCATACCTCCCTTTTGACAAACATCAAAAAAAGTAGGCTGCAGTCATAAAATTTAACCCTTAAATACTTTGGCATGTGTCTCTAAAAACAAGTACATTTTTATACAACCATAATAACTGAACTCCACCTAAGAAAATCAACATTAATTTAATAGTATTATACCAACACAGAGTCAGATATTTTCAGCAAGAACATCACATGGGGTGAGGCTGTGTATCTCTCTCACCTGATGTCAAGTGATACAAGTGGTACATACATAAGACACCTGCTCCTGAAAAGATAATAGCACATTAGAAACTTAGAGACTCTTGGTAGAGATGTATACTGTGTACCCTAAAGAGGCTGTTCAAAAAAAGCTAATAATATTTCTAAGGCCTACCCCGCTCATACCCTTTTGCTTTTATTCCCATAACTAAATGTGGGTTGGTTAGTTGGGTTTTTGCAGACCAGTAGTTCTGAAGCATCCAAGCTAACTCGTTAGCTATTATTTTTCTTTCTTAATATAGCTATTTGGAAGTCAGTCTGACCTTAGAGATCCTCACTGTCACATGCTAACAGAAACTCATTCTTTGTAAGTCAATTCATGTCTTTGAAAGATGCCTGAAGATTAACCTCTACCCTGTAGCCAAGGACATAAACTACCTGCTTAAAAGAAGTTTGTTTCTGAAATTGCTCTAAAAATGTAGCTTTTGACTTTTTTTGAGTTGAAATTCACATAACATAAACGTTTTAAAGTGAACAATTCAGTGGCATTTAGTGTCTTCACAATGATGCGTAACCACCACCTCTATCTAGTTCCAAACATTTTCACTACTCCAAAAGAAAATCCTGTACCCATTAGGCAGCTGCTTCCTATTTCTCCCTCTCCCCAGCCCTGTACTTTCATTTTTTTTTTTTTGAGATGGAGTATCACCCTGTCACACAGGCTGGAGCGCAGTGGCGTGATCTCAGCTCACTGCAACCTCCACCTCCCAGGTTCAAGCAGTTCTCCTGCCTCAGCCTCCCGAGTAGCTGGGATTACAGGCACGTGCCACCACGCCTGGCTAATTTTTGTATTTTTAGTAGAGACAGGGTTTTCCCATGTTGGCCAGGCTGGTCTTAAACTCCTGAGCTCAGGTGATCCTCCTGCCTCAGCATCCCCAAGTGCTGGGATTACAGGTGTGAGCCACCACTCCTGGCCATGAATCAGCCATAGGTAAATTAGACATTTCCCCTGGTGATAAATTGCTAAGTCATTGCTTTCTTCCATTATAATCATGCCACACTGAAGCTCTTTATACATGTCAAATGGTGTGACCATTTCTTCAGGGCATATACCTGTAAGTGAATTGGAGCTAATACACATTTTCATAGTTAGGTATTGACAGTGGCTGTACCAAGTTAATACTCCCACATTAGTGGAGTAGTTTGTGAGAATTTGTTTCCCACATCTTGTCAACATTTGCTGTTAGATTTCTTAATTGTTGCCAGTCTGATGGGGGATAATAGTACCTTGTTTTGATTTGCATTTTCCTGAAGTTTACCATTTTTTCAGTTTATTGGTTATTCAGGTGTTTTCATCTGTGACTTCTTGTTCATGTTCTTTTCTCTTGGGTTTTTAAAGAAATATCTAGTAGCACTTATATACATGAATACTAGTCTGTATTTAACGCCATAGATGACACTTAGGAAACCTGGCCTGCTTTTCCCTAGAGTTTACTATTTTAGTCAACACTCCTATACTCTAGTGCTAACCAATCAAAAACATTTTAGTTTAACCTGTTATTTTCTTTGTATATTAATTCATGCTGTTTCAAGATAAATCTGATTTTCTTGGGCTGAATTTATCATGAAACTGACTCTAACATGCATTGGTTTATTCATTTTCCAAATATTTATTATGGAAATACAGCATTAAATGGCCTACTTATTGATAGCAGGAATCCTGCTAAGTAAAGTATGTGGACACTTGGGTACTAAGAAATCTGAATTTTAGATAATAGGACTCTGACTCAGTGAGCACTGTTACTTTTATTATCTGAATAGGAAGTTTGAGATTTAAAAATAATTTTCTCTCCATTATTTAGGTTGGTCACAGCAGATGTAGCTTTTTACACTGGAAATCTTCAAGCCTTAAAAGGCCTTAAAGATTTGGACCTAAATATGGCTGAAATTTGGGAGCAGAAGAGGTGATGTCATACTGGAAAACTGGGTAGTTCATCTGACCATGGAATGCATTTGTTATGAAGAAAATCTGGATGCCTGTGATTCGAGAATTGAACCTGAAACCCAAAGTGAACTGGGGTGGGGGAAGGGAAAAAGGAAAGTATCAGTGTTGGGAAACTGGATTCAGTGGGATCTACAAGGAATGTCATTTTTGTGCATCCTACAGCAAGGAGTAACTGATCAGGTGTCTATAACATTTTTCATTCTCTCTGGAAACAGACTCAGGTTTCTTTGGACCAAATCCAAAAGAACACATAGCTGTAACACAGCTGTAGTTGACTAGAATGCTCTGTATACTTTATATTAAAAAATGCTTTGCATTTCTTCCAGTGCAATGAAATTCATATGGTGTCCCACCTTATTTAATGATGGTACAATTTAAAATCTTAAAATCTTAGTCAACTTCTGTAGAAAGTTTTCTCTATGAAAGTAAAGCTGTTTGAAAAATTATTTTTTTACAGATCTTTCTATAAAAAATAAACATCTTTTGATTGCTTGGATTTAGGAATTCAATTTTTGTTTCAGTGACCAATGTCAAGTTGCAGGCTTTGTGTGTTGCATATTTAATATTTCTACTACCACCGTATGTCAACTGGGTAAAGCCTTCCAGAGCTGTCTAAATACCTGAAAGACTTTTTTTAAGTAATATTTAAAAAAAAAAAAAAAAAGATACTGGCATCTATTTATGCAACTAAATACTTTTCAGAAATGGTATATAAAAGGCTACAGTTTAATATCTGTATTTTTATAAAAGTATGAAGGGTTTGGGGTGTTTTTATTTGTAGCAGAGGTAAGAATATGTATTCATATAATCTGCCTACTTTTGAGTTCTCATATTAACATTTAGATAACATATGAAGTATGGCCCCCTCGTATCCTTGTTTTTAAGTTACTTTCGATGTGTATATGAACAAAGACCAGGGAGAAACAGAACTTTTAAAACTATAGGCTGCTGTGTTGGGGCCAGAAATAAGGTGACAAGTAAAGACTTTTATAATACCTACCTTCAAAATTAGAATCAGCAGCACTCTACAAATAAAGTGCCTGTGCTTCACCTCACACCAAGAATCTTGCCTAACCCTGTCAGAGTGCCTAATATCCTGTGGTGATGATGTATAATGAAACAGTCTTATTTTGCGCTCTTTGGTTTCTTAAAAGGAAAGCTTGTTTTCTTTCCTTTATCATTACAGAGGTATGTCTTTGGTTCTTAAACTGTCTAAAATAAAGCTGTAAAAAATTAACAGACTTTAAAAGGCAACTTTTTTAAAATGGTATATAGTGAACTTTAAGTTAAACAAGCAGCTTACTCAAAACAAGTATGGATGAATTTAAAGAAAGAAAAGGCATAAATTGAACTACCAGCAGACCTGATTGGAAAGATTATTAATGATCATTTTGCAGTGATAATAAACAAGCTTCAGGAAATGAAGCTTTAGGGAAAGGGAACTTTTTATGAAGCTATACCCCCTACCTCACTATAGAAGAGTACAAGGATGTGAAAGAAATGCCTTCCCTTTGCCCACCCCCATCAGCTGGGAAAATAAATGCCACTTTGTTTCAATAAATGGAGAGTTTGTGGAAAGCATGGCAGGCATCCCAGTTTTAGAACTAGATGAAAGGTACTAAATACCTTCAGTTTAATTCCTATGGAAATAATGGTATGATTAAGATTCTCAGAAATGCCAAAAACTGGACTCATTAGGTAACTAGCCAGTGTGTACTTAAATATTCCAAGGGCAAATCTTCCAACTAATATAGTAACTGCCTAGCAAGAATAAACCATTTTACCATTTCATAGTTAGCATTATAAAGTACAAGTGTACACAAGTATTGCTTCACTGCTTTATTTTTGAAATCACAAGCAATTTAAAGTGATCATCATTGAGGCTTCTGTTAAAAGATCTTCCAAAGTTGCCCCAGTTTTAAGATTAAACAATATTGCACTTTAAGATGAACTAACTTTTGGGATCCTCTTCAAAGAAGGAAAGTATTGCTCCATCTGTGCTTTTCTTAGACTAAAAGCATACTGCAGAAAACTCTATTTTAAAAATCAACACTGCAGGGTACAGTAACATAGTAAAGTACCTTCCTATTTTAGAATCCTAGAGAACATTTCATTGTAAGAAACTAGCCCATTATTAAAGTGTCCACAGTATTTTTCATTTCAGTGGTCCAAGATGCGAAGGTTTCCAGATACAATCTTGTTCTCTAATACTGCTCCAGGTGGGATATCAATTCTGTCACCATGATTTGCAATGATGATAACCGTTCCCTAAGTGACAGGGAAAACAAAAGAGTGTACTTGCAACTGAAATGCAATTTGATTATCTTACAGTGATCAAGTTTATGTACAACTTTTTTTACAGTGAAGTAACTGTATAAACAATATTAACATGAAAAACAAATAACAGTTAAGGAAAATTGTAATGTGTCCTTCTGTAACAATCCTGGCAGTAGTTCTAGATTCTCTGTCTCCTTGTTAGAGGTAGAACTAAGAGTGGGAAGGGGACCCGGTACCACAGCATGGCCAGCCCCCTTTTGAAGGCCTACTTGCAAGGCCACCAGCATTATCCAACCTTCATAGAGAAATTAAAAGGTGCTTGGTTTACATTTACATACAGGGCTTTTGTTGTTGTTTTTATAACAGTTTACTGATAAGATTTTTCATGTCTTAAGTCTTTAGGCAGTCTCAGCAATAAAATTCAATATATGTATTTGTTTTTTCAAGATCTTCATTTAAGTAAGTAGCTTTAATGGGAGGAGTACATGAAACCTAGTTAGGAGATTTTTTAAAAAATTACATGATTTGGAAAAAGCTATTGTATCTTTGGTGAGCTTTAATACTTTTATACCCCCATTTCCCTCCCACTTCTTACGTGAAGCTGGAATGACACTCAGAGTACCTGAGTACTACAATAATGTAAATGAATATTCTTACAGTGATAACATTCCTTTAATAGAGTATATTCAGTACAAATTGTCATTTTTTTCTACTTTTACTCAAATAATCATCTTTAGTAAGCTAACGCTAATAGTGATCCTATTTTAAAGATTCTCATTTCAGTAAAATAGTACCAACTTAATTACTAGTATAATTAAGACTAACAAGTATTCCTTAAATGTAAATTTATGACTAGAAAATGAGACCTATATTATAAAGCTGTAAGAAATATAATTTTCATTGTAACAACATACCTTTAATGAAACATTTTTTCCAAATGTCACATCTCCTGAAACTGTGAGGTGATCCAATTCAAGCATATCTGGTATACTTTCAAATCTTCTTAGATAATCTTGAACCTTACAGAAAAGTAGAAACATAAAAATTTGTCTCAAATGGGTTCCAAGAAAGACAGGAGAAATATTAACAAGAAAGTTTAACTGAACTGTAAAAACCTTTTTTGGCAAAGCTCAGGTCCTCTGTGGGAAGCACCTATTTATTAAGCACTCATTATATGCTAAATGCTGTGCAGGAAAGACCAGGAGCTACAAACATTGTTTCTGGCAATTTACAAGATAGTTGAGCAGATCTAAGTTTTTTTGTTTTTTGTTTTTTGTTTTTTTTTTTTTTTTTTAAAGATAATCAACATTCCAAGAGCCAGATGAGTAGTTCACACAATCTGAATTTAACTGAAAAAAAGAGATCATGCTTTGAAGCAGGCTAGACTGGAGCTGGACTTTAGTGGATAGGTAGGATTCTGAAAAATTAGAGCACATTTTCGGAAGAGCAATAGCACAAATTATTATAAGTTATCACCATCTTTGTCTTTTTATTTCCTTAGATTTACAAGCACTAGAGATTGTCCTATGTGACCCCGTTTCCTATTTTGCTGGGAAAATGGGAGCAATCAGAAAACTTCCACTTGTTTCCATCCACCACCACCACCACCTTGCCCCCATTGCCCATTACTCTGCCTTCCTAGTACTGGAATTGGACTGCTTCTATTCCTACTTAAAGCCAACCTCTCCATTTGTGCATCAGATCCCTTCTTATGGCCTATCAACTGTTGTTTCAGCAATTCTCCCTCTTCAGTCTTTTTTCCCTCCTGACTGCATTAATTCTCATTAATGTGTAAACATCCTCCCATTAAAAAACAAAAACTCAAATCCTATATTCCTTTCTACCTATAGCCCCATTTCTGTTTCTCTTTAAGGCAAAACTCTTGAGTTTTCTATATTCATATCTCCAATTCCTCCTTTTTCATTGTCTTTTAAATCCATGCCTGTGAGGCTCCCAAACCTCCATACTGATAAATCTAACGCCCATCTTACTTGAATCAGCAGCAGCATTTGACACATGATCATTCCCACTTTCTTGAAATATTTTCTTCATTTGACTCTGAGGACACATGCATAGTTTTCTAATTCCCCATCTGCATTCTACACATCCACAGCAGGTGGCACCAAACCACACCTGCTGTGGACTAAAATAGACTTAGATGGCAGAGCAGGACCCCATAGGCCAACCACAAAGGCTCACAGTGTCACATTTCATTGATTAAATTTTTTTGGATTTCACTTATCAGGCTAGGGTGGAGTTTCACAGCACATCCACAGATAGTGCTGTTTTGTTCAATGTTATTTTGTTATAACGTTGATGAGGAAAAAAAGATTGCCAGCCAGGGCTACTGTCTGTGTGGAGTTTGCACGTTCTCCCCACATCAGTGTGGGTATTCTCCAACTATTCTGGTTTCTTCCCACATCCCAAAGATGTGCATGTTAGGTGAACTGGTGTATCTACATGGTCCCAGTATGAGTGTGGGTATGTGTGAGTGTGCCCTGAGATGGGATGGTGGCCTGTCCAGGGTTGGCTCCTGCCTTGTGCCCTGAGCTGCCGGGATAAGCTCTGGTCACCCATGAACCTGAACCAGAATAAGTGAGTCAAGAATTATCTTGTTTTTATTAATGTATGTACAGCTCACATTTATTTCAGGGTTTAATATTAGAAGTGTTTTGTTTTTAAAATTTGGTGATATTTTTGTGACCAGAAATAAACTGTAGGAACTGAACTCTTGTTTATATCAATTAGCCTGTGGTAAAATGTGTTATACATTGTTTTGCTTACTGTGGCAGTTTCCAAGAACATACTGATGACACTGAGGACTTACTGTACTTGCTATTCCACCTGTCTAGAACACTTTTTGCACTAGATACCCATTTGTCAGAACCAATCAACTCAATGAGGCTGCCTGTGGCCACTCAATGTAAAATTATACCATCACCACCGCCCCCAACCCCCGCCCCCCCACCTCCCCAGGCATTCCCTATTCTCCATCCTTGCTTTGTTTCTCCATAGCATTTTCCACCACTTGGCATATCATACATTTACTTACTTATCATCCTTTCTCCACTAGAATGTCAATTCTGTGAAGACAAAGATTTAGTCTGTTTTGTTTACTGCTAAATCCCTAGAACCGAGAACACTGCCCAGTACATGATAGGGGCTCAATAAGTATTTGTTAAGCCAGAATTAACCTTTTCCCACTGATGAAAGCAGTACTGGTCTTGGAAGAGACAGAAGATAAAATGCCCCAAAATTTAAAGATTATTTTCTACTCCCCATATGGCAATCGTGTTTCAAATGTGAAGTAAAATCTTTATCTTCTGTGGGCAATTCCCTTTAAAAGACATCAAAGACAGAGGAATACAACAGGTCAGTGGTAGAGACTGTAATTAGTCTCCAATTCACATGTATATCATGAACTCACATATCTTTATAGTTACGTACCTTTGTAAAAGAACTGCCTAATTTAACCAAGGGCACTGTAGGAAATTCCCGCTTTTCACTCATTGTCAGAGATCCTGCATTAAGACTATAGAGGTTTGACATCACCAGCAAGAGATCTGATGTGGTTTTGACAGGCAGAAAACGGCTCCTTGGCACATTAATACCTAGAGAATTCTCAAAACTTTTGATGGCAGCCCCTACTGCAGTTTCTAATTGAATGACATTCAAGCCTCCATCCAAAGTCTGTAAGAAATTAGGGGTGGGGAATAGAGAACAGAGGTTTTAAGCACCTACAACTTAGTTCCATGTAGGTTAGTTATTATTTGGGAAGTGATTTCAGAGATCCATTGATGGAAAAAGAAAATTTTTTTTTTGAGACGGAGTCTTGATCTGTCACTCAGGCTGGAGTGCAGTGGCGCAATCTCGGCTCACTGCAGCCTCTGCCCTCCTGGGTTCAAGCAATTCTTATGCCTCAGCTTCCCAAGTAGCTGGAATTATAGGGATGTGCCACCATGCCCAGCTAATTTTTTGTATTTTTAGTAGAGATGGGGTTTCACTATGTTGGTCCTGGCCTCCCAAAAAGTGTTGGGATTACAGGTATGAGCCACTGAGCCTGGCCAGAAAAATAATTTTGAGAACTGACATTTATCAAGCACCTATCATATGCCAAATTCTTATACATGTGATCTTTTTTCAGTCTTAAAACTCTTCTGTTCAGTAATATCATTTCCATTTTATGATAAACCATAGGTTCAGAAAACTCATGCAAAGTACCGATGGCCAAACGACCTATGAGTGTCAGAGCAACAACTAAGACTGAAGTAGGTTCTCTACTTTTGAAGCCCAGTGTTTTTGCCACTACCACAACCCAGGGTCAAATATAGGGCACCATAACTTGGCACACTAGAGGGGTGACAGCAGATTCTGGGCTAGGAACTAGAGAGTCTGAAAAGACAAAAGGGAGTGACCAATGGAATAGATGGGGCAGAGGGAGTGGGCGATGGGGCCTGTGTGTAGCCTACTATGACCTTAGGAACCACGAAACTCAATGGGCCACAACCTTGGCTTACCTTTGCATTCACAATGATTTCCATGTCAATGGCATTTTGCTCCTGCAGTCTTTTAACTGCTGCAAGAGAAATCCATAGGTTGTTTGTATTAAATATTTTGAACTTTGAAACAGACTTGAACTCATCTACATGTGCTTTTGGCACTTGAGCAATTTCCACCAGTCTCAGTTTGCCTTCATATTGAGTGAGTGTCCCGCCCTAGAAAGGCAAAAAATAGTGAGTGCCTCCACATCTGTCCCAAGTGCATTTTTTTGTAAGTACAAAGATAGTGATTATATAAATAATATATAAATACATTATGTAGAAACATAGTAAACTTTCATAAAAGGGACAATGAAATAACATTTAAATGCCAAACTAGAAGAGTATTAAAGGTTTGGACAACTTTACTGAAAGGTTTCACATGTTTCAGATTTTTGCCATAAATATATATGAAACTATTTTAGTTAAAATTACTGATGTAGCTTATCCAAAAAAATAGAGATGATTTTGATACTATTTATTATGGATTTATGATACATGCTATTATGTCAAACAGAACTGAAAGTATTCCACGTATCATCTCACCCTTTCTTATGATACCAAGTGGTTAAATGTGTTGTTTAACATAGAAACTTTCAAATAAAAAAGGCTTTAACTTCGTAACTTACGAAATGTGAAAACATGAAGCCCTAAACTGCTTCCTCTCAGTATTTACCTTTACATCTGCACGTGTCTTATTTGTGACTTCCATGACAAATTCACAGCGTTTTCCATTGGGTGGGTTCATTAGATGATTAAGAATATACAGATCCACTGTGGCACCCAGATTATCTATGTTAGACACAAAAATATACTCTTTGCCTTCTCCTATAAAGGTATCAAGCAAACCAGAGTTGTAGAAACTGGCGTAAATATCACCATGACCTGGAGGGTACCAAGCTTCTGTATTTTCCCCTGAGTAAGACACGTCCTTTGCTACAGGAAGTAAAGATTCTTTATTAATCCTCGGGTACCTTTAAAAAAAAAAAAAAGTTCTTTTTCAATATTGACCCTGTAGAGCATTTCAGACCTTTAAATAAAATAATGCATTAAAGTTAAATAAAATTTCACTTCTTTTAAGAGTCTACAATAAGTAATTTAATTATAGGTGAATCCATTTAAGAAAATCTCTCAGTATCTGTGTTGTCCAAAATCTGTTCTCTAGATGGTGATAGCTGCTGCAAAAACATGTCTCTATGGTCATACAGATGGGAAGACCCATCATATTTTTAAGATATTAATGTTTTATGACTCTCCAAGAGGAGGGATATATCAAGTAAATTTTCTCAAACTTATGTAGTTGTGGGATTGTTCTTTTCCCTGAAAACCTATCTGGGAAATACTGCCCATTCTTACAAATGGATATATTCAGGGGTGGATCTCTTTCTTTCCCAGAAAATAAGAACCAGGTTAGCATTCCAAGATTTCTGCTTCCCACCACTAGTGAGAAAGGTAAAGCTGGTGATGGGGCAAGAGGAAAACAGGAAGCTAGCACTGCAACAGACTGAAGACCAGAAAATAAAGGCAAAACATCTGCAAAGTAAAAAAAAAAAAAAAAAAAAAAAAAAAAGTAACCATGGGAAATAGATCTTAAAAACAACCAAACAAACTAATGGTACAACTTTAGAAATGTCCTTTCTTTTTTATTTTTGTTTTATTTTTGAGATAGGGTCTTGCTCTGTTGCCTAGGTTGGAGTACAGTAGCATAAACAGCCTCGACCTCCTGGGCTCAAGTGATACTCCCACCTCAGCCTCCCAAGTAGCTGGGGCTACAAGGGCACACCACCAATGCTAATTTTTAAATTTTTTTTGTAGAGACGAGGTCTCATTATGTTGCCCAGGTTGGTCTCAAACTCCTAGGCTCAAGCAATCCTCCTGCCTTGGCTTTCCAAAGTGTTGGAATTACAGGTATAAGCCACCACACACCCAGCCTCAAAATATCCCTTCTGTACAAGTTCATGTGGACTGATGTCCATCCCTTAAATGGAAGTCTTATTTTTCCAGTTTCCTGGCCTTCAGTCACAATTCATCATCTGAATTTACTTTTTACTCACTATTCCCCAAAGACTTCCTCCAGAATTTATTAAATTACCCCAAGCCCATAAAAGATGTTGAAGAAATTTCTTTCCATGGGGAAGGTCATCAATAATGTAGGAATATAAAAAGATTTTCACAGACCCACCTAGAGACCAAATATGCTCTCAGAAAGCAAAGGCTTAAGCTATCCCCAAATATTCTGGACATGGAACAGAGTCTCAAGCAGACTGAATTTTAAGAACTAGAAGTTAGAGAACCACAGTGATTATAACAATCACATATCAAAAAATGCTTAGCCTTTATGGGCATCAAACACTTGTGAACATCAATATTTGGTACCTGTACATCTTGAAACTGCTCTGTTATAAACAAGAAGTCCTTTCCCAGGAGTAACATACCCAGAGTTAATTTTTTACTCATTGTACCTGCTTTGATTGAAAGTGTAGATTTTCACACGACAATGATTGTACTTCTGTAGAATTTTTTTGGTATCTTCATCCGTGTTAAAAGAGTTCATTAAAACAAGAGGAACATCTGTATTGTAGGTTTTATTCAAATGCTAGGGAGGAAAATGACAATTAGATTACCCAGACTCACTTTTCTTTTGCTCAAATATGCAAAATTAGTTCTTAATGGTTAAATCACAAAATATCTAAAACATCATCTGTATGTAGCCAAATATACAGATTTGACCAAAAACTGCTCAGCATGAGCCAGACATTTTGCTAAGCAATTCACCATGCACTTGCTCATTAAATCACTACCCTCTGAGATAGAAACTACTGTCTGCATTTTACGGATGTCTAAACTAAGGCCCAGATAGGTGGTGGGTCTGGCAATGGCAGAGACAGGACCCCCACCTCCCCACCCCAGGCAGTTTGAGTCTGGAGCTTGTGTACAGCCACAGTGCTCTGTGGCCTCACTGGGTAGGCAACTGCTGATTAAGCATTTACTCTATGTTAACATCTCTGTAGGGATGAAAGTACAAATGTGACAAAGACATGGCTCCCTACTCTCAAAATTAATGATCAAAAATTTTGAATCACACCCCAACTGAAATCTTTTCAACCTCAGAAGAGCTAAGAGGCGGCAGAGTGTGAAGAAAACAGGGTCTTAGAAGTCAGACTGCCCTATGTTAAAATTTTAATTCTGCACTTACTAACTAGCTTGGGAACCTTGGGCAAGTAACCAACCTCTTGTGCTTTGGTTTCCTCATTGGTAAAATAGGGATAACAGTACCTACCTCACAGAGTTGTTGAGAGAAACAAATGAGTAAATTCATATAAAGAGCTCAGAATAATATCTGGTGGACAATAAGTGCTGAATACATGTTAGCCACTGCTACAACTTGCATTAGGATTATAGTTGCCAGCACCATACTAGGCAATAGGATAAGGAGATAGAAAAAATAAGGCCACTGCCCCAGAAGAGCTTATGGTATACGATTAATGACTTTGTCGTAAGACAGAAGCCAAGAACAGTTCTTAGCACGCATGGCCTGCAGCCAAATACACAACATCCTCCCCACCCTCCCAAAAGAGGTTAATAAAGCGAGATCATCCCAGCCTTGATGAAGGCTGCCACCAGAAAGTGGGTAGAGAGGTGGGAGATCAAAAGAGAATCTCAACAGACCCAGAGATTTCAACAACCACAGGTGCTATTTAAGATCAAAAGCCTTTACATAACCTTAAGGATTTGCCCTTAAGAACACTAAACCTTTTTTCCACCAATAAAGACACTAAAGATAGCAAGCTCTTTGGGTAGCTCAAATTCACATCTGCTACATTTTATAATATAACATTTATGATAACTTAAAAACTAAAAACTATTTTAGTATCTCATGAGAAAGGCTAAATTGTTACTCACTTCAATTTGTTGAACAGTCAGATCCAGAAAGGTATTCTCATTCCTCACACCAATCAGACTTTTAGGGCCTTTGCAGCCCATGCTGGTTCCCAAACCACCATTGAGTTTCACCACCACTAGTTTGTTCAACACAGAAGATATATTATCAGGCAAGCCCCTGGCCTTTATCTTTTCATAGGGTTGAATCTGAAAGAAAAATAACATTATAGGAGTAATTTAAACAGCTTTAAGGGACGTTAAAGCATATCAATCCCAGGGTTATTTCTATGCTTCCATGAAGAGTTTCGGTTTCTCTGTGGAAAGTTTTAATCAACTTTTCTTTAATGTCATAGGCCCTTGTGGTTTTCAAAATCAAGTACTTTAACAGGCAACTTCCCTTTGCACACAGTAGTTCAGTGGATCATTTACTTTACAATGGAGTACGAGAAGGGGGAAAATGTTGTAGGCCCTATATATTGTCTGGCTGGTTAAGAACATCCAGATCTCTTGGAGTATCTTCAAACACTCAGAATTCCCAATTTGCATCAACATAGCAAACGATCAAGTCATGTATTTAGAATCATCAAGTCTAAATATTTCTGCTGTACTGTGGCTCTACTTCAATTCTGGAGAACTACATATAAAATTACACATTATTCCTTCCTCCACAGGAGGCAAATACCAAAACACACTTGTTCTTTGCCATTCTCCTCTATTCAGTCGTAAGTTTGCCTTTCAGAGGAAGGTAGCATAGACTTTTTGTCAAACTTCTAGGTATGCACAAGGACAGAATTCCTTCCTCAAGAATTTAACTTTCAGGTGTCACCATACAAAAGCCAATACTGGAAAATTAAGTGTTGTCACTGTTCTAAGAAATGCCCTGGAAGGGAGGGAAAGGGCAAGAGGTGGGGCTGAAGAAAATCCCAACTCAATCTCCTCCTAGCATCCTCATCTATTCCTGTGAGCAGAGGGCCTTAATCTATAACTTCTCCCTTATAGGAAAGGAACAGTGACACAACTTACAGCAGAGGCCCAGATTCTTTTCTTCAAAGCAGAGGCACAAGCAAGTCTAAACATCTTACACTAAGAAGGAAACCTTTCAGAAAGATCACAGTGTATTTTCTATCCATTTATGTGACATGTTTGCTGTTATTTTGCTTTAATGGAATAGGTCCTCCAATTGACTCTTCAGTTACATAATTGTGTAGGACAGCTAACACATAATGGACTGAAAAAAATAAAACTATCCCATAAGTGCTTTGTGGACATTAGCTGTTACTTGTTCTGCTATTGTAGGAACGTGTGTGTGTGTGTGTGTGTGTGTGTGTGTAATCGGTAGGTGTGACTGGGAAAGAACTGGACAGGCTCACACTCCAGTGATCTACGCCTATGGAGGCAAAAATCTCTTTATGTTTGGTCAGATGAACATACATACATATATCATATGTAGCCTTCTGATGACAAAATTCTTGTTTTTAACAGCTTTCCACAAAAAAACTAGTCTGTGGTTCTTATTTCTTCTACCCTGCAATATACTATGTTAACTGCCAAGTGCAGATTAATGATACACTTTCTTGTTTGGTGTAAATACAGAAGAACATGAAGCACTCTTCTCCAAGGCTCTCTACTTGTTATTGCTCCAATCATCACTAATTATCAATTCTTTCCTCATGTGGTAGGACTGTCAATCTTCCTGGTAAGTGCTGCTAAGTAGCTTTCTAAAGCCATTCATATTCATGAACCAAAATAAGGGCTGGTTACAGAAAAGATAAGAGGAGGGGACAGGCCTGTGGGCACTCCAGGGAGTGCTACATAAATATTGGGATGTGAAATGACAAGGAAGAGGAGGGAGGCAGGAAAGAACGCAGACCACACTGATTGCTTCCCCTGCAGCACGTGGTCCAGGTGAGGACAACGCAGGGGTGGGCGATAATAACTTGGCCCCCCAACACACACAAAAAGCAACCTGCAGAGTTGACAATCCTTGAAGGATGTTTTGATTTGACTCTACTGCCATGACCATCATTTGTTCAGCATTTCAAAGAAACTGGTAATATTGCTTAGGAGAGAAAAACTTACAATTTAAGTGCCACACTGCTAGAAAAATAAGAGTAGATGACAGCAGAACCTTTGTCACCCTGACACAACAGGGTAGCTTATAATCTTTTCTAGCCCAGCAACTGAAAGCAACCAGTCATTAAAAGAAACAGGCTGGATGCGGTGGCTCACACCTCTAATCCCAGCAATTTGGGAAGCCAAGGCAGCCTAGGGGTTTGAGACCAGTCTGGGCAACATGGTGAAACCCCATCCCTACAAAAAATACAAAAATTAGCCAGGCATGGTGGTGCATGCCTGTAGTCCCAGCTACCCAGGAGACTGAGGTGGGAGGATCACCTGAGCCCAGGTGGTCAAGGCTGAAGTAAGCTGTGATCATGCCACTGTATTCCACAGAGTGAGACCCTGTCAAAAAGAAGAGAGGGAGGATGGGGGAGGGGGGAGGGAAGAGGGGGGAGGGGAGAGGGGAGAGGGGAGAGGGGGGAGGAGGGAGGGGAGAGGGGGGAGGAGGGAGGGGAGAGGGGAGAGGGGAGGAAGGAAAGAAAGACCACTGTGATCATGGCTGTAAGTAGTCTATTATTAGTTTAGAAGAGTCAGCAAATAGGATCAGGCCAATTATTTTCCAATTATTTTGTAAAAGCCAAGAATTTCCATTTATCAGTTATTTTTCTCTTCCTAGCAAGAACCTAATATTTACAGAGGTCTCACAAGGGTGTGAAAATCAGCTGAAAATCACCAAAAACTCCTAGTTCATACATTCATTTTAGGTAAAATTGTTAGTTCAGAGATAGTCTTGCCTATTTATGTTTTGACTACACTTTAAAAAAAATAGAGTACATAGAAGCAATTTTCCACATGGTAGGACACGCCTGTCTTCCAATTTTACCTAAAATTTTTAATTGTGGTACATCGCATACACAAAAGTTTATAAAATATACATATACAGTTGAAAGAATAACATTTTTAAAAAAGGAACACTGCCATGCATCTGCCCCTAATCACATTCCTCTTCTACTCCTACAGGTAACCATCATCTGGACTTTTATTCTATAGTTTTACCACCTATGTGTGTAACAATATTGTATGCCATTTTGTCTCAAAACTTTTAAATAAATTGAATCATACTATAAAGTATGACCCATCTTGTCATTACAATATCAGGAATTTAAACAAGGCATATCACTGGGTTTGTTGTTATTTGAATATTCTATTTCAAATAGAGGTAAACATTATCTAGATGTAACTTGGAGTGAAAATTTTCATGTAACATCAATATTTTATCAAAGTATAAATGCTTATAAAAGTAAAAATGCTACAATAATTCTGAAAGCTATTAATTTTATACATAACAATTAATGTTTTCAAATAATTCAATAAGTTGGAAAACAGAATGACAATAAACATAAAACTCAGTACATTAGATAGATATCTTTAGGAAAATATTCCCTTTTTGAGGGAACAAATATTTATACAAATTTAAATAATAATGTGAGGCAGAAAACTCTAGACTACACCTTAATTCTAATCTTTACAGAAATGTTTGGTATACTAACATTCACAGCATTAAACAAAGTGAGCTTTAGGAACCATGTTTAATTTTGAGCTATTTAATTTGATTTAGGACATAAGTCATCAAGAAAAAGTACTAACAGGAATTTTTTTTACCTCCAGTGAAAGTGAATTAAAAACGAAATGTCAACCTTGCTGCCTTAAAATTTCACCAGGAGAAAATAGAACTCCAAAATCATATGTATTCCATGCTAAATCAGCTTTGATCCACATACCATAAATAATAGAAAGTTCTGGCTGAATGCAAGAGCTCACATCTGTAACCCCAACACTTTGGGAGTCTGAGGCAGGAGGATCACTTAAGCCCAGGAGTTTGAGAACAGCTTGGGCAATATGGTGAGACTTTGCCTCTACAAAAACTTTTTTTAATTACCTGAGCATGGTGGTGCACACCTATAGTCCCAGGTACTCCGTGGGAGGCTGGAGTGGGAGGATTGCTTGAGCCTGAGAGGCTACACAAATAGACCGCCAAAACAAATATTTGCCCAAGTTCTGAGTTCTAGGTACAAAGTTCCTTGTAGAAACATGTTACTGGAAAGTTTTATTATAAATTTTAGTTAATGAAATTAAATGTGCTTTTTTTTCCTGTACTTAGTCATGGAGACATAATCAGAGCCTTTTTTAAGTGTGAAAGCAAAATACAATGATCAATTCAACAATCCTAAAAACATATCTGATTGAAGAAATATTAAAGATAAAAGTGTTATGCAATTATCAGTGACAAATAGGGTGAGAGAATGATTTAGGAATCACCAACATTCAGTGTTTCACTCACACTTTTCACCTGCCGGCTATGAGCTAAGAGATGGTGGGCCACTCTCATTCTGCTTCAAAGACAAGCTATCAGAGAACAATTTGCTTTATATGAGATGTTCACACAAGATGGAACAGCACTTATTACATTTTATATAGGCTGTTTGCACAAAAAAAAAAGTCCCAAAATTATGCTTTGGAAGTAACAAAACCAACATAGCAGGACTTACTAACAGTTCAATCGCCAGAACCTGCTAAGAAATAACCAACTTATGTGTCCTAAGCATGTAGACTTCTTACAAGATAAGCTGTGAAGATCTTCCACTCATTCTGTTCGAGAAAATGTAAAAATTTATGTTTATGCAATGAAAATTGATATTCAGAGACACACTTGTCATGAGAGCCATTACTCCACCACCAAATTTCTAGATCCAAAATCTAAGATCTCAAGTGATTGTGTGAAGGAACAAGTGCATGCTGAAATATTTTTGAAAACGTGCACAAAATAAGGTAATGAGAAAGTATTCAGAAATTATCTGTCAACATGCACAAAACTTCAGTTTGTGAGATAATTTCAAGGAAATGGCATCATTGCCATAAATTAATGAAATTTACAAGCTCAGAATACTGAGAGGACAGAGCTTCACTTCAGTTAGTTACTATTAGAGAGGAAGGAAAACTTGACATCATGGCAGCTTCAACATAATCAGCACATTCAATACTAGCAAAAATAGTTGGAAAATATCTTGCTCCTCCAACAACCTCCATTGACCAAAGTAAGTCCATCTACTATTATAGATGTGCATTATGGTGACTGCAAAAGCAACCTACCAGATAACCATGCTGATGAACTATTGTTCTTGCACTGTAACATCAACATTTTAAAGCTTGGATACTAAATTTCTAAATAGAACTGTAACAACTGCAATTTCTTTGTTATCCCAAAAACTTATTCTATGATGGTGATATAGATCCTCAGCCTCATACTGATTTTTAATACTAGGCCATTTGGCCTTCAGCCAAAAGGTATACTAAATATACTTCTAGTTTTAAGTCGAATATCCCCAAGGTTGGCATCTTAAGAAACTGAGTTTGAATTTAAAATGTAATTCTGAATACTGTTCAAATATTTGGAATAAAATAAAATGAGCTGATCCACGGACAACATTAAGAATTCAAAAACCAAGTCAATAAAGACTTTTGGGAACAGGCCCTGGCAACTCACAATACAGAGACTTATTTACCATTCAAGTAAGTGCCAGATTTCTCTGTGATGTGTTGTATTTATAACCTTGCATGCTAAGTTAAGGGGGCAGAAAGTCACCCCACCTCTTAAAATGTCAAGGAACCACGGTTCTTTATGTGGTGCTTTCAATAATACCTTCTTGTCTTGCTATATCTAACACTTAAAAGCAGCTAATTAAATGCAGGTCCTGCTGAGGAATTTGTTAACCACAGAAGACTCTCAGAATAACTGTGGAAAGGAAAGAAAGAAGTAACAGCGTATGAAGACGGGAGAAATATTTAAAGTGGTCAAGATAACGTCACTGTTGGAAGCCTCCAGGGGAGGTCCTTCATTGATGTTTCCTGACATACCCAGCCCCAACCACCACCACCCCTCAACAGACACAGGGGTGTGCACAAAGGTACTAGTCATTTGATTCCAGGAAGCCAGGACACTTTCTGTCTAAAGCTTATTACACGTTAAATTTGGTGGTAAGTACAGCTTTCCATCACATAAATCACCCTATTATCAGCAGAGGTGCTCTCTCGGTGACACTGTTCACACCCTCTACCAGGCACCTAACCAAGCAGTCCCACAGAGCTTGGTTTAGTTCAACAAGCCAAGAGGATATGTGTTAGAAAATTGCTTAGCAACAGCTAAAGTCACACTGGACACACCTAGTCACAGAGACAAGTTTTAGGCCTGCCTTCCACTTTCTCTACTTAGCTCCCCCAGGAGAATGCACAAAGACATTTACTCAAGCAAAGATGCCTAGTGTTCAGAGACAACACAGGGAACATCACATACTACTGGATACAGCCTCAATGTTACTCTGACTGAATCACTTTAGTCAGTCACCAGTGCGATCTTTGTGCTTTCAATTCTAATTACCCTGTTTCTCTCTTTCCCAAAACATGAATAAAACTCAGTGTTCTAAGACCTCTACTGCAACTAAACAGACAGGAGGGAAAACTTCACAGGTGAGATGGGGTAAACTGCATGAGGCTCCTGGCAAAAAGTCCAGAGGAGGCCAGGCCACTCATGTTCTCTTCTCACTGGTGGAAAAGAATTGGCCAAATAGCTAACATCCTCTGGGGAATAAGTGAAAGACAGTAATTGGCAATCTACTGAAGAACATGCACTAAACAACATTCAGCCCTCTAGGATGTCAATCTAGTTTTTCTGCAGAAAGTGGAATGAGATTTTTAAAAAGATCTTTTTAAAACTATCTACCATGATCTGTACCTTGCCAAGTTTGTTCACAACTTAGTTTCCAGTTAGAAGAAAAGCCAAATTCATCACACAGTCATAGACACACTGTTCCCATTAGTAATAGGATAACCCAGTTCTTGGTAGCATATTTGTGCTATTCCTGGAGACACTGCCAAACACCCAAAGCAAGCTAACAGTACCTGCCCTGTATGCTTCACAAGGGTATGATTATTGCAATCTGAAAGAATTTTTTTTCAACAAAAGCAAGTTTGCCTGAAGGAAAATGAGCTGTGTAAACAGTTAAATTAGGAATGCCACTCCATATGTACAGAAAGTGTTCCAAGAACACTGGCTTATTCACTAAACCCTTACTGCACAGGGTTTGTGTGCCAAATTCTGTGCTAGTCACTTTCATGTATCGTCTATTTCACATTTCTAAAGGTAATAACCAAAAATCTGGATCATTTGAAAGATCCCACAAATTTACTTTATAACAGAAAAGTCATACCTAGAATAATGTCTTTGTCCGGTTGTGTTGCCATAAAGGAATCCCTGAGGCTGGGCAGTTTATAAAGAAAAGAGGTTTATTTGGTGCACGGTTCTGCAAGCTATACAAGAAAGAAGCATGGTGTCAGCATCTGCTTCTGGTGAGCACCTCTGGAATCTTCCACTCATAGTGGAAGGCAGAGGGGAGCTGGTTTGTAGAGATCACATGGTGGGAAGCAAGAAAAAAAGGGAGGGAGGTACCAGGCTTTTTTTTTTTTTTAAACAATCAGTTCTTGCTATAACTAATGGAGCGAGAACTCATTCATTACCACAAGGACAGCACCAAGTCATGCATGAGGGATCCGTTCCCATGACCCAAACACCTCCCACTTTGCTAAGTTGCTAAATCCTATCAATAACATCAGTACTTCTTATCTGTACTCAGATACATCTGACACAACAGAACACTCCCTAAACCTTGAAGTGCTCTATTACCCTTGACCTATGAAACACCATACTCTGTTTTCCTCCTCTTTCTGCCTGCTCCTTGAAAATCTCATTCTAAGTAGACCTCCTCTTCTACGCAATCAGCTTCAATTACTCCTGTCTCCACGGCAACATAACATACTCAGCTGCTAAGACAGAAGCCTGCTCATATGTGATCAATGACCAAGTCCTGTCAGTCTCATGACCTGTGTTATTGCAGTGGTCTCTATGATCCTTTACCTCTTTCCAACCCACCCTCCATCTCTCAAGTGGCAATCTCTTAAAAAAGAATGTGAGCATGTTTCCCTCCTTATTGCATCATTCATAAAATAAAGCACTGGCATGGCATGGCAGAAATTATTAGCGGCCTACCCCAACATCATTTTTTTCCCCTTTCACTTTAGAACCCTGACTTTCAGCTGGGCACATTGCCATCCAGAATAAAAGACTCCATTTCCAGCCTCCCTTGCAGCTATTTGTGCCAAAATTCTGGTCAATATGATTAACTAGAAGTGAATTAAAAGATTTCCAGGAAGTCTCTGTGAAAGGGCAGGGTCTGTGCCATCTTCCTTCTTCCTGCTGTTTGGACTAGAGGCGTGATGAATAGTGTTCATTCTGGTGGCCATCTGGACAATAAGGAGATACTCTAAGGACGGCAGAACAGCCAGACAGAGAAGCCCAAGTTTCTGATTACCACATAATTGTCTTACTAACTCTGGATTGCCTCTCTCCAGATCTACTGTGTTATTCTGGGTTTCTCTATTCTAAGTAGCTGAATCTAATCCTAACTGGAAGACAGGGTTTGCAAGGTCCTTAATGATTTGACCTTTTTTACCTTCCACTCTTTCTTCTACTCCCCCTAACATGCTGCTCCAGGAACATGGAGCATTGGGTTCGCTAACATACCACATCTCTTGCTTCTAAGGCCTTGCACTTTTTCCTCTCATACAACTTCACTTCATCAACTACTTTTTCTTTCTCTTCCACACCTCAGCTAAGACCGGCGATTTACGGCTTTATGAGCCAACAGGTACTTGTGAAGATAAAATAATGGAGCCTCTTTCAGGCTAGTTCACCACTCCTAAAAAAACAAAATGTTTGCTTACAATTTACTTCACTACATTGGAAATGTCATTCACAGAATATAAAATTAATATTAGTAAGAGAAGTCATTCATTTCCCAGTGAAAACTAATGTGCAAATAGAGTAAAAAATAAACTTTACCTCTCTCCAAACTAAGTTTCAATGAGAAGGCTTCTGTTTGGCTTGAATAAGAAACTGATGCGTGATGTGGTTTGAGATGATTACATGCATACCATCTTTAATTGCCATTCCATTTTGACTTTTCTTTTTGATGGTCACAAGTGCTGAAAACCGTAAAGTGCTCAAAAGCAAGCTCCCCCAACTTTTGTTCTGTTAGTCGTATGCAGCCTGTGCTACAAACACCAGAATTCTCTAAGACTGAGAGCTGAGTGGTTCATGTGTGTCCTCTTTCTTTGAAAGTCAATAACGTCATCTTTGCAAAAGTCTGCATCATTCATACAGGATTTCACCATACTGGATGTAAGGCTCACAGATGCAGAAGGTGAATTACAGTAATACATGGAACTCACTCTCCTCTGCAGCAGGACCAGAAGTCCTGGCTAGCATCACAGACACTCTACTGGCATACAGAGCACCAACACCTCGTCCAGCATGTTTTGCTTGGCTTAGACAAGTTATCATTTAAAAAACACTTTCAGAAGAGGTTCATAAATTTTTTTTTCTTTTTTTTTTTTTGAGGGCACTGGCATGCAACAGCTGGCTGCACTGAGAAATGTCTGAAATTGCAAGGACATGCTAAAGGGAAATTATGTAGTTGTTGTTTCCTCCATGACCCGATTCAGTAAACTACATCAATTCCAGCATGAATGATATCATTTGACAAAAAGCCTCCTTTAAATCGAATGAGACAGTAAAGTATAGTAACTGAGAGAGAACACAGGTTTTAATGCCAGGCTACCTGGGTTTCTTAGAATCCACCACTTATTATGGCAAATTATTTAACTGCTCTAAGTCTTTTTCATTTACTTCATTAATTTGTTATGAAGATAAATGAGATAATGCATATAAAGTGCTTAGCAAAGTGCCTGGCCCCACAGTAAATATTCAAATGTTGGCTGGTATTATTACTACTTCACTGATTCAGACACACTCCCTCACCCATACCCAACATTTTAACATTTCTGAAAGCAGGATCCACCATATAACCAATAGGTTCTTACAATTAATTGATTTCTTTTCTTTATTAGTGGTACATAAAAGGTGTAACTTATAATCAATGGCCCAAATTTGATGAAATATAGTATTGAATTTCTAGGTTTCAAGTCACGAACTAGCTGAATGATCTCCCTGACATGGGCTTCAGCCAAAGTTTCTCTCCAGTCATGTGTAGCCTGAGGATATTAAGACAGAGGTCAACAAACTATGGTCTGAGAGCTGCCACTTGTTTTCATAAAGTTTTATTGGAACATAGCCATACTCATTAGTTTACATATAGTCTACGGCTATTTTCATGCTACCATGGCTGAATTGAGTAATCATCCCCAGATTGTATGGCCTATAAAACCTAAAATACTTAGTATCTGCCCCTTACAGAAAATGTTTGCCAACCCCTGGTTTAAGAAAGCCTTGTGGAAAAAACCCAAGTTTTGATAGTATTTCTCCCTTTTCAAACCATGCTTCTCCTAAAATAGCTCCATACTGCCTGAGATGCCTCAGGATGGCCAGAGAAAAGAGGGTCTCTCTAAGGCTATATGTTGGCTTCGTGCCTCCACTGGCAAGAATGCTGCCATATAAACAACCCCCTAGGCTTTTGTACGTTCTCAAATTTCTCCAGGAAAGCAAAACCAGTAATATGTAATTGGTAACAGAAATCAGGCAATTTTCAAAACAACAGAAAGAAAACTTGAGATTTAAAAAGGTTTTTGTGGCCGTGCACAGTGGCTCACGCCTGTAATCCCAGCACACTGGGAGGCCGAGATGGGCGGATCACCTGAGGTCAGGAGTTCAAGACCAGCCTGGCCAACATGGCGAAACCCTGTCTCTACTAAAAGTACAAAAATTAGCTGGACGTGGTGGCGCAGTCCTGTAATCCCAGCTACTCAGGAGGCTGAGGCAGGAAATTTGCTTGAACCTGGGAGGCAGCGGTTACAGTGAGCCAAGATTGCACCACTGCACTCCAGCCTGGGCGGTAAGAGCAAGGAGGAAAAAAAAAAGGCTTTTGTCCACTAGTAAGTCATCTAAAGTAATCAAATTCACACAGACAGAAACCAGAATGGTGCTTGCCAGGGGATTAGGGGAGAGGGGGTAGAAGGGAATGGGGAACTGTTCTTTAATGCTAAAGAGCCTCAGTTCTACAAGATGAAAAAGTTGTGAAGATTGGTTGCCAAATAATACAAATATACTTAACAACACTGAAGGATACATTTTAAAATAAGATAGTAAATTTTATGTTATGTGTATTTTACAATTTAAAATTTAATTAAAAAAATATTTTGTGTAAGTGTGTATGTGCAGTCACACATGTATGCCCCATCAAGGAGTTCAAGAACCAAATGGCAAAAGTATCACTTTTTAGAAGCCATTTGTGACCCTCAGCCCTAGTAGTGAATCTGGTGCAGCTCTTGGCTTCAGGCGCTACCGCCTCCTATCACAGCAATTCTTACAGTCTCCAAACTGCCTGCTAAGTTCTCTGGCTCTGTTATACGACTGTAAACTCCATAAAGGCAGTGACTGCCACCTGATACTCCCCACCACATTCATCACCTTTAAACTACTAATGGCTTAGCTTCCCAGTGTTGGCAGCACTAAAACATTTGTGAATAAGCGAATAAATGAATGAAACAAACAGATATTAATTAATGAAATCTGTTCTCCGAAAATTATTTCTTGTCCTACTTTTAAATCCTTAGTTTAAAATAAAAGTGGTTTGATCACTGATTAGAAACCAGATTACAACCACCCACTACTTTAATTCAAAAAATAAAATATTGGATCAACAGATGTTATATACAAGTTTGATGAAAGAAAACCTAAATAGAAAACTTTGTTTTGCATAAGAAATTTTATAGGTCATAAAATTAGTACAGGAATTACAAAGCAATCCCTCTGTAATAAACGAATAGAATGAACAATCACATATCACAAGCCTGGAAAAGTAAATTTCCTAAGAAAGTTTTTTGTCTTCTACCATTTATAAATTATAAGCAAAGCAAACAATCAAATCAAGTACATATTTTTATTTTCCCAGCTATTAACTCCCGTATCTTTGGGGTTTTTAAAAATTAATTGTAGGGCCAGACGCGATGGCTCACACCTGTAATCCCAGCACTTTGGGAGACCGAGGCAGGTGGATCACAAGGTCAGGAGACAGAGACCATCCTGGCTAACATGGTGAAACCCCGTCTCTACTAAAAATACAAAAAATTAGCTAGGCGTGGTGGCTGGCGCCTGTAGTCCCAGCTACTCGGGAGGCTGAGGCAGGAGAATGGCGTGAACCCGGGAGGCAGAGCTTGCAGTGAGCCGAGATTGCACCACTGCACTCCAGCCTGGGTGACAGACCGAGACTCTGTCTCAAAAAAAAAAAAAAAAATTAATTTTAATTACTCTAAAATAAATGTTACTAACCTGTGGAAAGGAAAACATAAAGGCAATTTTTCCAGTGGTGGATGAGCCCTCACAGTCCAAAGGCAAAAATTTGTAACATTTTTTACATGTAAGTAAACAGGTCTTTTCAAAGAGCTAGTTAGAAATCTTGGCACCAACACTGTCCTCTATACAACTACATACACTAGTACTAACGCAATCATTCATGCTCAATATCCTTCAATATAATCTGCTACTTCAGTTACTAAAGTCAGCCTTAGTAAAATTCTAAGCAAATATTTGCGAACCAGAATCATAAAAGTCACTTATTTTCAGTCTAAATTTTGCACTGTCCTCTCTAGGAAGCCAAAATTGAATAGTGTGCCTTTTTGTTATATTAAAGCATCATAGCAATTCAAAATCCAATGACCAATTACTACAAATAAAAGGTTAGTTCTCTATTACATGTTTCAAACAGCAGTTAATATAACAGCCAATGGAAAAAAGATCACATTAATAAATAAAAATCTAAAGAAAAATCTGGAAATTTAAAAATATTTTTCATCTCAACTGGCAAGTATGTTTTAAAGTGATAATATTAAATGCTTTAATAAATACAGTGAGATTGGCAATAAAACAGACTATAGTTCTCTACTCAAATGTCAACTTAGGCCTTCTCTACCCAGCCTATCTAAAATATTACCTCTACCCCTTCATTCTCTGTTCCTTTATCTTTCTTTTTCTTCATTTCACTTATCGCTACTTGAAATCACGTTACATATTTTTTATTGTCCACTTCTTTACTAGATTGTAAACTAGAAACTAGATGGAGGGTTTTATCATTATGGTTCTCTACTAATATACATACAGTTGGTGCTCAAAAAACAGCTGTTGGACCAACAAATTAATATGAATGGGAGTGCAAATTGATATATTTTTTTTTTTTTTTTGAGATGGAGTTTCACTCTTGTCACCCAGGCTAGAGTGCAATGGCGTGATCTCAGCGCACTGCCACCCAGGTTCAAGTGATTCTCCTGCCTCAGCCTCCCAAGTAGCTGGGATTACAGGTACGTGCCACCACGCCTGGCTAATTTTTGTATTTTTAGTAGAGACGGGGTTTCACCATGTTGGCTAGTCTCAAACTCCTGACCTCAGGTGACCTGCCCACCTCAGCTTCCCAAAGTGCTGGGATTACAGGTGTGAGCCACTGAGCCCAGCCTGATATACTCTTTTTGGAAAGCAATCAGAAATACAAAACAAAACCTTTAAAAAGTTCATATCCTCTGAAGAAAACACCATTTCTGAACATTTATTCTTAGAAAATTCAGAAATGCAAAGTTTTACATTCATTACACGGTTTTAATAACAGCAAAAAATCAGAACCAACCTACCCAACTATAAGAGAATCCCCAGAAGTAACAGACACTGATACGCTCACACTACCGTCAACTACAATATTTCCTTCAAGTGATTAACTGAATCCACTGTCTTATTTTCCACCATCAAAAAATTAAGAAAAGACATTTCATTTCCAAGGTTTTGCCATGCTTAATGATAAATGATCAAAGATCCTATGATGGCCATCAACCATCCTTCCTAAAATTTCACCCAAACTTTGACAACTTAATGCCAAGGATACTGTGCAAAGCCTCCTTGGCCCACTAAACACCACATAATGAACACATACCAATTCTTTAAACATCTCCACCTCCATACAATATGAAAACGGGTACTTAATTATTTTAATAGCTACAATAGTCCTCTAAGACAAGGCCTACCTCTTATATTTATCTTGAGTTTGGTAGACATAAAACCTATAAACGTGGTTGGAGTTGCTGGTTAAAAGTAATTCTACATATAACCTAGGGCTTTCAGTATGTGAATCTAGATATCCTTCAGTAAAACTCATTAAACAAAATAGTCACCTAAGCATGTTCATAATGTTGTTTATTCTCACTGACAGAGTAGAGGCCTCCTGCAATCCTGAAGGTTAAAGAATTAGCTAAAGTGTATCTTTGCAATAACAAAAATTTGTTAGGATAGATGAGTTTATTTAATACAATGAAAACTGCAGACTAACAACACATTTTATAGAATATTTTGCTAAAAATAAAAAAGTATTAAATTATTCATGAATAATAAATGAAACATACATCAAATTAAGTACACTGATAAATATATAAAAATACATTTAAAACCAAAGGAAAAGAATAAATATGAAAGTTATAGAATTTTAAGAAGAAGCACAATCTAGACTCTTAATTCCATTGTTTTTACTGTGCCCAGCATAATACCTGACATAGAGGAGGTATTTCATAAATATTTGTTGAATGTGTAATGATAGCAACCTTTGCTATGGTTGAGCCTTTGCCAAAATGCCTGGCACATAGTAAATGCTTTTATGAATATTGTCAATAATCCTCACTAAAATCCTATAAAGTAGGTTCTTTTATTATTTCTACTTTTTATGAGTAAGGAAACCAAGACTTAAAGCAGTTAAATAACTTGCCCAATGTTACATGGCTAAGGAGTAATGAGGCTAGGACAAATCTCTTAAGTCTGTTTTTTTATCTCACTGCCATTACTAACAAATTGGAAAAAAAGTGTTAAATACACTGAAGGCAGAATGAATTCAAAATGTATATGCAGGTGGTCTTTGTAATGGTAGGATTTTTTAGTGATTTACATAGAGCTTGAAGTAATTTCTCAGATACGTGTTGACTGTGCACTTGGTTAAGAATATTATAGCTCTCTATCATAAAATTAGGGATTTTAAAACTATAAAAATTCACACAATGAACAACATAAATATACAGAAATTAAACTACAAGCTCAGCTATCCCTGAGAAATGGTGTTAAAAATAAAAAAATTAAAAAACAGGGAAATTTCAAAGTAGCCATTTCAGTAACAGTGACCAAGAACTACAAGAAATCTGTATTTCCTATGTAATTAGGGGTTTCAGATTGAGGAATTTAAAGCACAGCTACTCCCTACTTGCTTCCTAAAAAATACATCCGCCTAGACTGCTAGAAGGCACAGGACCGTCCTATCCTGTGTTTTCCAGCATCTTCTTATTTCAGCCAAAATGATCCCCCAATTGACAATGAGCTTGCGGCATGGCCCCCACTTACCTTGCCTACCCTCATTTCCCACCTATTTGCATTCTTATTCTCCAGGAGTACTATAAAAATTATAGTTCTTAGAGCACCTTCTGTTCTCTCATGCCTGTGGGACTTTGCATATCACGTTCTCTTAAACCTGGAGTATCTACCCCTGATTTTTTGGGCAAACTCTTACTCATACTTCAAGTCTGAGCTCTAACATTACCTCTTATCCTTAACTTGATTAGGACTTCACCAACTCACCAGCTGCTCCTTCTCCTGCTACACTGAGCACATATACCAGAAACCCACTTAATTATTTAAAACATCCGAACAAGTAGTCAGTTAATTTTAAAAATAAGTGCAAGCATAGAATCATGAAAAAGTTTTAGATACATTAAATATTTTAACTTTTTACAAATAAGTCTACATTCATTCATCGAGGTATTTTCCTTATTTATAGCACGAATCTGTTGACCCAGAGCTGTGTGTCATCTTTCTTATATAAACCACATCAATAATATACATTCTGTGATTTTCAGTTTCAGTTTCTTCCAAGTGGACCAAGAGCTTAGACATTTGTGAAACAATCTGCACGCAGAAGAATCACTCTAGATTAATGCAATTTTCCCAGTCTTTCCTAGTTGTCACACCTATTCAACATTTTTTTTTGCTATTCATCTTTATCCAAGTTTCCCAAAGCATTCAACTCAGTTTTCATAGGAAGAGCTTTTTTAAACCCATTTCACTAGTTTATATAAAATTTAATTATATTATGTCATTATAAGCAAGATAACTAGCATGAACACATTTGAGAACAAGCACAATCGACTTCGGTAAGCAAGCCACTCACTTTGGTGGGAGAACATATGCATAATAAAAAGTAGACCCAAGGCCAGGTGAGGTCACTCACACCTACAATCCCAGCACTTTGGGAGACCTAGGTAGGAGAATCGTTTGAGCCCAGGAGTTACCAGCCTGGGTAACATAGCGAGACCTTGTCTTTACAAAAATTTGAAAATTAGGTGGGTGTGCTGACACATGCCTGCAGTCCCCGCTACTCAAGAGGCCGAGGCAGGATGATCCCTTGAGTTCACAAGTTCATAACAATGAGCTATGGTCACACCACTGCACTTCAGCCTGGGCAACAGAGTGAGTGAGACACTGTCTCTTTGAAAAAAAAAAAAAAAAGTAGACCCAAGAATTCTGAGAATGGAGAACACCAGTTATTCTCTCTAGGTAGAAGCCTGTTAGTGAAATATCTCCTGAACCACATTCATAGCTATTACCCAGTTGCACAATAAACATATTTTTGTGCAAACATCTCCTCACTAAACCAAAAGTTCAGAACTGGCTTGCTATTGTATGCCTGTGTTATTGATTCCTTCAGCCCTCTAGGCAGCTGGGCAGGGCTGGAGGCAGCCACGGCCTCTTCCCTACTAAATGGCCTCTTACATTTACCCTACTCATTTTCTATGGGAAAATTTGGGAAACATTGTATGGTCCAAATTTTAAGTTCTTTAAGGAGAGTGACTGTCTTTATTTTTGCATTCCCAATAATTAAAATAAAACAGTGGGTATTTGATAGGTCTGTAGAATAAACGTAATGAATAGAGGAGACTTCGATAGCCTCACATAGTGACTACAGATAAACCAGAAAAAAGGACTTCAGACAGGGAGATGTGACTGTTGGGGGTAAGCCTGGGCCAGAAGAGCAGTGATGGGAAATTACTCTTCTAAATTATTTTATTTATTTATGAATTTATGTTTTATCTCTCCCACTAGAATAGAGGTCTATTAGTATTAGGCCCTTGACTATCTTGTTCACTTGTATCTCAGTGCCCAATGCCTATCACACAGTAGCTATTCAATAAATATTTGTTAAATGTATCGTGGGAAGAACCTCAAAGAGAAGTGAGGGTATTTTAGGCTCTAAAGGAAGGAATGGAGCCTGCTCTATTCTACTCAAGGAAAGATGGAGAACTGATGGAAAGGCCATACTTTAAAGACTTTCAAGTTTCTTTCAAACATTGCTGGCAACTAGTGGGTGTTCTACAATACATCATAGTGATTAGGAATGCGGGCTCAGGTAGACCTGGGCCTAAATTCTGTCTTATTATCTAAGGAAACTTGTGTGGATAACTCAATCCCTCTCAGCCCCCACTGTGTCTTGCATTATGAAAAAAGGATAATAGTGAGCTCCTAGAGTTATCTGAGTATCATGTAAGAAAACACATGTGGAAGAGTTGAGAAGAATGCTTATTAGTGCTGAATAAATGTTTGTTGCTATTGTTATTACTACTGTTGTTGATAAGCACATAAAGTATGCCACATTCAGTGCACTAGAGATAAAGATAGGGATGTATTCCTTATTGTTACTACAGGATACCAAAGAACCAGGTCTTGTGGGCCTATCTACCTGGTTCATCAGGGCCCCTTCTCTTAGGTGACTTACTCTGAACTTCAGTTTCCTCTTTTGTAAAATGACATAATAGTACCTATCTTCCAGGTCTGTTATGAATATTAAATGAAATCACAAACGTAAAGGATTCAGCACAAAGCCTGACATGTGAGTACCCAAACACTGGCAATAATCATTCACTACAGAATATAGAGCTTTGCATACACAGCTTTTTACAAAGTTTTAAAAAAGGAAAAATGCTTAAAGTTTTGCTTCATTAAAAACCAAAAAAAACCCTTTGAAATGGTGTTTCTTGTTCTTTTGAAATAATATTTTCCAATCTGCTGTTAGCATTAGGACTATGTACAATGAAGACACCTGTCTTTTTTTTTTTTTTTTGAGACGGAGTCTCGCTCTTTCACCCAGGCTGGAGTGCAGTGGCACGATCTCGGCTCACTGCAGGCTCCGCCCCCCGGGGTTCACGCCATTCTCCTGCCTCAGCCTCCCGCGTAGCTGGGACTACAGGCACCTGCCACCTCGCCCAGCTAATTTTTTGTATTTTTAGTAGAGACGGGGTTTCACCGTGTTAGCCAGGATGGTCTCGATCTCCTGACCTCGTGATCCGTCCGCCTCAGCCTCCCAAAGTGCTGGGATTACAGGCGTGAACCACCGCGCCCGGCCAAAGACCCGTCTTAAACAAGCCCATCTATAAATAGAAATCTGTATTTAATGGCCTACTTCTACTTCTTTCCATATTTAGTCTAGTCATAGGTATTCTCCTGGCACATCCAAGTTTCTTCTCAGCTATCTTTTATATATTTTCACTTTTGACCTTGAAAGAAAAATTCCATCAGTACTCTTAGTTATTACCTTGTCCTTCGTTTGACTCAGTGGGAATTTTAAAAATGAGATACAGATAACAAATTAGCTTGGATAGCTTTATAATGTTTCTAGCTAACAATAGTGTATCTTTGCAACTTTTTTGTAAATCAAACTATTCTAAAATTAAAAGTTGATTTTAAAACACATATTGTAAGTTGCTTCTTATTCAATGCTGATGTGTTAACCTACTTACAGCATTTTGTTTCTTCCTCTTGATATATTTGCCTCTCAAACTCCTGTAACTACTGCCCTTTCATTAAAAATTGTAGCGATTTCCAACATGCTAAAGAGATGTAAAATTATAATGCTCCCAACTGTGCACTTTAAACCTAGAAAACTAGAGAAGAGATGACAATAAAAGAATTGGCAGAAAACCCAGATTAAAAAAACAAGAAATAAGTAAAACGCTGTGGTTACAGATGGCAAACGATCCTACAAAGTAGATGGTACCTATGAAGAGAAGGTACCAACTGCTCCCTAAACCTTACTGTAATCTAGAATTTTTATAGAAATTTTAAGAAGTTCAAAGACTTCTGAGTATTTTTTGAGTGTAAAAGGTAAAAGTGATACACAGATGGTTTAAAAAAATTCAAACGCTACAAACAGGTATGTATATTCATCACCTTTTTGTAGAAGTCAGCTGAAGTCATAAAATTAGTCAACCTTGTGGAACATCTGACCCATATCCTTATCAGCTAAGAAGATAGTTTTAAAAGAACACTCCACTTTAGTATGGATTAGAAAGGACAAAGGTAGATGACTCAGGGAGCTGGAAAGATATGCTAACAGAAATGGACTTCCAAATACCGACCTGCTTACATCACAATCTGTTCCAGTAAAGTCCTTAGCAAAGGACTCTTTACTAAAATCATCTTGTATCTCCCTTCTTGTTAACCTACCTGTGGGCAAAAGAAGTTTCAGAATAACTTATAATCCTAAGTGCCTTAAAAAAAAAAAAAAAAAACAAAAACAAAACCCCGCAGCCTCTTACATCATCCTGCTTATGCTGTATGCTAGCCTTAAACACTGAGGTATTGAATAGCCTGTGATTAAAGCAGTGTAAAATACAATGATAGCTGTTTTTTTTTTTTTTTTGAGGCAGAGTTTCGCTCTTTCACCCAGGCTGGAGTAAAGTGACGCAATTTCAGCTCACTGCAACCTCCGGCCTCCCAGGTTCAAGTGATTCTACTGCCTCAGCCTCCTAAGTAGCTGGGATGATAGGCACCTGCCACCACACCCAGCTAATTTTTGTATATTTAGTAGAGACGGGGTTTCGCCATGTTGGCCAGGCTGGTCTCAAACTCCTGACCTTAGTTGATCCACCTGCCTTGGCCTCCCAAAGTGCTAGGATTACAGGCATCAGCCTACACTGGTAGTTTAATTATGTAATTCACATAGTTGGAACAGCTCCAGAGAAATGAAGGTGGGAATGGGGAAAAGGCCAGAGGCTATAAAAACTAAGTTCTATAAAAGGTTAAAGGGCTGGTATGGGCGAGTTATACAAAAGGTTAGAGAAAGGCAAGATGACATAAAACAGAGGGGAGGCAAGGCTGACCTCTTTTTTGGATGTATAAATTAAGAAAAAGGCAAGATCTGCTTAGCTTGCGTGTTTAAGGGAAAATCTATAAAGAAGTCCATTTCAAAGGGGCACAAGAAAACAGTTGGAGATGATGGAAAAGTTCTGTATATTGATTGTGGTGGCAGTTACATGACTATGAGCATCTGCCAAAACTCATAAAAATGTGCACTAAGCGGAGGAGAAACACCCCAAAGCTATTAACAGCTAAAATTCTGATTAACCTTATGAGGTTTATCACAATGAAAAACAAAAACAATAAGCATCTTTTAACTAATTGGGTTGATGTTTTATAATGTTGAAAAATCGAAACCAACTGTTTGAGTTATGTAATGAAGCAAGGTTTTACAATTTTGTTCCAATCTTCTCTCTCTCAAATGGAAACTGAAGTTTCCGATATCTCCCCAGTGCAACCCACCAAGAGAAGAGGGAGGATCTCAGCCTGGAAGAAGGGCTGCAGTGGCAGGCAAAGAGACTCAGCATCTGGCTCTCAGGGGCTTTCTTCTGGCTCCAGATACGGAGCAGCAGACCCATCTACCATATGCTCCACCACCAGAGAACAGCTACATGCTATTAAGTTTATTATTTTCAGACACCTACTACTCTCAAAGCTTTTTTCTCTTTGATCATCCCTCTATCCTCAGGGAAATCTTGCCTCAAGGTTACCCCAGGAGTCTAGCCTAATGCCAGAAAGTCTTTCCTGAGCCTCAGGCCAGTAAGATGCTTCCACAGCACCCTATGGACTGTTAATTGTTTGTTCTGTAGTTAGCTGTTTCTGGACCCATTTCCTCCACAAACATGGGGCCAAAATTCTGAAAAGAGTCCAAGACTTATTTTTGTAGCACCAGCATCCAACTAGTGCCTCACAGAGAGAAGGTACCCGATAAATGTGTCTTGAATAAGATCCTAGGACAGTACTTCTTATCATCTTCACAGGTCATGAACCCCCCCCCCCACTTTGAAAATCTAATCAAAGTCAGGTAATCTACTCTAAAAAATGTACATTTACACATGGTTTCACATATAATTTTAAGAACTCTATGAAGGGACTGCAATTCCTACAAAGACCTCCCAAATTGAGATGTCCGGCATAAACATTCTAGTCTCGGCTATACAATGCGACAAGTGAAGTGTCAGCTGTTTAAGTCTAATCTAGAACAAAAAAAATGAATTAGTAGGTCCCCCAAGTAAGAGATGTCAGGGAAGAAAAGATAAGAAGTAGACATGGGCCGCCCATCCCATTTTATATAAAGATTCCCCCACTATTTATATTAAATAAAGATAATGGGGCCTGGCAAGGTGGCTCATGCCTGTACTCTCAGCACTTTGGGGAGGCCAGGAGTTTGAGACCAGCCTGGACAACACAGCAAGACCCAGTTTCCTACAAAAAAAAAAAAAAAAAAAAGTTTTTTATAGTTTGCCGGCCATAGCGACACATGCCTGTAGTCCCAGCTACTCAGGAGGCTGCAGCAGGAGGGTTGCTTGAGCCCAGGAGTTTGAGGCCACAGTGAGTATAATCATGCCACTGCTGTGCTACAGCTTGGGAAACAGAGGTAGTCACTGTCTCTAAAAATGTATATATGCATTTTCATTCCATTATAAGACATATGATACACTTAGGGAGTAGAATACCAAACTTATCTTTATTAGTTATCACTAGCCCTGTGACACATGAGCTGAGGTCTAAAAAGACTCTTTGTGGGGTGGAAATTGGAATTGGAGGGACTGGCAATGTTCAAATAGTAGTATTACCACCTAAACCCACACTCTGATTTTCCTAATGAATTCAATTCTGTGGGACTGGGGTGTCCTCTACTTTGGACACAAAGGCAGTAATTAAAGACCCTGGTCCAACAATAATACCTGGAGTCTATCAAATCAAGTATATAACTGCCATTAAAGTTCCATGTATTTGCTATTGCTATTTCTAAAGTGAAATTATAGACATGTAACCAGAATGGAATTAATAATCATGGGCTTGTTGTCAGTTCCTTTATCAGGTCCCCATTTCTGAAAGTCCTGTACACAAAGGAATGTGAAGGAAGGTAATCCCGAGGGAAATTCAAAAACTGTTCAATCCATCATGAAATCAAAAGTTGAAGCTTTGGCAATATTTGCTAAATTAGTATTAGTATATTTGCTTAGTATCAGTATTTCTATATATTACTGTTTTAAAACTTTATGTCAAAGAAACGATGAGACTCTTTGGTATTCAGCCATGTCCTCAGAGCCATTTCTTTAAATGCCACTAATTCCTTTTTGTGGAATACTTTTTAGGATCTCATTTGTGTGTGTATCTCCACATACACACAAAACAAGTCTCTAATGGCTTTACCATTGGCTAGTTGCAGCTGAGAAATCTTCACATGCTCAAAGTAAATCATCCTATATGGCATACTATATCAGATGCTTGGCCAGATTGCCTCAAGATTTTTTTTTTTTAATGTGCAAACTTTAAATGCACAGTGTACTACGGTTCACCTTCAGAAAAAAAAATTCTACGTATCTGTACTCTGCACACATAAACTGTAACTTCCTCAGACTTCCTTATAAACAAACAATAGCTTTCAATGTTTTTTGTATTGATAAACTAAGAAAAACTCTCAGCAATTTTATGGAACAAAACAAAAAACCTATTGGAGCTAAATTCCACATTGATGCATGCTATTCTCTTCATGCCAATTCTCTACCCTATGACCCTATGTAACTCATCCCCATTCACAAATATACCTTCACTCTTTTGATCCTATTAAATATTGAAATGAAAAGTCATGGGTTTTTTTGTTTTTGTTTTTTTTTTTTTTTGAAACAGGATCTCACTCTGTTGCCCAGGCTGGAGTGCAGCAGCGATATCATAGCTTACTGTAGCCTCAAACTCCTGGGCTCAAGTGATCTTCCTACCTCAGCCTTCCAAGTAGCTGGGACTACAGGCAGATGCCACCAGGCACAGCTAACTAAAAAAAAAAAAGTTTGTAGAGGCGAGGTCTATGTTGCCCGTGCTGGTAAAAAAGCCTTCTTTAGAGAATATTTTGTATAGAAATGAAAATATGTCATCACCGGGGGTCAGTGCCAGCCGTGTGACTAACAGGTTTTAAATCAGCACTCAAGAGAACCTCTCAGCTCTAATACCTTCTTGAACAGGCCCCATACTTTCTGGTAACTCTGATCTGTTTCCCATCCCTCTCCATGCCCAACGTGTAAGCTTGGCCAAGACTAAGACACTCTCATAACCTCTCTGGAAAACAATGAAATGGTCAAATAAGCTACATATGCTGGCTTGTCCTTCCTTGCTCTGATTTAAAACATTAACTTATATATATATATATATATATAAATTTTTTTACTTATCTAGTTAAATATCAAGATAATCTTATTATTACATTTAGTTAACATTTACAAAGAAGGAGCAGAGCATTATCCATAACTCAATAAACTGGGTTCTTGTTAGCCATAATTCAATAAAACATGAACTCAAAAGACTTCTCACAAAACATCTATGTACTTACTGAGAGCTAAAACGAAGCATTCAACACAAAAGGTAAGAATGAGTAAAACCTCACAATATAAAATTTCAATGCCTATCTATAAAGTATGTCCTTCAATCTAGTATTTATGAAAAACTATTTTTATCTAAAAAGTGGTTAAGGCAGGAGGATCACTTGAGGCCAGGAGTTTAAGAGCAGCCTAGGCAACACAGGGAGACCGTCTCTACCAAAAAAAAAAAAAAAAAAATTAGCTGGGCCTGGTGGCACAATGCCTGTAGTCCTGCCTACTCAGGAGGCTGAGGCAGGAGGATCCCTTGAGCCCAGGAGTTCGAGGCTGTAGTGAGCTATGACTGTACCACTACACTCCAGCCTGAGTGACAGAACAAGACCTCATCTCTAAAAGAAAATAAAAAATAAAGATAAAAATTAAAAGTGATCATGTGAAATGACAAAGGCGTATGAGGTCAGTTTTCTGAGGGCCAAAGAAATAAAGAAAGCTACTAAAGATGTTCTGAAAATACATACACTAAAATGGGGTCAGTAAATGGGCTAGATAGTAAGTATTTTAGGTTTTGTTACAAGCCATACTGTCTCCACTCCAACTATTCAACTCTGCCATTGTTGCAAAACAGCAGTTATAGACAATATGTAAGTGAATGTGTAGGTGTGTTCCAATAAAACTTTACTTACAAACCAGGTGGCTGACTCTGCTAATTGTCAACCCATACACAAAAATATAGATCCACTAGTATGACAATGTTTATGTCACACCTTTGATATAAGGCTGACATGAGAAATGTTACTCTAAATGGCTGTTCTTCCATAGTAATTTCTTTTTACTTAGGAATGTAAAATACTATTTGCATTTTTTTAAAAAAGACCTATGTTCACTTTTAAAAATTACATTTTGAAAGGAAAATTCATCTCTATATAATCTCTAAGACCTGAGAAACAAAACCTGTGGGAAATAGAAGAGTGGGACTAGGAGGCTAGAAGGAGGCATTCAAAAGAACCAAGGTGAACAAACATTAGCTCATGATTTGTATTCTCAGAACTATCTGCAAAAGCTGGTAACATGCATACTGTATATAAAACACACTTGTGCCCTCAAGACACTCATGACATAGTTGAAGAGCAAACTTATTTTTTGCCTCTGCATTCCAAAATTTTCAAGATTAAGGGCATATGGGATTGCAAATACATTTTTTGAAGAAGCTTAAAACTTAGGCTTCAAAATAAAGACTTTCAATGACGACTTACACTTTTATAAACAGAAAAAGACTGCATAAAATCATATTACATCTAGAATTTAGTTTATATTTCTATTCTTTTGTCCTATATCAATTCTGTATTACTATCAGTAACTATGGCTCACTACATGGGCATAGCCTCCTGAAAGAATTTATCAGAACTTTCTTGGGAATGGGGTAGGGTAGTACTGAACCGAAAAAAATCCCATGATCCCTCTTCTCCTTCCTTCTCCACCCTCTGACCCCCACTTCAAGAATCCCTACTATATATCATGATCTCTCAAAGTACAAAAGATTTCTCCACTGAAAAAAACTAATTCTTGAACCTTAAAATACACTGAACATAATAAATCTGTGTGCCTTCCTTCAAGTAGGCTCTATCTCCGAAAAGTTAAGTTTGTATAGTAGAAAACAAAAAATTCCCAGGTCTGCAAGCAAGAATTAAGACCAAAACCACTGTCAGGAACAGTGGTTCATGTCTGTAATCCCAGCATTTTGGGAGGCCAAGGCAGGCAGACTGCTTGAGCCCAGATGTTTGAGACCAGCTTGGGCAACATGGCGAAATCCCATCTCTACAAAAAAAATACAAAAATTAGCCAGACATGTTGGTAAACGCCTATGGTCCCAGCTACCCAGGAGGCTGTGGGAGGACACGAGCCCAGGGAAATAGAGGCTGCAATGAGCCTTGATCATGCCACTGTACTCCAGCTTGGGTGACAGAGTGAGACTGTCTAAAAAAAAAAAGAAAAAAGAAACTATACTTCTATACCCAGGTCCATCATAAATTATATAAGTGAGGTTACTTAAATTAGGGTAATTCCTAAGCAAAAGTTATAAGTGTTTCGGGGGGGGGGGGGGAGAATAAATAGTGCCTAAATTTATTATAATTTTAGGCTGTTCCCAAACATTTTTAAGAATCTGACTGAATTTAAACCTGCTTATTTTCTTCAACAACATACCTATCCAGAAGAATTCTAACTCTTTCTTGGAAGAAAATACTATTAAATCTACTACTTAAAAGTAGAAAAATAAATCACAATTCATTCACTAGGGCCAAGGAAATTAAAGACCAGAATAGCAGACCCTAAAAAAAAAAACGCATATTGTAACTGTTAAGCATTACAGCCAAGAGGAATTTTAGCTTTAACATCAAAAATAATAGACTCCTCAGAGAGAACATTACGTGAGATTTTTATTTTTTAGCTTTTTTTTATAATGAGAATGTTATGTATAATTTTTAAAACTTTAAGAACTGAAAGACATTTTCCACATATGCAAATAAACGTACCTCTAACTAGGAACTATATATATAATTTTCTCATTAGGAAAAAACAAGAGAGATTCACTAGCTTAAGCTATGATAAATAGTATATAAATTAATGAGTGAAGCTGTATTCCAATAAAACTCTACAAACACAGGTGGCTTTCAAGCAATAGTTTGCCATACCCCTGCTGTAAACAGTCCAGTTTTTAAACCAATATTAGATTATGTAAGATTATACACATATAAAAATAAACTATCTACATATAATTATTCCACTGTATCAAGTCTTTTCTACCTGCAGCGAAATGTGCCAAAAGAAGCAGGGTTCCAAAGCGCTGAAAGGACAGGGAAGAAAGCCAACATGTTAACCAAATCCTTAAACAATCACTTCATTTAGATCATCCATTCAACAAATATTTGCTCAGGACACACCCCTCGCTTCAGGATCTAGTATGAAAGACAACACACTTACAAACACGACTAATTAGGCTGGCTAAGTGCCACATGATGGTAGAAATAACCACTAACATTTGCAAAATGCTTCAAGGTTTAACATATTTCCACATAAATTAATAAAGCTTCAAAATAACCCTGTGAGGTACATAAAGTACTTTCTATTATTCTCATTTTACACAAAACTCATAAGCAGCAGAGCTAGGATTTGAACCTCCAATACTACCACTCCATACCTCCACAGTGCAGCTTTCCGCTAGAGGCCTATGACAGATGCACAGGTATTTGAATTGAGCCTCCAAGAATGGGTGGGATTTTGATAGAAGAGACCCTGGCATTCCAAGGAAAAAGCATATATAGAAGCTCAGAAGCAAGGGAATACAATGTGCATAAAGTTAATGCTAGGCTGGTTCACATAAGGCAGTTGGGAAATAAGGCTATAAAGATGGGTTGAAAGCAAGAAGAGAGCTTTAAGGTCTGGCTAAGCATCCATGACCCTACGGGCAATGAGAAATCAAATGTTTTGGGAGAGAGAAGGAAGAAACAAAGTAAATGAAGCTCTTACGGTATATTTAGTACTTTGCAAAATAGTCGTTTCATATCCAGGGATACTGGGTACTGCCACAGGGAGATCAGACTGTTAGAGGATCTCAGCAAGACTCTGAGAGGTCTAAAAGAAGGAAAAGGAGCTGAAGGCTGTCTCCATAGTTTCAGAATGAGGGGTCAGAGAATTCAAAGCAAGTCCTGTCTTGTCTCACATGTTTGTTACAGGTCCCCTACACTACCCAACCCTCCTAAGTTAAACCAATGTCCAAGATTACCCTACGTTTTCCTACATTTTATCTAAAACTTACCGAATCTTCAGGGGGTCTCTGGATTTTTCCCCAATCCACAGAAGGCCCCTTTTCTTGCAAAAATCTATGAAATAGCTTCCGAAATCCATCCAGGTCTTTTTTGGTGTGCTATGAAAATAGAAGTCATTGTTACAACCAGCAGAATGCTTAATATTTAATAAAAACATAAAGACAGATACAAGTTACACGTTTAAAATATCTTTACATGAAATTCTTATACCATTAGGACATGAAGGGAGCAAGACTTTTTCACATCCTAATAGCTAATACAGGCTGGGCATGGTTGGTGCACGCCTGTAATCCCAGCACTTTGGGAGGCTCAGGCCAGCTGATCGCTTGAGCTCAGGAGTTTGAGACCAGCCTTGGCAATATGGCAAAACCCGGTGTCTACAAAAAAAAAAACACAAAAACTAGCCATATGTGGTGGTGTGTACCTGTAGTCTCACCTACTCGGGGGCTGAGGTGGGAGGATCACTTGAGCCCAGGAAGTTGAGGCTGCAGTGAGCAGAGATTGCACCACTGCACTCCAGCCTGGGTGACAGAGTGAGACCCTGTCTCAAAAAAAAAACAAAAACAAACAAACAAACACCATTTGTTTAATGGGAATTCCAACTGGCTCTGTACTTTTTTTTTTTTTTTTGAGATAGAGTCTTGCTCTGTTCCAGGCTAGAATGTAGTGGCGCAATCTCGGCTCACTGCAACCTTCACCTCCCAAGCTTAAACCACTCTCCCACCTCAGCCTCCCCGGTAGCTGGGACCACAGGCGCATACCACCATGCCTGGCTAATTTTTGTATTTTTTGGTAGAGACAGGGTTTCGCCATGTTGCCCAGGCCAGTCTCAAACTCCTTAGCTCAAGCAATCCTCCTGCCTTGGTCTCTCAAAGTGCTGGGATTACAGGTAAGAGCCACTGCGCCTGGCCACTACACTTACTTACCAATATCTTTCTCTACTTCTCAATGAAAATTAATCTTCACTAAAAGAAAAAAAGAAACAAAACACAGCTAGCTTCAAAACATTAAGTATAAATTGAAATATAAAAATGAAAATACTAACCTATTGATTTATAAGTAAAAAAGTAAATGCCTCCCAGTTCTGGAAAACTTCTATGACAATTGTCAAAGTAGCATGGTTCTATCAGAAGTGACTCTCTGGAAAAGGCATGCACGACATATGAAGCTAACTTCTCTCAATTACAACTGAACACCGGTATGCATTTCTCCACCCAATGACATCAAAACACAGAACAAAGTATAATTTGGTTCTGATTATTTTAATGACTTTGAAAACTTCCTAGGCTTAAATGAAAAAAAGATGATGGATTTACAACAAAGGGCAAATGTTAAAAGCCCTTAATTGTTAAGCAATTCTAATTTTTTTGTTTTTGATGTTAGCGTACATCTTCTGCTGATTCGAGGTGATGATGATGATCATCACCGGCAGCAACTCAGCATGAAGACAGATGAAGCGGGGAAAAAAAAAAAAAAAAAAAAACAAAAAAAAAAAACCGCTGTAGAGACCACCTTACCTCAAATTCATGTGATGATGCTGTGGTGAGTATTTTTTCTAGTTCCTTCTTCACAGATAATTCTAGCTCTTGCCGAATGACTTCTTGGAACTGAGAAGCACCATCTTGAGACATTGCTTTGCTAAGATCTTAAAACAAAAATATAAAACCACCAACTGAAAACTCCAGGAAGCCATTCAAACAGCTGGTAAGCTATAACTGATTTCTGGTATTCAGCAAATGAAAAGGGCTCAATCCCAAGGTCCCCTTATCCTGTGGCAGTAATTCAGTGGTGTCAACTAGCTAGGACTCGTTTCACTCCAGTTTCGTATTCTCCACTAAACAAGAACCCCTTGAGAGGTACTGGCAATTCCAAGGTGCCTCTACTTCCCTGTGTCAATGTTTTCATTTTAAAAGGAGAAGGGCATAGGGCTGCCTGCCATCTTCTGGTTCCCAATTTCAGCCAAGACTTTGCACTGCTTACGTGTGTCAGACTAGACTTTTAATGCTTTTGGCATAGCCGGGCACTTCTGTGACAGATGGATCTCACTAAAGGTGACAGAAATCCCTCTTAGATAAATACAAACAACAAAAATAGAAAACTACAGAAAAAGGCTGGGCAATGGCAGCTCATGCCTGTAATCCCAACACTGCAGGAGACCGAGGCGGGTAGACCCTGGTGCCCAGGAGCTTGAGACCAGGCTGGGCAACATGGCAAAACCTCATCTCTACAAAAAATACAAAAATTAGCCAGGCGTGGTGGCGCTTGTCTGTATTCCCAGCTACTTGGAAGGCTGAAGCAGGAGGATACCTTGAGCCGAGGAGGCAGAGGCTGCAGTGAGGAGAGATGGCGCCACTGCACTCCAGCCTGGGTGACAGAGCCAGATCCTATCTCAAAAAGAAAAGAGAAAAAAAAAAAAAAAGAAAAGAAAAAGAAACACCCCAGACCCAAATGCCTTGGGAGAAAAATACCAACACAGGCTGTTTTACACTTTATCTAGAAAGTAATCATCTTATTTACTTCTCATAAAATAGGGACAACTGGATTATTGTCCACCCTTCCCCTTCTATCCTTAGTACTTGATTCAATCTTATTTTAAAAATGTATATGTAAAGTTTATATTCAAATATTGTTTGATAACTAGTTATTTTTACAAATGCCTGTTAATTTAGCAGAATCACATTTCAATAAGGCTAAAAACTCTTTCCCCTTACATACTCCACCTACTATAAATTCTTTCACTTATATTTGAACAGAAGACATTTACACAGATAGAATTAAAGCTAACATATGAGATAAAACTAAATGTAACTACAAAGTTTAGAAGTAACTAAAGTAGCTGTTTGAGATTTGTCTAAATGAGAACCATTTGAAAACAAAACAAAACATTTTAGAAGCTCCCTCTGCAGAACAGTAACTTATTAATTTACATGATTTAAGGTCAAGACACACAGAACCCAAGTCACTATCCTATTAAGCCAAGCTAAGAAAGGCTGCCTGAAAGACTCACATTTAATATTGCATGTGCTCTCTGTCAACACAGGTCTAAGTTTCAGAGGCAGATTTGAAAAAATCCCAGACACAGGTTCAAACTCGAGAAATGTCTCTAACCTTTGTTTCTTTCTTTTGTTTGATACAGCACCAATGCACATGAAAAATAATTTGTTTTCTTCCACCCTCTTTACAAATATGATCGGCTTAAACAAAAGAACATTACAACAAGCCTGTCACCTCTTCTACCCCTCTAAAAGCTCTGCTTTTAGTGATTAAAGAATCAGGAACAGCTTGTAACGAATTAAAAGTATTCAAGAATAAAGAATAAGGAAGAGTGCTTAGACAACAAGAGTAGCTATCTTAAGCATCTGGACACAGACCAGGAGGCACAGAGCAGGGAACCATTTCCCTTAGTGGTGACTTCCTCATCCATCCTGAATTTTTTAAGAAAGGTCTGAAATTTCTGGTAGGAAAAGTAGAACAGATGTTAGAAACTTTCTTGGATTTAACATTTTCAGGTTACACTTCTGACAAGGACAGTTGTGTTTCTAAAGGAAGGTCAACTAAAATCCTCTGAATAATGCAAGATTTCTAACCTCATAAAGTGTTTTGTCCCTATTTCCTAGCAATATAAAATTGATTCCCCACGACTTTAGACATAGAGTGGATTGGGAGTCAAACATTTCATTACCTTAGTCATAAACATTTTTATAGATGGGAGGGAGCATTTAACTTACTCTCATCATTTTACAGACGAGGAAATAGGTTGAAAATAGTTAAATGACTTATCCAAAGTCACAGAGCAGGCCAATGTTGGAGCCCAGAAGCAAAGCCATGTTTTTTTAGTCCCATTCTACCACAGTGAGGCAGAAATACCTTGCTAATGTTTTTTTCCTGGCCTGGCTCTCTTTAACCTTGACGCAAAATCCCTAAATACTATACTCTCCTCCAAAAGCATTTATATCAGAACCTCTTTTTATGTTCAATCAACAGACAAGATAATTCCCCACCACATAAAACTGGACTTACTAGACACTTTAAGTCAATTTCAGATAGAACAGGCAGTAACTTTTTTTCACAAGTTTCTCCTTTCCCCCAATTTCCTAATTCTTCCTGTTCATAAGAACTAAAATTTCAACATCATGGGCTTTTTTATCCAGCTGGAGCCAAAAAAGAGAGAGGGCTACAGTCAATCTGACAAGTGAATGTTTTTCTTTCTTAATTCATGGATCTCATTTCATGTATTTCAGCAAGTAAGAGGTATACATAATACCCTTCCCTGACACCCCGACACTGGCGAAAACAAAATAAGTACACAAGCTGGTTTCATAATGCAGAGGCCATGGAAAAACCAGGGAAGGCACCAAGAGCAACAGAGAAGTTGAAGAGCCATCCCCAGGCCACCTCTGTCTGATCAGTCCCAACCTTCCTGGAAAACCCACAATGAGAGATACTCAAAGTCAGAGAATTGGAGAGCCCACTTAATCTTAAATCAGGAAATGACTTGTGATCCAAATAACCATAAAACTCCAAAAATTTAATGGCAACTGGAAATAAGATAAAGCTATCTTGATTATTTCAAGACATAATCAAGAAATAATCAAGATAAAGCTATCTTGATTATTTCAAGGAAATATGAACTATGCCGGCTAGATTTATGACCAATTCAAGCTAACCAGCTTCTTCTGGGCTCACTACAGTCCTTTAAACCCAGTTATTTGTGAATATTCCTCCTAGAAAAGCTCTTTTTGGGGTTCCATTACTCGTTTATCCTATATCTTTTCTTACCTCTCTGACCACACCTCAGTTTCCCTAACTGGCTGCTCCTTTCCTCTCCTGAGATTCCTAAAATTCTGTCCTCAGACCATTTTTTCTCCTCAATTCTCTCACCACTCTCCTTACTGATCACTCAAACATGTTGCCTCTCATCCTAAACTTTTTTCCTGAGCTCCAGGATCACATTCTTTACTGCCTTAAAGACTTCTGACACTTGGATACCCAGTTGGGTACCTCAAACTCAACATGTCCAAAACATGACTGATCATCCAAACTAAATTACTCTTTTTGCCCTCCCTGTTCCCCACGGCATTAACATTTTCATAGAAACTAAGGTTTAAACCTCACAGTCGGCTCTTCCCACCTTTCCCCTCACATTGGACAATCCAATATCAAAACTTCTTAAGTGATTGCCGTAATTCCATTCACTGTTTTCCATTTCACTGTTTTCCATTTCCATTACTGCTACCTTAGTTCCCCTAGCATTTTTACTCTCCTAGTCATGACAACAGCTTTCTAACTAGTCTGCCCATCACTCTAATCTAATGGTGCCAAGGAGGATGGATTGATCTCCTTCAGCTGCAACTCCCATCATATCACTTTTCTTCCTTGTTTGATGAAATTCTCATTGCCTATGGAAATAAATACAAATTCCTTATCCAGGCATGTCTCAAAAGCCAAGCTGAAGTATCTTTTGGAGTAGCCAAAGCTAATGAAAGTGTGAAACCAGACTGCCTAAAGGCTGCAATTTCCTACTCCATTTGGGACATCTAGAATAGTTCTTCTAAAACTTTAATGTACATACAATCACTTGGAGGCTGGTTAAAACACAGATTCCTGGGTAAGCTCCCAGAGAGATTCTGATTCAGTAGGTTTGGGGTGGGGAGGATATGCATATCTAATAACCAAACATTGCCAGTATGGCTTTGAGTAGCTCTGGTAGATTACACTCCATTTATCTTAACATATTTGTAACAGCCATATTCTTCATCCTTCTTGCCACTCCAATGCTATTCTGTCACCAACTCCCTGCCCCAATGCCCTGTGTTTCAGAGAAGGCACCAGGCCCAGATTGGTCCAAAGCCTTCCTAGTGATTGGTTTAAGCATAAAACGTAATACGATTCTGGCCAGTGAGCCATAAGGGTATAATCTGTCACAGCACTTTGGAGAAAGGTGTTCCTCACTGAAAAAAGACATACATGAGAAAAGATAGTATTTTTTCTACTCACATAATGAGTATGTGTCCACCCATCACCCCATGTTTCTTCTGCCATGATTAGTGCCCTTGAAGGAAGCTGACCCAGGAATGAGGCAGATATGTCAAAGATAGCACAGCAGAAGGAAGGTCTGATAAGTTTTGTACTGAATTAACCAACCCTGCATATCCTACTTCAGGATTTATGTGATAAAAAGACCCTCATTTTTGAAAGCCAAGTGAATTGGTATTTTTCTGCTCCATGAAGTTAAAAGCATCGTAACTATAAGATTGTTCGAAACCATGCACTTCAAATACCACTCAACACTTTTAGAAAAGGGGAGGCAGAAATGAGAAAAAAAAATAGAAAAATAAGAATGGCCCAGTATGAGTTCCAGAATAATGAGAATCATCCCAATCTCTGGGAAACCGCCCTGATCTCTCAATCCCCAAAGACTCAAACTGTTTTACTTGATTAGCTTCTGTCATTTTGATGGTGGTATTCCTAGTGTTCTAAGCAGTGGCTTCTGAACATTCAAAGAGGCCTTTCTTTCTACCACAACTGATTTGGGAGTTTTAATCACTCCTGTCTCTGTATTATATCAAACACCCCTCAAAACCCCAATTCTTTAGTTAAATGTCTGTCTACAATCCTAGAACATATTCTCTTGAGGGGGAAAAAACTATATTATGTCATGCAACTTTGTTTTCCCAAAACCCACCTTAGCACCTTGCACAGTATAGGTGCCTAATAATGGTACGTAATTAAACTGTAGATCAGGACTTAAATTCTCATATAACAGTAGTTTGAATAGCTCCTATTCATTTGTCAGAGTTCAGTTTAAATATTACCTGAGATTATCCTCCTAGAAATCTTTCTAAACTAAGTTACCTATTACATGCTCATATGCTAGATCCTTGTACCTCTCCTTTATAACATCATACTTTTAAAAATTTATTCAATGTTTATCTTATCCAACAGACTGTAAATTCTGCGAAAGTGTATGTCTGTAATGTTCACAGCTGTATTCCCACTGCCAAACACAGAGCCTGAGATATAGTAGATACTCACGTAACATTTATTAAATGAGTAAGAGCCTATTATGATCCAGCTATGCTCTGGGTATACAGAAGGCAAAGTCTAGTCTAGTTTAGGTAGTGCCTAATAAGCCCAAAGTGAAAGTGTACAAGAGCCATGATGTCTAGTCTGTTAATGACTGAGAAAAATAAACGACGGAACTGTTATGACAGATAAGTATAGACTGTCGTAAGTATTTGAAGCCCCAGTCCCTAAGGCTTCTCAAGCAGAGGATGATTTATTAGTCAAGTATCAGGGATATGATCAAAGAAGTTTCACACAGTAGGTAGTCTAGACAAATGACTACTAAATTTCTTTTCAATTTTATTAACCAATATAAATGCCAATCTAATGTTTTCACTAACTTTAGAGATTGAACAAAATTGGGCAATTTATATGCTTATATTTAGTTTAATTTAGGGAAAAAATATAGAAAAAATATTCCATGTCATTGATATATTAAGTAAATTCAATTAAGTTGCATCTTACATGATTTTATATGATCTTTTCATACTAAAGTTATTAGACTGTCAACTATGACTACGCTGAGATATATTTTTAGATGACTCAGCTTTACATTCATATGAATGCTTAATGCTTTCTGATAACAAAAATAAAAGGATATCAGGCTTTCAAGAACTGTTGCAGCAACAAATATGCAGAGCACCTCGCTAAAAAAGGTTTTTTCTAATCATGCATTGCTTTACTTAAAAAAAAAAAAACTGCTACAATTTATATATAAACCAGACTTCTCATTAACAATTAAAATTAACCCTATTCTTATACAGTAGAGTAGCTCTTAAAATCTCAAAGGAAAAAGAAAACACTACTTATGGAAAACAGAACATTCAGAAGAGATTTGTTAAATAATACCACTTTGTTTTATGTTTAATGGATGAGAAGAAAGTCATCACAAAAGGCCTCACACTCCTTTGTTGAGAAGAAGAGAAAGAGGTATAACATAAAATCACGGTGAAAAGCCAAAAAATGATCCGGTAGTCCTGCCCTGTAACTTGATACGTGTGCATTTAAAGAAACTTTTATGCTTAGAAGGGCTTTAAGGTCAGTGAGTCCAATTCCTTATTTTGGAGATAAAGAAATGGGCCCAGAGATGCTGACTTGCCTAAGGACACAATGCCAAGCTGGAACTCAAACCCTGTTGCCTGGTGCACTGTTTCTCCTTCTTCTGGAGCAAGGTCTCTCCTTTCTCAGTTACAGTGCATTTACATGGTTTACCACCTCCAGGTGTTTGCCACTAAATCTGAATGAAAACCGGCAGCTCAATTATGTCTGCTATGTGAGGTTAAAACTACAATTAGAATAATACTTTCTTACCGCATCTCATGCTCTTCAACTCTTCCTCATACACTGTGTTGTCTAAGCAATGAAAAAAATCGAAGAATGCTTTTATGCATTCCATAAATATTTTATTACCAAGGCTAAGCATTTTACCATTGACCCAAATGAACCCAAAACAGTGGATATAACTATGTTGTTCTGTTTTCCTGTGCTCTTTGAAAGTTTTATTAAATTCTAGGCAGGCATATAAAACAAATGAAATATCACATCAGCTTCTGCCAGGGCAGCAACTAGAACAAAATACAAACTCCAATCACATTTTCATTGTGGCCAAGGAGCAAGAAGAGCTACTGTCAAAGAAAGGATCCCCTAAAATAGTATTTTTACAATATGTTGACTAGCAAGTAAAAAGGAGACTAAGCATAATACAACTAATTTCTGGTCCACGAAGACAATTAATGGCTTTTTTTTTTTTTAGGACGCAAGCGAAATCACAAAGAATTCTCTTGATTTACACAGGAAAAACGAACAGAAATATCTAAAAATGTTTAGGGAAATGAAACATTTTATTGTTAATGTATATTGACAAGACAACATAGCCAATTTCTCCATGTTTCTCAAAAACAATCCTTAATTGTCAAAATGGATTGGGGGCACAATCGATTTCATTTGTTAATGACTGAGAAAAATAAACAACGGAACTGTTGGCAGAGGAAAAATTACTGTGCAACAAATTAAAGGAGATGCCTGCATCACCAATCAAGAAAACTGGGAAACAGCTTTCAAACAGAGTATTATCTCTTTTCTCACACATAAGTCACCCAATCAAAAAACACACAAAGTTTAATTTTCTTTGACAGCTTCATAAAGCCAACTTTCAAAGAATGTGTTATTAACAGAAGGATACATGCCTGGTAGTGGAATTTTAAATATCTAAGAATCAGCTGGGCGCAGTGGCCACACCTGTAATCCCAGCACTTTGGGAGGCCAAGGCAGGTGGATCACAAGGTCAGGAGTTCAAGACCAGCCTGGCCAACATGGTGAAACCCTGTCTCTACTAAAAATAAAAAAATTAGCTGGGCATGGTGGCATGCGCCTATAATTCCAGCTACTCAGGAGGCTGAGGTAGGAGAAGCACTTGAACCTGGGAGGCGGAGGTTGTGGTGAGCCAAGATCATGCCACTGCATTCCAGCCTGGGCAACAAAGCGAGACTCCGTCTCAATGAATAAATAAATAAATATCTAAGAAGTATGGTTTCAATTAATAGTCACCGTGCCTGGGACAATCCATTCAATTACCAAGACCAAGATGGCCACAATTTCAAACACTATTACTCCAAGTCCAAAATATGATATTTAGAAAAGAAATTGTAGGCTATGTCAAAAAGGCAACCGTCTTTAGAAAAGCTCTGTCTTCTAAAGAGATTCTATCCAACCAAAAAGGTAGTAACTGAATCATATTTTCTCATCCATTAAATCCCAAGCCAGAGAACTTGCCCTAATTTATTCATATTGCTGGAATTTTCTCCAACAGTATAAATGCTGGATATCTGGATGAATGGCATTACAGAAAGTTAACACACTCTTCTTCATTTTCACAGATAATCCAGGTTGACTTTCAAATATCTGTTTATGTTAACTTTTCAGTAATTAATATGGCTAACTTTCTGAGAACTCATAATGCCTATACTTCTGCAAAAAGCTTTGTGGGAACTAGGAAACTACAGTATATTTTCTTTTATTTAAAACACTTTCATTATTAGGCCAACTGATGTTCCTCACAAAATCTAAGTATCCCATTATTTTAATTAAACTTGCTATAATTCATCTATGCAGGGAAAAATAATACATACCAACAAAGGGAAGGGTCTCTGTGAAACAGTATTACAAGAAAATACCTATGGACTAAAATAACTCCTTAATTTCCTTTTAAGGTCATTTTTCAATTTATTCAGAATATTAAAATAGCACTCCCCAAAAGTGTACCAGTTAATATTTCTATTTTCTCTAATGTCCCTTATCAATTTTTTTTCCTCAGTAGACTTTCACAAATGAAAATCATCCATCTTATTAGAAGAAAGGCTGAGTTAGCAAGAACAGGGACAATTTAACCACAGAGATTACAAGGTCCATGTTGGAAAACAGTTAACACTTTTCATCAGCTCAACTCTTCATTTTAAATTTCTTTTTTTTTTTTTTTTTTTTTTGAGACAGAGTCTTGCTCTGTCGCCCAGGCTGGAGTGCAGTGGCATGATCTCAGCTCACTGCAAGCTCCGCCTCCCGGGTTCACGCCATTCTCCTGCCTCAGCCTCCCGCGTAGCTGGGACTACATGCGCCGGCCACCACGCCCGGCTAATTTTTTCTATTTTTAGTAGAGACGGGTTTTCACCGTGTTAGCTAGGATGGTCTCGACCTCCTGACCTTGTGATCTGCCCGCCTCGGCCTCCCAAAGTGCTGGGATTACAGGCGTGAGCCACCGCGCCCAGCCTTTAAATTTCTTTAGAATTTTTTTTTACATTTATAACTGTGACTGAATTTAACTAAACCCTTCTCTTCAAACAATATAATAAATCTTAAATCAGATCTTTAAAAAATGAGCGGTATGCCTTAGTCATTATTTTCATGGCTCTTGTCCACACTCAAATCCATGCCACTATCCCTGTGCTAAAAGTGTCCTCATCATCTAAATAATCAGCAACAGGCTAAATTTGGTTTTAGGATTTGAGAATAACCAGGCCCCAGAATGCTTCTCATCTCTGTATTCCTCGGAGACCCCCTCCAGTTATAATTAGCTCAGTAATCTTCCCTGGCTAGCTGCCATCTACCAAATAGGAGTCACCAAAAAAGTTATGAAAAGAATTTTAACAAATGGGAAAGCTGATAGGCCTCAAGCATTTTTTAAGTGACAGAGGTACTTAAATGGCTTTCCCTGAAATGTAAGTATGTACCTCAATTTAAGAACATTAGGGACATTTTTACATAATTTAGATAGATAATGGCATATTTAAAATCATTTTTTTTAAAAAACAATGCCTCTAATATTAGAGCATTAGCATCCATTATGGCCTTAGCTGGCTAGACAACATTAGTATCTTCACTATTTATTAAGTTTCAAAACATTTACAGTGATTACCCCATAACTCTCAGAACTTTTTAAAAGCAAAATTCCAAATGGCACCCACCGACAAACCTGACAAAAACCCACAGCTGCTGATGACCCCCGCCCCTGGTACCTTCAACTATGACAGGGAGCCCCCTTCCTCACTCAGCTAGGGAAGAGATGGTACTCACATCCATTTAGAATAACTGGTGGCCCTGGAACAATCCCTGGGGCAAGGAAAACCAGAAGCAGAAGAAATGTCACAAGTAGGCAGAAGGTGACCCAACAGCAGAATAGCTAGGAATTATGCTGCAGATCCAGTAAAGAAAGCTCTTCCTAAGAGAAGGAATCTTAAGTGCCTGAGGGACAGACACTTGGGGATGTGACCAAAGAAACGTGAACCTTTTTTTTTTGGCCAAGAAATATATACTAAGAACTCTCCTGCCTACCTCAATATTTTTATTAATTTAACATTTCCACCTAATAGTTTATGGTCAATGTGCTTGAGGATGGAGATACCCAGCTTTCCCGTAAGGCACAATGCCTAGATTTGGAGAAGGAGATACAAGCCAAGTATAGCAACCATTCTATTACATTCAAAACAGGTGAATACAACACTCAGGTGTAATGCCCAGATCTGCTGAACTTCAGTGCCTACCATAAGGGATATGCCAGAAATCCTAATACAGTACATCATACATAGTAAGCGCTCAAAAAAATTTTTGTTCACTGTATTCAGAAGAAAACTGTCACCAACTTGTATTCAAGTTGATTGAGAGGTTATAAAAACTACAACCAAATTCACATTGTCCAAACGTTACCTTGTCCCACCCCTGCACATTTTCTTTTTTTAACATAATAACACCTAGGCCTGAACATGAAACCTGGAATAGGAAAATAAAGAACTGTCATACCTGCCTTTTTTCTTTTAGTTCTGTTGATGACATGTGGTTATACTTCGGGTGGCAATGCTATCTGAAAGGCCACCATCATTTCAGGAAAGAAAAGTAAAATTGACTGGCTACCTAATATGTGCCTAGCACATCCACATAGTTCATCTTATTTCAGCTTCTCAAAAACCCTGAGGCATAAGCATTACTGCCCAATTTTTATCTAAGAAGAAACTGAGGTTTGAAAGGTATATGTCTAAGATCACCTGCTAGTAACAGTATTCAAATCTAAGTCTGTACCCATCCATCTTTCTCAACATTTATGTAATCTAAGAGGTGTTATAAAAACTACAACCAAAAATGTAAGATAACCTACTAAATAGTAGATGGAAAGTGCTAAGCTGTGGGCTTCTCATTTGTCATCCATGACAAATTCATTTAGAGTATCCGCCACTTAGAAAACACTGTATTTCTCCCAAGGATATAATATTATCTTTGCCCAATGGGAACTGACAGTCTAGCTGGAGAAACAGGCCATTTCCACAGTTGTTAATGTTAGAAGCAACAAAAGATGTCGGGAAGGACAAGGGTTTTAGACACATTCATATCAGAATTTCAGTGCTGGGCACTAGCAGCTCACAACTGTAATCCCAGTACTTTGGGAGGCGGAGGCTAGAAGATTGCTTAAGACCAGGAGTTTGAGACCAGCCTGAGAAACATAGGGAAAGCCTGTCTCTTTAAAAAAGGAGAAAAGTAGCCAAGGCATGGTGGTGTGCACCTGTAGTCCCAGCTACCCAGGGGGCTGAGGTGGGAAAATTGCTTAAGCCCAGGAGATCAAGGCTGCAGTGAGGTGTGATCGCACCACTGCACTCCAGCCTGGGCAACAAAGTGAGACCCTGCCTCAAAAAATCAATCAATCAATCAATCAAACAGTGCTTTATACAAGCTGTGAACTTTGGACAAGATACTTAATTTTCCTCACCTGTAAGGGCAGGATAAAAAATCTACATCTCAGGACTCTTATAAAGCTTGAGAAAACTCATGAAAAAAATAGTTAGAAACCTAACATTTGTTAACTCTTTCCCCTATGAAGGAGCATGAACTACTAAGTGCCAGTGATTGGAAATATCAATATTTTCTACAGCAAAGATCAAAGAATTTGATTTGCTTAAAAAAAACATCAAAACCAAAATTTCCAACCCTTACACTTGAAAGCTCTTTTGTGGAGACAGCTGTGTCATTTGTCAATTAGGTTTATCATTTACAACAGCAGCAGAGTTAAACATATAGAGGGCTCACACTGTACAAAATTTAAACAATGATAAACAGGAGCACATTCACGTCAAAAAATTTTGAGGAGGTGTCATATGCTTGTGCAAACCTGCCCACCTTAAAAGGAAAACTACCATTTAAAGTAAAAATGTATGGCAACTATAGGCTATGGCATATGCCTAATTCCCATCTACTCAGGAGGCTAAGGCAGGAGGACAGCTTGAGCCCAGGGGCTTGAGGCTGTAGTGCACTATGATTGCTCCTGTGAATACCCACTGTACTCCAGCGTGGACAACACAGTAAGACCTTGACAAAAAAAGAAGAAAAGAAAGAAAGAAAGAAAGAAAAAGAAAAAAGAAAAAAAGGAAAGAAAAAAAAGTGGCTGGCAACTAAATGCAATCTGGTATCTTAGAGCGAATCATGAGAACTGTAATCTGAACAGTCTTTAGTTAACAGTAATGTACCTATGTTAATTTCTTAGTTTTGACAAATGTGCAACTTTTCTATAAATCCAGAATTATTCAAAACCTAAAAAGTTTTTTTAAAAAAAGTGGATGACAAAGTAATGACAAACATACACAGCAATTCTTACCACTTGATTTTGAATCTCCTGAGGACAAGTTGGCATTACAACAAAGGCTGTGAATTCAGTCGATGCTTGCCAATTCTGCAACCTATTCTAAAGCATAACTCTACATGGAACACCTTGGGTTTAATAATATTTCTAACTTTTAAAGAGAAGTAACTTGTCCACTTTTACCTAGCATATTCTTGCAAAATACCGCCTTTATGGTAACTGAGTATTGTTATTACAAAACCAGTACGTTTCTAACAGTTCTGCCTTTCTATTCTTGAATAAGACATTTACTCAATCAGAACATAAGCATCTCTTACCACATATAAGGTATAACATGAATTTGGAAGTCTAATAACAAGTGACATTTCTGAGCTTAGTGCTAAAGGCAAGCATAGTGTTCGATCTGTTTCGATAATAACACAGGCAGTCGAATTCTCTTACTTTACTACATAAAATTTAAAGAAGAGTTAATAAAGTGATGTAGAACTCAGTAGGGCATTTTTATTTCCAGGGTCAAATGATGGCCATTACTGACACAACTTTTTTTTTTTCCAAAAGTACACCTACATTTATCAGGAAGCACAATAAATGTTTGTGAACTTTATTAGCTGTGTGTTCATCAAGATGGCTGAAGCTTTCACACACTGGAGTCTACAAGGAAAGAGTTTACTTGCATACCAGAAAGCAAATCTCATGCTACAAACTGGTGTCAAAGGTATATGGCAGCACCAATTTCAGTCAGTACACCGTACACACATGCATTCATATCCACAATGTTACTGATAATCTCAGTTGAGGCATTCCCTAACCCTTTTTTAATATAGATGTGGAATTTAGAGGACAGTTTTCAAATTTCAAAGAAACCGTAATCATCTTTTCATAGTTCAAAAAAGGAAAAAATAAACACAGCAATGCAGCAAAGTCATTTCTACAGCTGAAATGACCTCCAGCTTCTTCGGGCTACTCCCAGTTTCGTAATAAGTGAATCTGAGACGCAAACCACGTACACACAAACGAAGTAGAAGCGGAGAACACTAAAGCTTCCCCAACTGTCCCGGCAAAACCCACCTGGCCTTTCCCAGGCCTCCCGCTTCCCCAGCCCTTCCCGTCTGCGTGCACGCACAGGTACCTTGACACACACCAGGAAAAGAGAACAAGGATTAATCAGCAGCCAAAATCCTGTTTTATCACTTACAGCCACTATCCAGGAGAGCGACAGTACTACTAACCTGATTTCAGGGAGGCAAAACTAAACCCATCAGGGTACAGGAGCATAAATTATACGCGTCTGGAACGTCAACCGAGCAGCTCAAGGCAGCTCAGATGACAATTCAACGAAAAGGGTTTCGCAAATGTTATCTCAAATGAACATTTCCACTTCCAAACCACCCACCAACCTCTCCACTGTCAGTACCCAAATTCGGCTGAAGCAACTCGGGATATAAGGAGCAGCATTTCTTACCTTGTACAAATCTCGACATTTTAGGGGTTTAGTAAAATACTCCGGCTTTTTTTTTTCTACAGGAGTCACGCTATAGGGCAGGTCTCTTTTCCTCTCCTGCTTTAACAACCGACGTATTCTTTCTCCTCCTATATTTAACTACTTAAGGGAGTATTTATTCAAAGCGATTAAAACTGGCTCAATAAAAAGAAAAGAAAGAAACTCCTTCCCCAGTTCCAAAAGACGGAAACTTGGTGCGACTGAGTCGGCTTGGGAACTCCTGAGCTCCTGACACAAATGAGGGCCAGCTGGAGACTCCCGGAAAAGGTAAAACCACACGAACTTAAATTTCTTCAATGAAAGAGGCGGACCTACAGCGGCTATTTCACCGCCCTCCAGTCCCCACGTCCTCCAGGACTGGACTGCAGGAGTCACTGGCAGGCCGCGCCCCTAGCTGCCCCCTCCCCGCGCCGCCGTCCAGCCCCGAGCCGCCTCCCCCGAAAGACCCGGTTAACAGCGGCTCCCGCCCAAGTAGGAGTCGGGGAGGCGGGCGAGGCCGGCAAGCGGGGGCAGTGCAACCATTTTCACCAGCCATAAATATGCTGGGACTAGGAGGCGCTACCAATTCCACGCTCTGGCGTGCCGACCGGTCGGGGCCTCAGCTCCCCGCCTTCCCGCCTCGAGCAGTGGAATCCGGCCGCAGCTTTTTCTCGGTAGGGGCCGAAGGCTACGCTGCCCCTCCCCCGCAGCGGACACTAAGGGGTCACCGACTAGAGGTAGACCGGTGCACCGGCGCGGGAGTCCCAAGGGAGGGAACCGGCCCTTCCCACACATATTCTCGCCCCGCCTGCCCTGCGCCCCTCAGAATCCCAAATTCCGCCTCCGAGACCACACAGCGGGCCAGCGAGAGCGGGAAACACCTTCATCGATGGGGTCGCCGGAAGCCCAATCCCGCCCCTCTTCAAGCCGCCAGCGAGACCCACCTTCCTCTTCCTTTAGCAGCTGGGAAATTGGGGGCGTTTATGGCGCCCCGGGAAGAAGGCTCGCAGGCTGAAAGTCACCTCTGAGGCGCCCTTCTCTCTCTCCGTCTTCCCTCACACAGGCACACCTTGAGCCCCTCGCTAACGGTCGCAGCCAAGCTGCTAACCCCCGCTTGTCCACCCGTCAGCCGGCTCCCGACACCCAAAGCCCCTACTTTCTCCTAAACACCTCCCCTCCCCCTCCATTCGGAGCAGCCCCTTCAATGCGGAAATGTCCCTGCCGCACGGACCGACAGGCGCAGCCGCCAGTCAGGAGCCGAGGCGGACGCAGCCTCTGGCCAATGAGACGTGCGGGGGTGGCAAGGGGCGGGGCGTTGCGGCAATTGGGAGCCCGTCGGAGTTGGGCACTGAGCAGCACGCGGGAATACCGCGCGTGGGAGCAGCACCTACGGCGGCGTTGCGGCCAGGGAAGCCTCGCCAGTATAGCTCAGTAAGGGAGAGCACCTGAGCACGACTGGTTATTTTTCCAGTCAGTAAAAATATTCCCGCTGACTAGGGACTAAAGAAAGCTCTGCGGATAGAGCCGGAGCTCCCGACTGTGGCTGTCCCGAGGGAGCTCAGACGCTTCTCAGGGGACGCTTGCTCCCCTCATCACATCTGGTTGGGTGAGGGTGAGGATGCGTTAGGGAGTAGGCATTGGCCTGTGTGGGCCACCTAACAAAAGGAGGGTTTAGACATTGAAGAAAGTGACAAGTGAAGGCTCCCTCACCAGAACCACCACCATCCCCATTGCCCCGGTTCCTAATCCTGTAGAGATTTCTGCTGTGATAGGCGTTTACTTTTCTGTTTAACGTGGAACTGGCTTAAGTTACTCCTCAAGAGATGCTTTTCTTTTGGTAGATTCTTGAAGTTCTCAAGGAAAGAGGATGTTACACGGAACTTGACACTAGCCTGGGGACTGTTACAGGGCCAGCACACGGCTTGTCAAATCACACCTGGTACCGCCAACCCCACCTGCACCTAAGACTCAGTGTGCCTGGCAGCGAGTGCATTTCAGACTTTGCATTTCCACTTTAAGACTCAAATAGCCCGCACCAGGACCGATGAATTGCCAGCGCCTTCTCTTAAGTGCCTCCAATAAACAAGTACAGTAATTACGGAAGAGTTTGAGGCTTTGGGCAACACTAATCAACCAAGGTAAAGTGAGAATTTTTTAATGACTCATTGTCTAAATAAAGGAACTTTGATTTTTTGGTTCTAGGTCTTCATATGGAAATGTTATTAGAACAAACAACACAGAAAAGTCTAGTGAAAATTTGTTATAGTAGAGAATGACAACCATTGGTACTGTGTTTCTTACATGAAATCCAAAAAGATTACACTCATAAACCTCTCGGCCGTAAAACGAATTTTCCCCAAACAAAACAAAAGAAGTGTCTAAAATCCAGATGTCTACAGTTTAATAGCAGCATTTGGAGACTGAAGATCTTAACAAAATCTCTGCATTCTTTGTATACAGTACAAAAATTATTCTAGCACTGAAAAAGCAGTCTTTACCAATGAGCATTAGTACCAAAATAAAATACTACCAAAAGATTTGGGCCACATAGGGTTACTTAGCCTGCAAAAGATAAAGGACAATGAAGAGATTTATTTTTTGTTGTTGTTTGTTTTGTTTTTGTTTTTGTTTTGAGACGGAGTCTTGCTCTGCCATCCAGGCTGGAGTGCAATGGCGCAGTCTCGGCTCACTGCAACCTCCGCCTCCCAGGTTCAAGCGATTCTCCTGCCTCAGCCTCTCGAGTAGCTGGGACCGCAGGCTCGTGCCACCGCACCTGGCTAATTTTTGTATTTTTAGTAGAGGCGGAGTTTCCGCCATGTTGGCCAGGCTGGTCTCAAACCCCTGACCTTGTGATCCACCTGCCTCGGCCTCCCAAAGTGCTAGGATTACAGGCGTGAGCCACCGCGCCTGGCGAGTTTTTAATTATACAAGGTTTATTATAAGAAAGGATGATCAGTTACTGTATTTTCTGCCTTCACAGAAGATTAAAAAGGAAATGGGTTTTAATTGCAGCAAGAGCATTTGTTAATACCTAAGAATGGCATCTTGATTTATGAGTGATTGAATATTGAGATAGAGTACCAAAGGTTGTTGTACATTTGCTGCCTCAAGAACTCTCCAAAAAGTAACTAACTACCCATCTTCAGTGGTTACATCTATAACTACTCAGTCACTAGTTGTTAGAGAAGTAGCACTTTAGAAGCTTAATTTCCAAATATTTCCAAACAGTACCTTATAAAATGAAATTTCTTTATACATTGGTATAAATTTAAATTTTGAACCCACAAACACTTTGTAAACGAGCTTCCCACTCTCTCAGAGCCACTAAGAACAACCTCACTTGACAAATCTTGTGGAGATAGGAAAGAAAGAGGTGGAGTTCTTGATGGCCATGGAGCAAAGACATGCTTAGAAAGCAGTTACCTATTTCCCTTTATATATTTTAGTCATTGAAAGATTGCTTTCTCTGGGCAAGTGTGTGTATCTTTAATCCTTTTTTTCATAAGATACTACTCTGGAATATCCCTTCGAGGTGCATGATGTTGATAATCTGTATCATTAGAAATCTGTAACATTGGTAGATTTATAGATTTTACCTTTGCAGAAACTTGGGGTGGAGGGGATCCAAAGAATGAAAATGGGGGCTGATAAGAGTGTGTATAGGGTCAAGGAGCTGGAGTGAAATGGATTGTGAATTAAAAGAAAGCCTGGAAGCCAGTTTTTGTCTGGTTCCATATGCGACCATCCACGGATGATACAAATTCTGCCTGTAATTTCTTCCTTCTTTCTACTTTCCCATAGAAACTTGAGGAAACTCAGTTTGGTTTACCCAGTCCCATATCCTAGGATGTATAACAACCTCACCGTATCTTTTTCCTTTGCTTTAGACAGGAGCTCTCTATTAACAGCAAGGAAACCATGTCTGTGGTCCTATTTCTAAGCATCTTTTTTGGTGCCTTATTAGATTTAGTGCTTGGCACAGTGTCTGGTACATAGCAAACATTCCATAAGTATATATTGAATGACCAGTTTAGTGCCACTAAATCATTTTAACTCACAATGTTGTATCCTACTCTCCACTCTTTTTTTTTTCTTTGAGATAGAGTTTCGCTCTGTCACCCAGGCTGGAGTGCAGTGGTGCGATCTCGGCTCAATGCAACCTCCGCCTCCTGAGTAGCTGGATTCTCCTGCCTCAGCCTCCCAAGTAGCCAGGATTACAGGTCCCCACCTGGCTAGTTTTTGTATTTTTAGTGGAGACAGGGTTTCAGCGTGTTGGCCAGGCTTGTCTTGAACTCCTGACCTCAGGTGATCCTCCCACCTCAGACTCCCAAAGTGCTGGGATTACAGGCGTAAGCCACAAGCCCACCCCTACTCTCTGCTCTTTGAGAGCCATATAAAACATAAAAAGTTTATCTTTAGAGATAACTTTTTTAAATTTCAGTTATTTCCACATAGGAGGTGAACCTGGGTCAAATTATAACAATAATAGCAGCAAATGCCCTGATGACTTTACAATAAGCTCTGCTAACTACCCATGAGCATTATCTAATAAGGAGTGGTTTAGGAATTGGATACAGTATACAGATCATCAATGTGTGTGGTCCTTTATTTTTTCTTGCCTATCCTCTACACTCAAGAAAATAAAGCAGTGTAGTTTGAGCGAACGTGTACTAGACATAAAAATTTCTGTGTCATGCCCAAAGTGTTTAGCCAAGAGACCAGGCAACAGTTACCCACTGGAATGTTGCCCATACTCAATATTGGCTCCCATCTGTACCCATCTAAATCCTAGGCCACCCACATGAGAGAGGAAAAAGGGGCTACTGTTACTCAGTCAGCAGTTGCCAATAACTGACTACATCTAACAATAGGGCATTTCACTTGAGTAAAAAGGTAACCAAACAGGCTTAACTGGAAAAAGATATCAAATTATATCTATGAGATGGACTACTAATGAATGAGTTGTCTAAAAATGAATGGGTTTCCAAATACTTGAGGAAGAGAAAGACTTCATTCTTTCCTGTTGCCAACACCCTGTTGTTAATGAACCAGGAAGTTTGCTGAAACAAGTTGTGAATTTAAATTATGACATATCCTTCCATTTGTTCACAGTATGATTTTTAAGTTATATTTGAGAGTTATATAACTTTTACGTCAGAGCAGTAGCAATTATTTCAAATAACTGAGATGCTTTAAAAAATGAAGTTAGTTCACATTATGGATAGTTAATTAAAGCTTCATAAACCAATCTTCTAAGTGGTTTTAGAAGTCATTAGGCTCCCAAGCATGTTTAATCAAAACATACATTATCTTGTTCATGTTTATCAATAATTCCCCTCTAGATTCTCCTTTGAAAGTTGAAGGAAGCAAGTCCTTACTATTTTGTTTTCTGTTTAGTCTGTTCTGCATGTTCCCCAGAGGAGAGTGTTGGTGAGAAATGGTGACACCCATGAGGTTGTTGTATTTCTGTCATGTGCAAAACTATATCTCCAAATCGTGCCCGCCCCTTTCATTATAGAGGCAATAGAGCCATTCCCTTTAGTGAATAGGCCCAGGAATAAACATAAATAAACTCCCTATATTCTCTCAGGGTTTTTAACAAGCGTAGATTGTTATGTGATTATAATTTGAAAAGATAAAATAATAATAAACCATCTTTTACCAAACTCATACATAGAATAAATATTATTTTGATTTACTGTAGTGATATATGTATAGATGATCAGGTTACTTATTGACTTTGAAATCCTCATAGAGAAGAGCTGTGAAAGAGAAAAGCATTCAGTTTAATTCTATTTTTTCTGCCTCTTTCAACTATGTTAAAGGCTCCCTGTTGTGCATTCCATCAAATGACTTTTGATGGTTTTCTAAACATCTCTGCCTCTGGTCTAGTTTATTAAATTTCCTGCCAGTGCCACCAGTGGGAAGGAAAGGATAAAGAACTTCTGTTTCCTAACTTAGTCTCAGGGAATGTATTTTAAGCATTTCACACCCACCAACCTAACTAAATATTAAAGAGAAGATTCTCAGCTGGGTGCAATGGCTCACACCTGTAATCCCAGCACTTTGGGAGGCCAAGGCTGGTGGATCATCTGAGGTCAGGAGTTTGAGAGCAGCCTGGCCAACATGATTAAACCCCTTCTCTACTAAAATACAAAAATTAGCTGGGCTTGGTGGCAGGCACCTGTAATCCTAGCTACAGTGAGCCAAGGTCGCGCCACTGCACTCCAGCCTGGGCTACAGAACAAGACTTTGTCTCAAAAAATAAAAATAAAATAAAGAGAAGATGCTCAGGGCTGCTTTTTGGGTGAAGATTAAATAATTGAATAACTCTATGTCATTAAATGGATAATATGATCAGAGAATAAAAGGTAACTATTTTTTCTCTATATAATGAAAAAGAGGAGGAATGTCATAGAGAAAAAAACTACAGGAAAAAATATGGAATACTAATGTTAAGTTCCGATGCCATTTTATTTTTTTATTTAATTTTTTTTTTTTTTTAGATCACATAGCTACTATGTGACAGAACCAGGATATGAACTGAAGCTAACTGACTCCAAAAATCCACAGGGAGGAAAATTTTCTCCCTTTGATTTCTGGAGGTTGATTTGCTACCCCTCTCCATCAAAACAGAAAGGAATGCAAATGGTCAGGCCTTTATCAGGGACAAGTAATCTCTTAATGACTGAAGTTCTCTAGTAATACTGTCTTCTTCTTCTTTTTTTTTGAGACGAAGTCTCGCTCTGTCGCCCAGGCTGGAGTGAAGTGGTGCAATCTCGGCTCACTGCAACCTCTGCCCCCCAGGTTCAAGCAATCCTCCTGCCTCAGTCTTCCAAGTAGCTGGGATTACAGGGGCCTGACACCTCACCTGGCTAATTTTTGTATTTTTGTGGTAGAGACAGGGTTTCCCATGTTGGCCAGGCTGGTCTCAAACTCCTGACCTCAAGTGATCTGCCCACCTCGGCCTCCCAAAGTGCCGGGATTACAAGTTTGAGCCACCATGCCTGGCTTCTGGTGCCATTTTAAATTGCACTTCAATTTTTTTTTTTTAATTTCAGTAAGAATACACAGCTTAAAAAAAAAATCCAGATAGTACCAAAATGCCAATAATGAATAGCAGTACTTTTTTTCTAGAAAGTACTTTAAAATAATGATGAAGCTTTAATTTGTAAAACATGCATGCGTTGTTGGATCAGTCAGACCAAAACTACTTTGGATGCCACAAAAAGGGCACTTCAGCTGCTAATGAAAAATATCCGATGTCTATGAAATCAGAGTTTCAGAGCCACCAGAGCTGCATCATCCAGGAGCTCCATGTTGGCTGCGATGTGCTAAGCACAGCCAAGGAGGTAGGTGTTCCATTATCTGGACATCTACTTCAGGAACCAGCTACTGAACATACCACTGTTCACCTTGGATAAGAGGCCTGTGGAATTATTAGTTGTTTTTTATCATCCACTCTACCTGTAGAGAGATGCTGCTCCTCTTGGCCACCTTCCAGGAAGCTCTGGTAAATGCTGCTAGCAGCTGGACTGCAACCAGGCCAGGGGCTCCCAACTTGCGTGCCCCAGGCCTGAAAGGATCAATATCATGTTTCACAGCTTTAAGTCATTCAAAACATATAATTAGAAAATTCTGGTCTATATTACCTCTCTCACAACTGCTGAGCAGCATATTAAAAAAAAAAAAAATGAGAATTTGGAGCAGAGAGCAGTACTAGGAGAAAGACAGAGGCCACTCTCAATTATCAGTGACTTACAACAAGAGTTTACAAAGAAAATGTTAGAGGTCAGCAACTTACTGAAGTTCTAGCTTTGCATGGATCTGTACAGCAACAAATTAAAAACAGACTATTTGAGTAATAGAAATAAATTTATTGAAGACTACTGTCTGGATTTGGAGCATCACAGACAGACTGAGAGACGTTCAGCTGTTTGATATGTAAGCCTTTCTAACACAGACCAGCAGGGAATGGAGACCAGATAAAGTCACAAATGGAGTAATAGGATAATGAAAGAAAAAAGAATACAGATAGACCTTTGCTTAAGCCATGTTAGGCTGAAGGTTTTACCAGTTTCTTAGTGAGAAGGAATAAAACAGTGGTAACACCACATTGACAATTATTTGAAGTGTGTGTATTTGTGTGTGTGTATATATATATATGTTGGCATACACTTACACATGTTCATATATTTATTTATAATTTATATTCTTTCTTATTCCAAAGAGAATTTGAGGCCAAGCAAGGTGTATATATTCCTGATTAAGTTCATTGCTTAGTAAACTGACCATACTATAGTTCATTCTTATAGTGGAAATTCAATTTAGTCATTCTCATCTAAAATCCTTTTTGTTGTCTTTAGATTGTCATGTTAAAGAACCTCTTCTTATATTATTTTTTAAATGGCTTTTTCTCAACCCAGTGAACCCAAGTGATAACAGTCTAGATTCTGGGTCTAGAAAGAGTTAGGAAGTTAGCAAAATTCCTCAACATTATAGATGATATTCTAGATTAGGTGTGCTATATATTACATGGTCAATCTCTGAGACTGTAAAGACTGAAGTCTCTTCAAAAGAATCTCCACAAAATATGTACCATCACATAAGGGTTGGTTGGTTGGTTTTAATTTATTGGTGTTTTCTCTGTTTTTGCATATTGGTGTCTAGGGAAGCAGAGGAGTACATTGGAAAAAGAGTTTGGAAAATAGGTCTGTTTTTTTATTTCAAATTTTGTCACTTAGAACCTGAGTAACCTTGGATAAATTACTTGGATAACCTTACGAACCTTAATTTCCTCACTTAAAGATGAGAATAACAACTAATAGCTTGTCTCACCAGACAGAGACAGAGTTATTATATAATACAGAGGTTTTTTTTGTTTGTTTGTTTTTTGAGATGGTGTCTCACTCTGTCACCCAGGCTGGAGTGCAGTAGCACAGCCTCAGCTCACTGCAACCTCCACCTCCCGGGTTTAAGCGATTCTCCTGCCACAGTCTCTTGAGTAGCTGGGATTACAGGCGCCTGCCACCATGCCTGGCTAGTTTTTATATATATATATATTTTTTTTTTTTTTTTTTTTTTTTGAGGCGGAGTCTTGCTCTGTCGCCCAGGCTGGAGTGCAGTGGCGCAATCTCGGCTCACTGCAAGCTCCGCCTCCCGGGTTCACGCCATTCTCCTGCCTCAGCCTCTCCGAGTAGCTGGGACTACAGGCGCCCGCCACCACGCCCGGCTAATTTTTTGTATTTTTTTAGTGGAGACGGGGTTTCACTGTGGTCTCGATCTCCTGACCTCGTGATCCGCCCGCCTCGGCCTCCCAAAGTGCTGGGATTACAAGCGTGAGCCACCGCGCCCGGCTAGTTTTTATATTTTTAGTAGAGACGGGGTTTTACCATGTTGGCCAGGCCGGTCCCGAACTCCTGACCTCAAGTGATCCTCCCGCCTCGGCCTCCCAAAGTGCTGGGATAACAGGCATGAGCCACTGTGCCCGGCCTGAGTTATTATAAAGATCTTCTCACTCTGTTAGCACAGAGTGTAAGTTCAACTAATGATTATTCCTTGTATTGCCATGTCATAAGATTTATCTCAAGTTATTGTTATTAATTGATTTACTATTATTACTTATTAAATATTTATTTCCCCTCCATAGACTATAAGCTTTTTAAGAGCAAGGACCATGTCTCTCTTGTATCCCTGGAGCGTATCATAGTGCTTGACACATAATAGGCACTCAAAAGAAATTTATTCAATGAATTATCAAATGAGATATTTATGAATGAATTTAAAAACTGTAGAGTACTGTATAGGTGTATATTAGAGCTTTCCCATTATTTCTATCGGAAACATGTTTTGGATGGCAAATAATCAACTTATGAATGTACTTTTATAACACAAAAGTGATCACTTCTAAGCAAGTCCTGCGGTAATAGATTGTTTGCAGAGATGGCCACAATTCTTCCCATCCCTGTGCCCCTTGCTCTTTTGCAATGTGACTTTGTCACTCCTCCCATTAGGAGGTGGAGTTTTTCCCGCCCCCGGACACCTGGAGTCTGTGTTGGCCTAGTGATTTTCTTTGACCAATAGAATACAGCAGAAGTAATGTTATGTGACCTCCAAGCATTGGCCTCAAGAAGCTTTTCAGCTTTCAACCTCATGCCTTGGAATACTGACCTGAGACTGCTGCATGAGGAAGGCCATTATTACCTGCTGGAAAATGACAAGCTACATGAAGTAGAGATGAGTTTTTCCAGTTGAGGCCCCACTAGACCAAACAGTACAGACAAACAGGATGCCAGATGCGTTGTAGCCCATCTTAGGTCCAGCTCTCGTTAAACTGCCTAATGAGTCAAACTGGCCACATGAGTGAACTAGGTAAGACTAGTAGAAGAATCACCCAGATAAGCTATATCCAGTGCAGTGTGTTGATACATAGTAAAAGTTAATTGATATCGTAATTGTAGTATCGAAGAAAACTCAAACCACTCAAACCACACTCATTTGCTCTTTGCTTAGTCCCAGAACTGCTCTTCATCTTTCCACAATGGGACTATGTTTTTCAGCCCACACATTTTTCATCTGTAAACTGTATTCTCCAAATCCTTCTGAGGAAGAGATCTCCTTTTATCACTTTCCTTGTCAAATCACTGCCCCCAAACTTAGAGATCTGCTTTTCCTCTACAGTTCTGAAGATTCTTTAAATGAAAAAAAGATTGGTTTTGATATTAAAAAATGTTTTTACACATGATTTAAATAGATTGCTTTGGATATTCGCTATATATATACAAATATTCCATGCAGTGTTTTAATAGTTTAAAAACATTTTAAACATTTAAAAACTATTTAAATGTTTAAAAACGAGGATACAATTCAAATATCACTACTATGGGGATTTAAATTATGTTAAATACATTTAGCATCAATATAAAAGGATAGTATCACTCATTAAAAGATGTGATGGCAGTATGTATATTGACAAAGATATTCTTTATGTCTCAAGTGGAAAAAAGATCAGCCATATAATGACCTGTGGAGCAAATATGCCAGATAGAAAGGCAAGAACCGAGGCTCTGAAACAGCATTGTGTATTCTAGGAGAGAGGAGACTGGAGTGAGGAAATGAATAAGTGCAGAATGGCAAGAGGCAAGAAATGAGTTTGGAGAGGCAAGATGTGAGTTTGGAGGGCTGGCTGTATATGTTTTAAATTTATCCTAAATGCAGTGGAAAGCAATCTAATCATTTTAAACAGAGAACTGACATGACCTGATTTACATTTTTAAGAGTTTAGAGATCTATTTCGAAAGTGGAAATAACAGGAATTACTGATGGCTTAGATGAGGAGGGAGTTGTTAGGAGGGGGGAATGAAAAGGAAGAGTCAAGGGGAACAGTTAACCATAGGACCATTTTTTGAGTGGTAAAGGGTGAAGGAGATCCAGATTTAGAGATAGAGATCCATTTTGGTCATTTTAAGTTTGAAATGCCTAGGAGACAGACAAGACAGAGGTCAAAAAGATATTTAAAGATGTGAGTCTGAAACTCAGAAAAAAAAAATCTAACCTACTGGTATAAATTTAGGAATTGTCAGCATATAGTTTTTTAAACCATGAGAATGGATGAGGCTGGGCGCGGTGGCTCACGCTTGTAATCCCAGCACTTTGGGAGGCTGAGGTGGGCGGATCACGAGGTCAGGGGATCGAGACCACGGTGAAACCCCGTCTCTACTAAAAATACAAAAAAATTAGCCGGGCGTGGTGGCGGGCGCCTGTAGTCCCAGCTACTCGGAGAGGCTGAGGCAGGAGAATGGCGTGAACCCGGGAGGCGGAGCTTGCAGTGAGCCGAGATCGCGCCACTGCACTCCAGCCTGGGTGACAGAGCAAGACTCCGTCTCAAAAAAAAAAAAAAAAAAGAGAATGGATGAGAGCATATAGGGAGAACACACAGAATAGAAAAGTGGGTATAAACTCCATCATTTAGAGGTCACATAGAAGAAGGAAAACTGAGAGAGAATAAGGAAGAATAGCCAATTATTTAAGAAAACCAGGATAACGTGTGCTATAGAGCCCAGAGAGGAGAGTATCAGATATGGCCAGTTATGAGAGTTCAGTTAACTGTGGAGAGAAAAGAGAGTCAGCCAAACAAAAGTCAGTTACCCTTACAAGAGCAGTAGAGTGATAGGAAGATTAAAGTAGATTGAATTTTGTCATTTATTAGCAACATTGATTATTAGATGACTATTATTAGATTATTCAAACAGCAATATCTTTATAGTTCCGAGAGAAAATTATTCTAACCTAGAATTCTACAGACAAACAAAACATTTAGGGATGAGGATAAATTAAAGATGTTCTCACATTTTTTGACTTTTTACCCATTTCAGGGGAAAAAAATTGCTTAAGGAAATGTTCTAGCAAAATAAGATGAGAACTAAAGACAGAACATGAGATCCCAGTAATGAGATCTCAGTAATGAGGTTCCAGTAAAGATCTGTTGAAGGTGTGCAATAAAAAGTATTTCAGGACCACAAATATTTAGGCTATCAAGATAATTAATAATAATAGGAAAAGAAGCTGGAAGATTTCAGAGAATGGCTTTAAGAAAAAAGTAAATTTACTTTATGAAATATCATTATTAAAAACCTTAATCATCTTTATGATAGGCTGATGATGCTTCTCTTGTCATCAAGACAGAAGAAATAGAATCTTTAGTAAGGGCAAAAAAATTGTATAAGCCATGGCTCAAAGATGAAATGAACTAAAATGTGTCATTATTATGAGTAATCAGTGGACATAATAAGAAAAGAAAATCCATTTGACATTGACACCTAGAACATTCTCCTTCAATAGGTGTAGATTTAATAACACAGTTTACATTTCTCTTCCCACACGTCCATTCATACCACTTGATTCTGCAGTGAATAAGATGTACAAAATTGTAATAGTGAAAAAATCTTTAATTTTCAAAATAAAAGACAAAATTTAAGACAAAATGCACAAGACGATTATTCTAACAGAGCAAATAATACAAATATCAACAGTGTAAAAGTACTGGTGTAACCCGTGGTATTTGGGAAATGGAAGGAAGTGAAAGGATAAAATTTTTTAATCTTACACAATGGAAAAGTCAGGAGACACTTTCTGAATTAAGTACATCAAGAAATAGGTTTAAGTATTCTTTAAAGGAATAAAGTAGCAAATAGAATGTAATATAATTTAATTTTAAAAATTGCAAAGAGAAGACTAGGGGAAGAAAAATGGAGAGTACTGGAACTGAGCTAAATTCTCATTGTTCATTCTCAAAATGTAGAGTCAATTTGTTAAAAAAGCCAGGAGTTGAACCAAACAGTGGCAGTGCAGTGTGTGCATATTATTTTAAATTATGGAGTAACTATCAGAAGAGCTAAAAACAGTTTGATGTTGGCACCTTCTGGGCAGTGTTTTCAAGCTGTGGGAATGAAATCAATTTAGTAGGTTGCCACCTACATTAGGAGACAAGAAGAAAAAAGAAATATCAGGTTGCATTGCACTAGTAAAGACAGTAAAGATGAGTAAGATGTGTGAAATGTTTTTCAGCTTTCTGCATACCTGTAAAATGTATTTCCTACTTGAGTTTTGGTCAACAAAGTACTGTAGGAAGTAGAATTGGATTGTAAGACAGTTGTTTGGCTGCATTTTTATGTTTTATTTTTCTGCTCCTCTGTAATGTTTGAGTTTTTAAACTCGTGTATTACTTTTATCATAATTTAAATGTTTCTGTTTTTAATACATAAAAATACAAATTTATAAGCTTTTATAACACAAAGTGATATACATATTTTCTAACAAAAGCAAATATTAAGCAATTTTCTTGAGTAAAAAAAGATAGTCAATCTTACCATTGCTTAGCAAAATACAAAAAGTTAAACTTAATAATTTTTAAAGATTACTTAAGGCTCACAAGAGGGAAGGCTAGGGAAAGGGCAAGAGTTTAAAACATTAGAATCCAGGCAATGGATTGAATAGGAAGAAGACAAAGCAAAAGAAATAAAAAATCTTAGGTATCATTTTCACAAAGAAAGCCAATGCTAAGGATGATCTTGACTACAACCTTGTTGATTGTATGTAGTAGTGTTCCATCTGACAGTGAAAATATTTGGGCCATCTGCATAGTTACACAGAAAACCTCATCTGCCTAAAAAGGAGAAAATGAAGCATAAAGGAGAGGTTATTTTTTCATTAAGTCAACAAATGTTTGAGCCTTAGGCACTGTTCTAGGTACTAAGTATATAGCAATGAGTAAAACAGTCTCTCCCCACATAGATATATATTCTTGGGGGAAGGAGAATGATGAACAAATATTTCATGTAATATCAAGTAGTACTAAGTTCTATTTAAAAAGCAGGGTAAGGGATAGAAAGTTGGAAGAAGTTGGGTTCAGGGAAGTCCTTTCTGAGGAAATAGTTGGAGCAGAGGTTTGAGCCAGTTGGGAAAGCAAGCCAAAAATATATCTGGAAGAAACGCTTTCAAGCTGCAGTGCTAGGACATGCAAAAACTTTGAGTTGGGAGCATTCTGGGGAAATTCAGGAGACATAGTGGCAAGAAGAATGAAAAAAAAAAAAAGTAAATCCACACCTAAATAAAGATAAAGAAGAGATCTTAAAAACATCCAGGGAGAAAAGACAGATTTCTCAATTGTTGCATAAACGGGTTAAAGATGGCCCCTGTGTATTAGCCCAATGTTTACTTCTTTGCAGCAGGCTAGGACCAGTAGATCAAAGCCTGCCAGTGCCAGACTCAAATTCTTGCACGTCTAGTTGCTTTAAATATAGCTCAAATGAGCATATTTTAGCCATTAGATCATACCTGCTTGGCATACCCCCATGAAACTGCACCCAACATCTTCTAGCCATAGATAAGACAAACTCTGTGGCTAAAAAGACCACAAACTGCTGCTGCCCTTCAGAGCTATTGACCTAGAGATTCCTCACCTTGCTGCTTAGTGACGTTACCTAGACATGTTAAGATCCCTCTTGTTAGGAATTCCATGAAGCCTGAAAATTAAGCCAGCATAGTGGAGAATGACAAGACAGAGTTTTGATTACAAGGTTTGAACCCTTTAACTGAGACCTGCCTCTGCAGGCTATCCATGGACTTTTAAATTATGTAAGCCAATAATTTTTTTTATTCGTTTAGGCCATTTTAAGTTGGATTGTCTGTCTTATGCAAATGAAATGAACGTGTTAGAGATGGTAGACTCAGCTCACTTTCTTAAATAAATTATTATAGAATCCATGATCAGTGAGTTTCTTAAAATGTGACTAATAAGGCCAATGTGCAATCAACATGTGTAGATCATAAAACCTGTGCACGGGTTTGATTGAACTATTTGAATCATAGTAATATTACATCTTTTGAGAATTCTAAGAAAAACAGAGAAAAGAAACAAGAAAAATATTGAGCATATTTTGTTTAATAAAACAAAGCTGAAGAATTGAGAAGAATACAATGACATAGGGTCAGAAGGAGGGCTTAATTTTGTTAGCCAAGTAACAAGGGTAACAGGGGATTGTATAACAGAAAATAAACTCTTGCCTCATTTTTTGGGCTTATTGAGGGAATTTTTACAAATATGCAGTATAAGCTGCTTTTAAAATTTGCACATTTTGTTCACTAGGGAGTCTTTCTAGGATGACTTACAAGGAAGAAAGATTCAAGGAAGTGTGAAAGTCTGGAGACACAAGAGAATTACATTTGCATTCTTAGAAGATTTTTCAAAAGATGGGAGACCTAAAAGTCAAATAAATATCAAATGGATTTGTGACAAAGAAAATGGTCTATGGAAGTAGTTCTCAAAATTAATTTTAGCTTTGGACCATTTTTCCAAATTAAATCTTACAGAGAACTTCAAAATTAGAACTTCAAAGTTAGAAAAATGATATATTTGTTAGTACGGATTTATTGTTTAAGTTTAACTGTATAGCATTTATTTTTTAAAGAGTAGAAGAGGGATGCTATTTGATGAACATGCAAAATATTTAAAATCAGGAGTTATGGATGACACTTCCACTCTTATCTGCATTATCGTTTAATTTATTTCTCTATTTTGGTTATGCAAGAGTAAGGTAAGTATTTCCAAATGGTAATTTCAGGATACTTCTCAATTAAACTAACTTAGAAGCCTAAGAAAGAAGTAGCAGACTTTTTAAAAATTTTATTTCAAAGTTACACCACTAGTGTGTCTATTAGTGGAATTCATTATCATAAATATAAAAGTTAGAGAAAAAAGAACTAAAAGTTACAAGGACTGCTTAAAATACCTATAATATGATACAGTATTCTGTATCCTGTTATAAGAAGTAAGACACCATACTTACTTGTTAATGTGTTATTTTTGGTACATAAGTAACTATTTTTACTCAACAGAGAATTTGGCAAACTGATGCATCTGAACTTTTAATGGCATTGAATTGAGCAAGATGCATGTGTATGTTGGCTTTTTGCTCATTTTTATAATTTTGTGTCAGGAAATATTTGCTGACATGTTTTAATTTTTTTAAAAAAAGATAATGCAAGACTGTAACTTTCTATTTAATCCACATTTACAAGAAGTTTAAGTGAGCACACAAAGATGTAGATAAGGAAATCATAAGGACTGTTCACAAATATTCCAATTCTCCTCCTGGATATTTGGTAAGATTGCTCTCCCTTGTCTTCTTTGCAGTTAGTTGTAGCCATGTGCCTTGCTTTGGCCAGTGAAATGTGAGCAGCAGTAATAGGTATCACTGTGGGGCAGACATTTTAAGCGCAAGTGTCAGTGCACAATTCTCTGTTTCCTTTCCCCTGTCACATGATTAAAGTTCGCTTTTGAGATGGAATCTCCATCAACCTCAATTCCTGGGTGATGATGAACAGAACCCCCCGCTAATCTGCACTGGATGTGTAAAATCAGAAACCATGTACAAGCAGAAGAATGTGGTTAGCAGAGAAAAGAGAGTGGGACAGACTTGCAGAGAGAATTGGAGATGCCATCAGAGAAAGAGAGAGCAGCTGATCCCTAGAACTCTTTTGGTTCGAGGTGCTTCCCAGTTCCCATGGGTTCTAACACTAAACCTCACATTATCCTATGAAGCTTGAATAGGTCTCCCAATCCTTGAACAACAGCAACAACAAAAAGCCTATATAAAACATTATTTCAGGAGAGGAGCCAAGATGGCCGAATAGGAACAGCTCCAGTCTACAGCTCCCAGCGTGAGCGACGCAGAAGATGGGTGATTTCTGCATTTCCAACTGAGGTAACGGGTTCATCTCACTGGGGAGTGCCAGACAGTAGGTGCAGGACAGTGGGTGCAGCACACCGTGCACGAGCCAAAGCAGGGCGAGGCATCGCCTCACCTGGGAAGCGCAAGGGGTCAGGGAATTCCCTTTCCTAGTCAAAGAAAGCAGTGACAGACAGCACCTGGAAAATCGGGTCGCTCCCACCCTAATACTGCGCTTTTCCAACGGGCTTAAAAAATGGCACACCAGGAGATTATATCCTGCACCTGGCTCGGAGGGTCCTACACCCACGGAGTCTCGCTCATTGCTAGCACAGCAGTCTGAGATCAAACTGCAAGGCGGCAGCAAGGCTAGGGGAAGGGTGCCCGCCATTGCCGAGTTAGTTCTTTGATTAGGTAAACAAAGAGGCTGGGAAGCTCGAACTGGGTGGAGCCTACCACAGCTCAAGGAGGCCTGCCTGCCTCTGTAGGCTCCACCTCTGGGGACAGGGCACAGACAAACAAAAAGACAGCACTAACCTCTGCAGACTTAAATGTCCCGTCTGACAGCTTTGAAGAGAGTAGTGGTTCTCCCAGCACACAGCTTGAGATCTGAGATTGGGCAGACTGCCTCCTCAAATGGGTCCCTGACCCCCGAGTAGCCTAACTGGGAAGCACCCACCAGTAGGGGCGGACTGACACCTCACACGGCTAGGTACTCCTGAGACAAAACTTCCAGAGGAACAATCAGGCAGCAGCATCTGCGGTTCACCAATATCTGCTGTTCTGCAGCCACTGCTGCAGATACCCAGGCAAACAGGGTCTGGAGTGGACCTCTAGCAAACTCCAACAGACCTGCAGCTGAGGGTCCTGTCTGTTAGAAGGAAAACTAACAAACAGAAAGGACATCCACACCAAAAACCCATCTGTACGTCACCATCATCAAAAACCAAAAGTAGACAAAACCACAAAGATGGGAAAAAAACAGAGCAGAAAAACTGGAAACTCTAAAAATCAGAGCACCTCTCCTCCTCCAAAGGAATGCAGCTCCTCACCAGCAATGGAACAAAGCTGGATGGAGAATGACTTTGACGAGTTGAGAGAAGAAGGCTTCAGACGATCAAACTACTCCGAGCTACAGGAGGAAATTCGAACCAATGGCAAAGAAGTTAAAAGCTTTGAAAAAAAATTAGACGAATGGATAACTAGAATAACCAATGCAGAGAAGTCCTTAAAGGACCTGATGGAGCTGAAAACCAAGGCACGAGAGCTATGTGACGAATGCAGAAGCCTCAGGAGCCGATGCAATCAACTGGAAGAAAGGGTATCAGCGATGGAAGATGAATGAAATGAAGTGGGAGGAGAAGTTTAGAGAAAAAAGAATAAAAAGAAACAAAGCCTCCAAGAAATATGGGACTATGTGAAAAGACCAAATCTACGTCGGATTGGTGTACCTGAAAGTGACGGGGAGAATGGAACCAAGTTGGAAAACCCTCTGCAGGATATTATCCAGGAGAACTTCCCCAATCTAGCAAGGCAGGCCAACATTCAAATTCAGGAAATACAGAGAATGCCACAAAGATACTCCTTGAGAAGAGAAACTCCAAGAAACATAATTGTCAGATTCACCAAAGTTGAAATGAAGCAAAAAATGTTAAGGGCAGCCAGAGAGAAAGGTTGGGTTACCGACAAAGGGAAGCCCATCAGACTAACAGCTGATCTCTCTGCACAAACTCTACAAGCCAGAAGAGAGTGGGAACCCATATTCAACATTCTTAAAGAAAAGAATTTTCAACCCAGAATCTCATATCCAGCCAAACTAAGCTTCATAAGTGAAGGAGAAATAAAATCCTCTACAGACAAGCAAATGCTGAGAGATTTTGTCACCACCAGGCCTGCCCTAAAAGAGCTCCTGAAGGAAGCACTAAACATGGAAAGGAACAACCAGTACCAGCCACTGCAAAAACATGCCAAATTGTAAAGACCATCGAGGCTGGGAAGAAAATCAACTAACAAGCAAAATAACCAGCTAACATCATAATGACAGGATCAAATTCACAGATAACAATATTAACTTTAAATGTAAATCGGCTAAATGCTCCAATTAAAAGGCACAGACTGGCAAATTGGATAAAGAGTCAAGACCCATCAGTGTGCTGTATTCAGGAAACCCATCTCATGTGCAGAGACACACATAGGCTCAAAATAAAGGGATGGAGGAAGATCTACCAAGCAAATGGAAAACAAAAAAAGGCAGGGGTTGCAATCCTAGTCTCTGATAAAATAGACTTTAAACCAACAAAGATCAAAAGAAACAAAGAAGGCCATTACATAATGGTAAAGGGATCAATTCAACAAGAAGAGCTAACTATCCTAAATATATATGCACCCAATACAGGAGCACCCAGATTCATAAAGCAAGTCCTTAGTGACCCACAAAGAGACTTAGACTCCCACACAATAATAATGGGAGACTTTAACACCCCACTGTCAACATTAGACAGATTAACGAGACAGAAAGTTAACAAGGATACCCAGGAATTGAACTCAGCTCTGCACCAAGCAGACCTAATAGACATCTATAGAACTCTCCACCCCAAATCAACGGAATGTACATTCTTTTCAGCACCACACCACACCTACTCCAAAATTGACCACATAGTTGGAAGTAAAGCTCTCCTCAGCAAATGTAAAAGAACAGAAATTATAAAAAACTGCCTCTCAGACCACAGTGCAATCAAACTAGAACTCAGAATTAAGAAACTCACTCAAAACTGCTCAACTACATGGAAACTGAACAACCTGCTCCTGAATGACTACTGGGTAAATAATGAAATGAAGGCAGAAATAAAGATGTTCTTTGAAACCAACGAGAACAAAGACACAACATACCAGAATCTCTGGGACACATTCAAAGCAGTGTGTAGAGGGAAATTTATAGCACTAAATGCCCACAAGAGAAAGCAGGAAAGATGTAAAATTGACACCGTAACATCACAATTAAAAGAACTATAGAAGCAAGAGCAAACACATTCAAAAGCTAGCAGAAGGCAAGAAATAACTAAGATCAGAGCAGAACTGAAGGAAATAGAGACACAAAAATCCCTTCAAAAAATTAATGAGGCCAGGAGCTGGTTTTTTGAAAAGATCAACAAAATTGATAGACCGCTAGCAAGGCTAATAAAGAAGAAAAGAGAGAATCAAATAGACGCAATAAAAAATGATAAAGGGGATATCACCACCAATCCCACAGAAATACAAACTACCATCAGAGAATACTATAAACACCTCTACACAAATAAACTAGAAAATCTAGAAGAAATGGATAAATTTCTCGACACATACATCCTCCCAAGACTAAACCAGGAAGAAGTTGGATCTCTGAATAGACCAATAACAAGCTCTGAAATTGAGGCAATAATCAATAGCTTACCAACCAAAAAAAGTCCAGGACCGGATGGGTTCACAGCCAAATTCTACCAGAGGTACAAAGAGGAGCTGGTACCATTCCTTCTGAAACTATTTCAATCAATAGAAAAAGAGAGAGTCCTCCCTAACTCATTTTATGAGGCCAGCATCATCCTGATACCAAAGCCTGGCAGAGACACAACCAAAAAAGAGAATTTTAGACCAATATCCTTGATGAACATCGATGCGAAAATCCTCAATAAAATACTGGCAAACCAAATCCAGCAGCACATCAAAAAGCTTATCCACCGTGAAGAAGTGGGTTCCATCCATGGGATGCAAGGCTGGTTCAACATACGCAAATCAATAAATGTAATCCAACATATAAAGAGAACCAAAGACAAAAACCACATGATTATCTCAATAGATGCAGAAAAGGCCTTTGACAAAATTCAACAACACTTCATGCTAAAAACTCTCAATAAATTAGGTATTGATGGGACGTATCTCAAAATAATAAGAGCTATCTAGGACAAACCCACAGCCAATATCATACTGAATGGGCAAAAACTGGAAGTATTCCCTTTGAAAACGGGCACAAGACAGGGATGCCCTCTCTCACCACTCCTATTCAATATAGTGTTGGAAGTTCTGGCCAGGGCAATCAGGCAGGAGAAGGAAATAAAGGGTATTCAGTTAGGAAAAGAGGAAGTCAAACTGTCCCTGTTTGCAGATGATATGATTGTATATCTAGAAAACCCCATTGTCTCAGCCCAAAATCTCCTTAAGCTGATAAGCAACTTCAGCAAAGTCTCAGGATACAAAATCAATGTACAAAAATCACAAGCATTCTCGTACACCTATCACAGACAAACAGAGAGCCAAATCATGAGTGAACTCCCATTCACAATTGCTTCAAAGAGAATAAAATACCTAGGAATCCAACTTACAAGGGATGTGAAGGACCTCTTCAAGGAGAACTACAAACCACTGCTCAATGAAATAAAAGAGGATACAAACAAATGGAAGAACATTCCATGCTCATGGGTTTGAAGAATCAATATCGTGAAAATGGCCATACTGCCCAAGGTAATTTATGGATTCAATGCCATCCCCATCAAGCTACCAATGACTTTCTTCACAGAATTGGAAAAAACTACTTTAAAGTTCATATGGAACCAAAAAAGAGCCCTCATCGCCAAGTCAATCCTAAGCCAAAAGAACAAAGCTGGAGGCATCACGCTACCTGACTTCAAACTATACTAAAAGGCTACGGTAACAAAAACAGCATGGTACTGATACCAAAACAGAAATATAGACCAATGGAACAGAACAGAGCCCTCAGAAATAATACCACACATCTACAACTATCTGATCTTTGACAAACCTGACAAAAACAAGAAATGGGGAAGGGACTCCCTATTTCATAAATTGTGCTGGGAAAACCAGCTAGCCATATGTAGAAAGCTGAAACTGGATCCCTTCCTTACACCTTATACAAAAATTAATTCAAGATGGATTAAAGACTTAAATGTTAGACCTAAAAGCATAAAAACCCTAGAAGAAAACCTAGGCAATACCATTCAGGACATAGGCATGGGCAAGGACTTCATGTCTAAAACACCAAAAGCAATGGCAACAAAAGCCAAAATTGACAAATGAAATCTAATTAAACTAAAAAGCTTCTGCACAGCAAAAGAAACTACCATCAGAGTGAACAGGCAACCTACAGAATGGGAGAAAATTTTCACAACCTACTCATCTGACAAAGGGCTAATATCCAGAATCTACAATGAACTCAAACAAATTTACAAGAAAAAAAACAAACAACCCCATCAAAATGTGGGCAAAGGATATGAACAGACTCTTCTCAAAAGAAGACATTTATACAGCCAAAAAACACATGAAAAAATGCTCATCATCACTGGCCATCAGAGAAATGCAAATGGAAACCACCATGAGATACCATCTCACACCAGTTAGAATGGTGATCATTAAAAAGTCAGGAAACAACAGGTGCTGGAGAGGATGTGGAGAAATAGGAACACTTTTACACTGTTGATGGGACTGTAAACTAGTTCAACCATTGTGGAAGTCAGTGTGGCGATTCCTCAGGGATCTAGAACTAGAAATACCATTTGACCCAGCCATCCCTTTACTGGGTATGTACCCAAAGGATTATAAATCATGCTGCTATAAAGACACATGCACATGTATGTTTATTGCAGCACTATTCACAATAGCAAAGACTTGGAACCAACCTAAATGTCCAACAACGATAGACTGGATTAAGAAAATGTGGCACATATACACCATGGAATACTATGCAGCCATAAAAAATGATGAGTTCATGTCCTTTGTAGGGACAGGGATGAAACTGGAAACCATCATTCTGAGCAAACTATCGCAAGGACAAAAAACCAAACACCGCATGTTCTCACTCATAGGTGGGAATTGAACAATTGAGATCTCATGGACGCAGGAAGGGGAACATCACACACCGGGAACTGTTGTGGGGTGGGGGGAAGGGGGAGGGATAGCATTAGGAGATATACGTAATGCTAAATGACGAGTTAATGGGTGCAACACACCAACATGGCACATGTATACATATGTAACAAACCTGCATGTTGTGCACATGTACCCTAAAACTTCAAGTATAATAATAATAAAATTAAAAAAAAACATTATTTCCACTCAGCAAGATATCACCATAATGAATATTGAGAATTTTGCTGAGTCAGAAGATAAGACCCTTTTAATATATATTGCCAAATATCACCCACTAGCAAGGCAGAGTGGCCTTTTCACAGTACTCTTGACTCCTGATTCTGAGGATATGTATAAAAAAAAATTAAGCAAAGCAAAAAAAAAAAAACTCTCTTCATCAGCGTTTATTAGTGAGACTGAAATTTTTAAAACTGTTTCTAAGTCATTCACCCTTTCTTTTGTAATTTTAAAAATTTATCTTGTGCCCACATTTATTAAGGTCTTAAAGATTTCTTAAGGATTTATATGAGCTTTTTGTATTATAATAATTTTCACAAATATTTGCCCAATTTACTTTCAGCTTTCACATTTTTATTATGTGAAAATGTCAATTATTAACTGTCATATTGTAAAATATATTTTTTCCTTTGCTAGTTCACCATTGTGTCTAAGACTAAAATTTTACCTAACCAAAGATTATTCACTTATTTTTCCCTTTACTCTCTTTTTCTCATCTATTTGATTCTCATTTATATTGTACAAAAACATATCAATTGTAGAAAACTATAAATACAAAAACAGATACACAAATGACCAAACTATTATTTTCTCTTTTAATGGTAAGATTTAAGATTTTTTAACCTATAATATATTTTAATTTGGCATACAGTGTAAGATAAAGATTCGATTGATTCTTTTAAAAAATGGCTGACTAATTATCCTGGCATTTTATTGAACAACCCTTCCTTTTCCTGTTCTTGTTTTTTGTTTTTTTGTTTTTTTGGGAAACATGGTCACTATGTTGTCCAGGCTGGAGTGCAGTGGCATGATCACAGCTTACAGCAGCCTGGACCTCCTGGGCACAAGCAGTTCTCCCACTTCAGCTTCCCTAGTAGCTGGGACCATGGGTATGGGCCACCGTGCCCAGCTAATTTTTTTTTTTTTATAGAGATAGGTGCATTAGTGCATTTTTATACTACTATAAAGAACTGCCTGAGATTGGGTAATTTATAAAGAAAAGAAGTTTAATTGTTTCACAGTTCCACATGGCTGGGGCGTCCTCAGGAAACTTAAAATCATGGTAGAAGAGGAAGCAGGCATGTCTTACATGGTGGCAGGAGAGAGAGAAGATGTGAAGGAGGAACTGTCAAACACTTACAAAACCATCAGATCTCATGAAAACTCACTATCATGAGAACAGCATGGGGGAAACTACCCCTATGATCCAGTCACCTCTCACCAGTTTCCTCCCTTGACATGTGAGAATTATGGGGATTACAATTCAAGATGAGATTTGAGCGGGGACACAGAGCCAAACAGTATCAACAGGGGTCTCCCTATGTTGCTCAGGCTGTTCTCAAACCCCTGTGCTCAAGCAACCCTTCTGCCTTAGCCTCCCAAAGTGCTGAGATTACCAGGCATGTGACACCATGCCCAGCCCATTTCCCACTATTTTGTTGTGCTTTTTCAGTATCATTTTTGACCGAATATAATGAAGTCTTTATTTCACTGTATCCATTCTACAGTTCACATTTATCTGTTTCTTTGTTTCATGGTGGCTTTTGAAAGATTCAATAGAGTATAACAAAATTTGGTTATCAAAATATCCCTTAAAGGTTACTGGTGCATTTAGGGGGAAAGTGTGATGATGTCCATGATGTTTGCAACTTACTTTCAGTTGGTTCTGGAAAAAGAGAGAGAAAACAAGCAACAAAATGTTACTCTAGTGATTCTAGTATTCACTGTACTATCTTCTATCTTTTATGTAGGTTGGAAAAGTTTTTTTGTTTGTTTGTTTTTGAGATGGAGTCTTGCTCTGTCACCCACGCTGGAGTGCAGTGGTGCAATCTCAGCTCACTACAACCCCCGCCTCCCACGTTCAAGCAATTCTTCTGCCTCAGCCTCCTGAGTAGCTGGGACTACAGGTGCGTGCAACTGCAACCACGCTTGGCTAATTTTTGTATTTTTAGTAGAGACGGGGTTTCACCATATTGACCAGGCTGGTCTTGAACTCCTGACCTCATTATCTGCCCACCTTGGCCTCCCAAAGTGCTGGGATTACAGGCATGAGCCACTGCGCCTGGCCAAAGTTTTTTTTTTTTTTGGGTGAAACTTTTTGTTCCTAAATGAAATTTTTTAAATTGAGGTATAATTTACAAACAGTGAAGTAGGTTGAAATTTTACAAAATGAAAGGAAAACAATAAAAACAATACATTTTAAGTGAGATTTGGGATTTGGTTCAATGTTTAAGACAAAAAACTTGGTATCAGAGTTTTTCTGATGAGTTATTTGTTGTGCCATTTTTTCAAAGATTTAATTAAATTTGTCAATGGGTGTTTTGTGTTTTTACAGACACCAAGATAGGTTAATGATAACAGAAGCAGATCTGATCAAACAAATGAATATATATATACCAAAAATATATATCAAATAAATATATATATTCTAAATAAATAAATAAATAAATATACATATATATATATATATATATATATATATATTTAAGAGACAGGGTCTCACTCTGTTGCCCAAGCTGAAATGCAGTTGGCTCAAGCAATCCTCCCACCTCAGCTTCCTGAGTAGCTAAGACTACAGCTGCGTGCCACCACACCCAGCTAATTAAAAATTTTATTTTAGAGACAGGGTCTTGCTATGTTGCCCAGGCTAGTCAGAAACTCCTGTCCACAAGCAGTCCTCCCACCTTGGCCTCCCAAATTGCTGGGATTATAGGTGTGAGCCACTGTGCCCAGCTGACTGAATACTTTTCTCTATCACTCATATTTTGGGATCTGTGTAAAAAATAAGAGCTACTTTTAATTACTATTTGACTTTCTCAAATCTGTGAGTTATATGTTATTCATATAATAAAGTAAAATCCAAATTTAGTGTGTGCAAACTGATACTTTGAAAGTTTTAAAATAAATCTCCAAAGCTGAATTTTAATATAAAAATTCTACAAACTCTAATTTCTTTTAATTATGTCATAATAAATAAGTAGCATATTGGCCAGTGCTTTGTGTTTTGACAACAACTTCAGTGTCAACAGTACAGAGAGTGGACTATGGTGAACTACTTCAGACAAAAAGTCTAGTTAGGATGTGGTCACAACAGGCTGTCTATTGCTATTTCCAATGTCTGACTCAATATTAGTCTCAAATTCTATTTTAAAATTGTTACATAAAACAAAAACAGTCATTTTATATAATAATTTTAAAAACAGATAAAAAACAGGGAATAATTAAAAAAAAACAGGGAATAACTATTAATATTATTCCCCATATTTTCCCTTTGAAGTTCAGATTGATTGATTCACAAACCCCATCTCTTTTCTACTTTCTTTAATAAAATATTGAATTGTTTCACAGTATATCTCAATAATCATAATCCCTCTTCCCTCACACAGAGGTGATTCATATTTTAGTCTTATGTTAATTAGTTGAGTGACTGAAAAGGTGCTGAAAACCTATCCTTACTACTTAACTTCATACCTTAAGTGTGCGTTTGTGTGTGTGTGTTTTTTTTTTCTGAAATCCTTTGATATCCTCAATTTTGAGCTTTAAGCCTTTGAGTAGGGCCTATAGTTTTAGCTCATTTTCACTGTTTTCATTTTATGTAACAATTTTAAAATAGAATTTGAGACTAATATTGAGTCAAACATTGGAAACAGCAATAGACAGCCTGTTGTGACCACATCCTAACTAGACTTTTTGTCTGAGGTAGTTCACCATGGTCCACTCTCTGTACTGTTGACACTGAAGTTGTTGTCAAAACACAAATCTGATCTTGTCACTTTGCTGCTTACAAGGCTTCCACGTCTTCCACGTCTCTCAGCCACCTGCAGGTAAAATCAAAACTCCTTAGAAGAGAAAAAGAACCTTTCACCATCTGGTCTCACCTAACTCTACACTCCTCATTTGTACTACACTCAAAGGAACACAGGAGCTGTAGCCACGCAGAGATACTTGTAAATCTTAACAATTATTTTCCATGTCAGTGCTTTTGCACTTACTCTGTTATTTCCATTTAGATTGTTCTGCCCTTTTCTCCCTACCTCCTCACCCCAAATCTTGGTATCCTTCAAGAGCCAACCCAGAGTTCACCTTCTTAATGACACCTCCAAGTTCAGACTCCCTGGCAGAGTCAGTCACCTCCCCCTCTAGGGACTAGACAAATCATAGTCTAGTGGGTGAGAGAGACATGGAAACAAATAGTCAAACACATTGTCAGAAGAACTGTGAACTCCTCAAGGACAAGGGCATCATCATTTATTCATGTCTGTGTCTCCAGTACCTACTAGTCATATGTTGAATTAAATGTAACTGAATCATGTGGAATGAATTTATAATTGCATTTTCACTTCTAAGAATATTGACTATGTATATTTTCTAAAGCTATAGGCTCATAATTTGGCTTTAAAAAACAAACTGCAAAATGGTTGCTAAAGTTTTAGAAATAAGTATATATACTATAGTTTTTAATAAATTTAAGTTAAAATTATATGGGATTTTTGTTTGTTGTTTTTTTTTTACTTTAAGGTTTGTGTAATTCCTAGAACCTATGTAAATGCCTCAGAGTAATTTGAAAGCGTATAAAGCATAGAAATAATATTGGAATGGATAACTAAGATACAAATATTAAGATTGTCCCCAAAAAACCAACTGTTGCCTAAAAAGAACACACGTTTTTTTGCAGAGACCAAAATGCTGAAATATTTAATGAGGCATTGCAAAATATACAAGCCCCCGCTTCTAAGGGAGGCAAAGTCAAGGTTCAGACTGAACTTTGCTTAGCAACTTTGGAACCATGTGTTTAAAGAATGAGATAGGTTTGTCAAGACTTTCTGCCAAAGCACATCACAAGCTTAACATGTGCTTACTGCCTGCTCTCAAAAACAAGTCTCTATGAGCCAGCCAGCTGCTAGCATTTGTGTTATTCTCTAGCTAGTTAGGTCTCAAACTGGGTTGCATCACTATTTCCCAAAAGAAGCTCCACAAGCTTTCTGTTGTCCCCTCTGTCTCTCAGATTACTAATCTAGTCTGTTTTATAAAATTCCTCAAGTTTAGCCTTAGAGCCATGATATAAAAATTTATAAATATGAAAATAAATATAAAATTTATAAACATTAAAATGTTCCTAAGCTATTCATTTTCCTGACAAACCTGTTCATCTCATGTACTGTTTCCGTTGTGATGCAACCATCTTTGCAAACATCCACTTCAAAAAAGTTGAAGTCATAAGAATGACGGTAACATTTATTAAGTACTTTTAATGTCCCAAACATTATGCTTTTATCTCCCTTAATGCTTACAAAAGAAGTTTTTGGGAAGAAAATGAACACATGTTCCTGATCTCTCTCTTTCCACAATTCCTTACTGGAGCAACTCAGGGACTAAAAGCAACCGCCAGAGTCCCCTGGAAGTAATCCATGCTTCTGAGGACATCTGTGAGCTCTCATAGGAGAGGGTAAATGAGGGACATATGAAGTCTGTAGCTCACGAAGGCTGACCCCTGTCTAAGAGGAAAAGGGGGCCTGCATAGGTAGATGGAGTCACTGTCTTTCCAACTGTCTGTGAAAACTGTCTCCTTTGTACTTGGAGAGCCTGGGAGCAAAGAAGCTCCTTCCTCTGTCTTTTAAGTGAAGGGGACCCAGTTTGCCAACTTTTCTGACATTGGGCTAGAATAGAGGTTCTAGAAATACTGTTCCTGTACTAGAAGCGACAGTATCACCTGGGAACTTACTAGAATTTGTTAAATAAATGCAAATTCTCATGTCTTACTGCAGGTCTATGAATTAAAACTCTGAAAGTGGAGCCCAGCAAGCTGTATTTTAATACAAGTCCTCCAGGAGATTGTGATAAACACTCATGTTTGAGAACCACTGGGCTTGCAGAGCAGAAAGCTTAATATCCTCCACCTGCTGGTTTATTAATATTAGGGAAACCCAAGCCACCTGACCTTTAAAGGTGCTGAGGAACTCACAGCCATTAGTAAAGCACAGGAAATTACAATGCAGGTAATAACTTTAGTAAATTGAGGGAGATCCCTCAGCTGATCAATCAGAAAAGGTCACAGAAAAATAATCAAAGACAGATCAAAATTTTAATCCTAGTAACAGCCCTGTTAGTTCCCCCGATAAAAATTGAGTCTTAGAGAGGTTAAATAACTTGTTCAAGGTCACACTACTAATAAATAATCAAGATTTGAACCCAGAGCTGCTTTGCCTTCCATATCCTAATTAAGTCATAATTAAGTGTACCTCAGCTGTTTCTGTACAATCTTTTTTAAAACCTTGATTTAAACTGTGATATATGGAGAAAATATATAAGAGTGCATATATCTATGTGTGTATATTATATATATATGTGTGTGTATACATCTATTTATAGTAAATATATATCAAGAGACATTTGTATTTATGTATATTTATATTTATTATTGTTACACAGCCAGCACCCATATAATCGCCACCACTTAGGGCAAAATAGAACATTGCAGCCCCAGAAGCTCCTATATGCCTTTCTCTTCCTCCTGGAAGTAACCATTAATTTGACCCTTGTGATAATTGTTTAATCACTTTTTCTTACTAAATCACCTCTATAAGGATTCTCAAACAACATAGTTCGGTGGGTTTTTTCCCCCTGTTTTGCACTTTATATGAAAGGAATCATACTGTTTATATTCTTTTGTATCCTGCTTCTTTTGCTCAATATAATGTTTGTGAATGCATCCGTGTTGTATGTAGCCGTAGATCATTTTCATTGCTATGTAGTGTTGCATTGAGTGGGTCATAAACATTTTCTTTATCCTGGAATTCATTTCTTCGTTCCCACTGTCACTCTCCTATTTCAAGCATTCAGTATATGTTTTCTTATTAATTAAATTATCCCAGTGACCCCTAACTGTTCTCCTCATCTCCAGGCTCTCTCTGATGGCTGGCAGAGTAATTTTTCTGAAGGTCAACACTGATCATGTGCCTCCCGTTAAAAGTTGTTGTCGAAAGAGGGGAAGAAGAAAGACTGGTGGTAGACAGTGGCCACATTATTCAAGGCATTGGTGACCATTTTAAGGATTGTGGTTTTTATTCTAAAGGCAATGGAAAGCCCTTTCTGGCCAGTAGCTTTGACTTTCTAAGTTCAGTTACTCCTACACCAGAGTCCCTAGACCATCAGCTTAGACCCTTTTAATAATTATGTTTGCAAGAATACAACCAAATGTGCTAGGCCCTTATTATGCTCTGCCTAATGCCTTGGGATTGCTTAGGCTGCTAGTTGGTTCTGTCAGCCCTGGCCCCATTGGTTGCCAATTCTCTTTCATTACTCTGTAATGAACTGTTATGTGCCTAGCATATCTCACAGATGAGGCCATATAAGTTAATGCATTTATGGATAAAATGTGATGACTTTTCTTAGTACAATAGTGAACTATTAATTTTGCTAAAAATGGCAAGTGAAAGGAAAAAATGGAATAACAAAAATTGTAAGATTTAGCTCAAAATCTCAACTAAGTGCCCTAGGGTAAAGACATTTCAAGTGTCTTAACAGACATCTCTGATTCATATAATTAAATATACTGAGAATCACAGAATGTTAGAGCAAGAAGAGGCTTCTATAGTTATAAATGTAGTTACAGACTATAATTTTTCCCCCTCACTCTTGCTGTCATCTTACAGACTATAACTTTAGTAGAGAAGTTGGCAAACTTTTTTTTGTAAAGGGACAGATAATAAATACTTTCAGCTTTGCAGACTGTCTGGTCTCTGTCACAGCTACTGAACTCTGCCTTTGTAGAGTGAAAGCAGCCATAGACAATATGTAAATGATTGGGTCTGGCTGTGTTCCAATAAAATTTTATTGGTGGCAGGCAAGATTTAACCCATGAACTGTAGTTTGTCAACCCCTGCCTTAATGTGTAATTTCAGTCCTCATTGCTGTTTGTTGTTTTGCTTTATTCCTTAGTTTTTAAAAATTAAGATCTAATTTACACTTAATAAAATGTAGTAGCTCGGCTGGGTGCGGTGGCTCACTCCTGTAATCCCAGCACTTTGGGAGGCCAAGGCAGGTGGATCACGAGGTCAGGGGTTCGAGACCAGCCTGGCCAACATGGCAAAACCCGTCTCTACTAAAAAGACAGCAATTAGCTGGGCTTGGTGATGGACGCCTGTAATCCCAGCTACTCAGGAGGCTGAGGCAGAAGAATTGCTTGAACCTAGGAAGCAGAGGTGGCAGTGAGCCAAGATTGCACCATTGCACTTCAGCCTGGGTGACAGAGCGAGACTCTGACTCAAAAAAAAAAAAAAAAAAAAAGTAGCAGTTCTTGAGTGCAGTGTCTGATGAGTTTTTGACAAACTATTCACCTGTGTAACCCCACCGTCCTAATCAAGATATAGAATATTTCCATTGCCCCAGAAATTGCTTTCATGCCCCTTTCCCATCAGTCCTTATTCCTGCCCCCAGAGGTTAACCGCCGTTCTGATTTCTATGCTCTTAGAATAATTTAGCCTGTTCTTGAACTTCATATAAATAAAATTACACAGTGCATGTCTGAGTGTATGGCTTCTCTCACTCAACTTATTTGTGAGAGTCATCCATGTTGTTGAGGGTGTCGGTAGTTCATTCCTTTTATTATTGAATAGCATTCCATTTTATGAATATACCACATTTTTGTGAATATCCCTGTATTAGTTTCCTAGGGCTGCCTTAACAAATGACTACAAACATGGTGGCTTAAAACAACAAAAGGTTATTCTCCCATAGCTCTGGAGGCCAGAAGCCCAAAATCAGGGTGTTGGCAGGGCTGTGCTCCCTCTGAAGACTCTAGGGGATAATCCTTCCTTGCTTCTTCCAGCTTCTGGTGGCTCCAGATATTCCTTGGTTTGTGGCAGCATAACTCCAATCTCTGCCTCTGTCTTCATATGGCCTTCCTCCCTGTGTCTCTGTGTCTTTCTTATCTTCTGTCTCTTGTATGGACAGTGTCATTGATCTCATCTCAAGATCCTTAATTACATCTGCAAAAATCCTTTTCCCAAATAAAGGCACATTCACAGTTTCTGCGTGGAATCTTTTAGGGGTCACTATTTAACCTACTATAATATCAGTTTGTCAAGTCACCTAATAATATATATCTGAAGTATTTCTTTTTTGTTGTTATTATGAATAAAGCTGCTATGAGTCATACCATACCAGGCTTTTTGTAGATTTGTTTTCAGCCTCACATTTTTTGAATTCCAGTTTTAATTATCTTAATATAAAATGTGATTAATTTTCTTTTTAGTGATAATTACCCATAATATTTTTAATTTTGGCAGGAATTTCTGTAAGAATTGTTCAAGCTGTGTACATCTGACTTAGATATTTTGTACAACTGAAAACATAATAATGCCAAGAGACAAGATACAGAATTCTACTATCTTCATTTTTGTTTCTCAAGATAATTTCAAGAAATGAACAAGTTCCATGAGGCAGTGCCGTTAACTCCTTAAAATATCAGGAGTACCTGATTAAAGCGAAAAAAAGCAAAAAACAAACAAACAACAACAATAAAAAAACAAAGTTTGACTCCATTGTGTCTTTTGTTTTTGTTACGATACTTTATTAGTACTCGCAACTATCACCTAGGCTAAATTTGTTAAATTTATCTCATATGGGAATGACTAATACCTTCCACTGTTTTGAAATTTAAATGCAGCTCCTTAATAAACAACCAAATAAAGCCATTCATCTGGGCTGCCCTCCCACGCTTAGATTCTGATAGGCCAACTACTACTGGTATGTGGTTTGGAGACTTTCCGGCTGTATTTTTTTTTTTTTTTTTTTTTTTGAGACGGAGTCTTGCTCTGTCACCCAGCCTGAAGTGCAATGGAGTGCAATGGCGCGATCTTGGCTCACTGCAAGCTCCGCCTCCCGGGTTCACGCCATTCTCCTGCCTCAGCCTCCTGAGTAGCTGGGACTATAGGCGCCCACCACCACGCCCGCCTAATTTTTTTTTTTTTGTATTTTTAGTAGAGGCGGGGTTTCACCATGTTAGCCAGGATGGTCTCCATCTCCTGACCTCGTGATCCACCCGCCTTGGCCTCCCAAAGTGCTGGGATTATAGGCGTGAGCCACCGCGCCTGCCCCCAGCTGTATTTAAGAGTGTGTGTCTGAATGTCACTTTGCAATGAAAGCTTCTTAGAGAGCAAGAACTAGGTCTCATTTGTCTATGTATCTCACAACTCTAGGCCCAGCTCAATGCTTTCTTAATCTTACAAGTGTTTCCTGACTAAATAGTACCTGTTAATAAAAAATAAGGAAGAGAGTATCTTATTTCATAGTAGAGTAATTCCACTAATGTAGAACAATTCCAGCTACTGAGATTTTTAGAAATAGTTTTAATGAATGATTCCTTTTTTTAATCCACTAGAAAGTCTCTATGATTATTATTTATTATGCTGGTGGTTTCTTATTGAATATTTGTTCCCTTTGTTCAAAATTCTAGGAACTCGTGAGTGGCTTCACTACTCATTTATAAAAGCAATTTAAAACACTTTTCAGTCCCTGTTGACACTTGGCAAATCTAACAGAGAAAAGTGTAGAGTTCTCATTATACTTTTTAGACAGCTTTAAAACATGGTCTTGTAAATGGTTTGGAGTTTTTTTTAAATGGGCACAGAATTATGTAATATGCTTTGTCATTACCATTCCAGTCTTTTGCAATGTCTGTAAATCGAAAATCTTATTTAACTGTTTTAGAAAAGTATAGATACAGCTTCATTATTTGGAATATAATTACTTTGAAACTTTTAGGTAAATAAATCTGGAAGTTTATTCTGTTCCTTTTATTTCCCTTTTGGTTGTAATAGTTCTACCTCTGAAATCAGAGTTGACAAACATATCCTATTGAAACCATATTTTCTTCATTTTTGACACAATTATCCACAGGATGAGGTGTAACAGAAAAAACAGTGAAGACTATGACAACACAGCCACATGTAGATAGTGTAATTTATGATAAATATATGTAAAGACACATAGTGCTATTTTCAAAAACACAATTTAAAATCAAATAGGCATTTTAAGGTCATTTCATGTGTGGCATTATTAACCAGATAATATTATTAGCCAGGATTTCTAAGATATCTTCCACTAGTTCAGGAATATTTTCAACTATAAGTAACAGAATAACAGACTAATAGATCTTACACTAGAGGAGTTTGTCTAACAACAAGAGTTAGGTGCCTTCTGGCATTGGTTTAGTGGCTTAATATGAGGGCTCTGGATTGGTATCTCTGTGATTTCTTTTGCCTTCTCTTCATAGTCACAAGATGAGTACAAAAGCTCCAAGCATGAAAACTTTCAAACGTAGGAAGCAGGAGATATGACTGGACAGATCTTTCTGCTTTTTTTTTTTTCAAACCAGGAAAGATATTTTTTTTTCGAATCATCCATTGAATAAATTTCCCCTTGCATTTCATTGACCAGAATGTGTCACATGACTATCTCTAGCTATAAAGGAGGCTGGGAAAATAATTGTTTACTTTCATCTCTGTAATTAGAGGGAGGCAAGGAAGAAGGGGTTGGGAATAACTTTTGGATAACCAGTCACATATTGCATATACTAGGTGTTTGGTAACTATATGTTAAGTGATCCATACTCTTAAACAGAGCTAATGTTCCAGGTGTACATCCACCCCTTCATTATCTTTCCTATCAAATTTATATTTTCTTTTCCTCATTTGTTCAGAAACAGAAGTTCTTAGTTGTACTACTAGTTATCAGCAAGCATTTATATATATATATATATGATATGGAATACATTAGTATTTATTCTGTGACTGGAGAGAGAATAAGGAATGGCTTTATATAAGACATTTATCCATTCATTCAATAAATATTTATCGAGTACCTGTTATATTCCAGACACTGTTCTAGGTTTCTGAGACATCTGTGGACAAAACGAAGTGCCCTGCCCTCAAGGGAGCCCACATTCTAACAGAGCATATTGACATTTTTAAAAGGTGAGTAGGATTTTTATAAATTTGATGAGGGGGAATTGCATTTCATTAAAAGTGAACAGCATCAGCAAAGACATGGACTTGTGTGTAGGCATGTCCTGTTTGTGGAGCACCAAGTAGCTCCATGAAGTGTAGAACACATGATGAGGACTGAAAGGGCAGCTTACTGTCAGATTGTGACCAGGGAAATGTGAGTTTTTCCAGATCAGAACTAGCATCTTGCAAAGTTAGTACTGAAGCTTAGTAGACATCTTCACCTGGAGGACCTATAGACACTTCAAATTATCATGTCCCAAATAGACTCAGTATATTAATACTTCTCCTGAAACCTGTGCTTTTCCTTTATTTCCTAACTTGGTAAATGGCACTGCTGTTTTTCTGGTTTAGGCCTTCACCATTTCTCACCTGGGCTATTGCCATTATTTCCTACCTTTTAAATCCATTCTCTCTCAAACTGCCAAGTGATTTTTGGCTGGGCATGGTGGCTCATGCCTGTAATCCCAGTGCTTTGGGAGGCTAAGGTGGGAGGATCACTTGAGCCCAGGAGTACAAGACCAACCTGGGCAATGTAGTGAGACCTCATATCTACAATTTTTTTTTTAAATTAGCTGAGTGTGGTGCTGTGTGCCTGTAGTCCCAGCTACTCAGGAGGCTGATGTGGGAGGATCAGTTGAGCCTAGACTGAACCACTGCACTCCAGCTTGGGCACCAGAGTGAGACTCTGTCTAAAAAGAATAAAATAAAGTGATTTTTTTTCTAAAACTTACGTGACCCAGAAGTTAGATGGGGGACATAGATTATAGAATATCTGTAAACTTGAGGGATGGGGTACTGTAGCGGGAGCAAATATTTGTATTAGTTTTCTATTGCCATGTAACAAATTACCACAAATTTAGAGAGGTTTAAAACAACACCCATTTATTATTACACAGTTTCTGTGGGTCAGGAGTCACAGGCACAGTTTAGCTGGGTCTTCTGCTTAAGGTCTCACAAGGCTGCAAAGTGTGGACAGGCAGAATGGCTATTATTAAAAAATTGAAAAAAACCAACAGATGTTGGTGAGGCTGTGGAGAAAACGGAATGCTTATACACTGTTGGTGGGAATGCAAATTAGTTCAGCTGCTGTGGAAAGCAGTCTGGAGATTTCTCAAATAACTTAAAACAGAACTACCATATGACCCAGCAATGCCGTTAGTGGGTATATATTCAAAAGAAAACAAATCATTCTACCAAAAAGACACAGCCCTACCTGTTCATCACAGCACTATTCATAATAGCAAAGACACGGAATCAATCTAGGTGCCCAGCAATGGCTGGCTGGATAAAGAAAATGTGGTATATATACACGATAGAACAGTGCCATAAAAAAAGAACAAAATCATGTCCCTTGCAGCAACATGGATGGAGCTGGAGGCCATTATCCTAAGCAAATTAACACAGGAACAGACAACCAAATACCAGCCAGGCATGGTGGCTCATGCCTGTAATCCCAACACTTTGGGATGCCGAGGCAGGAGGATCATTTGAGCCCAGGAGTTCGAGACCAGCTTGCACAACATGACAAAACCCCATCTCTACAAAAATTAATACAATTAGCTGGGCATGGTGGTATACGCCTGTAGTTCCAGCTATTCAGGAGACTGAGGTGGGAGGATCACCTGAGCCCAGGGAGGTTGAGGCTGCAGTGAGCCTTGATTATGCCACTGCACTCCAGCCAGGGTGACAGAGTGAGACCCTGTCTCAAAAACAAAAAGTAAACCAAATACTGTATGTTCTTACTTGTAAGTGGGAGCTAAACAGTGGGTATACATGAACACAAAAATGAAAACAGTAGACACAGGGGACTCCAAAACAGGGAGGGAGAGTGGGGTACAAGGAATGAAAAACTGCCTATTGGGCACTATGCTCAGTACCTGGGTGACAGGGTCTTTCATACCCCAAACCTCAGCATCAAGCAAGGTAACATACCTGCACATGTACTCCCTGACTCTAAAATAAAATTTGAAAAAAAAAAAAAAAAAAAGTGTGGACAGGGCTCTGTTCTCATTTGGCAACTTGACTGGGAAATAATCTGCTTCCAAGTTCACTCAGGTTGTTGGCAAACTTCATTTCCTTGTGTTGGTAAGGCTGAGAGCCCCAGCTTCTTTCTGGCTATTGGCTGGAGGATGCCCTTAGCACCTAGAGACCACCTGTAGTTCCTAGAGGCTGCTTACACGTGGCCTTTTCCAACTTGGCTGCTTACTTCATCAGACCAGTGAGGAAAGTCTCTAGAGTGAGTCTGTGAGCAAGACCGAGCAATGTAATTATGGGAGTGACATTCCATCACCTTTGCCGTATTTTATTAGTTATAAACAAGTTACAGGCCCTGCCCACACTCAGAGAGGTATGAACACCAGAGATGTGAACACCAAGAGGCAAAGATCGTGGGGAGCCACCTTATAGTGTGTTTGTCACAACATTTTCACAGTCTTCTCTGTCCTTGGGTTCTGCTTCATGAGTACTATCTCTGGGACTGATCTTGAAGTGAAGCCTGGTTTCTGCCAACAAACAAACCAAAAAAACAACCAGTCAAAGTGTTTATGAGTTAGTATTTTATAGAAGATATAGGGGCCCTCTGCCTTTGGCAATTTTGCTAGTTTTTCTCACTTCTCTCCCATTTTCCTACAATTGTCCTAGGAAATTCCTTCTCCCTCTGGAAAGCACATCAGTCCAGCTTTTCTAGGTTGCCACTCACAAACATGTACAAACATGAAGTCAAATTGCTTCAGGGCTCAGCGCAACAAATTTAGTCCATATTGTTTAGAAAGCAATAGGGATTAAAATAGAAAAGCTTTTCCCTACATTATATCCAAATTTGATCCTGTTTCTCCTTTGCTTAAAAAGCCCTTTAATGCTTGCTTCCCTATTGCTACATAATAGGTATAAAAAATATGGAATAAATTTGAATTCCCAAGTATGACATGTGAGACCTTCCCTGATTTGGTACTTGCCTGGTTTCTGGTTACCCCCACCTTGTACTATAAGGCCCAGATTTTAGGGAATTCTTTTATAGCTTGCTTCCTGGTTCAGAAACTTGACTCCCACTGTTCTTTTTCCCTCCAATGCCTGTCATCTGTCTCCCTTTTTGTCACTCCCTCCTCTAGACATCTACTGAAGTATTATTTCCTCTAGGAAGCTTTTCCTGTCTTCTTATTTTGTAAACTCACAGAACCTTGTATGAACTGATACTAGTATTTATAACACTTTTATAACTTGTTTGTATGCCTGTATCTTTTTAGAAAACTTGAAGAGGTTGTCCTATCACAAAGATAAATACAGGTCAACACAGCAGGACAGAGGTGATAGCTGGAGTATATATTTGAAAGTAATCAACATAAAAGATGGTATTTGAAGTCGTGGAGTGGATGAGATCATCCAGAGGAAAATAGAAGGGGGCAGAACAAAGCAGTATAGAACCTCTAATTAGGATGCCCAGTGAAGTATAAAACCAACTTCTGTTTGCAGTTCACCAGGTCTTTAGGTGCTTTTGTATATCGCTTATTTTTTGAATTACTTTTTGTCTACACTAAATAGATTAGCCAAATGTTGTAGAGTAGTGTGGATTCTGACTACAGTATAAATAAGGTATACAATGAAAAATTTCATTTAAGGAAAAAATATTTATCAGGAAGGAATTAATTTTAAGGAAACTCAGATAAAATGTTCTCTATGGTTTTTTTTTTTTTTTTTTTTTTTTTTTTTTTTTTTTTTTTTTTTTTTTTGAGACCGAGTCTTGCTCTGTCTCCCAGGCTGGAGTGCAGTGGCGGGATCTTGGCTCACTGCAAGCGCCGTCCCCCGGGTTCATGCCATTCTCCTGCCTCAGCCTCCCGAGTAGCTGGGATTACAGGCGCCTGCCACCACGCCTGGCTAATTTTTTGTATTTTTTTAGTAGAGACAGGGTTTCACCTTGTTAGCTAGGATGGTCTCGATCTCCTGACCTTGTGATCCGCCCGCCTCGGCCTCCCAAAGTGCTGGGATTACAGGCATGAGCCACCACCCCCGGCCTCTCTATGTTTTATAATTTGAGCAACTTAAATAATTTTTCAGTCTCCTGCCAGTTTAATTTCAGTAAATTCCTGTCCTAAATAGCATTTCTATTACACACCATAACATATAAACTTACAACCTTGTGGCCTCAGTTATTTTCTTGAAATGATGAGCCCTGAGTGAATTAAAGGTCTTAATGTTCAGAGATAAGAGCTCAATTTCTCCAGATTTTATGTAGTCACTCTTTGTAATAATTCAGTAAGTACATTGAATATCTATCATATGAATCTGTTTTGCCTTTGTTGGTTTGATTGTTTTCTGACAGATGGCTTCCATAAGATATTTGTAAACTTCATCAACCTAGTATAATGTCACTTCCTCAAATTTAATTTTTGGTTTTAAAAAAGGCCGGGCGCAGTGCCTCACGCTTGTAATCCCAGCACTTTGGGAGGCCGAGGCGGGTGGATCACGAGGTCAGGTGATCGAGACCACAGTGAAACCCCATCTCTACTAAAAATACAGAAAAAATTAGCCGGGTGTGGTGGCAGGCGCCTGTAGTCCCAGCTACTTGGAGAGGCTGAGGCAGGAGAATGGCGTGAACCCGGGAGGCAGAGCTTGCAGTGAGCCGAGATCGTGCTACTGCACTCCAGCCTGGGCGACAGAGCAAGACTCTGTCTCAAAAATAAATAAATAATAAAAAAATAAAAATACTATAAATTAGAATTAAATTGCAAGCAAAACTCAGTTTTAATCTTCAAGTTCTTTCATACAGAGCAGTCTTATATTTAGTATTCCTTCCTTCAAAATAAGTTTATTGCTAAAATTATTCACAGTTTGAGAAGTGAGACAAATTGTTGTGATAAGATTTTGAAAGAGGAAAACATAATGGTTTTAAATTTATTAACTTTTTTGCTAATATGTTTGTGAGAGATTAGTAAAAGTCTTTTATATTTATTTATTAAGAATAGAGTTTTATGTTATTCCACTTGCATTGCCATAAAGAAATACCTGAGGCTGGGTAATTTATGAAGAAAAGACGTGTGATTGGCTCATGGTTCTGCAGGGTGTACAAGAAGCATGGTGCCAGTATCTGCTTCTGGTGAGGGCCAGAAGCTTCCAATCATGGTGTAAGGCAAAGAGGGAGTAGGCACATCACATGGCAAGAGTGGGAGCAATAGAGAGAGACAGGGGAAGTGTCACACTCTTTTAAACAACCAGATCTCGTGTGAATTCAGAGCTGGAACTCACTCATTATCTCAAGAATGGCACTAAGCCATTCATGAGGGATCACCTCTTACGGTCCAACACCTTCCTCTAGACCCCCTCCTCCAATAATGGGGATTACCATTGCGGGAAGTCAGGGACCCCAAACGGAGGGACTGGCTGAAGCCATGGCAAAAGAACGTAGATTGTGAAGATTTCATGGACATTTATTAGTTCCCCAAATTAATACTTTTGTAATTTCTTATGCCTGTCTTTACTGCAATCTCCATAAATTGTACAGATTTCATGGACACTTATCACTTCCCTAATCAATACCTTTGTGATTTCTTATGCCTGTCTTTACTTTAATCTCTTAATCCTGTCAGCTGAGGAGGATGTATGTCGCCTCAGGACCCTGTAATAATTGCATTAACTGCACAAATTGTACAGCATGTGTGTTTCAGCAATATGAAATGTGGGCACCTTGAAAAAAGAACAGGATAACAGCAATTGCTCAGGGAATAAGAGAGATAACCTTAAACTCTGACCGCCGGTGAGCTGGGTGGAACAGAGCCATATTTCTCTTCTTTCAAAAGCAAATGGGAGAAATATAGCTGAATTCTTTTTCTCAGCATGGAACATCCCTGAGAAAGAGAATGCGCACCTGGGGGTGAGTCTCTGAACTGGTCCCCCCGGGGCGTGGTCGTCTCTTATGGTCAAGACTGCAGAGGTGAGATAGACTCCAATCTCCCATAGCACTCCCAGGCTTATTAGGAAGAGGAAATTCCTGCCTAATAAATTTTGGTCAGACCGGTTGATCTCAAAACGCTGTCTCCTAATAAGATGTTATCAATGACAATGGTGCCCAAAACTTCATTAGCAATTTTAATTTCGGCTTGGTCCTGTGGTCCTGTGATCTCGCCCTGCCTCCACTTGCCTTGTAATATTCTATTACTTCGTAAAGTACTTGATGTCTGTGACCCACACCTATTCGCACACTCCCTCCCCTTCTGAAACTCCCTAATAAAAACTTGCTGGTTTTTGTGGCTTGTGGGGCATCACGGAACCTACCAACATGTGATGTCTCCCATGGACACCCGGCTTTAAAATTTCTCTCTTTTGTACTCTGTCCCTTTATTTCTCAAGCTGGCCAACACTTAGGAGAAATAGAAAAGAACCTACATGAATATCGGGGCAGGTTCCCCAATAGATTACATTTCTTTTCCTTTTTCTCTGTTTTTGAGACAGGCTGTCACTCTGTCACCCAGGCTGGAGTGCAGTGGTGCAATCCTGAATCACTGCAACCTACGCCTCCTGGGTGCAAGTGATTCTCCCACCTCAGGCTGCCCTGGGTCTACAGGTGCTCACCACCACACCTGGCTAATTTTTGTAGAGATGAGGTTTTGCTATATTGCCCCAGCTGGTCTCAAACACCTGGACTCAAGCAATTTGCTTGCCTCAGCCTTTCAAAATGCTGGGATTACAGGTGTGAGCCACTGCACCCAGCCAGGGATTACATTTTAACATGAGATTTGGAGGGGACAAACATCGAAATCATACTAAGTTCTATATTAATAATTTGTGGTACATTCCTGTTATACTGCTCTCAAATTATTTTGAAATGAAATGGAGGATTTTATTCATCAGAATTCCTATGGCATTGCCCTCCCTAATGTTGGGAGGTGGTGTGCCTTTCCCTACTCTTCTGTTTTCATGTGGAGGGACTTCCCCAGAGTAGTAGCACTCTGACCTCTTATTCCACCTGGTTGGTGGCTGACAGCCATTGATCTACAGATCATAATTGGGTGGAGTGAATCTATCAAAAAAATCATATGCACATAAACGTTCAGTTCTGAACCAAATTGAGTCAGTTTCAATTTCTGTTCTGGGGTCTGATTTGGGGACAGAGTATGAGTGGGATAGGGCAGAGTATGTTAGGAAACATTAGCTAGCTCATTTAGCCCTCAGCCCTAACCCTCATTCCACAAACAGTTTTATCAATAATAAAAGTGACATTTTGACCTCTAACTTCCTAGATTCCTTCCAGTTCTGAAATTCCATGATCTTAAATGAGATTAAGTGGGTGGGTACACTCACTGAGCATATGGGTTCAAAACCCAGTAGAAAGCAATATGCTTATCAAAAGTACATCTACTTCTTGATTTAAATTGTAAATTGTCCCTGACACTTTTCTTTCTATAAAAGAGAATAAAACTTCATAAATTTGACATGAAATGGGTAGCTTTTGTTTTGCTCCTATCTTCAGCCAGAGACACCCTGGCATGGACTCTTTCTTTTCTTTTCATTTTTCTTTTTTTTTTTGAAATGGAGTTTCGCTCTTTCACCTGGGCTGGAGTACAGTGGCACCATCTTGGCTCACTGCAACCTCCGCCTTCCAGTTTCAAGCAATTCTCCTGCCTCAGCCTCCTGAGTAGCTGGGATTACAAGTGCCCGCCACCAAGCCAGGCTAATTTTTATATTTTTAGTAGAGATGGGGTTTCACCATGTTGGCCAGGCTGGTCTTGAATTCTTAACCTCGTGATCTGCTCGCCTCGGCCTCCCAAAGTGCTGGGATTACAGGCGTGAGCCACCGCACCCAGCCCAACATGGACTCTATATGACAAATCTAGACCATCAGGAGATAGGCCTTGAGGGAGAGGGAGTTGTAGAAAGAGAGATCTTGATTCCTTCTAAGTTATTCTAGTTGTTCACCAACATTATCTTGCAAAGGTGGGATCTGGCTACCTTGCAGCCAGGAGAAGGACACATAGAGTTAGAATAAGTATCTGGCTTGGGTTGGGCCCGGTAGCTCACGCCTGTAATCCCAGCACTTTGGGAGGCCGAGGTGGGCGGATCACGAGGTCAGGAGATCCAGACCATCCTGGCTAACACTGTGAAACCCCGTCTTTACTAAAAAATACAAAAAAAAAATTAGCCGGGCATGGTGGCAGGTGCCTGTAGTCCCAGCTACTCGGGAGGCTGAGGCAGGAGAATGGCGTGAACCCGGGAGGCGGAGCTTGCAGTGAAGCCGAGATGGCGCCACTGCGCTCCAGCCTGGGCGACAGAGTGAGACTCTGTCTCAAAAAAAAAAAAAAAAAAAAAGGCTTATCTGGCTTGTTCTTCAGGACATTTCTATGCTTCAAAAAGCCTAGGATAGGAACTGAGAAAAACACTTCTCCTTTATGTACTGGGTAAAGTATGGTGCCACCCCTGCTCTAGAAACGAAGGGAATAATTCAGCCTGATAAAATTTCATAGTCACAAGCACATTACCAAGTGAAGTATTATCTATGATAAACCTGGTTTTAAATGAAAAGTCCCCCCTAGAGGCAACAATTTCAATTCAATGCCAATGCCAATTTTTCTCAGTCTATCACATGTAGTTTTCTGGTAATAGAAGAAATATGGAAATAGATAATTGAAAGAACAATGTGAAACTAAATATAAAAGCATGGCATTTAATTGTTAGTAATGTTAAGTACATATCTAAAACTAAACACTGAAATTATGTGTATTCATGTTCCATAACTTAAATTCCCAAAACATATCTGAAAATGCCTTACATGTAGTAGAATACTGAATTTCATACATGGTGAGTGAAATTGAGGAGAGCCAGCCCTAGTTGTAGCCTCCTTAGTAATAATAAATAGGTAAGTTAATAGGAAATAACATGTTTTTGTGTGTGTCTGTTTTGTAAAAATAATGAAGCAATAAATAAATGTGATATTTAATAGCTTTCTATATTTTTATATAATTCCTATATTAACAGCCTTTAAAAAGTACCCCCAAAAGCCAGAAAAATAAAGATGTAAGGGTTACAGCAGATGGTAAATGCTGGCCAATTACGTAACTCACTACTCAAAGTTACTTAGGTAGACAGCCAAAATTTACTACATTTGGAATATGCTAGTTCCATATTATTTAACAATATAATATGATAAGATGGTACTTTTCTGGTTTACATTATACAAATTCTGCCAAAAAGAAATACCATACCAGTTTTAGCAGGTATTCCATATATTTATTGCAAGAAATAAATCCAATAACCAAATTTTTTTCAGTATTAAAATCGATTTTTCCTTGTATGTTTAAAATACACAGGTCATACTTAACAGCATTTTCTTTCTTTAGGGTTGGTATCTCTGCCAGAGTATGAATGTCAAAGTGAAAATGTCTGAAATCTCATGAGTCAGTTTCGTAACAGCTTAATTATTATTCATGATAAATACCTATAGATTGAAAACAAATGCTGGTGGGCAGGCATGTGTTCCTCTGATCACCCGTTTGAGGTGTCTGTGTTACTCCATATATAGCTTTCAAGATTTGGGCCTGTGAAATGTCAGGGTCTCTAGAAATGCTATAAAGGAGCTCACTACAAAATGAAAACCTTGAACGTTTTGGGTTATTACAATGTAAAAAGGGTTCACTCCTTGAACAGGTGCAGTGTTTCAGATGTGTAGAGTTTGAGTAATGCCCCAAGCTATATGTGTAGAGTAATGTCCGAAGCCTACTTCCAATAATTGGTTTAAAACGTCCTAAAGAAATCTAAGAATTAGAATTCTTCAGAACTCTTGCTGTTTCTCTTTTAGGTGGAAGAAACATAATACATCTCCATGTGTCTTTTTTTTTAAAGCTATACTATATAGACTAACAATAATATAGACAATTTCCTAATACGTTTGCCAGACTAGGTACAATGCAGCAAAATTCTTAGGTGAGATGTTGTGAATTCTATACAATTAAAAAGATCATCATCTGTAGGAAATGTTTCTTTTAGAAATTCAGTCCAAAATTCTTCACAATTTTTTTACTTTCAGTCACAGCTAGAAAAAAATCCAGCAAGGTAGTTCTTTAGGACAGTACCATACCTTGTGGCATTTGTAAACCCTATCATGAGACTGAAATATCACTGGAAATATTGTTATATGGAGAAAATAGTGTAAATGGTATTTGGTATCTACGGGTTAAAAGAAATATTTTAGTAAACTACTTGAGGCTGGTGAGTGGGACCTCCTTCCCATAGGGCATGCTGAGAATAATAAATCTTTATTATTTTTTTTTTAAGAGACAGGGTATCATAATGTTGCCCAGGCTGGTCTCGAACTCCTGGATGCAAGTGATCTGCCCACGTTGGCCTTCCAAAGTGCTGGGACTACAGGCGTGAGCCACCATGCCCAGCCTATCTTTAATGACGATGTTAGAATATGCAAGTTTGAGGTTAAAGCTAAATCATTTAGAAAAAATAGAGGAGATGCAATGTGCGTGTTCTTTGCTATTTGTTGTGGTTAAAATGTGTCCACAAATTCTTTGACAACCTTTCTTGAAGATGTGGTGCTTACTGACCTTCTTCTTGACTTTATGGACTTGCTTTTCCTTGCTTGACTTTATGGACTGCATGACTTGCTACTTACAGATAGAATATGGCATAAGTGACAATGTGTGACTTCTAAGACTATGTCCTAAAAGACAATGTGACTTCCTCCTTGCTCCTTCTCTTGGATCGCTTGCTTTGTGGGAAGCTAGCTACCATGTCATTGAGAGGTGAAGCCAGCTGGACTTCCTGGGTAGAGTGGGAACTTGGGGAACTTTCCTGTCTTACAAGAGAATTGTAGAACGCACCAATCAGGGACTTTCCTGTCTTACCAGAGGTTTGTAAAATACACCAATCAGCACTCTGTAAAACGCACCAATCAGCGTTCTGTAAAATGCACCAATCAGCAGGATTCTAAAAGTAGCCAATCGCAGGGAGGATTGAAAAAAGGGCATTCTGATAGGACAGAAATGGAACGTGGGAGGGGACAAATAAGGGAATAAAAGCTGGCTACCCCCAGCCAACAGCAGGAACCAGCTGCGGCCGCCTTCCATGCTGTGGAAGCTTTGTTCTTTTGCTCTTCATAATAAATCTTGCTGCCACTCACTCTTTGTGTCTCTACCACCTTTAAGAGCTGTGACACTCACCATGAAGGCCCACGGCTTCATTCTTGAAGTCAGCGAGACCAGGAACACACTGGCAGGAACCCACTCCAGACACATCATGAGACACTAAAGGAGCACTATGCAGAGGCTCACATGGGTGAGGAACTGATTTCTGTTGAGTGAGCCCTCATGGAAATGGATTTTTTAACCTGAGGCAAGCCTTCATATGATTCCTGCCCCAGCTGACAGATTGACTGCCAAGTTATGAGAGATCCTGAGCTGGAACCAACCACCCAGCTAAGATGCTCATCAATTCTTGACCTATAGAAATTGCTAAAGAATAAATGTTTGTTGTTTTATTTTTATGTATTTATTTATTTTGAAACATGGCCATACTCTATAGTCCAGGCTGAGTATAATGGTGTAATCCCGGCTCTCTGCATCCTTGACCTGCCGGACCCAAGTGGTCCTCCCACCTCAGCCTCCGGAGTAACTGAGACTACAGGCACATACCACCATGCCTGGCTAATTTTTAAGTTTTTTGCGGAGATGGGGTTTCTCTCTGTTGCCCAGGCTGGCCTTGAACTCCTGGGCTCAAGCAGTCCTCCCACCTCAGCCCTCCCAAAGTGCTTGGATTACAGGCGTGAGCCATGATGCCTGGCCTGTTTGTTATTTTAAATTGCTGAATTTTAGGGTAATTTGCTATGTGGTAATAGGTGCATTCTTTTCCATGAAGCATTTAGCGTTACCTGTAAATAAATGTTGAGCATTTATTTTTTAGATATTGTTTTAACAAATGCCAAATTATTACTCTGCCTAGGGGACCCACATATTTAAACCTAGAGTTATATTCCCCAGATTCATATCTGCTATGGGCAGTAATCTTTCCAACATACTTCTGAACTTTTGATTGTTTTATTTTGTTCATTTATTTAATTAGAAAAAAATACAACTCTCCTTACTATGCTTGATGCTGTGGGAATATAGAAACATGGAAAAAATATGGTCTCTGTCTTTAAATAATTTACAATCACTTTTCTTATGTGACACCATAATAGGAGAGACAGGTCTGAAGAAAGGCTATTTCCACTGTGCAAGAACCAGAAACGCAGCTGTACTGAGCTCCGTTACTCACTATACAAAGTAACATTTTATCACACAATAAAAGGAACTCAAAAGTTTCTCAGTGGTTCTGAAATAATTGCCAGACTTCCATTGGGTTTTTTTTTTAGAATTAAGTTATATGTTGCCATTCAGTTGTGAATCCCATTTGGATACATTCTAAAAGCCTAAGATGCCTTATTTGGGATCAGTGAATATTCACAAAGACTCTTAGATGTTGGGATTTCAGGGAATAATAATATATATGTAATTTCCAATTAGGTATATAGACTCATACTTTTTTTAACCAAGGAAGAACACAAAAAACAAAACAACCAAAATCTTACTGTCTATGTCATCACTATTGCATACAAGAGAGAATATTTTAATGCTTCTCCATCCCCCACAATGGAGGAAAGACATGATTTCAGAACAGAGGATAGTCCTTTATACTGAGTGAATTTAGTTCATTACATTGCCCTTATTTTTTTTCATTTTGCTGGGCTAATGAAAACTTTACTGACCATCACTCTCTGACATATAACAGGTATTGAAAAACTACTAGCCTAGGGGATAAATCTGGCCTTCAGCCTATTTCTTAACAGGAACTCAAGCTAAAAATGGTTTTTATATTTGCGAAGGGTTACAAATTTAAAAAAGAAGAATATGAGACAAAGACTTTTTGTGGCCCATGAGGCCTAAAATATTTACTATCCAAGCCTTTACAGAAATGTTTACAGATGTCTTGCCTACATCACCTTAGAATTATATCCCTTGAGAAAAGACTCTGATGTTGGTACAAACCATTGAGGCTACTATTGAGTGGTTGTCTCCATCAGGGCTAGTGTTAAGGAAAGACTGAAGTCAAGGCTACTTTGGTATGTTCCAAAAACTGTCACTAACTCTGAGATCTTGGGCAAATCACTGAATCTCAGTAAGCTTCAGTTATCTCATTTATAAGTTGATAATAGGTGAGGTCACTTCCAAATCTAAAAGTCTGTTTCTAGAATACCAATTATCTTCTATGGTTTACTCTCCTTTATATTCAGTTTTTTCCCCCTGAATTCAATAACTAACAAGATATTGGTGTTCCTTCCTAATTTCCTCATAGGCTAGATTTCTTGGACTTTACTGTTCACTTTGAACAATGTAGCTTTTCAGAAATGTAGTTGATATGCATAATAGGGAAAATTCCAGGAATAGAAAACTATTAGTTATATTGGCAGACTCTAAAGTGTGAAACATTCTTAGTAGGTATGGTAATTAAGCAAAGGTAAGAAACACACATTTGCTCACTTATAAAGTATTTCAGATCATGAATAAATCTTAGATGTAGGAACACTGGTAACTTACCAAAATTCAAAATAAGTAATTCTTGAAATCTATTTTGTTTGATATAAGTATAGCTACTCCCGATCTGTTTGTTTGTTTTAATTGGCATGGAGTATATTGTTCCATTCCTTTATTTTCAGCCTATGTGTGTCATTTTAGGTGAAGTGTGTTCTTATAGGCAACAGATCACTGGGTCTTGATTTTTAATCCATTCAGCCACTCTCTGTCTTTTGATTGGAGAATTTAGTCTATTTACATTCAGTGTTATTATTAGTAAGTAAAGACTTACTCCTGCCATTTTTTATTTATTTTCTGGTTGTTTTGTGGTCTTCTCTTACTTTTCTTCTTTCCTTCCTGTCTTCCTATTAGTAAAGGTGTTTTTCTCTCATGATATGATTTAGTTTCTTGTTTTTTATTTTTTGTGTATCCATTATATGTGTTTTGGCTTGAGGTTACCATGAGGCCTGAAAATACTATCTTATAATTCATTATTTTAAGCTGATAACAACACTGTTTGCATAAGCAAACCAACAAACAAGCATGGATCATGGGGGCAGTTTCCCCCATGCTGTTCTCATGATAGTGAGTGAGTTCTCATGAGATCTGATGGTTTTATACATGTTTGACAGTTCCTCCTTCACATGCCCTCTCTCGCCTGCTGCCATGTAAGACGTGACTGCTTTCTTTTCTGCCATGATTGTAAGTCTCCTGAGGCCTCCCCAGCCATGTGGAACTGTGACTCAATTAAATTTCTTTTCTTTATATATTACCCAGTCTTGGGCAGTTCTTTATAACTGTGTGTAAATGGACTAATATACATGTCATTGCACTGTTCACAACACACTGTTTTGAAGATGTCTATTTACTGATTCTTTTTCATGTCATCACTTTTGTACCTCCAGAGCTCAATACAATAATTGGCAGCAAATAGGCAACTAAACATTTGTTGGATGAATGAATATAGTTTTTTTCCCTTACATTTGCTAATAACTAAATAGCAATGATTTGTTAAGCAGCTTTTACATGCAGGCACCATAGTAAATGCTTTATATTACTTATCTCATTTAATTTCATAGTTGTTATATGAATAGGAATCACTATCCTCATTTTTGCAGATGAGATAATAGGTCTAGAAACATGCAGTAATTTATCTAAAATTAAGTGACAGAGCTAGGATCAACCCTATGTCTGTTAGGTTCCAAATCTTTGCTTTTATCCTCCATGCAACACATTATGGAGATCCTCCCTGATACCCTAGGTGAAGAAAGAGACAGGAGACTCTGGTCTGATGGCCTTCAGGATCAATATTCAGTCAGCTCCATTCAGTGTCCAAGGGTTTAATGGTGCTAATCTCAGTGTTATTCTAGGCAAATATTCAAGCAGTAAGCAGTGCTCTAAGATAAGCAAGCACCATTTCCATGGGTTTAGGGTTATCATTTACCTTCCAAGAAGAATGCTAGATGGAGGCTATGAGTATAAAAAGTAGGATTCAGTCTTTTAGGAGACAAGATCCAGAGCTAACAATGCATCAGATGCCCAGCTAGGAAGACTAGGTCTTGGTATAAGTCTCCATCCCATAAAGAATTGGAATACTAAGTAAGGAACTGAGGTTGGAGCACAGTGATAGAAACTTAGCCAACATGGCAGCGTTAGGGACTAATATGTGGTCATCCGGAGCTTGTCAGACACCAAGTCTATGCCAACAAGGCAAATTCTAAATTCCACTTACAATAAATTGAATCCTCTAAATTATTCCCTACCCTAGACCCAGGAATTGAGCAATTATATGTGGGGCTAAATGATAGACCCCAGTGATGACCAGAATTGGAAACAGCCTATCTCCCTGGTGAGTCAGGCAGTGAGTCAAGAGAAAAAATGTGCTGAGCAACTTCCTAGGTAAGGAATTCATGTCAAACAGTTGCTAAATCAGTATTAGAAAGAGAAAGCAGCTTTCTTTATCCTAACTTAATCCTTCCTGAATTTTTAGAAAAGAGTCCTTAATTACATTTTATATTGACACTTACTTTCTTGCCTTATTATATGTAAAGGAAAACTAAAGAATGTGTGTTTTAAAAATCTGATTATTTCTTTCTCCCACTAAAAATATTTCCCCTTACTAAGAGGTCTTCTCTTTCTTAGAAGTAGCATAGAAGATTCAAGTTATTTTCCTTATGTCATTAAGTTTTATTTATATGTTCTCTTTTGATGTTTTATTTCAAAAGTCCTGTACAGAAATAGGACTTTCCTATATTTCATCTTCAGTTAGTTCTTGCTTGGCTCCAAGTTTCTGCAGTTCCCTTCTTCCCTCAGCAAAGGCTTCATGGTCCTAACCATGAGCTGAACTTATCCTACTGTCTAATATACAACTTGAACAGAAGAGGTTTAAGGGGCTGCAGCCCAATACTATGGGATTCAGCATCAAGTCACCCATGTTGCCAGGCCAACTCTGACTACCTGCTCAAGTTCTGATTACAAGTCTCTGTCTCATCCTTCAAGACCCACTTGTGCACCTGCTTGTGCTTCAGTTTAGTTAACGGAGTTTCTGCCTTGTTTCCCTGTGGCTGGTACTGACTCTGTTATTGGTTTGGTTTCTTCTCAGTTTCATATTTTCTCCCATTTCGGGCACCCTACTCTGAGTATCAGAATCCATAGCATCAACTGTGTGAATTTATCGATTGTTATACTCTTTAGGTATCATGATGCACTATAATTTCCCCCAGCACCTTGAGTGAGGACTGCCTACCCCATCTCTCCCATCAGGCTCTGGGTGATCCCACCTGGTCTGATGGGTGGCTCTAGATCTAGGTGCTGGTGCCTCAGAAGCAGCTCCATCATGAAGCAGTTAACCCAGCCCCATATCTAGATTTGACTTTATCTTTAGTTAAGGGAGCTTCCTAAACTTCTAGCACTTGATGAAGCAATCTAGAAATTTTGAGGTTAAACATTATTTTAGGGTGGAAATAGTACAAACATAAATAGAACAACAATGTCACAATTCACAATTCACATGCTAATTCAAGTAAAGTATTTTAACTTGGAACTCTATGTGGAAGACTTCAGTCACTTCCAAACACTGATATCTTGGGACTTGATGTAATCCTACTCACATATGTTTTGCATTATACAGTGTAAAGGGAAGGGTGAGTAACCATATTCTTCAAATGAGAAACATAACTCAAAATAATAAATTTCCAAGCACATGAAAATTAATTTGCATACTCTTTGGAGACAGAAAGAGTTTCTTTTCATTAATTTCAGTACCCTTCAGAAATGAAAGCATAAGGAAAAATATTGTTTCTTGACTGTAAAACAACATGACAGTCTTCGGCCTCATTTTCTCTGCCTTTGCTATCTCGGCTTCCCACTAGCTGAGTTTAGGATCTCTGCTGGCAGGTGTAGTACTACCACTCTCCCCAAACTGGTCCAGTCTGGAGGCTGGATATGCTAAAGAACTCTCAGCACAGGCTGACTCTACCTTCCCTAAGCTGAGTATGAAGTCACCACCCTTGGGTTGATAGAAACAGAGTGTTCCTTTCAACAAACACCTAATGTGCCAGGTTCTGAGCCAGGCACTGGGCAAAGGCAGACCCAGGTTTTGTGTGGCCTGAAGATTATGTAATTTGGGGGCCCTTGCTAAGAAAAAAAAAATACTTAATTGCAGACCAAAATTGGTATGAAAATGAATAAGAAAAAAAAATGGTGACAAATTTAAGTTTTCAAAAACTGACAAATACCACTAAAAATTACAAAATCCAGAAAAATGATATAATGTTTTTATTAACTTATCTGGCACATCTCTGTTATATTTTTCTATATTTTATCTGCATATTCTTTAACCATCTTTTCATATAACAATAATTATGTGAGTTTTTTATAGAAATAAAAATAGTTGTAAGAATGACAATGTTAAGCCAGGCACAATGGTGTTTACCTGTAGTCCCAGCTACTCAGGAGGCTGAGGTGGGAGGATTGCTTGAGCCCAGGAATTCAAGACAAACCTGGGCAGCATAGTGAGGATCTATGTTTAGGGTTTAGGGTCTGAATGCTCAGAATTATAGGCATACTCTATAGATAGATATGTGTGATACTGAAGTCTGGCAATGCCAGGAGCAGAAGCTGAAATCAGTGGATAGGTAAAGAAAGAAAAGGGATTTGAGTGTGAGGTCAACCAAGGCAGACAGAATTTATATGTGCCTAATCATAGTTTTTGAAAAACATTTGCAGAATTGGTGCAAAAAAATTAAGGCAAGATTTTTTCTTTGATTTATTTCTTTTTTTAAATCAGTAGCACAAGGAACTTTGGCAGTTTGTTTCTCTTGGTAAAAATAAAAATGTCCTTTAGATAATTTTCATGTTGATTATAATGAATGATACAAGTAAGTAAAATAGAACTAAGTCTGTATTTAGCATTAGAAAAAGTCCTTAAAAGGAGTCCTTAAAAAGTCCTTAAAAAGAGTTCTGAGAGAAGTCCTAAAGATGTGCTCCAAGTTGTAGCTGCAAACAGTTTTCACAGGCCTCCCACTACTGCTAAGTCTGTAAGTACTGAACCATATGTTTCTCTCAAGTATAAAAATACGAAGTTGTAAATTTTACTAAGAAAAATTCTGTTTATCGTTATATCTGTTGAGTAGACTCCCTATTGGAAAATTGCGTTAGCTAATGCCCTGCGAGTCATACCCACCAATGACATATTGCTCATTTTGGTTTTTTTTTTTTTTTTTTTTGAGACTGAGTCTGGCTGTCGCCCAGGCTGGAGTGCAGTGGCGCGATCTCGGCTCACTGCAGGCTCCACCCCCCGGGGTTCACGCCATTCTTCTGCCTCAGCCTCCCGAGTAGCTGGGACTACAGGCGCCTGCCACCTCGCCAGGCTAATTTTTTGTGTTTTTAGTAGAGACGGGGTTTCGCTGTGTTAGCCAAGATAGTCTCGATCTCCTGACCTCGTGATCCACCCGCCTCGGCCTCCCAAAGTGCTGGGATTACAGGCGTGAGCCACCGTGCCCGGCCACTCATTTTGTTTTTTATGGTACTTGACTGTACTGGAACATCATGGTCTGGAAAATTATACTGCTTGTTTGTACGTGTGTCTTGAAGGGCTGTGTAGTCATTCTAGCTACAAAATGTTGCAACATACAACTACAGATGTGCTAGATATCATGAGTTCTTCACAAGATCAAAATAAAAAGAGATAATATGGTATTGGAGGCCAGGCGCGGTGGCTCACGCTTGTAATCCCAGCACGTTGGGAGGCCGAGGTGGGCGGATCACGAGGTCAGGAGATCGAGACCACGGTGAAACCCCGTCTCTACTAAAAATACAAAAAAATTAGCCGGGCGCGGTGGCGGGCGCCTGTAGTCCCAGCTACTCGGAGAGGCTGAGGCAGGAGAATGGCGTGAACCCGGGAGGCGGAGCTTGCAGTGAGCTGAGATTGCGCCACTGCACTCCAGCCTGGGCGACAGAGCAAGACTCTGTCTCAAAAAAAAAAAAAAAAAAAAAAAAAAAAAAAAATATATATATATATATATATATATATATATATGTATATGGTATTGGACTCATTTTTTATTTTATTTTATTTATTTTATTTTATTTTTTTGAGACAGAGTCTTGTTCTGTTGCCTAGGCTAGAGTGCAGTGGCACACGATCTCAGCTCATTGCAACCTCCGCCTCCCAGTTCAAGTCATTCTCCTGCCTCAGTCTCCCAAGTAGCTGGGATTCCAGATGTGCACCACCACACCGGCTCCTTTTTGTATTTTTAGTAGAGATGGAGTTTCCCCATGTTAGCCAGGCTGGTCTTGAACTCCTGACCTCAGGTAATCTGCCTGCCTCAGCCTCCCAAAGTGCTGGGATTAGAGGCATGAGCCACTGGGCCTGACCTGGACTCAATTTTATCAATCAAATTAATGTAGCATTTTGGTTCCAGAGTTTAGTAATTATTAATATTTACTATAATTTTAATTGACAGAAAGTGGATTATGGTCAGTGCTCAAATTTACCTATAATTTTAGACAATGCTGTTCCATGATGTATGTTTTAAATATATCTTTTTTTTTTTTTTTTTTTTTTGAGACGGAGTCTCGCTCTGTCGCCCAGGCTGGAGTGCAGTGGCGCAATCTCAGCTCACTGCAAGCTCCGCCTCCCGGGTTCACGCCATTCTCCTGCCTCAGCCTCTCCGAGTAGCTGGGACTACAGGCGCCCGCCACCACGCCCGGCTAATTTTTTTGTATTTTTAGTAGAGACGGGGTTTCACCGTGGTCTCGATCTCCTGACCTCGTGATCCGCCCGCCTCGGCCTCCCAACGTGCTGGGATTACAAGCGTGAGCCACCGCGCCCAGCCTTTTAAATATATCTTTTTAATGTAATGTGTTCTGGAACAGCCAACGAAAATCAGTCATATTTGATTCTTCATAGTCTCAGTGCCCTTAATTAATGGGGCCCTTAAATTTTTTTAATTCAAAATTACTTTGGTCTAAGATAAGACAAACCCTCCCCAGGACTGCATATTTCATCTTTTTGTCCAGTAGTTTTACCAGTAGGTATAAGTAGAGAAACTTCTCCATCTATTTTTCCACTCTACTTGCTTAAGTACACTTTGCTTGTGGTGTAGGAATCTGGTTGACCCTGGCAAAATTACAAAGAAGAACTATTTATCTTGGATGCCCTCTATCCTGAAGGCACACTTCCCCACAGGGGCCCATCTCCAGCACTCTGTCCTTCTAGATTCTTCCCTTCAATTCCTAATACCTTATTCTGTAAAATCACGAATACCATAATTTCTTTCTCCATTTAAAATTTAGCTATTCTGTGTTTTTTTCTTAGGATACAAGGATATCCTAGGTTATATAATTTTTTTAAATGTCAAGGCAAATTTACTCATAGGGGAGGGTTAGAATTGTCATGATCAAGGAATGTAAGAATCTTCTAGAAATAGTACCCTTTCCTCATTCATATTGTCTCAATCATTCATTCATTTGACATTTATTTTTTGAGTGACTATTGGGTGCCAGATATATTCGAGGCACTTGGAATACATCAAATAACAAAACATAAAATTCCCTGTGTTTGTTTTTCATATAACAATAATTTTGTGATTTTTTTTCTGTGTGCTCACATTTGTTCAATTTTATATCTCTTGAGAGTATGAATCATTCTTTTTCATTTTGTAAGTTGTTACATCAGTGCATGCAATTTGGATTTTTTGCAGTCTGTTTCTGCTGATCATGCTTTACGTATGTCTGTATTACTTGATGAAACACAATTTAGTATCTCAGATGTGGCCATGTAAGTGGCCAAGTGACATACTTGCTTCTCACCATATTGAAAACAAAGTGAGAGGCTGACACTTAAAGATCACCATTTTCTTGGAGGTAAGGATATAGATCAGAATTTAGTGAGAGGCTGTGCTCAACACACATATGGCACTGGCAGTATCGTGAACAAATTCTAGACCTTAAAATTTTTCCAGGACTCCTGTAGCTTTGGACTAAAATGGTTACTTAGATGCTCTCTTCCAAACTGCATAGAGCCATTCTCCTAAAGACATTCCGTAATGGGACTTTTTAAAAAAAATTCAAATGTTTCACTTTCTGCTTAGTTGAATATCACATAAAAAAAAAACAAAATGAGGCCAAGTGTGGTGGCTCACACCTGTAATCCCAGCACTTTGGGAGGCTGAGGCAGGAGGATTGCTTGAGTCCAGGAGTTTGAGACCAGCCTGGGCAATATAGTGAGACCTCGTCTTTACAAAAGAATTTAAAAATTAGCCAGATGTAGTGAGGCTGAGGTAAAAAGATTGCTTGAGTCTGGAGGCAGAGGTTGCAGTGAGCTGTGGTTGCGCCACTGCACTCCAGCCTAGGCAACGGTGAGAGACCCTGTCTCAGAAAAAAAGAAGAAAAAACAAAAGAGAATCATAAATATTTTGAATGAGGAATTTATCTGTGGAAAACACATAACTCTTTTTTAAAAGTTTAGCTGAGCCAGGTCAGTGTGGTTGATCTTGTTTGCAATACACGAAGCTATGCTACCAAATGTGTACTCTCTTTTTCATAGTAAAAATGTGTCAGTTGTTATTGTGATCATACTGTCTTAACATAGTCTTTTAAAAAACATCTTCGTCTTGCTACACAATCATATACAAACTAGATGTTAAATCAGATTTCTCCAGATGACCTAATTTAAAACTTGTAAGCCTCCAATTTGGAGGAAAATGAATCTAAGAAAATTGTAGTGGTTGTTTTGCTTCAGTTAAGTTGAAGACTGCATGCATTTATAAGATGCCTGATTTTCAGCTAACCAACAACAATAAAATATAGAATATAATAAAGAGAAGAACAGAGAGGGTTTATCATATTTCCTAAACCTTTCCTAAAATATGGCCCTCTAGGGAAAAAATTATCTGCTGGAGTGTTACATGGGAACTTTATAAATATTAAAGCAGAAAAGTAAATGTATATAATATAATATTTATGCGTTCTTAATTTATAAATGCCAATATAGTATCCTTTCAAAGTAGTGACTAAAAAAAAGACACTACCCTTCTTCAATAATGAATGAGTTCAGCTCTCCACACCAGAGAAAGGGAAAAGCAGTGAATGTGAACTCATGCTAAGTAGCCAGCCTAGGTGTGTAAAAAAGAAGCAGAGAGGGAGAAGGGAGGAAGGAGGAATAACTCCTCTGGTGTGGAAAGAACCTGGAAACAAAAAAGACATTTTCTCTCCTCTGTGCCTATGGAACATATTTTCACTAGCCTTGACTAGGAAGAATATGTTTAAATATTCTTCGTATGGTTGAGGGAAAAAACCAACTCAGTGTAATTAAAGAGCAAAACCAATGGAGAAAGACTTTTAAGAAATATTTTTAAATGTTTGAAGGAGATAGTTTCATTTATTTAACAGTAATTGTCATTTATTGAACTCTCATAGGGTAAGCGTAGCCAAGCTCTGTATATATTGTTTCATTTAATCTTTACAACTTTATGAGGTAGCATGATTATTTTCATGGTCCATATTAAAAAACAAGTTTTCAGAAATGAAACCAACTTAAAGCATTAGGATTTATACCCAGGTTTGCCAATTTTAAAGCCTGTGTCCCAAACATAACATTGGTTCCTCATATAGTTTCAATACTGAGATTTGAATTCAAGTACTATGATACAATTGTATACATGGGTTGTGATTTTAAATTTATAAGAATATGATCATCTTAAAACATCTCAGATTGCTAAATTTGTATTGAGTAATTGGGCCTAAATTTTGACTTGTTTCTTCACTGTCTTTCCTTATTACAGCAAGATCTTTGTCAGAATTTCCCTCTAGAAGTTTCATATTCACACACACACACACACACACCAGCTAGAGATATTTTTTCAAAAGTTCAGAATTTTAAAATCATCTTTGAAGAATTGTCTTTCACTTGTTGGTGACTCGCATTTGTAATCTCTATTATTAACATTATAGAAAGAATAAGAGCTTTTTTGGACCCACATTCTCTTATGTCCAAATTCTGCTATTAAGTGCAGGCATGTTTCATTATTTTCAAAAGGAATTTCATATGCCAGCTGACTTAAGGCAACATTATTTTAGTCTTGGGCCAAAATTTGTCTTTGGGACCCCTTCTATCTTCGTTTGAATGCCCTTCTAACTGCTTCAGAGGTCCTTTCCTGGGACCTTCTTGATGATACTGGCTGCTCAGAGTACCCCACCCTTCCTTGACTTTTTCCTGCTTGCCCTCATTGATACACTTTTGTTCATTCACACGACAAATATTTATTGACCATATGTCTCAAGTACAGTGCCAGATGCTAGATATACAGTGATGAGAGAAGAGACATGCTCATTGCCCTCATGGAGTTAATGATGTAAAAAGGAATTAGGTGCTAATCCAATGAGTAAAGGTTGCACAAACAAAAGCAACACTGCAAATGTGAAACGGTGCTGGAGATTTGGTACTCGGATTTGGCTAAGTCAGGGAAATCAGGCCAAACTTCTTTTTTTTCTTTTGATTTGTATAAATTTAAGGGGTACAAGTGCAATTTTGTTTGATAGATATATTGCATAGTGGTGAAGTCCGGACTTTTAGTGTCTCCATCACTTAAGTAATGGTCATTGTACCCATTGAGTAATTTCCCATCATCCAGCACCCAAACCTGCCCACCCTTCCAAGCCACCAATGTCTGTCATTCCACACTTTATGCCAAGGTATACACATTATTTAGGTCAGACTTCTAAGTGAGAACATGTGGTATTTGTCTCTTTCTGAGTCATTTCACTTAAGATAATGGCCTCCAGTTCTATCTATATAGCTGCAAAAGACATTATTTCATTCTTTTTTATGGCTAAATCGTATTCCATTGTGTATATATACTATACTTTTTTTATCCAGTCATCTGCTGATGGACACTTAGGTTGATTCCATTTCTTTGCTGTTGCGAATAGAGCTGCAATAAACATATGACTACAGCTATCTTTTAAAAGATTATTTATTTATTAAAAATTTTTTTTTAGAGACAGAGTCTTCCTCTGTTGCCCAGACTGTGGTGCAGTGGTGCGAACATGTCTCACTGCAGCCTTGAACTCCTGGGTCCACTAATCTTCCCACCTTAGCCTCCCAAGTAGCTAGGACTACAGTGTGTACCATGACATCTGACTAATTTCCTTTTTAATTTTTTTTTTTTTTTTTGTAGAGACAGAGTCTTGCCATATTGTCCAGGCTGGTCCTGAACTCCTGGCCTCAAGTGATTTTCCTGCCTAGCCTCCCAAAGCACTGAGTTTACATGCATGAGCCACTGTGCCTGGCCAGGTATCTTTTTGATGTAATTATTTCTTTTTCTTTGAGTAGATACCCAGGAGTGGGATTTCCAGATCACATGGCAGTTCTATCTTTAGCTCTTTGAGAAACCCCCATACTGTTTTCCATAGAGGTTGTACTAATTTACATTCCCACTAAGAGTGTATAAGCATTTCCTTTGCACCTTCTTAATGAGGAAGTGACACTTAGCTGCAGTTTGAAGGATGAATTAACACTGGAAAGGAGAAGGAAGGGCTTTCTGGACTAACTATCCATTTCTCTCTCCATTTTCCAGTACTGAGGGAATGTGATGGCTCCAGGTTGTCCTTTTATATATTATACACACACACACACACACACACACACACACAGACACGTTGCCTGTGGACTGACTGCTTCAGATTAGGTGGCCAACTTTGGCCCACCTTTGCCAACATTCGTTATTTTTTGTCTTTTTAAAAATATAATAGAATTTCAAAATTCTGACTGGTATAAGACAAAATCTCATTGTGGTTTTAATTTGCATTTCTCTAATGATTAGTGATGTTGAGCATTTTTTCATATGCTGCTTGGGCATTTGGATGTCTTCTCTTGAAAAATGTCTATTCTCGGCCTTTGCCCAGTTTGTCCAGTTTTTAATTGAGTTGTTTTGCTGTTGTTGTTGAATTCCTTCTAGATTCTGCTATTAGTCCCCTGTTGGATACATAGTTAGCAAATCTTTTCTCCCATTCTGTAGGTTGTATGCTCACTCTGTTGATTATTTCTTTTGCTGTGTAGCTTTTTAGTTTAATTAAACCCCATTTGTCTATTTTTGGTTTTGTTGCTTGTGCTTTTGAAGTCTTAGTCATGAATTCTTTGCCTATTCAAATGTCCAGAAGAGTTTTCCCTGGGTTTTATTCAGTATTTTTATAGTTTCAAGTCTTACATTTAAGTCTTTAATCCATTTTGAGTTGATTTTTTAATATGGTGCGAGATACGGGTCCAATTTCATTCTTTTGTATATGCAAGCCAGACTTCTTAATAAGAAAGTGATACTTAGCTGCAATTTGAAGGATGAAACAGTTTGAAGGATGAACACTGAAAAGAGGGGAAGGAAAGGCTTTCTGGGCTACCCAATTCTCTCTGCATTTCCCAGTCCTGAGGGAATGTGATTGCTCTAAGTTCTCCTTTTATATACACACACACACAGGTTGCCTGTGGACTGACTGCTTCAGATTAGGTGCCCACCTTTGGCCCAGAGAGCTGTGGCTGGGTGAGGGAGAGCTCCTGGGTCCTGGGCTCCTTAACAAGATCTGAGCAAGTGACAACTTCACTCACTGGAACTATGGCTGTAATAATTCATTTTGGGGACATGCTGCTGCCTCCAAGAAGCTTCCCTAGTTCCCCCAGGCAAAGTGATTGCTCCCTTCTCTTTTCTTCTCTTGTATCTTATACCTGCTTCTGTTGGTTGCACATATCCCACAGATTGTTTCATTTCTGTTGTTAACATGACTATCTGCCTCCCAAGTAGGCTGTACTTCTTGAGGACAGAAAAGATGTCTTATTTATGTCTGTTTTCCTAGAATCTAGCATAGTGACTGTACAGTGCCTAGAGTAAGCACTCAATAAATGATGCTGAATGAATGAATGAAATGACAAACTACTACTGGAGTACTTCTCAAAAATAAATGAAATAAAGAACAGGAGAGTAGGCATTCTATCCCTTCCTTCTCTTTCTCTTCCCAAGTCACCCCACGAATATGTGTCCTATTCAACATTTCTGGTACACATATTTGGCACATGTGACATATGCTATATGGACAGGCAAGTGTGATAGCAAATATATACCAGTCACGGAATGCCCATTCTCAGCAAATACCTACATGGCATTTTAGAGCCAGCCCAAGTCCTGGCATTTGGACTGGGATTGAGTATGGAAATACTATAGGAAATAAACAGCAAGATTTTATGGTGCCCACCAGTGGTGCAGATTTGAAGTAATAATACAGAGTGGGGGGAAATAGCACTAATTAAGCTGAATGGTTCAAAGAGCAATACCCTTTCTCAAACCAATTCTGTAACAGACCTGGTTCTTCAATTTTCTATTGTTGGCTCAATTCTAACTGTGTTGAGATTCCATCCATTTCTGAAGTGATTTTATTTGGTGAGAGAGGAATACAAAATCACTACTTGGCCTGGTTTTCAGGTCCCACATGTTGTTTGGTTTTTGTTTTTTTATTTTGGATTTTGTTTTAAAGAGACTAAAAGGGCTTCATTGCACTGGAATCTAACTACCTATTTATTTTCTTTACTGCTTCCATTCTGCCTGAAGTTAGTTACCATAATAAATGTTGTTCTCCAAGCTGTGCATATATTATCCATCACTGCTAGGAAACAAAGAGGTGTTTTCCTGAGAAGACTGCTGTTGTTAAACAAAGCAGCAGGTGTCTTGAATCAGACCATGTGGGCTGATTAAAACATTGTGATTCTCTTCCTGACTTTGCCTTTCATTTCTTACACTTCAGCTCCTACTTCTGATTAGGCCAAGTATGTCCTTGGGAGTTACGTGCTTAGGAGGAAAAATATGTAACAGGAAAAATACCTACTTCTCTATAATTGAGGATAATAATGTTCAGCTTGGTTCATTAACAGGGTACCCTTCTGGTGAAGAGTAGAATAATCCTTCTATCTCTTTCTTCCAGATTGTATTCTGGCAGTCACAGCCCTCGAAGACCTGCACGAGAACCCTTTTCACTAGCTTCTTTTGGTGGCTGGGAGTTTCTCTCAGGGTACAGTGATACATGCAATATGCATTCATTAAACTAAAATGTGTTGAACCAAGCCTCCTCTGGTCCAGGTACCATACCCAGGACTCGAAGGATCATCGACTGCCAATCACTTTTTGGCACCATACATTTGTGACTTCTGCAAGATGGAAATAAACAGCTGTGCATAGCTGAAAATGTGAGTGCAGGGCACAGAGCTAGAAATAAAAATAAAAAACAACATCCCTAGATTGTTTGGAGTTTACAAAACAGAGGGGGTTATAGGTAGGCAGGGGAAAGACTAGGAAAAACCTGAGAACAGGAATTATGTGTTTATTCACCTTTGCATACCAAGAACGCTAACTATTTGATAAATTATTAAGAAATATGTCAAAGATGAGGATGGTATCTTGACTCTAAGAACTAGTTTTTGGAATCTTTTTGGAAAAAGAAATGAAAGTATAATTTAGATCTTATGTATCACAAAAGTAGATTAAGCTTTAAAATCCTTTGCTCACACAGTGAATTAGAAATTGAGGCTGAGTGAGGTTTAAGGGTTTTTTTCAACAGTACTTTCAGCCCATCTGAGAAAGTGATCTGAAAAACTTTGGTGAAACTGCCTCCTCTCTCTGCACTCAAGAATGGAAAGCATCTACTATTTATTCCTCACAAGGCACTTAATCAACATCGAGCCCTCTTCTCTGCCCCAAGGATATACACACCTAGAGATAGATGGTGATTCATCCTCAGGAGGGAGGTGTGGGCACCCCTCCCCACCAAAGAGGGTTGAACAGCCTTGCTCAACCATAGAAGCACTGTGTTGCCTCTCAGGCTCAAGTGGAATCAGAATAAACCAGGACAAGCAATGCCTTATTTCTCTGAAATTTTATTTTGGCTCTTCTCAACTTAATATAATTACCCCAAGTACTCTAACATCCTACCTTTTACTGTGGGAATGAAAGTGAGATTCCAACATCTGTTGTTCCCAAGTCTTTGCTGAAAGTATGTCTTATGTTTGGAGGCCATAGCAATACATCCTACCATAAAGTAATCATTTATACGATAGGGAACACATTTTGGAAAACAGTTCCAGCATTTTCACAGTTCCTGCCAGGTCTTTCAAATTCTTGAGAGGATGCTTGCTTATCCCAGTGATTTATCTAAAAGTATTTTGTCACTTAGTTTTGAACCTTCTTGTGAATTTACTGTTATTTTCCTATTGAGCTTGTCCCCCTCAAAATATAGTTGCAATTCAATTAGATTTTATAAACCTTCATTGAGAGTTTACTGTGTGTCCAACATTGGGATTCAAAGAAGGAAAAGATACATTCCCCCTCTTTAGTGAGGTGTTTCTCAATTGGAAGAGAGAGGGACATATGCCAAAATCTCCTAGGCAGCAGAAGGGAGGGAGAAACACATATAACTTGAAAAAAGTATATTCAACGATAAAATGTTATCTTTTATTTAGAAAACAAAAATATGTTATTTTATAACACAAATGACAGAAAGTAAAGCTTGAACAAAAATTTTGGACTGGCAATATTATATAGAGGATGTGGAGATTCTCAGAACCAACAGTGAGACTAAGGGTTAAGACATTTATGTTTATCAAAAGAGAGCATAGAGTTTTTAAAAGCTGAAAAGTGCTGCTCTGGCCAGTGGTAGAGTTTGACATATAAAAAGAACATAGAATCAGTGTGTTGTAAGTTTGAAAATAGTGTTTATGCAAACCATAACAGGAGCAACATAAGACACAGGAACTTTCAGAAGGAAGTTAGGAGGCTATCTCAGAGGTCGAGACATTTTAGTTGGCTCTTGTAGGATAGGAAGAAGTTCAACAAGTAGACAAGGGAGGCCGGGTGCAGTGGCTCACACCTGTAATCCTAGCACTTTGGGAGACCGAGTTAGGTGGATCATGAGGTCAGGAGTTCAAGACCAGCTTGGCCAAGATGGTGAAACCCTGTCTCTACTAAAAATACAAAAAATTAGCCAGGCGCGGTGGCAGGCGCCTGTAATCCCAGCTACTTGGGAGGCTGAGGCAGGAGAATCGCTTGAAGTCGGAGGGTGGAGGTTGCAGTGAGCTGAAATTGTGTCACTGCACTCCAGCCTGGGAGACAGAGTGAGACTCTGTCTCAAAAAAAAAGAAAAGAAAAACAAAAAACAAGTGGACAAGGGAGAGATGACCTCTAGGCAGAGAAAACACCATGTCTAACAGAGATATGAAGGAAAAGGTATAATCAGAGCATGTAAGCAGCTCTGTGTGCCCATAGCACAGAATGGGTCAGGTGGAGTTGAAGGAAATAGGGTAGAAATATTGTAAAAGGCATTGCATACTAGGAGTTCAGTTTTTATCCCAAAGACCAATGGCTCTCAATCTTACCTCCTTATCAGAATCATCTACACAGTTTTTAAAGACAGCTTTATTGAGGTATAATTGCATACAATAAACTGTGCCTATTTCAATTGTATAATTTGATGTTAGACATGCATATATACCCATAAAATTATCACCCTAGTCAAGATAATAAACATCTTCATCACCCCTTAAAGTTTCCTTATGCCCCTTTGTGATTCTTATCTTTCACCCTTTTTATTCCCCTCGTCTTCAGGCAACCACTGATCTGCCTTTTGTCACTATAGAACAGTTTGTATTCATTAGAATTTTATATAAATGGACTCATACACCATATATTCTTTTTTGTCTGGTTTCTTTCAATGTAATTATTTTGAGATTCATTCATATTGTTGCATGTATCAGTAGTTTATTCCTTTTATTCATAAGTGATATTTCATTTTATGGATATACCACAATTTGTTTATTCGTTCACTTGCAGATAGACATTTGGGTTGTTTCCAGTTTTGGGCTGTTACAAATAGAGCTGCTGTGAACATTCAACTACAGGTCTTTGGATGTATGCTTTCAATATGGTAGCAATATGTTTAACTTTTTAAGAAACTGCCAAACTGTCTTCCAAAATGGCTGTGACATTTTACACTCCTGTCAGCTGCAGAGTTCCAGCTGTTCCACATCCTCACCAATTGTTGGCATCTTCAGTTTTTGAATTTTAGACTTTCTAGTAGGTATGGTTTTAATTTGCATTATGGTTTTTTAAAAGTTTTAACTGACACAATTATTTTTAAAAAATTTTAATGGACACATAATAATTATACATATTTATGGAGTACAATATGATATTTCAATACATGTATATATTGTATAATGGTCAAATCATGGTACTTAGGATATTCATCACATCAAACATTTGTCATTTCTTCATGGTGGGAACATTCAAAGTCCTCACTTCTAGCTATTTTGAGATATACAATACCATATTGTTAACTGTAGTTATCCTACTGTGCAATAGGACAGTAGAACTTATTCAGTCTTTCTAACTGTAACTTTGTACTCATTGACCAACCTCTTCCCATTCTCTTCTATGCACTACTTCTATGAGATCAACTTTTTTTATGTATGAGTGAGATCGTATAGTATTTGTCTTTCTGGGTCTGGCTTATTTCAGTTAACATAATGTTCTTCGGATTTGTCCATGTTTTCACAAATGACAGGATTTCATTTTTTATGGCTAAGTAGTATTCCATGACACTGGTTTTAATTTGCATTCCCTAACAGCTAATGATGTTGAACATCTTTCATGTGCTTGTTTTCTATCTTTATATCTTTTTTTTTTTTTTTTTTTTTTTGAGACAGGGCCTCACTCTGTTGCTCAGGCTGGAATGTAGTGGCACAATCGTGGCTCACTGCAGCCTTGACCTCCCAGGCTCAGGTGATCCTCTTATCTCAGCCTTCCTGGTAGCTGGGACTATAGGCATGCGCCACCACACCCAGGTAATTTTTTGTATTTTTTGTAGATATGGGGTTTCACCATGTTGCCCAGGCTGGTCCCAAACTCCTGGGCTCAAACAACCTGCCCACCTTAGCCTCCCAAAGTGCTGAGATTACAGACATGAGCCACTGCACCCAGCCTATCTTTATAACTTCTTTGGTGAAGTGGCAATTCAGATCTTTCCATGTTTTATACTGGATTGTGTGTGTTCTTATTATTGAATTTCAATAGTTCTTTATGTATTCTGGATACAATTCCTTTATCTGAGGTGTGATTTGCAAATATTGTCTTCCTGTTGGTGGCTTATCTTTTCATTTTCTTAACAGTTTCTTTCAAAAGTTCTTTTTTTTTTTTTTTGAAGTTCAGTTTATCAGTTGTTTCATTTGTGGAGCAACTTGTGTGTGTATGTATGTATGTATTTATAGGCAGAGTCTCACTCTGTTGCCCAGGCTGGAGTGCAGTGGTGCAATCATAGCTCACTGCAGCCTCAAACTCTTGGGCTCAAGCAGTTCTCCCATCCCAGCCACCCAAAGTGCTGGGATTACAGGTGTGAGCCACTGCACCTGGCCTGTTTTTATTTTTTAATACTAATGCCTGGGCGTCTTCCCTTAAGATCCTCATTCAGTAAGTCTTGAAATAAGCCTGGGCATCTGGGTATGTATAAAACTTCAAAGGTGGTTTTGATATCAGCTACTGTTGGGAATACTGCATAAAACAACAGAAGGTAGTAGGATTTTGTATATATTTATTTGAATGTTTGTGTATTTATTTAGTTATCTCCTTTTATTTCACCTTGGTCCAGAAAGACTCTAAGATAGTTTATAAGGATCCAAGATAGCATAATTTGAAAGTAAATAGAAGAAATAAAAGCGAAGTGGGACTGAAGCTACTAATGAAGCTAAAGATGCATACTTTAATGATGTATACATGGACTCTGAGCAGGACACAAATTTGCCTTCAACCTTTCCAACAATTCAATGTGTATAAGACACAAACAAGCCAACTGCTTAGGAGACATACTAGTACTAAAACTATATAAGAATTTCCTCCAAAGAACCTCATAAAGAGGGAGGAGCAGTGTTGTAGACAGCAACAGTAAGTTTCAAAGGGCAGTTTGTTATAACAATGTTCAGTATGGGCTGACCGCATTACAATTGGGTGCAGTTCAATAAAAGCCATTCTTTCAGAGAGCCAATACAATGAAGAATAGGTATCCAGCTCACTGCTGATCTAAATTGATGCAAGAGTGTACTTAAGACTATCTGGACTATAAGAAAGGGTAAATAATCTTCATTTCAGACAATAATCCACATTTTCTCTTAAACAAGTTTTTGAAAATATCAGTTGGGGTCTGTGAAGTTGAGCCCAAGATTATGCTCCCTGCTTTTCTATGCTGCTTGTTGAATATATACTTTATATATTAAGGGAGACAGTTGGATTTGGGGTTAGCATCTCTTTGCAGAGGCTGTTGCCTAACAGAGTCATTCCACCTATGCCAGGATATCGAGGAAATCTTATAGTCAGGGACAAGAACCATTGGAGGTCTTAAAGCATGAGATTGATGTGACTTATATTTTAGAAAGATGAGTTTGTTAGTAGTGTGAAGAACATATTGAAAGGGGCAGAGAAGTTAGGGAGATGGGAGACTGTTGAAATAGTCTAGGAAAATGAAAATTAGGGGCCTGCTCTGAGACCATTGTAGTGGAAACTGAGAGGTGGAGATTCAAGAATGATTTGAAGAAGCCGAAGAACTTGAAAATGACTCTAAGATTATTCTAGGCTGGCCAACTAGGAGGACTGTTGGCCAAGTCACTGCAATTTAGAGCAATGGAGGAAGAACTGGGTATGCCAGAAATGATCATGAGTTTAGCTTTTGACATTTGAAGGTTATGCCTTTAAGTTATTCAAGTGAAAATAGCAGTAGAACATTAAAAATAAATCTCTGGAGCTCAGAAAACAGGGGTGGCTGGATATAAAGATTTGAGGAAAAATATACACACATAGGTGGTGGGTCAAAATCTTGGGAAGAGTTGAGATTTCCTGGGGAGATTTTGTAGAGAAGGAACAGAAGAGAACTGATGTGAGAAAATTGATACTAGGGAGTTTAGATATAAGATATTTTCTAAAATATTTTTCAGTAAAGATTAAAGCAAAAAAAGGTTCTATCTGCAGCTATGCCTTCATTTTATATTCGCTCCATAATGCTGACCTGATTCCACTGATTTTCAGTCTGATTTTGAATATTTTCTGCCATAAACTTTTGTTATTAGATTTTATGGCCCTGGAAAGATATTTCCATAATTGCTTGGCACTGTGTAATTTCTGACCTACCATTTCCTAGGCTTTACTGATCTCATTTAAAATTATACCTGTTTTACTTTGCATATAGCCATGGCATATTTTTATTAGAGTTGGAGGTCTTTTAATCTGAAGTTCAATTTTTCCCAGACTTTTAAAATATTTTATATAATCCCTAGAATATACAGTGACTTACTATATTTTTAAGTCTCCATACCATTATTTCCTCACAATGCTCGTATTTTTTTTAAAAAAAATCTTATATTTTGCTGCTCCTTGTGGAGCAGGGCTAACCCATAGCCAGTGTGCTCAGAGTCAGTCAATACGTTTTTATCAAAGTTTCCAACACTAAAACAACATGATGAGATTTAAAAATTTTTCTCTCTTTCAGAATAATGTTGAACTGAATTACATTCATTAAATTATATAGCTCTTTTGGCAAAGTTTGATTTATCTCAAAAATATTTTTGCATTGAACCTGGTATTTCTCAAAGACTTCTTATTCAACAGCCAATCATTTGCATGTACAAGTAAAAAAGATTTCTTCTTTAGTATCTTGTACAAGTATCTTTATGAATTATTTTATTGAAGAATAATATACAGAAAAGTACAAAATTCATAAGTACTCAGTTTAATAAATTTTTATACAATGGTTATATCCATGTAATATCTACTTAGATGAAGAAATAAGGCACTACTGGCACCTCAGAAATCCCCACTTGTGCCCTTCCCAGTCACCCTTCCCTGCTTTCTAAATGGTAATTGGTCTTCTCACTTCTAATCTCATAAATTAGTTTTGTCTGTTTCTGAGTGTCATATAAATGTTATTATACAACATTTACTCCTTATGTCTGGCTTTTTTCATTCAACGTATTGCTTATGAGACTGTCCATATTCTTGCATCTATCATTAGTTTGTTCCTTTTTGTTGCCATATAGTATAACATTACATGAGTATATCTCAATTTATTTTTCCATTATACTGTTGTGGGCATTTGGATTATTCCCAGTTTTCTGGCTATTATAAATAATGCTGCTGTAAATGTCTTTTGGCATACATATGTACGTACTTTATTGGATATATATATATATATATGTAGGAGTGAAATTATATAAAGAAATGCAATGCTAGTGGTTTCTCTAAAGATTCTTTTGGATTTTGTACATATATGATCCTATCATCTGTGAGTAATAACAGTTTTATCATTTTTCTTTCATTCTAATACTTTTGTTTTTCTTGACTTACTGTAGTGGCTAGGCCATTCAGAAAAATAGTGAATCACAGTGGTGACAATAGGCATCCTTGACTTGGTCCCGGTGTCAGGAGGAAAACTTTGAAAGTAATAAGACATTTACTGTAGGTATTTTGTAACTACTCTTTATCAGGTTAATGAAGTTTACTTTTATACCTCTTTTGTTATGAGGTTGCTGTTGTTTTATTTTATGTCATGAGTAATTGTTGAATATTTTTATTGTTGATGTCTTTTCTGCATCTACTGAATTGATATAATTGATATCTTTTATTCTATTAATGTCACGAATTACATTGATTGATATTCAAATATTAAAGCAATATTGCAGTCATAGAATAAACCCAATTTGGTTTTAGTGTATTATTCTATTATGCATCCTTGGATTACGTTTGCTAATCTTTTGTTTAGGATTTTTGCATCTGTCGTAGAAGAGATTGACCTGTGTTTCTTTCTTGTATTGGCCTTGTGAGGTTTTGGTACCAGGTTATGTGGTCTCATTAAACAAGTTGTCTATTAGACATTTATATACAGAATCTATAAGGAATAATTCAGCAAGCAAAAACCAAATAACCCCATTAAAGAGTGAGCAAAGGACATAAACAAACACTTCTCAAAAGAAGACATACAAGCGACCAACAAACATGAAAAAATGCTCAACATCATTAATCATCAGAGACGTGCAAATCAAAACCACAATGAGATGCCATCTCACATCAGTCAGAATGGCTATTATTGGAAAGTCAAAAAGGCAGATGCTTCAGAGAAAAGGGACTGCTTATACACTATTGGTGAGAATGTAAATTAGTTCAGCCACTGCGGAAATTAGTTTAGAGATTTCTTAAAGAACTTATAGAACTGCCATTTGGCCTGTAGTCCCAGCTACTCGGAGAGGCTGAGGCGGGAGAATGGCGTGAACCCGGGAGGCAGAGCTTGCAGTGAGCCGAGATTGCGCCACTGCACTCCAGCCTGGGCAACAGAGCGAGACTCCGTCTCAAAAAAAAAAAAAAAAAAAAAAAAAGAACTGCCATTTGACCCAGCAATCTCATTACTGGGTATATACCCAAAGAAAAATAAGTCATTCTACAAAAAAGACACATGCACTCATATGTTCATTGCAGCACTATTCACAATAGCAAAGATATGGAATTAAGTCAGGTGCCCATCAGTGGTGGACTGGATAAAGAAAATGTGGTACATATACACCATGGAATACTACGCAGCCATTAAAAAAATATCAAAAGTAAGTCCTTTGCAGCAACATGGATACAGCTGGAGACCATTATCCTAAGTGAATTAATACAGGAAAAGAAAAGTAAATACATGTTCTCAGTTATAAGTGGGAGCTAAACATTGGGTACACACGGACACAAAGATAAGCACAGTAGACATCAGGGCCTCCAAAAGAGGGCAGGGAGAGTGAGGGGGCAAGGAAAAACTACCTGTCAGGAATTATGCTCGCTACCTGGGTGACAGGATCAGTTGTACCCCAAACCTCAGCATCATGCAATATAACAATTAACCCAGACCTGCACATGTACTCCCTGAATCTAAAATAAAAGTTGAAATTTAAAAAAACCAAGTTGGCAAGTTTCCACTTTTAGTCTATTCTCTTGAAGAGTTTGTGTAAGATTGGTGTTATTTATTCTTTAATTGTTTGGTGGAATTCACTGGCAAAGTCATCTGGGCCTAGAGGTTTTATGTATACCAGAGAAATGTTTTAAATTATAGATTAAATGTTTAAATAGATATAAAATTATTTGTATTTTCTATTTTTTTGTGTGTCGCTTGAGTAAGTTTTATATTGTTAGGAATTTATCAATTTATTAAAATTTCAAATCAATTAACATAGAGGTGTTTATAATATTTTATTATCTTTTTAATGTCCATAGACTATATAGTGATATCTCCTTTTTATTCTCGATATTAGAGATTCATGCTTTTATTTCTTTTTTTTTCTTGATCACCATCACCACTGATAAATCAATTTTATTAGCTCAGCGATTCTCAGGACTCTCTACACTTTTAAAAATTATTGCGGACCCTAAAGATATTTTGATAAATATTTATGTTACAGGTTAAAAATCTGAAAATTTAAAAATATTTATTTTTTAATTTACTTAAAACTGTTATACTTTAGCATAACATATTTTATGTTATTTTTAGCATAATAAAGATAATAGAGATAAAATGTTTATCTCTAATGAAAACAGTAATTTTTTTTAAAACAAGAAATTGGGAAGAGTGACATCGTTTTACATTTTAAATCTCTTTTAATGTCAGGCTTAATAGAAGACAGTTGGAGTCTTTTACCTATTTTTGCTGTCAATCTGTTGCAATATTCCCTGTCATGCATCCACTGGAAAACTCTGTTGTATACTTGTGAGGGAATAAGGATGAAAAATAACATATTATTATTGTTATAAAAATAATTTTGACCCTGTAGACTCCTTGAAAGGACCTCAGAGACATCCAAAAGTCCTCAGACCACACTTTGAGAACCACTGTATTAGTCTTCATAAAGAAGCAACTTTTGGTTTTGATTCACACCACTATAACTTTTTTGTTCGTTTGTTTCATTATAGCTTGTTAAGTTGTGTGATTTATTATTTATTTCCTTCTATTAAATTTAACAAAATGAAATTGCTGTTTTTGTAGGTAAAAAATAGTTGAATGCAGATAATTTAATATGCTTCACTTTAACACTTCCTTTAGGTTTAATTTGGTACTCTTTTCATGACTTTTTCAAATGATTTTCACCTTCTTTTTGAATATATTCATTTAAGGATACAAATATTCTTCTGAGTACAACTTAAGTTGCACTCCAGTTTGAATATGTTGTATTTTCCTAATCTGAAACAAAATATTATTTTCAGATGAGATTGGGCGCATTCAGGGTGGTATGGTGGTAGACTAAAATATTATTTTCAGCTCAAAAAGTTTCCAATATTTGTTGAAGTTTCCTTAGAACCATAGGTTATCTAGAAGTGTATGTGTAATTTCCAATGACTTAGCAATTTTTAAATTACCCTTTGTCACTGATTTCTAGCTTAATTCCACTGTAGTTTGAGAACATGCTTTGTATCATTTCAATCATTTGAAATTTGTTCAGACTCACACATGGCATTTGTCTTGGGGGGGCTCTACCTGCTTGAGGCTCTCAAAAGGAATGAGCCATGTTGAATAACACAAGGAATGATTGAAGGAAATAGTGACTCTGAACTTAGAGAAAAACTAACAGAAACTTAAAGAAAAACTAACAGAATTCTATATCCCTCACACAGAATTAGTTACCCACCAGCAATGTATTCATTTTTTCCCCATCAACCTTGAAATATAAATTATAATAAACCTACAGTTGTGACCCAACAGTATAATGTAGCCATTTCATGAAAGTTTCATGAAAAATTTTAAAGAAGTATTTCATGGAATCAGAAACTCAGAGTAGTTACCAAACTCAGAGTAGTTCTTGCTTGTTGAATTATTCCATATAGATTCTGTATATAGAGGTCTAATAGACAACTTGTTTAATGAGACCACATAACCTGGTACCAAAACCTCATGAGGCCAATACAAGAAAGAAACACAGATCAATCTCTTCTATGGTCCAGAATATGGTCCGTTTTGGTCAAGGTTCCATATGCCCTTGAAAAAACTAATTATATTTCTAAATCTGTCAAATATTTTAGCTGCTACTTTAACTCCATATAAACTATACTCCATATAAACTTTACATTATCCTGGTCATGTGGTCAATGCAATAGATTCACCCCACATATTTTTATATTACTGGAATTTCTTACCCACAGAAGTTTCATGGTTCTGAGCTTCTTTTTCTCAATGAGACAGTTGCATTATTACTATTTCTGTTCTCTCTCCTACATAATGCTGTATGCCCCTGTGTGTTCTTATCCCTATACAGAATTAGTTACCCACTAGCAATGTATTCATTTTTTTCCCCAATAACCTTGAGCTATGAATAATAATAAAGCCTACAGTTGTGGCCCAACAGTACAAAGTAGCCATTTCATGAGAATTTCATGAATTTCAAAAATTATTTTATGTAATCAGAAACTCAGAGTAGTTATCAAACTCAGAGTAGTTCTTCCAAGAACTCTTCTGATACTGAAAAGCCTCTGCAACTTTCTTGTCACTACATTGTAGGGAGCTGGTGAATGTTTAGTGAATGAATCCCACTAATCTCTAGGACCAAAGAGATCTCCCCTCCTAGAAAGCCCATTGTTTCTGAGGACATCATTGACTGTTGAAAGTACCTCCTTGGGCTAAGATAATGTCTGATTCCCTGAAGTTTGTCTGTTGGGTTTGCAAGAGTCTAATTCCTCCCCTATATGATAGCCTTTCAAGTCCATGTCTCCTTGAAAGTTTTTCTCTAAGCTCAGTGTCACTATTTCCTTCAATTATTCCTTGTGTTATTCAATATAGTTCATTTCCTTTGGGAACATTAAGTAGGCAGAGCCCCCCGCAAGACAGATGCCAGTGCTCAGTGTTCACAACTCTGGCTGCACATTAAAAGCACCTGGGGAATTTCCTAGAAAATACAATGGCTTGTCTCATCCCCAGAGATTCTGATTGAATTGGCTTAGAGTAACCAATACCCAAGTGACTGAAGACTTCATATTTTTTTTAATTATACCTTAAGTTTTAGGGTACATGTGCACAATGTGCAGGTTTGTTACATATGTATCCATGTGCCATGTTGATGTGCTGCACCCATTAACTTGTCATTTAGCATTAGGTATATCTCCTAATGCTGTCCCTCCCCGCTCCCCCCACCCCACAACAGTCCTCGGAGTGTGATGTTCCCCTTCCTGTGTCCATGTGTTCTCATTGTTCAATTCCCACCTATGAGTGAGAACATGCAGTGTTTGGTTTTTTGTCCTTGTGATAGTTTGCTGAGAATGATGGTTTCCAGCTTCATCCATGTCCCTACAAAGGACATGAACTCATCATTTTTTATGGCTGCATAGTATTCCATGGTGTATATGTGCCACATTTTCTTAATCCAGTCAATCGTTGTTGGACATTTAGGTTGGTTCCAAGTCTTTGCTATTGTGAATAGTGCCGCAATAAACATACGTGTGCATGTGTCTTTATAGCAGCATGATTTATAGTCCTTTGGGTATATACCCAGTAATGGGATGCCTGGGTCAAATGGTATTTCTAGTTCTAGATCCCTGAGGAATCGCCACACTGACTTCCACAATGGTTGAACTAGTTTACAGTCCCACTAACAGTGTAAAAGTGTTCCTATTTCTCCACATCCTCTCCACCACCTGTTGTTTCCTGACTTTTTAATGATGGCCATTCTAACTGGTGTGAGATGGTATCTCATTGTGATTTGAATTTGCATTTCTCTGATGGCCAGTGATGATGAGCATTTTTTTATGTGTTTTTTGGCTGCATAAATGTATTCTTTTGAGAAGTGTCTGTTTATGTCCTTTGCCCACTTTTTGATGGGGTTGTTTTTTTCTTGTAAATTTGTTTGAGTTCATTGTAGATTCTGGATATTAGCCCTTTGTCAGATGAGTAGGTTGCAAAAATTTTCTCCCATTTTGTAGGTTGCCTGTTCAAACTGATGGTAGTTTCTTTTGCTGTGCAGAAGCTGTTTAGTTTAATTAGATCCCATTTGTCAATTTTGGCTTTTGTTGCCATTGCTTTTGGTGTTTTAGACATGAAGTCCTTGCCCATGCCTATGTCCTGAATGGTATTGCCTAGGTTTTCTTCTAGGGTTTTTATGGTTTTAAGTCTAACGTGTAAGTCTTTAATCCGTCTTGAATTAATTTTTGTATAAGGTGTAAGGAAGGGATCCAGTTTCAGCTTTCTACATATGGCTAGCCAGTTTTCCCAGCACTGTTTATTAAATAGGGAATGCTTTTCCCACTTCTTGTTTTTGTCAGGTTTGTCAAAGATCAGATAGTTGTAGATATGCGGCATCATTTCTGAGGGCTCTGTTCTGATCCATTGATCTATGTCTCTGTTGTGGTACCAGTACCATGCTGTTTTGGTTACTGTAGCCTTGTAGTATAGTTTGAAGTCAGGTAGCGTGATGCCTCCAGCTTTGTTCTTTTGGCTTAGGATTGACTTGGCAATGCGGGCTCTTTTTTGGTTCCATATGAACTTTAAAGTAGTTTTTTCCAATTCTGTGAAGAAAGTCATTGGTAGCTTGATGGGGATGGCATTGAATCTATAAATTACCTTGGGCAGTATGGCCATTTTCACGATATTGATTCTTCCTACCCATGAGCATGGAATGTTCTTCCATTTGTTTGTATCCTCTTTTATTTCATTGAGCAGTGGTTTGTAGTTCTCCTTGAAGAGGTCCTTCACATCCCTTGTAAGTTGGATTCCTAGGTATTTTATTCTCTTTGAAGCAATTGTGAATGAGAGTTCACTCATGATTTGGCTCTCTGTTTGTCTGTGATTGGTGTACAAGAATGCTTGTGATTTTTGTACATTGATTTTGTATCCTGAGACTTTGCTGAAGTTGCTAATCAGCTTAAGGAGATTTTGGGCTGAGACAGTGGGGTTTTCTAGATATACAATCATATCATCTGCAAACAGGGACAATTTGACTTCCTCTTTTCCTAATTGAATACCCTTTATTTCCTTCTCCTGCCTGACTACCCTGGCCAGAACTTCTAGCACTATGTTGAATAGAAGTGGTGAGAGAGGGCATCCCTGTCTTGTGCCAGTTTTCAAAGGGAATGCTTCCAGTTTTTGCCCATTCAGTATGATATTGGCTGTGGGTTTGTCCTAGATAGCTCTTACTATTTTGAGATACGTCCCATCAATACCTAATTCATTGAGAGTTTTTAGCATGAAGTGTTGTTGAATTTTGTCAAAGGCCTTTTCTGCATCTATTGAGATAATCATGTGGTTTTTGTCTCTGGTTCTGTTTATATGCTGGATTACATTTATTGATTTGCATATGTTGAACCAGCCTTGCATCCCAGGGATGAAGCCCACTTGATCATGGTGGATAAGCTTTTTGATGTGCTGCTGGATTCGTTTTGCCAGTATTTTATTGAGGATTTTTGCATCGATGTTCATCAAGCATATTGGTCTGAAATTCTCTTTTTTGGTTGTGTCTCTGCCAGGCTTTGGTATCAGGATGATGCTGGCCTCATAAAATGTGTTAGGGAGGATTCCCTCTTTTTCTATCAATTGGAATCGTTTCAGAAGGAATGGTACCAGTTCCTCCTTGTACCTCTGGTAGAATTCGGCTGTGAATCCATCAGGTCCTAGACTCTTTTTGGCTGGTAAGCTATTGATTATTGCCACAATTTCAGAGCCTGTTATTGGTCTATTCAGAGATTCAACTTCTTCCTGGTTTAGTCTTGGGAGGATGTATTTGTCGAGGAATTTATCCATTTCTTCTAGATTTTCTAGTTTATTTGTGTAGAGGTGTTTGTAGTATTCTCTGATGGTAGATTGTATTTCTGTGGGATCGGTGGTGATATCCCCTTTATCATTTTTTATTGCATCTATTTGATTCCTCTCTCTTTTCTTCTTTATTAGCCTTGCTAGCAGTCTATCAATTTTGTTGATCTTTTCAAAAAACCAGCTCCTGGATTCATTAATTTTTTGAAGGGTTTTTTGTGTCTCCATTTCCTTCAGTTCTGCTCTGATTTTAGTTATTTCTTGCCTTCTGCTAGCTTTTGAATGTGTTTGCTCTTGGTTTTCTAGTTCTTTTTAATTGCAATGTTAGGGTGTCAATTTTGGATCTTTCCTGCTTTCTCTTGTGGGCATTTAGTGCTATAAATTTCCCTCTACACACTGCTTTGAATGTGTCCCAGAGATTCTGGTATGTTGTGTCTTTGTTCTCATTGGTTTCAAAGAACATCTTTATTTCTGCCTTCATTTCGTTATGTACCCAGTAGTCATTCGGGAGCAGGTTGTTCAGTTTCCATGTAGTTGAGCGGTTTTGAGTGAGTTTCTTGATCCTGAGTTCTAATTTGATTGCACTGTGGTCTGAGAGACAGTTTGTTATAATTTCTGTTCTTTTACATTTGCTGAGGAGAGCTTTACTTCCAACTATGTGGTCAATTTTAGAATAGGTGTGGTGTGGTGCTGAAAAAGTTGTATATTCTGTTGATTTGGGGTGGAGAGTTCTGTAGATGTCTATTAGGTCTGCTTGGTGCAGAGCTGAGTTCAATTCCTGGGTATCCTTGTTAACTTTCTGTCTCGTTGATCTGTCTAATGTTGACAGTGGGGTGTTAAAATCTCCCATTATTGTTGTGTGGGAGTTTAAGTCTCTTTGTAGGTAGCTCAGGACTTGCTTTATGAATCTGGGTGCTCCTGTGTTGGGTGCATATTTATTTAGGATAGTTAGCTCTTCTTGTTGAATTGATCCCTTTACCATTATGTAATGGCCTTCTTTGTCTCTTTTGATCTTTGTTGGTTTAAAGTCTATTTTATCAGAGACTAGGATTGCAACCCCTGCCTTTTTTTGTTTTCCATTTGCTTGGTAGATCTTCCTCCATCCCTTTATTTTGAGTCTATGTGTGTCTCTGCACGTGAGATGGGTTTCCTGAATACAGCACACTGATGAGTCTTGACTCCTTATCCAATTTGCCAGTCTGTGTCTTTTAATTGGAGCATTTAGCCCATTTACATTTAAAGTTAATATTGTTATGTGTGAATTTGATCCTGTCATTACGATGTTAGTTGGTTATTTTGCTCGTTAGTTGATGCAGTTTCTTCCTAGCCTCGATGGTCTTTACAATTTGGCATGTTTGTGCAGTGGCTGGTACCGGTTGTTCCTTTCCATGTTTAGTGCTTCCTTCAGGAGCTCTTTTACGGCAGGCCTGGTGCTGACAAAATCACTCAGCATTTGCTTGTCTGTAAAGTATTTTATTTCTCCTTCACTTATGAAGCTTAGTTTGGCTGGATATGAAATTCTGGGTTGAAAATTCTTTTCTTTAAGAATGTTGAATATTGGCCCCCACTCTTTTCTGGCTTGTAGAGTTTCTACCGAGAAATCAGCTGTTAGTCTGATGGGCTTCCCTTTGTGGGTAACCCGACCTTTCTCTCTGGCGGCCCATAACATTTTTTCCATCATTTCAACTTTGGTGAATCTGACAATTAAGTGTCTTGGAGTTGCTCTTCTCAAGGAGTATCTTTGTGGCGTTCTCTGTATTTCCTGACTCTGTATGTTGGCCTGCCTTGCTAGATTGGGGAAGTTCTCCTGGATAATATCTTGCAGAGTGTTTTCCAACTTGGTTCCATTCTCCCCGTCACTTTCAGGTACACCAATCAGACATAGGTTTGGTCTTTTCACATAGTCCCATATTTCTTGGAGGCTTTGTTTGTTTCTTTTTATTCTTTTTTCTCTAAACTTCTCTTCTTGCTTCATTTCATTCATTTCATCTTCCATCACTGATACCTTTTCTTCCGGTTGATCGCATCGGCTACTGAGGCTTCTGCAATCTTCACGTAGTTCTCGAAACTGGCTTTCAGCTCCATCAGCTCCTTTAAGTCCTTCTCTGCATTAGTTATCTTAGTTATACATTCATCTTTTTTTTTTTTTCAAAGTTTTTAACTTCTTTGCCATTGGTTTGAATTTCCTCCCATAGCTCGGAGTAGCTTGATCATCTAAAGACTTCTTCTCTCAGCTCGTCAAAGTCATTCTCCATCCAGCTTCGTTCCGTTGCTGGTGAGGAACTGCATTCCTTTGGAGGAGGAGAGGTGCTCTGCTTTTTAGAATTTCCAGTTTTTCTGCTCTGTTTTTTCCCCATCTTTGTGGTTTTATCTACTTTTGGTCTTTGATGATGGTGAGGTACAGATGGGTTTTTGGTGTGGATGTCCTTTCTGTTTGTTAGTTTTCCTTCTAACAGTCAGGACCCTCAGCTGCAGGTCTGTTGGAGTTTGCTGGAGGTCCACTCCAGACCCTGTTTGCCTGGGTATCTGCAGCGGTGGCTGCAGAACAGCAGATATTGGTGAACCGCAGATGCTGCTGCCTGATTGTTCCTCTGGAAGTTTTGTCTCAGAGGAGTACCTGGCCGAGTGAGGTGTCAGTCTGTCCCTACTGGGGGGTGCCTCCCAGTTAGGCTGCTCGGGAGTCAGGGACCTACTTTAGGAGGCAGTCTGCCCATTCTCAGATCTCCGGCTGCTTGCTGGGGCAACCACTACTCTCTTCAAAGCTGTCAGACAGGGACATTTAAGACTGCAGAGGTTCCAGCTGTCTTTTTGTTTGTCTGTGCCCTGCCCCCAGAGGTGGAGCCTACAGAGGCAGGCAGGCCTCCTTGAGCTGTGGTGGGCTCCACTCAGTTGGAGCTTCCTGGCTGCTTTGTTTACCTAAGCAAGCCTGGGCAATGGAGGGCACCCCTCCCCCAGCCTTGCTGCTGCCTTGGAGTTTGATCTCAGACTGCTGTGCTAGCAATCAGTGAGACTCCGTGGGCGTAGGACCCTCCGAGCCAGGTGCGGGACACAATCTCCTGGTGTGCCGTTTTCCAAGCCTGTTGGAAAAGGGCAGTATTAGGGTGACCCAATTTTCCAGGTGCCGTCTGTTACCCCTTTCTTTAACTAGGAGAGGGAACTCCCTGACCCCTTGCGCTTCCCAAGGGAGGCAATGCCTTGCCCTGCTTCGGCTCGCGCACGGTGCGCTGCACCGACTGTCCTGCACCCACTGTTTGGCACTCCCTAGTGAGATGAACCCGGTACCTCAGATGGAAATGCAGAAATCACCTGTCTTCTGCATCACTCACGCTGGAAGCTGTAGACTGGAGCTGTTCCTATTCGGCCATCTTGGTTCCACCCCCAAGACTTGATATTTTTAAAACATCAATTATCCCCAAATTCATCTATAAATTCAATGCAACCCCTATCAAAATTTCAGCAGATTTTTTAAAAATTGACAGATTGACTCTAAAACTCATAAAAATGCAGTGGACCTGGAATAGCCAAAACAATTTGGAAAAAAAAAAAAATGGCACACTTATACTGTCAGACTTAAAGACTTAAAGATAGTGGCATAAAAATAGTCAAATAGTTCAGTGGTATAAAATAGAGACTTCAGAAATAGGCCTACACATGTATTGTCCATTGATTTTTAACAAAAGTACAAAGGCAATTCAGGAAAAAAGCATAGTTGTTTTCAACAAAAGGTACTAGAACAATGGGACATTTATTTGCAAATAAATGAATTTTGGTCCATACCTTCTACCATAAATAAAATCAACTCAAAATTGATCATAGACCTGAATATAAAACCTAAAATATAAAACTTATTTTTTGTTGTTTTTAAATTTGTTCTTTTTTTTTTTTGTTATTTTCCTAGGCATCAACCTCAACTTAACTAAAACTATAAAACTTCTGTAAGGAAAAATTAGGAGAAAATCTTGGTAACCTTGGGCTAAACAAAGCTTCCTTAGATACCATATGAAAGAGATGATTCATTTAAAAATTTTGATAAATTAAGCTTTATCAAAATTGAGACATTTTGCTCATAGAAAGACACCAAACAGAGTGAAAAGCCACACAGACAGGATAAAATATTTGCATATCACATATCAAATAAAGGACTTCTATCTAGAATACATAAAGAATTCTTGAAACTCAACAATAAGAACACACATACACAAATAAACCTATAGATAAGATATTTGAACAGACTTTTTGTCAAAGAAGATATTCAGATGGCAAATAAGCACATAAAAAGATGTTCATCATCATCGGTCATTACAGAATGCAAATTAAAACCACAATGATATACCTATACCCACTAGAATGTCTGAAATTAAAAAGACTAATCATACTAAGTTTTGGAGAGGTTATGGAACAACAGGAACTGTCATACAGTGCTGATGAAAATGTAAAATGTTATCGTTGTTTTGGAAAATGGCTCAGCAGCTTTTTAAAAAGTTAAGCCATACATCCACCAAATGACCCATTCAACTCCTAGGTATTTGCCTAAGATAAATGAAAACTTACACTCACACAAAGACGTGTACATTAATATTCACAGCAGCTTTATTTGTAATAGCTCAAAACTAGAAACAACCCAAATGTCCATGTACAATGAATGAATAAGCAAATTAAGTATATATACAATGCAATATTACTCAGTAATAAAAAGGAATAAATTATTGATACAAACAACAACATGGAGGAATCTCAAAGTAATTCGGTTGTATGAAAGAAGCCAGACTTGACAGAAAGTGTACATTATAACTCCATTTGTATAAGATTCTAAGGAAAAAAAACTAATCTATAGTGATATAAAACAGATCAGTGGTTGTCTGGGGATGGGGTGAGGGTGGGGCAAGAAGGTGGCATTAAAAAAGGACAAGATGAACTTAGAGTAGTCAAAATCATAGACAGAAAGTACAATAGTGGTTTCCATGGGCTTGGGATAGAAGGGAATGGGAGTTATTTTTTAATGGCTATGGAGTTTCAGTTTTACAGAATGAAGAGTTGTGGAGTTATATGGTGGTGATGGTGCATAACTTTATGAATGTATTTAATAACAGTGAACTGTATACTTAAAATGGTTAAGATGGTAAATTTTATAGCTATGTGTATTTTGACAAGAAGAGTCTTTTGAGAGTGATGCATATATTCACTATCTTGATTGTGGTGATGTTTTTACAGGTGTATTAATGTGCTAAAATTTTTCATAGTGAGACTTTAAACATATGCATTTTATTGTATGCCAGCTATACTTCAGTAAAGCTGTTTTTTTTAAGGAACATACAGAAATCCAACAGAGTAAGATAACTATACATAATCCTATTGTCAAAAAATTAATATTGGCTAGGCATGGTAGTACACGCCTATAGTCCCACTGAGGTGGAAGAATCATCTGAACCCAGGAATTCAAGGCTTCAGTAAGCTATGATCATGCCACTGCACTCCAGCCTGGGTGACAGCACAAGATCCTGTCTAAAAAAAAATTATTAATATTTGGGCATATTTACTTCCAGCCTAATTTCTTTATAAATATACTTTAAAAACATATCTTAAATAAAACTGTGTATGTATGTAATGTATATGTTCAGGGAGGGATGAGACTCACTGATTTAGCTGCTGGCTTTTCACATCTCTGCAAGCAAAGAATGCTAATCTTTTGGGTTAGCTGGGAACTGCTTTAGCAGAACTGCCTGCTCTGTGCTCTGCCTCCACTTATCCATTGCAATGATATTTCTTGATTTCCTAAAATGCATCTGTGCTAGGTGCTAGTGCTCTAAACAAGATGGACAACTTTTGAGGCTCCCTGGAGCTATGGATGGTTGGAGGTGCTATCCCTACCCATAGTAGTTCTGCCCAAATATCTGATAGGAAGCCTGGCCCTGATGTGACTGAGAGATTTGTGGCTCTTCTCGCAGCTCATTCCTGGTAAAATGTTTCTGCTAGGTAAAGCACAAGCATGGCTGCATCCTTCCTACAACAAAAAGAGTCAGTGTCATGAGGGGTTTCCCATGCAGATGAACAAACACATGTGCCCCCGAATTGAGCCAAAATTGTTAACCAGGCAGTAGGCCAACCCTGTCAGCACCACATGCCTTAGCTGTGGTTCCTGATCTGAGAGTTGATCCAGAGTCTAGGATAATTTTGGAGTTTCTGGAAGGGATTGAATCCATGTCTTTGGGACAATGTTGCATAGAAGCCAAAGGCATGTGACCTGGCCACACAAAAGGCCTAGTGCATCTAGCTAGAGGGGTAACCAGACACCTGCCTAATCCATTTACCAAGCCCCTCTAGGCCCCAGTTCAATTCATACCCCACAACTTTACAACAGTGAAGGTCTCTCTGCCCTGCCTGTGGCTGGTTTGCTTGCTGGCAGGACAGTCCACAAGTGCAGGGAAGTAGCCAGCTCCTTCATAAACTGTTCTGCTGCTTTTCTCGCTGGCCCCTATGCTTAAGCCCACTGGCCTCAAACTCCAGTTCCTCCCACCTCAAAACATTTACACACACTGTGCCTACTGCCCCCACCCTCTTGCCTTCTCTACCCTTTATTCTTCAGATCTCAGCTGAAATGTCTGCTCAGGGAAGTCTTCCGTGTCTTTCCAGACTGGGTTAGAGTTCTGCCATTAAACACTGCCATTGCCTAGTGAACTATTCCTTTGTAGTCTTTATTGTAATCAATATTTATGTAGTCCTATTTTAAATATGTACCTTTAGACTGTAAAATTCTTGGAGACAGGGAGTGTATCTGTCCTGTTTACCATTGTATCTTCCATGTTTAACAAATGCCCAGCACATAGTGCTTTCCACACATCTTTGTTGAGTGGATAAGCTACCTTAGCCTAGTTCAGGACTCCTTCTTAGATAAGTAGCTCTTTCCATTTTCAATTTTTTATTTACCATGTTCCTACTCTACCCCATCCAAACATGACCTCAAAGAGAATCTGGGCTAGGAAAGTAATCTGAATGACAATATAACCCTGGAATCAGAAAGATCACACCCCTTTGGTGACTTAGCCTTTGTTTCCAGCCCAAACGCCTCCTTCGTGGTCTTGCTTTAAAATAGATTTTCTCCTCAGGAAGCCTCTTGGTCCATCCCCTAAATAAACAAAAGCCCCTTTACCAGCACAAATTCCTCACCAAGAAAGTCAAGGTTGTAAAGAGGCATTTCCTAAAGTCTCTCAGTTTGTAGTGTTTGTGGCTTTTTTCACATTCCAATCCATTTATATTTAATCTGCTTTTTTAATCACTTACCATATCTACTCTTTGCCTGGTGTTTGACAATTCAAAAATCACTTAAGTCTGAAAACCTTAAATACACTTAAAAACTCAGTTGACATTTTGGTCTTCCAGGATCATCCCAGGTAGCTTTCTCAGAGGCCTGTGCAGAGATACACCTGCTGCCCCTCTGGAGGTCAGACCATGCCCATATGTTCAGCATCAGAGGTCACCAGGGCATCACTTGAAGGATCACAGGCTAGCCCGTGACTGATCTTGCAAACCCTATTATTAAAGTTACAATTTTTATACTTTTTGGAGGAAAATACTTTTCCTGTTATTTTTCTATTATAGAGCTGATAGGACTGGTGCTTATTGTGTGGAGCCAGAGATTAAATAATTCTCAGGGTGACTGCTTAATGGGTATGAGGTTTTCTTTTGGGGTGATGAAAATGTTTTGAAACTAGAGAGAGGCAATAGTTGTATAACATTGTGAATGCACTCAAAGTCACTGAATTGCACACTTCGAAATAATTTTATCTTATGTGAATTTTACCTCAATAAAAAGTAATAACAATAATTATCAGGGAACAAGAATTGATAATTATCAATAATTATCAATTATAGAATTCCTCTCACAAGAAAAGTCCAGGAATTTTAGTCAGTCATCACTGAGGTTATAGAATTCCCTGGAGATCTGGCCATCTGTGACCCTCCCCCCAACACCACCACCCTGTACCGTTTGAAGCCAGCTGGATTTAATCTACCACTTAAAGATTCTATTTTTAAAAACAACTTCTAACAGCAATTTTTTGGCACAAATAAATAGCCATAATGGAAGAAAATGAAAATAACTCCTGACGAATCTCTGAACATATCCTTTTTAGGTATATTTTTCTCCATAATTTCACTAATCAAAACACTTTTTTTGTGCTACATTTCAGAATATATGAGAAGAATTTTAGTTTCATGAAGTTTTAGTCATACTAAATTAACAACATGTGTATTTTGGATGCATTTCATGAGTTATGTTATTCTTACTGCAAATGAATTCATTTATTCCATCAACAATTTTTTTTTTTTTTTTTTTTTTTTGAGACAAAGTCTTGTTCTGTTGCTCAGGCTGGAATGCAGTGGCACAATCTCTGTTCACTGCAACCTCTGCCTTTCAGGTTCAGATGATTCTCTGCCTCAGCCTCCTGAGTAGCTGGGATTACAAGTGTGCCACCACACCCAGCTAATTTTTTGTATTTTTAGTAGAGATGGGGTTTCACTATATCGGCCAGGCTGGTCTCAAACTCCTGGCCTCAAGTGATCCACCCTCCTCAGCCTCCCAAAGTGCTGAGATCACAGGCATGAGCCACCGTGCCCGGACCATCAACAAATACCTTTTTGTACTTTCTGTGTGTCAGTCAGGGTATTAGGTGCTAGGAATACTGAGAACAATAAGGCATACCCCTCAACTCAAATAGTATGGTCTTGATAATCACATTAAATATACAGATGATCATGTTTCAAATATAGAGACAGCTGCATCAGAAGATGAAAGTGAGCTTCAAGATATGAAGACTCTGTTTGTCATGGTCACTGCTGTATCCCCAACATATACAACAGGTCTGGTATACTGGAGAAACTCAGCAAATTTTTTTTATAAATGGATGAAGCTTTCCACAAATATATACCACCTTCATTGTTTTACATAGTTCTTTTTGCTATGGTTTGAATAGCCCCTCCAAAATTCATGTTGAAACTTAATCCGCAATGTGGCAGTATTGAGAGGTGGGGTGGGACTCCTTAAGAAGTGATTGGATCATGAAGGTTCTGCCGTCATGAATGGCTTAATTTATTCATGGATTAATGTGTTATCATGAAAGGAGAACCAGTGGCTTTATAAGAAGAGAAAAAGATCTGAGCTAGCATGTTAGCACACTCAGCTTCCCCACCAGGTGATAACCTCCTTGGGGACCCTTCAGAGAGTTCCCACTAGCAAGAAGACTCTCACTGGATATGGCCTTTCAACCTGGGATTTCTCAGCCTCCAGAATTGTAGGAAATTAATATATTCTTATAAATTACCCAGTTTCAGGTATTCTGTTATAGGCAACAGAAAATGGGACTAAAGACCATACATTGTCCTGCATTGACTCAAACCAAAAATGCCCAGTTTATTGGCATAATCTGAAAGGGGTAATGAGTGCGTTTTTTCTTACCCTCCTCAGTGTAAAAATGTTATTTCATGTTAGATTTTCAGATTGTCTGATTTTAATTCATTTAGCTTGCTCACATAATGATCAAAGGGCCACAGAAAAACCCTTATAGAAAAAGGCATCCATCCTCCTCTGCAGCCTCGTTGGTCCCCTCAGTCACCAACTCCTCTCTTTTCCCCAGTGATTCAGACTCCCACATTCACCTCTTCTTCTGCCCGACCACTTGGACTTAGTGGTTTGGTTTGGGGCTATTTGCACTGATTTGGGCCATAATGCCCCCATTCAAGGCAACTTTTAGTATCTCAATCCTGTCGTGCACCTTGGCCAGAAAGAGATGGCAATCTTGCAATGGTCTTGAACCACACTAAGACTTTTACTAATATCTCAATTTATCTGATGCACATATTTTTTAAAATGTAAGTATTATTGTCCAGGAATTAGTAACTAGACCCCCAGCCCAAAAGAAGATGTGTTAATACCATGTTATAAGGCAGCCACCAGTAATGGGGACAACGTATCTGTGATGGTTAATTCTGAATGTCAACTTGACTGGATTGAAGGATACAAAGTATTGATCCTGGGTGTATCTGTGAGGGTGTTGCCAAAGGAGATTAACATTTGAGTCAGTGGGCTGGGAAAGGCAGACCCACCGTTTAGCTGGGTGGGCACAATCTAATCAGCTGCCAGCATAACTAAAATATAAGCAGGCAGAAAAATGTGAAAAGAGAGACTGCCCTAGCCTCCCAGCCTGCATCTTTCTCCCATGCTGGATGCTTCCTGCCCTCGAACATGAGACTCCAAGTTCTTCAGTTTTGGCACTTGGAATGGCCCTCCTTGCTCCTTAGCCTGCAGATGGCCTATTGTGATTGCGTGAGTTAATGCTTAATAAACACCCTTTGATCATTATGTGAGCAAGCTAAATGAATTAAAATCAGACAATCTGAAAATCTAACATGAAAATAACATTTGTACACTGAGGAGGGTAATAAATTCCCATATATATTATATATATATTTATATATATCATATATTATATATATTTATATATCATATATAAATATATAATAATATATGATATTATAATTATATACCATATATTATATATAATTTATAATATATAAATTATATATAATGTATGGTATATAATTATAATATCATATATTATTATATATTTATATATGATATATAAATATATATATGATATATAATTATAATATCATATATTATATATATATTAGGATGATACTAGAAAAAGGAAGAATATCAGGCTTGTGGTTTGCCCTAGTCCATTTTTTGTTGCTATGACAGGATGCCAAAGGCTAGATAATTTATAAAGAAAAGAAATTTATTTATCATAATTCTGAAGGCTAAGAAGTCCAGCATCAAAGTACTGGCATCTGGCAAAGACCTTCTTGCTGTGTCATCCCATGGCAGGAGGCAGAAGGGCAAGAGAGTGTGAGAGAGCAAGAGAGGAAGGGAACCAAATTCATCCTTTTATCAGAAACCCATTTTAAATGGCAAATTTAAAATACCATGACAGGTTGAGAGAGAGAAAGTGGAAGAAAGGAAAAAGATTTATATATTAGTTCCTGTAACAATACATGTTTCCTGCTTCCTGGACAAAAAGCCTCACATTTTCGTTTCGTACCAAGCCCTGCAATTGTGTAGCTGGTCCTGTGCTCAAGTCCCCTTTCCCCAGGGAAGGATTAATTTCCTAATATGGAGTGTCCTCTACCTGACTCCCAGTGCCTGAAGCTGTGACAAGGCTTTCCATGCCAGCTTACTGCCTCCATACAGAGGCAGATACAGGTTGCATGGACCTGAAGCTCATAAAATTTAGGGGGCAGTCCTTTAAAAAACTACAAATACAAGATTGCTAGATCCCCTCACAGGACCTTAGAAAGGGCCTGTGCAAGTTAGGGGTCCTAAAGCTTATGCCTTATGAGCTTCATGGTAACTCCACCCCTGCCTTCCCAGCATGCCTTCTATTCACTCCTGGGTCCACTTTAAGAATCTGGAACTTTTTTTTTTGGCCGTGCATGGTGCCTCACGACTGTAATCCCAGCACTTTGGGAGGCCAAAGCGGGTGGATCACCTGAGGTCAGGAGTTTGAGACCAGCCTGGGCAACATGGTGAAACCCCTTCTCTACAAAAAATTAGCCAGGCATGGTGGTGCACACCTGTAATCCCAGCTACTCGGGAGGCTGAGGCAGGAGAATCGCTTGAACCCGGGAGTCTGAGGTTGCAGTGAGCCGAGACTGTACCACTGCACTCCAGCCTGGGCAACAAAGTGAGACTCTGTCTCAAAAAATAAAAATAAAAAAAAGAATCTGGAGCTTTTTTTAAAGATTCCAGAACTGGGCTGTACACAGTGGCTCATGCCTGTAATCCCAGCACTTTGGGAGGCTGAGGCAGGCAGATCACTTGAGCCCAGGAGTTTGAGACTAGCCTGGGCAACACGGTGAAACCCTATCTCTACAAAAAGATACAAAAATTAGCCGGCCGTGGCGGCATGTGCCTGTAGTCCCAGCTACTTGGGAGGCTGAGGTGGGAGGATCACTTGAGCCCAGGAGGTCAAGGCTGCAGTAAGCCAAGATCGTGTCACTGCACTTCAGCCTGAGTGACAGAGCCAGATGCTGTCCCAAAAAGCAAAAACAAAACAAAACAAAAAGATTCCAGAACCTCTCCTGGTTACCCTGAAACCCACAAATTAAAAGCTAAGCAGTCATTTTTTTTGTTGTTGAACTTTCATTGAGGCCCTCATAATTTCAGTGTTTTTCTCTCCTGTCTTTCACTCTTCCTTGCTGCCACAGAGGAGTTACTTGTGGCCTCCTCGAAGCACCTCTTCTGCTGAACCAACCCTAGACTTCTTTATGAGAACTCTTTCCAGTCCAGTGGTGCTGGGCTGCTGAGGTGAGATGGTTGACCTTATCAAATTTTTGGCCAACAACTTTACCTAGTACTGGGAAATACAACTTATTAGGTTGGTTATAAAAAAAAAAAAACCAACAACACTTTATCTCAGGTTGATTGACATTGATCCTACTTGTCTTTCTGAAGGAAATAATTTCAATGAATTAATAAAGTGTGTGCTTGTATTAATAAAAGTCTACTGCCTTTTACTGTAGTAACAAACGACTTTCATATCATAGAGGCTTGATCACAATAAATATTTATTTCTTGCTCACTCTACATGCAGAACTCAGGTTAGCAAGGAGGTCTCTGTTCAACTTAGTGACTCAAGGACCCAGGCTGAAAGAGGTTCCATCTGGCCGGGCGTGGTGGCTCACGCTTGTAATCCCAGCACTTTGGGAGGCCGAGGCGGGCGGATCACGAGGTCAGGAGATTGAGACCACGGTGAAACCCCGTCTGTACTAAAAATACAAAAAAAAATTAGCCGGGCGTGGTGGCGGGCGCCTGTAGTCCCAGCTACTTGGAGAGGCTGAGGCAGGAGAATGGCGTGAACCCGGGAGGCAGAGCTTGCAGTGAGCCGAGATTGCGCCACTGCACTCCAGCCTGGGCGACAGAGCGAGACTCCGTCTCAAAAAAAAAAAAAAAAAAAAGAGGTTCCATCTGTACATGTGTTTCTGTGATCGCTATGGTAGGAGAGAAGAGAAACATGTGAATAAATGAATTTTGCCTGAAAGTGACACATATCATTTCCACTCACATTTCATTGGCCAAAGTAAATTACCTGCCTATGTCTAACTTCAAGGGGCAGGAAAGTTTTGTCCCATCATATTCCTGGAAGAAGAACTAGAATATTTAGAATAGCTCTAATGGCTACATGCCTTTTGGTCACCAAATGTTTGATTTGCTCTATTTCTGAGATGCAAAATATACCCACCCATTCCTTAAGGGAGAAAGCCCCAAAGTCCTAGGCAAGCATAGCATGAAGGTCATAATCTGTGACATCTGGGTGAGGTATGGTAGTTTCTAATCATGATCTGTTTCTGTACATCCTACTTACACCTGTGAAATAAAAAAGACAGATTTTCTGCCTTCTCTCACCTGATACATAAGGGCTGATAAAGGAACAAGATAATTGTAATATTCTCCTTGGGGAAAATGGAAAACACACAGCAAATACGTGTCTATAGAATTCTGAAATCCTGTTGGGAACAACTTTTGAGGGCCCCCTACCTGTGTTTGAGGAATGTTACCTGATTAATTCTGATTCTGAGATGCTCCTTTTGCTCATTGGTCTCTGTAGCCCCTGGATCTGCCTTCTGAAAGTTTTGTCCTTTTTCATTTTCTTCTTTGACTGAATCTAAAGTGGACATTGGGAAATATACCTACTTTCAGGGCTGAGCAAATTTCTCATATATAACCAATTTGGACTAAGCTTTTCCTCGGGGTGCTAAAATACTCCACATTGTAGTATCCCCAACTCCCACTACACACGTATAACCAACCAGTGAGGTCCCATACCTCCTGCAATTAATTGGTTCATATGTCCCCTGCAAGAGACTTTGATATGAGCACAGTGTAGTGATAAATGCACTAGAAAATTTCTTGGATATATGATCTTAAGTAGGTTACTTGACTTCTCTGTCTGAATTTTCCCATCTATGAAATTCTATTTTTAGATTAACAGGATTAAAGGACCAATAAACAAAACCTTTATGTACCATATAAATGTTGGCTAAGTTCTTTTACATTTTTCCCTCTTTTAATCCATACACAGGCTTAGAAGGTTATTAGTATTCGTTTTTATATGAGGAAACTGGAACTCAAATAGACTAGGTGACTTGCCCATGTAAGAAATGATATGGCTTGCCCATATAATAAATGATATGATAAAGCTAATAAATGATAGAGTCAAAATTCCCAACTTGATATCTTGTGTACATTCTACTCCCACACAGCTACTCCTTGTTTTGAGGTAAATGTTGTTAAATTCTATAGAAAATATATAATGTATATTTGGTTTTTTATCATGAATCAAGATGTCACAGAGTGATCATAATCATTGACAAGAATTTTGCCATCTGATTTACACATTTCTCCATTATAAAGAACTGATAGACCCTGAAATAAGGCTATTGCTTTCTTTTTTGTTTTTTTGAGACGGAGTCTTGCTCTGTCGCCCAGGCTGGAGTGCAGTGGCGCAATCTCGGCTCACTGCAAGCTCTGCCTCCCGGGTTCACGCCATTCTCCTGCCTCAGCCTCTCTGAGTAGCTGGGACTACAGGCGCCCGCCACCAGGCCCTGCTAATTTTTTTGTATTTTTAGTAGAGACGGAGTTTCACCGTGGTCTCAATCTCCTGACCTCGTGATCTGCCCGCCTCGGCCTCCCAAAGTGCTGGGATTACAAGCGTGAGCCACCGTGCCCGGCCTGGCTATTGCTTTCTTAAATTGTTATAATAACAATGCAGGATGCAGCAATTCAGAGGATACAGAATTTTTTATGATGTGCTACTTCTATCATTCCAATCAAATGTAGTCAAGCAAACTTACTTTAAAAAGAATGAATATATACTATCTTCAGTGGAAATGTGGGCAAGACTAGTTCTGAGTTGTTAAATGTTTAGGAAAAATCAATAACATTCTGAATTCCAGTTCACTGATGCAGAATATGACTCAAAGCCAAAACAGAATGTTTGGGACAAATTAGGAAGAAAACTATTTTTCACTTGAGGTTCTTGTTACAACTGAGATTATCTCTTCCTCATTAAGCAAAACTAATTAAAAAATCTTTTGGTTCTATATTTAATCTTCTATCTGAGATTTTACTGTTTTAATAGGAAATGCAATGAGAATTACCTGGTCTCTGACCTAAGTCAGTGCATAGGAAACATTTCTGCAGGGGAGATTCTCAAAGAAGGGATAGAATATTTTGCACCTTGGTTACTAATTTTCCATGCAGCGAGTGTTTAGACAAATTATATTTTCCCTGTTGTATATGTATCTTGGATTTCACTAATGGATATTAGTATTTTTTTGCACTATTTTTAAAAAGTCAGTTACTTAAATTGGAAACATTTGTTAAGGCCATGCATGACTAAGATGTTGGATTTTTAAAAACAATCTATCAGAATTTAAGAGCTTTTGCCTGTGAGATTCTATAGACAAGAACAATTTTATGAAATCAGAAAAAAAAATTAAGCATTATGTAGTTTTGGGTACATAAAGAAATTTGCTCACTAACGTCAACTTTTGTTGTTACTTTAGTTATTCATGTCTTGAAGATTTTTTCTTCCTGTTTCATTTTCCCAATTGTAGCAGAAGCTGCCAGATGTGCATTTAAATACTGCCCTCCTCCTTCCACTGTAATAAAAGGCACATGGCTAACCAACTATACGACATGTCCTTGGTTCTCCTGCTATTAGATGTAGCCGTGTGAGTAAGTGTACTCCAATGGAATGCAAATAGGATTTGTCCTTAAAGACCTCCCACACCTGCTCCTCTAAGATGATAGCCCACCTCCAAGATGGCTCTCAGTGATTCTTGGCTCGTGGTATTTATGTCCTTGTATAATTCCCTCCTCCGCTGAATATAGCAGACCTGTGTAACGAACAAGATAGTGCAGAAATGATGGAATGTGATTTCCAAGTCAAGGTCATAAAGGATATTTAGGCTTTCGTCTTGTTCTCTTAGATTACTTTCCTGAGGGAGGTCAGCTACTATGTCATGAGGACATTCCAACAGCCCTTATAAAGAGGCCTGAGTGTCAGGAAACCAAAGCCAGCTGCCTATAGCCAGGACTAAGGAAGCCATATTGGAAGCAGATACTTCAGCCCTAGTCAAGCCTTCTTATGACTGTACCCACAAAGCACATCTGATGGCAAACTCGTGAATGACCTTGAGCCAGAACCATTCAGCTAAGCCACTTCCAAATTTCTGACCCAAAATAACAATGAGATAATAAATATTAATTGTTGTTTTAAGCTGCTAAGTTCATTATGCAGCAGCAGATAATTAATACACCCAGTCAGCTGGATGGCAATACTAATGAGAGTCTTGGAAATCATGTCTTGAAGATTGCAGAACTACAGTCAGCTCAGGTGCCTGAATGATTGTATAAAGGAGGGCCCTTTCCTCTAGTTTCTCCACTTCCCACATCAACCTGGACTGTTGAGAGAGAAATAAACTTTAGAGCCATTACATGTTTGGGATCTAAAATTTATAACAATATATCCAGCCCTAACAAATATACCAACTTTGTATTCTATTTCTTCCTTACATCAAGTCTTATTCATCTGTGAGGGTATTATTCCCCTGAACAAGGATTATTATTGGCATAGTTCTTCAAACACTATCAAAAATATTGTATTGGCTACAAGGCATTATATTAAATATTCAAAGCACTTCCCCCACCTGCAAATTCTATTTTATTTACCTAGGACTCTATGTTTACTATCAGAGTTGTGGTTGATACCATGGTGCCCTGTCCAGATCCTGTTCACTTGGTTAAAGCTTCTATCCCCAAGGTCTTATGAGTGGTGGCTGGTAATAGGTTACAGCTAGCCCTCTTTTCCAGAGAATTGCCATCAACTGATAGGAGCCAACTCACTAGGGAAGTTATGCTCCCTCCGTAGATGACCCACAACAGTGGCCAACTGACAAGATGGCATAAAAGTCCAGCCCTTGCCACCAGGGATGACAACTCTGCTGTGCTGTTTATATTTCAGATCCTTCCCTTCTGTGGTTTGGGCCAGGACTAGACTTTACTTAAAACCAGATCCCTGCTTGGCAGCTCTTTTCCCTTCCCTATCATGCTCCTCTCCTTCACATACAGGTTTTTCCCAAGGAGTCCCTCAATAAACCACATCCACCCAAATCTGTCTCAGATTCTGGTTCCAGGGAATTTTATGTAAGGCTACCTACTTCCATAAAACTGAACACAAGAGGTGAGATCCTCTTCTCAGGTACTTACATTACTTATATGGTTTGGATCTGTGTCCCTACCCAAATCTCATGTCGAATTGTAATTTCTAATGTTGGAGGTGGGGTCTGGTGGAAGGTGACTGGATCATGGGGGTGGTTTCTCATGGTTTAACACCATCCCCCTTAGTGTTATCACAGCGAGAGTGAGATATTGCAAGATCTGCTTGTTTAAAAGTATGTAGCACCTCCCACCTCTCACTCTTCCTTCTGCTATGGCCATGTGAAGTGCTGGTTTCCCCTTTGCCTTCTGCAATAATTGTAAATTTCCTGAGGCCTCCCTAGAAGCTGCTATGCTTCCTGTACAGCCCATGTAACCATGAGCCAATTGAACCTCTTTTCTTTATAAATTACCTAGTCTCAGGTATTTCGTTTTTTGTTGTTGCTGCTGTTCGAGATGGAGTCTTGCACTGTCGCCCAGGCTGGAGTGCAATGGCACAATCTTGGCTCACTGCAACCTCCGCCTCCTGGGTTCAAACAATCCTTCCACCTCAGCCTCCCAAGTAACTGGGATTACAGGCACCTGCCATCATGCACGGCTAATTTTTGTATTTTTGTAAAGACAGGGTTTCATCATGTTGGCCAGGCTGGTCTTGAACTACTGACCTCGGTGACCCGCCCACCTTGGCCTCCTAAAGTGCTGGGATTACAAGCATGAGCCACTGCGCCCAGCCCCTAGTCTCAGGTATTTCTTTATAGCAGTGCAAGAACGGACTAACACAATACTGATGTATTTTATGCGTGATAGGAAGAATATATATTCAGTCCAAAACTTTGAAAAAGACTTAAAAACAGTAAAACAATAAAGAATATTAAGAAATCCAAAAGTTGGCCAGGTGTGGGGGCTCATACTTATCCTAGCACTTTGGGAGGCCAAGGTGGGTGGATCACTTGAGATCAGGAGTTCGAGACCAGCCTGGCCAACATGGTGAAGCCCCATCTTTACTCAAAACATACAAAAATTAGCTGGGCTGGTAGTAGGCGCCTGTAATCCCAGCTACTCAGGAGGCTGAGACAGGAGAGTTGCTTGAACCCGGGAAGCGGAGGTTGCAGTGAGCTGAGTTATCAACAAAATTGATAAATCCTAAAATGGATTAAGAATATAACATAAGAATAGATTCATTAACTTACTTCTTTCTGCCTGTGGTCACCACCAAGGAAGAGTTGCTAAAGTCTCTCTTCCCACCACCACCGTCATGTCTAAATCGGTCTCCTAAAGAGCCTGAGCAGCTCTTCACTGGAAGGCTGAGCTTTGAAATGACTGATGAGAGGCTGAGGAGCCGTTCTGAGCAAAGGGGAACGCTCACAGGCTGTGTGGTCATGACAGATCCCAACACCAAGTGCTCCAGGGGCTTTGGGTTTGTCACCTATGCCACTGTGGAGGAGGTGGATGCAGCCATGAATGCAAGGCCACACAAGGTGGATGGGAGAGCTGTGGAACCAAAGAGGGCTGTCTCAAGAGAAGGTTCTCAAAGACCAGGTGCCCGCCTAACTATGGAAAAGGTATTTGTTGCTGGCATTAAAGAAGACACTGAAGAACATCACCTGAGAGATTATTTTGAACAGTATGGAAAAATTGAAGTGATTAAAATTATGACTGATTGAGGCAGTGGCAAAAAAAAAGGAGCTTTGCTTTTATAAGCTTTGATGACCATGACTCCGTGGATAAAATTGTCATTCAGAAATACCATCGTGAGAATGGCCACAACTGTGAAGTTAGGAAAGCCCTGCCAAAGCAAGAGGTGCATAGTGCTTCACCCAGCCAAAGAGGTTGAAGTGGTTCTGGAAACTTTGGTGGTGGTTGTGGAGATTGTTTCAGTGGAAATGACAACTTTGCTTGTGGAGGAAACTTCAGTGGTCATGGTGGCAGCTGTGGTCACGGTGGATATAGTGGCAGTGGGGATGGCTATAATGGATTTGGTGATGGAAGCAATTTTGAAGGTGGTGGAAGCTACAATGATTTTGGCAATTACAACAATTAGTCTTCAAATTTTGGACCCATGAATGGGAGAACTTTGGAAGCAGAAGCACTGGCCCCTGTGGTGTTGGAGGCCAATACTTTGCCAAACCACAAAACGAAGGTGACTATGTCAATTTCAGTAGCAGCAGCAGTTACAGCAATGGGAGAAGATTTTAGTTACTACCAGGAAACAAAGCTTAGCAGGAGAAGAGAGCCAGAGAAGGGACACGGAAGCTACAGATTACAACAGATTTGTGAACTCAACCAAGCACAGTGGTGGCAGGGCCTAGCTGCTATAAAAAAAAGACATGTTTTAGATAAATACTCATGTGTATGGGCAAAAAACTTGAGGACTGTATTTGTGACTAAAGGTGTAACAGGTTATTTTAGTTTTTGTTCTGTAGAAAGTGTACAGCATTCCAACAAAGGGTTTTAATGTAAATTTTTTTTTGCACCCATGCTGTTGATTGCTAAATGTAATATAGTCTGATCATGACGCTGAATAAATGTGTCTTTAAAAAAAGAATAGAACATAAATCACCAGTATCAGAAATAAAAGAGAGGTTATCACTATAAATTCTACAGGCATGAAAAGGATAATAAGATACCATTATTAAAATTTTATACTGAAAATATGATAAGTTCTTTGAAAAATGCAATTTACCAAAGTCAATACAGATTAAACAAAAACATTAATAGTCCTATATGCATTTTTAAAATTAAATTTATTGTCAAAAAATTCCACAGTGTAAATCTAGATTCAGATGGTTTCACTGATGAACATTCACTGAAGAAATAACACTAATCTTACACAAACCCTTATAAAAAACAGGAGGGAACACTTTCCTGCTTGTTCGTGAGGCCACCATAACTCTGATACTAAAACCTAACAAAGAAATTACCAGAAAAAAATTTGCCTACCAATATTTTCCATGAACATAGACATAAAAATCTTTGAAAACTTCATGCATTGATTGCAGCAATATATATCAGTAATAATATACAGTGACCAAGAAGGGTATATCACAAAAATGTAAGATTGATTTAACACCCACAAATTTATCACCATAACTACATTAACAGAATAATGAAGAAAAAAAACAAGATCATTTCCATAGATGCAGAAATAGCATTTTTCAAAATCCATCACCCAATTATAAAAACACTTTTAGCAAACTAGGAATAGAAGGGAACTTCCTCAATTTCATAAAAGGCAGTTACAAAAACCTAGAGCTAACCTCACACTTAATGATCATACATTGAATGCTTTTCCCCTAAGATCAGTAACAAAGAGTGAAGGCCCACCCTTACAACTTGTACTCAACAGTGTTAATGAAGGTCCTAGCTATTGCAATAAGACAAAAAACAGGCAGCAGTGGGGAGAATAAAAATTTGAAGTAAAACTTTCTCTGTATTCAGGTTTTTTGTTTAAGTGTATGCTTTCCTATTTATTTTACCAAGGCTGTGTGTGAAATAAACCAAAATATTTCAAGAAAACTTGAGTTTAGATAGACTTGCCTTCTGAGTTAGAGTTTTTAATTTCATAGGAATTCTGTTGTAAGTTATTCTAGTTATGCTTATATAACTAAACCTAGGCAAAATTGTGAGGCAAGAGAAATTTATTTTAGTGCCTTCCTATCTTTGGGGGTTTTAAGTATATCTCTCATCCATTCTGATGCCTCCCTGTGTCTCCCAATCATCGATTGCCCAGAGGTAATATACCATTCCAGTCTATTTTTCTTCACTAATATCTCATTCTTCAAAATCACTTCTCTTTTCTTACCTATTTTTATCACAAAAATATATATTCTCCCACTGTTTCAGAGTTCTAGTCACAGTTGTTAGAGGAATACATCTCAAAAACTATTTCAAACCAGTAAGTTCACAGTTAATGTGTTGTTCCTCCCAAGGATATTTGCATTGGAAGAGCATGTTTATGAACAATAATAGGAAAATTAAGATAACAGCAAGACTATAGGATGAGGATATAAACATTTAATATAGTAATTTCACATAATGTTGAAGAATAGGCACCTAGTTTGGCCTTTTTTAAGAAAACAACAAAAAATTCTAGATTATGTGTTCAAGAAATCTTAAAAGCATCAATGAACTACAGATGCTTCTTATAATGGGGTTACTCCCTGATACACCCATTGCAAGTTGAAAATATTGTAAGTCAAAAATGCATTTAATACACCTAACCTACCAAACATCATGGCTTAGCCTAGCCTACCTTAAACAGGTAGGTGGGTGCTAAAACACCTACATTAGCCTACAGTTGGGCAAAATCATCTAAGACAAAGCCTATTTTATAGTAAAGTGTTGAATATTTTATGTAATTTATTAACTTGTGTACCAAATATGAAAAACAGAATGGTTGTATGGGTACTCAAATGGTTTCTACTGAATGCACATCACCTTTGCACCACTATAAAGTCAAAAATTATAAGCAAACCATTGTAAATTGGGGACTGTCTGTACAAGAAAGTAAGGAAGTCTCAGATCAGGGACTAAAGGAGGAAGGGATCTTGGAGAAGTGTAGTATTTTAGCCAGTTTTCTTTCTGAGTCTATTTGTTAACTTGTGTAAATTTGAGCCTTGGTTATCCTGAATCTACAGAGCCCACAGAGCAGGAAACAAAGACAAGGACTTTCAAAAGGTAGCAATTTATTAGCTCATCCCTTATTTTAAAAGAGCTGAGATATCAAAGTTCTAAACAGTCAGTGTAAGCATGACCTGGAAATAAACCCATCCCTTTCCTGTCCCTGAGGTCTAAAAAGAAAATATCCTTGACCTTTAGTAAAGAGTACAGGAGGTAAAAATAGTTGCTGAAAATTTGGAATCACAAGATGGTCCTCACACAAATTTGTAGCACAAATTCACAGAAACTGTGTGTTACCAAAAACCGCAAGTTAAGAATTTAAATTAGAGCACCCCAGACTTGTAGTGCCTTCATATGGCTGGTCAGAAACAAATGCAAATTAATCTATAGTATCCCACCATCATGTCAGGCTTCAAAGACTTCAAAGAAATGAAACTCTAAGTAAAATGAACAACTCACAAGAAAAAAACAACAAAATATATGAGTGAGCAAAAGCACCATGAGTGATAAACAGCAAAAGCAAGAGCTACAAGGAATATGTCCATATGTATTTCACATACCAGCTATAAAATTAAAATGTTTACTATGCTTAAAGGAATAAAGGATAAGCTTCAAAGTATATGCCAGTAATAAAATATTACCAAAAACATACCCAGCAATGGGTAAGAGATAATATATCAAATTAGGCTTATCCTAATAATTCAGGATTGGTTTATACTAAAAAATTAGTAATGTCATTCACCACATTAACAAGTTAAAGGAGAAAATTTATATGATCATCTCAATAAATGCAGAAAAGGTGTTTGATAAAATTTAACATTCATTTATAATAAAAACATCTAGTTAACTAGGAATAGAAGGAGCTTCCTCAGTCTAATTTAAAAATAAATAAAACTAAGGAAAATATTATATCTTGTGGTTACTTATTCAAATAATTTTATCTAAGATTAGGAACAAAACAAGGATTCCCATTTCTATTTAACATTACACTGTATGTACAAGTCACTGAAGAAAAACAAGAAAACATATCAAAAGAATAAGGATTGAAAGAGGGATAATACTATCATTGCTTTCAAATAATACTGCTAATATGTAAAAAAAATTCAAAATGAACTACCAGTAAATTTTTTAAATGAATGTAAATTTAACAAAAGTTGCCAGATACCAACTCAATATAAAACTCTATTTCATTTCTATATAGCAGCTAGAGTTAGCAAATAACACACTCTCTTTTTCTCTTTCTATTTCCCTTTCTCTCTCTCTAAATATATATATTCATTCCATCCACATGTATTTTTAATGGAAAATACCTATATGTTAATCTAACAAAATATACAAAACTTTTAAGAAACAATAGAACTAGAAGATTCTATATTATAAAGATATCTGTTGTCCCCAATTTGATCTACAGAATCAATGCAATCTCAATCAAATCTCTGATAGATTTTGTTTAAAAAGTCAATCATGACCATCATATTCTAAAATGTATATGGAATAACAAAGGACCAAAAATAGCCAAAACACTCTTAAAGAGGACAAATGAGTTTGTCCTACCAGCTTTCAAGGCACTAATAAAGCTGTGGTTCTTAAGATAGTATAGTATTAGTGCTGGATAGACAAATAGATCTATGGCACAGAATTAAAGCCCAGAAATAGACACTGACATATATAGATACTAGATATATGACAGAAGTGGTATTGCAGATGACAGAAAAATGATGAGTTTTTCAATAAATGGTACTGGATTAAGATATCCATATAGGAAAAAATTATATTGAGTCTCTACCTCACACTATAAACAAAATAAAATTTGGGGAGAATCAAAGACCTAATAGTAAGAGACAAAACCAAAGCCTTTAAAAAATAATATAGGAAAATATCCTCATGGCAACAGAGTACAGAAGGATTTCTTGAACAAAGTACAAAAAGACAAACAGGTGAAAGATTGAAAATTTAAACTAAATTAAAATTAAGAATTTTAGATACATTTCAGATCATCAAAGGACAACATAAAAAGTGCAAAGACAAGTTACAAATTAGTAGAAAATATTTGTAGCAGATGTTACTAAGATCTAACATCTATAGTATGTAAGAGCTGCTACAAATCAGTGGGAAAATGACAAAATAGTAGATAAACGCACAAGACACTTGACCAGACATTTTACTGGGGGAAATTCAGCCCCTGATATTTCAACATGGGTCTTTTTCTATTTTCTCTAAGTGTTGGCCAATCTGAGAAATAAAGGGAAAGAGTACAAAAGAGAAAAATTTTAAAGCTGTGTGTCCGGGGGAGACATCACATGTCGGCAGGTTTCATGATGCCCCCTGAGCCATAAAACCCAAGTTTTTATTACCAATTTTCAAAGGGGAGGGAGTGTACAAATAGGGTGTGGGTCACAGAGATCACATGCTTCAAGGGCAACAAAAGATCACAAGGCAGAAGGTCAGGGCAAGATCACAAGTTCAGGGCAAAACTAGAATCACTAATGAACTTCCATGTCCCACTGTGCACGCGTTGTCATTGATAAACATCTTAACAGGGTTCAAGAGCAGAGAAACGTTCTGACTAGAATTCGCCAGGCTGGAATTTCCCAATCCTAGCAAGCCTTCGGGCGCTGCAGGAGACTAGGGCGTGTTTCATCCCTATCTACATCTGCATAAGGCAGACACTCCCAGGGCGGCCATTTTAGAGGCCCCCCCTGGGAATGCATTCTTTTCCCAAGGCTGTTAATTATTAATATTCCTTACTGGGGAAAGAATTCAGCAATATTTCTCTTACCTGTTTTCGGTAATAAGAGAAATATGGCTCTGTCTTGCCTGGCCCACAGGCAGCCAGACTTTAAGGTTATCTCTCTTGTTCCCTGAAAATTGCTGTTATCCTGTTCTTAAGGTGCCTGGATTTCATATTGTTCAAACACACATGCTCTACAAACAATTTGTTCAGTTAACACAATCATCTCAGAGTCCTGAGGCAACATACATCCTCAGTTTATGAAGATGACAGGATTAAGAGATTAAAGTAAAGACAGGAATGGGAAATCACAAGAGTATTGATTGGGGAAGTGATAAATGTCCATGAAATCTTCACAATTTATGTTCAGAGATTGTAGTAAAGACAGGTGTAAGAAATTATAAAAGTATTAATTTGGGGAACTAATAAATGTCCATGAAATCTTCACAATTCATGCTCTTCTGCCATGGCTTCAGCCAGTCCCTCTGTTTGGGGTCCCTGACTTCCCGCAACACATTTCACAAAAGAAGAAACTCAAATGGCCCATAAACATATGAAAACATGCTCACCTTCATTAGTGATTAAGAAAATGCAAATACAATGAGATATTTCTTATCTATCAGATTAACAAAAATTTTAAAATAGCCAATACCATGTGTTGATCAGCATTTGTCTTAATGGGAACTCAGCTGTGCTGGTGGGAATGTAAATGGGCACAAAAACAGTTTGGCAGTACTTCATAAAGAAGAAAAGAGGCATACTTTTTACCCTAGTAACTCCAGTAACTCCCTCATACTCATCAGGAGACATACAGAACATTCATGGAAACATTGTTGATAATAGTCCCTATATTAGTCAAGATTCTCCAGAGAAAGGGAGCAAATAAGATGAAGTACAAGTGTGTGTGTGTGTGTGTGTGTGTGCATGCGCATATGATTTTAATCGTAATGCAGAGCTATAAGACCAATACCCAAACTCTAGGCCTTCCAGATGAAAGGGCTATAATAAAACAACAGTTGAAAAATCATTACCTTGTCTAATTAAAAATATATAAAACCAACAACTATGAGTTCTAGCTATGCATGTAAATGCTATACATATGTTTTTAAATTTAATAATGATAGTAATCAACCAACAGTGTAGAGAAATTGGTAGTCATAGTTGCTGGAAGCATTGCCAATTGATACGATCATTCAGTGGAATAGTTTTAACCATATTAGAAATATGAAATGAGATATTAAAACATTGCCATTCTTTGACTCAGGTTTCTGCTTTGGGAAATTTAAGGTTATTTAAGAAAATAATTTTTAAAGGGCAGAACAAATCAATGTGTAAAATAATGTTTAAGGCAGAAATATTTATAAAGGCAAAACTTAAAACAATTCAAATTCCTTACTTTTTATAAATCCTCAAAGAAGAGTACATTACTTACGAAAATAACATAAATATATACCTTGTATTGGCATATGGATATATTAAACAACATCAAATGAACAACCAGACTAAACATAAATTCACATAGTTTGTATGATTAAAAAGATCTACAGAAGCACTGAAAATATCAGAGAAATTTAAAGTAATATAAATAGTTGTGTTAGGCTTATGGGAATGTTCAATGACGTGATTATTATTTTTAAAATAAGTGGGTATATATTTATTCTGAAGGAATATATTTAATGATGAAATTTCAGGCAGTGTTATAGACAGATGGTGAAACTATTTGTGCAGGAGGTGGGGTGGGTAGGGGAAAGGGGGACCTAGAATCTCACCACATGGAAGTTTCTATAATCAGAGGGTTTTCTCTGGGTTGTGCAGACTGTGGAGCCAAAAGGCAGACTCATACAGAAGACTTCTCAAAGGGGAAAAAAAACTGAAAGGACTATAATTAGAAAAATGTGATTGTAAATTAATTTCCCTTTAGGATGTAAGCTGCTTTTCTTTTCTTTGTTTCTTTTGTTTATTTATGTTTAAAACAATTGGAACTTAGTGATTTACTACAATATATGAGAGAGGCTGTTTTCCAGAGAGTCTAAGTTCTGTGTCCTTGGTCTGACTAATTTGTTTGATTTCAACATTGAGAGAAGGATGGACAGTGTAACTATGCAAGAAGCTTATCAATTAACTGGCATCCAGTTCCTTTGATGGCAGCAACATTAAGGTGACTCTCTTCTCAGAATCTTGTCTCATTTACTGAAGACAAAAACAAGGAATGATGTGCCATTCTGAACCAAAGGCCAGCATAAAAGAAGGTCAGTGAGCAAGAGGAGAGGGCTGTATTGCTGTTGCAGCTTTCAGGTTAGAGTATATTGGAAACAAAGAAGAAGGCACCATTTCCTTAAACTGAAGCTATAAAGTATGAATATTCTGCTCGAGAAAAAGTGCAATGCAGCTAAAAGTGTGTTGTGCATCCAAGAACACTGTGACCTCAACAGATGACTTCTCTATTTCAGTTTCTCCAGTTATAAAACAAAATGAGAAATAACTCCCTCTGTCTACTATCCCTCCACACCCCCACCCTTCATACATCTGGAACATATTATGACAGATTAGAAAAATCAATAATTTCTTTTTAGAACATGATGTGTGTAAGTTGTCCCTGCCATTAAGGGGCTTATTACACTTTAATTAGTACTGCTTTCTGTTTTGTACATTAAGTTATGTGATTTCTACTCAAGTGTTTTGTTGAGAGATCTTAAAGTCACAAAGAGTGATAAGCAGTGAATAAATTTTTAAACATAATTTTCCATGTTATTAAAGTTGCAATAAATATATCACAGACAATCAGTTGTTACTTTTAAGCAGCTCATGATATTTTTTTTAAAAAGCTTTTAGTATCACAAGGTCTACAATGTAATCTCCCTAATAAGATCACTTGATATCAAGTTGCTCAACTGTGCACATGGCCTTTCAAATAGAATGCCATCCCTTAATGCTGTGGACTGTCACGCAAGTATTCATAACTTGGGATTAAATTTCATATACATTATTTGAGAAGTCTATATAATGCCAACAAAATAATTTTCTAAAAACCTTATTATCTTATTTCCAGGTATATCTTGATGTATTTTTTTAAAAACTGTAGAATCAACAAATCCCTTTGGAATCTAAAGTTTAGATAATGTCACAAACTATCCGAAGGAATTAGCAAATCTTTCCAGCAGCTGTTCTTCCATTTTCCCTGGCAGCATCAGGTGGCAAGGACAGGCGGTAACCAAATCCATCTAGTGTTAAGTGTGACTCTAACATTGATGACCTTACTAAAATAGTTGGGTCTGATGCTCTGAAGAATGATTAGGTAGGGAAGCCACGTAGCAGGCTGCACATACCACCTTATCACAGAGCTCATTTAGAATATAGTTTGAAATTTTGTTGGAATAACAACTTCCAGGTAGGAAGAACAGCTCAGGTAAAAGAGCACTGGAATGGGACAGATCTGGATTCAAATTCCAGCTCACCACTTACAACATCAACCCCTCCAAGCCTTGTTTACTCATCTGTAACATGAAAATACAAACAATATCAATTCCACGGGGTTGTCTGGGGATTAAAAAGATGTAAACATCCCGTTTGGCATAAAATAGAGGCTCAAGAAATGTTAGTTCCCTTCTTTCCGTTCACCTGCATCATGTGTCATGCTGGACTTTCTTATTAAATTTTCAGTTCATTTTCAATTATAGCACCCTTAAATTCTTTACAGGCTAGTAATGAGATGCAACTGATAACATTGGGCTCTGTGTTACTGAGGCAAGGACTGGGTATAGAGTTTCCCTGGTGCTGCTTGGCACATTACCCAGATGTTCTAGAAGGTCATGGTCTGTGGTATTGTGTGGAACATACAATAAACAATCCACCAACGTTTTTATGTCATCTCATATGGGTCTTTTGTTAGTTATCACTGCTCTCAAGTTTTGTGTTGATAATCTACAGATAATCTCATTAGAATTTATAAGAAAAAAGAACCCTTGAACAGGCAGCCAAATCATGAATGAACTCCCATTCACAATTGCTTCAAAGAGAATAAAATACCTAGGAATCCAACTTACAAGGGATGTGAAGGACCTCTTCAAGGAGAACTACAAACCACTGCTCAATGAAATAAAAGAGGATACAAACAAATGGAAGAACATTCCATGCTCATGGGTTGGAAGAATCAATATCGTGAAAATGGCCATACTGCCCAAGGTAATTTATAGATTCAATGCCATCCCCATCAAGCTACCAATGACTTTCTTCACACAATTGGAAAAAACTACTTTAAAGTTCATATGGAACCAAAAAAGAGCCCGCATTGCCAAGTCAATCCTAAGCCAAAAGAACAAAGCTGGAGGCATCACGCTACCTGACTTCAAACTATACTACAAGGCTACAGTAACCAAAACAGCATGGTACTGGTACCACAACAGAGACATAGATCAATGGATCAGAACAGAGCCCTCAGAAATGATGCCACATATCTACAACTATCTGATCTTTGACAAACCTGACAAAAACAAGAAATGGGGAAAGGATTCCCTATTTAATAAATGGTGCTGGGAAAACTGGCTAGCCATATGTAGAAAGCTGAAACTGGATCCCTTCCTTACACCTTATACAAAAATTAATTCAAGATGGATTGAAGACTTAAATGTTAGACCTAAAACCATTAAAATCCTACAAGAAAACCTAGGCAATACCATTCAGGACATAGGCGTGGGCAAGGACTTCATGTCTAAAACACCAAAAGCAATGGCAACAAAAGCCAAAATTGACAAATGGGATCTAATTAAACTAAAGAGCTTCTGCACAGCAAAAGAAACTACCATCAGAGTGAACAGGCAACCTACAAAATTGAAGAAAATTTTTGCAACCTACTCATCTGACAAAGGGCTAATATCCAGAATCTACAATGAACTCAAACAAATTTACAAGAAAAAAACAAACAACCCCATCAAAAAGTGGGCAAAGGACATGAACAGACACTTCTCAAAAGAAGACATTTATGCAGCCAAAAAAACACATGAAGAAATGCTCATCATCACTGGCCATCAGAGAAATGCAAATCAAAACCACAGTGAGATACCATCTCACGGCAGTTAGAATGGCCATCATTAAAAAATCAGGAAACAACAGGTGCTGGAGAGGATGTGAAGAAATAGGAACACTTTTACACTGTTGGTGGGACTGTAAACTAGTTAAACCATTGTGGAAGTCAGTGTGGCAATTCCTCAGGGATCTAGAAATAGAAATACCATTTGACCCAGCCATCCCATTACTGGGTATATACCCAAAGGACTATAAATCATGCTGCTATAAAGACACATGCACACGTATGTTTATTGCGGCACTATTCACAATAGCAAAGAGTTGGAACCAACCCAAATGTCCAACAACGATAGACTGGATTAAGAAAATGTGGCACATATACACCATGGAATACTATGCAGCCATAAAAAATGATGAGTTTATGTCCTTTGTAGGGACATGGATGAAACTGGAAAACATCATTCTCAGTAAACTATCGCAAGGACAAAAAAACAAACACTGCATGTTCCCACTCATAGGTGGGAATTGAACAATGAGAACTCATGGACACAGGAAGGGGAACATCACACTCTGGGGACTGTTGTGGGGTTGGGGGAGGGGGGAGGGACAGCATTAGGAGATATACCTAATGCTAAATGACGAGTTAATGGGTGCAGGAAATCAACATGGCACATGGATACATATGTAACAAACCTGCACGTTATGCACATGTACCCTAAAACCTAAAGTATAATAATAAAAAAAAAAAAACTAAAAAAAAGAAAAAAGAACCCTTGTAGACATGGCAGGCTGCATAAAATAGATTGAACAAGACGAGGCTTTTAATGCAATCTACCTCATTAGTGAGAGGATATGGATCAGGCAGGGCATGATAAATTCTGAGGACCATCCCAAAGTGATCCTTGGGACCTATTCTGTAATGAAGTAGGAAGGCCAGACCTGTCTTAAAACACTAGGTCTCCCTGTAATGTTGGGTAAGTATCATCCACAAGTTACATGGCACTTTAATTAAGAGGACCACTAAACTTATAAGCTAGAATGTAGACATTGAAATAGAAACTTTCCTTCCTTTCTCCCTCTCTCCCTTCCTTCCTTCCTCCCTCCCTTCCTTCCTTCCTTTTCTCCTCTTCCTGTTTCTTTCTTTCCATTTTATCTTTTTACGGAAAGAACAACAGGCTACTGACAAAAACACATATACTGTAATAAGATGAACTATTAGAGATAGAGGAGACTAATATTCCTGGACATACAGTCAAGAAATTCCTCTGGGTTTATGCCAAGAGATAGACATCAGACTGAGTCAAGCCCAAGCACACATGATTGAGATCTCTAAAATATGCCTGATGTGAGAAAAAATTTATCTGGAGTTCAGCTAATCCATATCATTCAGTTTTCTTTTTCTTTTGTTAAACTGAAGTAAACTTCAGTTCTTTATTAACCACCAGCTGTTGTATGATCCAATTTTAATAACATTTTCTATTTATCTTGCTTTTTGTTTATCTAATCTTTTATCTGTATATAGGCGTAGAGAAATCTGGAATAATATTCACCTAAAGTTAGCAACAGTCATTTTCTGAGTGGTAAGAGGGGTCTTTATTATAAAAGTTGTGCTTTTATAAATTGCTTGAATTTTTAAATGATTTATTTAAAGAAATTAGAGGATTTTTAAATAAAATAATCCACAACACTGATTTTTCACTTACCCAGTTTCTGATTAAAAGTGGCAAATAAGGAATGACATTACATTGTTAAGCCATTAAATTTGAAAAAAAATGCAAATATTGTAATCATGCAGGTAAACCAAAAAAATTTAAGATGCAATTTATCAAAGCCAGAAATCATTCAAAGTAGGCAAGCAAAGAAAGTAAACATTAAGCATAGTGAAATACAAGAGACCAACTCTACTTACGCCATTTCTCACTCAATTAAACAATTAAATAAAATGTTTATTTCTAACAGCTGGCTACCAGAGATGCCCAGGAGAAACCCAGCTCTGTGCAGGTGCCTTAACTCAGGGTGTACAGCAGATAAATGAGCCTGAAAAAAAAAATAAAGAAGGTCCGAGGGACCTGAGACTGACTCCCTAGCTAGTGCTTAATGGTGCCACAAAAAATGTCTTTATTAAGTGCTTTGTCTCAGTATTTTTGAAGGATCAGCTTACAGCAAAGTAAGAGACATTGCACAATATCAGAAATTTGTTACTGATCGTTAGAGTCAACATTTATCCAGAAAATTCCAGCTTCCTTCCCTAAGGACAGACATTATCCAGAAACATCTGACTTCCCAGATATCCCATTAAGAATATAAAATTTCTCAGCAATAGCTTTCCACATACCACAATTTTGATTAATACCAAAATTGGTTAATACCAAATTCATCAGGACAGAATTTCACAAAATAGATGTGCCAAGAATGCATGAGCAGAAGGAACTAGAAGTAAAGCAATTATATATCCCTCATGGACAGGAGAAAGAACTATGTTTTTATACCAAAAGACAATTAACTGCTCATGTGTTTGGCATGGCTCTGGGCCGTAGGAACTAGGAGCAGCAAATGGACAAATGACCTTGTACAGTAAGACTAGAGTGAGGTCTTAAACTTCTTAATGTGTTATGGAAATTGTGGTTTGAGGAAGAGCATCACCTGCAGGAAGAGTTGCTACAAATAACAACTGCCTGTTACCAAATGCAAAGTAATGTTGGTTACACATTTAGATTACAGCTGCAAACACAGAGAATAATCATATTTTCCCATTCAGAATATACTCTGTGGCTTAAAAACAAATAGATAATTTATGGCAGGAGGAATATTCACTTAGACAGCAAATTCACTAACTAAGGTATCTATTTACAAATTGGTTGCGAAGCCCAATCATTTATTAAAGAAAGATGCATGCTTTGATTGCTTGAAAGTGATAGAAGTTGTGCAGTGAACTTAAGATGTATGAAAATTAGACACTGATAATTTAAATCTAGTCAAATCTCTCTTTAGAATAATAAGTAAAATCCAAAGTGTTGGAAACAATGTGGAGAAACTGGAACTTTGATACACATCTAATAGAAGTATAAATTGGCACAACCACTTTGGAAAACTTTTGGGCACAATCTCCCACAGCTGAATATACATATATCCTCTGACTCAGCAATTCTACCCCTAGCTATATACTTAATAGAAGTACACATATATGTGCAGCAAAAGACATATATGAGAAGGTTTGTAGCAGCACTTTTTCTAGCCCCATCAAAATATAAATAATCCAAATGCTCATCAATAGTAGAATGACTAATTTGTAGTGTAATCACATAATGGAATACTATACAGCAATGACAGTGAACAAATTATGATTATGTATAACAATGTTAATGAACATAATGTTCATTAATGATGTTAATGTTTATTAACAATGTTAAATTTACAAGAGAAAAACAAAACCCCACTAAATAGTGGACAAAGGACATGAATAGACACTTCTCTAAAGAAGATATACACGTGGCCAACAAGCATATGACAAAAAAGCTCAAAATCACTGATCATTAGAGAAGTGCAAATCAAAACCAGAGTGAGATACCATTTCACACCAGTCAGAATGGCTATTATTAATAAAAGTAAAAAAATAACAGATAATGGCAAGGTTGTGAAGAAAAGGGAACGCATACACTGTTGGTAGAAGTGTAAATTAGTTCAACCATTCCTCTTTGAGGAATCACCACACTGCTTTCCACAAAAGTTAGATTGCTGCTATCCACAAAAGCAGTGTGGTGATTCCTCAAAGAGCTAAAAGCAGAACTACCATTCAACCCAGCAATCCCATTACTGGGTACATACCCAGAGAAATATAAACCATTCTACTATGAAGACACATGCATCCGAATGTTCATTGTAGCACTATTCACAATAGCAAAGACATGGAATCAACCTAAATGCCCATCAGTGACAGATTGGATAAAGAAAATGTGGTACATATACACCATGGAATACTATGCAGCCATAAAAAAGAATGAGATCATGTATTTTGTGGAAACATGGATGAAGCTGGAGGCTGTTATCCTCAGCAAACTAACTCAGGAACAGAAAACCAAATACCACATGTTCTTACTTATAAGTGGGAGGTAAATGATAAGAGCTTATCAGTGCAAAGAAGGAAACAACAGACACTGGAGCCTACTTGAGGTGGGAGGGTGGGAGGAAGGAGAGGAGCAGACAATATAGCTATTGGGTACTGGACTTAATACCGGGGTGATAAAATAATATGTACAACCACCCCTGTGACATGTGTTTACCTATATAACAAACCTTCACAAGTACCCCCAAACCTAAAATAAAAGTTAAAAAACAATGTTAATAAACATAATGTTGATCAAAAAAAGCCGGACACATGGAGTACATATTGTATAAGTTCATTTGTACAAATTACAAAAATAGGCAAAGCTAATCTATGATGTTAGAAGTCAGCATAGTAGTAACCTTGGGAGTTAATATTTGAAAGGGTTGTCGGGGGATTTTGGGGAGCTGGTAATGATCTCTTTCTTGCTCTGGGTGGTAGTTACATGAGTGTGTTCAGTTGTGAAAATTCAATGATCTGTACATTTATGATGTGTGTACTATTCTGTTCATCTGTTAATACTTCAATAAAAAGTTTAAAAAACATTATGACAGATTTAAATTATCCTCACATATGATTATGCCTATAGCTATGAATATAATCAGCATTTGGTTTTCAGGCAATGTTTGGTCTTTGACCAAGGTATAGATTAAAATTGCAAATACAGATATGCTTGAAAAATCACCATTTAATTATAAAAGTGACATGATCAAACATAGACAAAAATGAAATTGCTTTCTCATTTGTCATAAGCATTCTGGCCTTTCTCATTTTCCACTTCTGGATTGAGCTGATATCAAGCAGATCTATGTGCACAGGCTAAGGAGTGGGGGTGGTCCCCGGAACAAGCAAATGTCAGTAGTAGCCCTCATAAAAAAATAAGAACCTGAGTAATAGAAACACCATTTGCTGAATATTCTGTTGTGAGGCCATAGATAAACCACGTATTACAAGTGAAATAAAGTGGATAATATTAATACAATCATCTCCATGAGTCATGCTGTAAAAGGGATTTCACCTGAAATATTGAGACTCACAGACATTTCAGACTCACAGGCCAAGCAGTTAGTAATAGAAATGAATAAAACTGGTCAGATGAAATGCAATGGGGACTGGTGAGGGGTGTGGGAAAACTACAGAGCACCTAAGCACTGGTTCTCAGAATATGTCTCCAGACCAGCTACATTAGGAACTAGGTGGACATTCAAGTTATCTGGCCCCCAACCCAGAGCCATGGAATTAAGAAATGCTGGGGGTGGGGCCCAGCAATCTAAGTTTTAACAAGCCCTCGAGTTGTAACAAGCTTGATTCTGATGCACATTCAAGTATGAGAACCACTGATCTAGATGTATACTAACTCAAACAAAATTTTTTTAAATCATGTGTGCTTAAAAAAAATCATCTGGCCAGATTCAGCCTATAGGCTGTCAATTTGTAACTCCTAATGAGATTCAAATGAAAAACAAAAACTTGAATTATTTGTATAATTATGTCAGTTCTGTATTTTCCTTTTTTAAGATGAAGAAAGATAGTATGTGGTAAAGGTTGAGCCTAAGTTTTATCTTCCCCAGGATTCAGGCATATCTGGACATGCCTGGTATCTAGTGGGATGGGCCTTCTGGAATTCTACGTATAAGACAACTCAAGTAGCCTCCAGGAAAGAACTCATCCCAGTGGAAGGAAGAACCAAAGTACAGAGGTTGTATTAAGACAGCAGATGGGGTTGAATATGTCTGAGTACACATGATGTCTGCCACTCAGGTTGCTTCTAGCCCAGCAAGGAGGACTAATTCATTCTTTCAACAAATAGCTATTGAATATCTACCTCATCTGTCTCTGAGTTCTGTGACCCCAGAGTGTCTGTAATATAAGACCTAGTAGAAGCTAAAGGAGTTGGTGTTTGCTAATCTTCTTAGGACATGGAGAGTGCAGCTTGTTTGTGGCATGAATATTGGTGCCAGCAGCAGCAGCCTTGGCTCCAGGACCATCAACATCTTTGATGCCCTTGAAGTTGAGCTTTGAGCCTTGGAGGCCTGCTTGCACACATCAGCAACTGCAACAGTGGTGGTAGTGCTTTTGGTGGGCAGTGGGACATGGCTTGAAGGATTGGCAGCAGCTGCTTATATCAGGCATGGAGAATTGCGAACCACATGGCAGCCAAGAGACCTGTTTCAGGAGCACACATGAGACATCCCTGTACATTCTTGGAGGATGATAGCCCTCCAGGAGAGGTAGAGAAATGGTAGTTTATAGCTTGGTTTTTTGCTGTCATTTGAGTCTATAAGGTAACGTATTTTTTTTCTTTGTCTTTGGCAGCATTTAAAGAAATTACATGCTGCATCTTGTAATAAGATTGACATAATATGCCTGCAGTGAACATGGTGGACTCAAAATTAAATCTCAAACATTTGGTTTTGTTTTTTAAAAATAAAAAGCAGCAAAATTATTATAGGTGTTGGGATATGAGATTTAAAAAATCACAGCATTCATTCCTATTTTTTTTTTCTCTTTCAAAACATCCCTATAAAATCAAACAACATTGCTGATGAGCTGTTCTTTGGCACCAGCAAGCAGCTTATTCCAAAGGAAAAATAACTTTGGAAATAGCCACTCCTTTCCTGCCAGAATTTTGAGAGGTTGATGCCCTTTTCCTTCATTTCTGCAATGCCTATAGGCTGCAGATTTTCAGTTACTTCCTGAAATCCTAAATTGAATTCTATTAAAAACATATTTGGTGTTCTCAATAAAAAATGTTTGGTATTATATTTTGGAGACCACAAGTTTTCTGTAAGACCTAAGGAATTCCCCTAAGTAATCAGAGTTTTCCGCAGTTAAGTGGTTGCTACATTGCATTTAAGCCAGTGTTTTATGATACCTGATAAGTAAGGCATGTGGTACATTAGTATTTCATCCAGACAGCAATACCTTGCAGATTTCCAATTTTCTGATGGAGTTATATTTTTTGTTTGCTATTTATTTGAAACCAATTTTTTAAGCCCATGTGAACTAAAAGAGTCACTTTATTTTGATACCTCAGTTCTAGCCAACGTAGAATATCCACAGCAGAATATGCATTAATGAGATGAGGGTCAGAGATCAGGAGACTTGCATTCTAACCAGCAATGTTTTCCTGAACAAGTCATTTCCTCTATGGTGCTCAGTTTCACTGTCAGTAAAATTGGAGGTGGGGAAACTGGCCTAGACTTCAGTGACTAGAATTCTGCAATCCTTAACCTCTGGATTATGAGAACTCTCCCTGGAGAATCTTAATGATGGATTAAGTATTTGAAAAAGAAAGGTTCAACTGGAAAGGACTCTCGAAAACCATTGGTATTATAAGTTTCTTTTTTAACAGAGAGCTAGGGTTATTTTCTGTGTATCTTTGGATACAGGTGCCTAATATTGCCACCAGTCAATCAAAGCTTGTTTCTATATTAACTTAATAGAATTTAGCTTTCTGGAACACAATTAACAACAAGAATATGAAACATTTATTCGATTCTGATTTCATAATATTTCTTTCTTCCATGCCTCTAGTCTGACTGTGTCTCTTTCTTTTGGACCATTGTAATAGACTTTTAACTGGTTTTCCCACTTTGGGCCCCTTCCTCTGACCCTTTTTACATGATTTTATACTTGGATTACAAGTTAATCTTTCCCACATACAGCTCTTCCCTATTACTTTCCTGCTCAAAAACCTTAATAGCTCTCTGTTGGCTGCAATATAAAATATGAACTCTTTCTCATGGCATCCAAGACTTGCACTGTCTGACTCAACCCTGTTTCCCATCCTGTGGCCCATTGCTCCTTGTCCCACAGCCTTCTGAGCTTCCTGTTCTTCCTTCACATGCCCAGAAATGCTCTGATTTTGTCCCTTTGTCCCACCGGTTCTTGCTGCCTGTTTCTACCTGTTCAGATTCTACCTCTCCTTACAGTTGAAGGCCACAGTTCTGATATCACCTTCTCTGCCTGCCCAGCTTTTCGTGGTCTCTCTTAACTACAAGGGACCTATAATTTTTCTGAACTCCTGTAACAATTTATCTGCATCTCTGTCATAGGAGCGATCACTTCCACTCTATATTATAGATATTTGTATTCATATCTTATTTTCCTCACTAGATACTCATTTTCATGAGGTCAGAAGCAATATTGTTCTGTATTTGTAGCCTTCAAGATACCTGGCACATAGTAAGTAGTTCTTCTATAAATGTTTGCTTAATGAATAAATGATATCAGAGTTACCATGGAAATCTGAACTTACCCAAACTCCTTCAACTAAATTAGAACCACTCACAGGGCATATTTTTTAAGTGGGAAATTTCTCTGTCTATCTATCTATCTATCTATCTATCTATCTATCTATCTATCTATCATCTATCTATCATCTATCTATCTATCTATCTACCTATCTCCATCTATCTATCCTTCTGCAACTTAAAATTTCTCAGCCTATGTTTGGTTTCAGTGAGGAAAATTAAGAAAAAAAAAATAAAAAGGTGCAATAACTTAAACTGCAGGTTTAGCAAGTAATTTATATTCAGCTCCTTTCTTTCATGCATTTTGCCATGGTCAGCTTTCAACAATGGTTTAGGTTCACATTTGTTTGCATACTGTAATGTTCAAATGTTTGTTAAAGCTGATGCAACTCTGTGAGAAAGATCAACACTAACTCTGTAGATGGAACATACAAGTTTTAATCCAGTGAAGTGAAGATTTACTAGAGGTATTGTTTCATGTGGGGCACTGGAAAAGTCATGGCTTTTTAATTAATTTATTTATTTTTTGGCAAAGAGCAGCCATGCGATGGAAAATGTGTACCTAAATAGGGAAAGTTAGATGTAGATAACTGGTCACAAGATCTCATTATATAGACATTATATGCATATATTTACATATATATATAATAAAGTGGTTATATATGTAAATACATACATAAAGCCACTTTATTCATTTCTAGGCCTTTTGTGATGTTTGCCAATTTTTATACAAATTCTTTATCTTAAAATTAATCTTAAGAACCTATATCACATACTTGGAATTTGTCTAGTTGAATGTAAGAATAATTTCCAAATATCTGCACACTAGAAAAAAATTAAAGGAAATTAAAAAAAACGGAAAATGTTCATCAACTGGTGAATGGATAACAAAATGTAGTTTATCTATATAATGGAATATTGTTTTGCCATAAAATGGACTGAGTACTCATACCTGCTACAACATGGATGGACATTAAAAACACCAAGTGAAAGAAGCCAAACACAAAAGGTTACATATTGTGTGATTCTATTCATATGATATTTCTAGAATAAGCACATTCATAGAGACAAAGTAGATTCTTGGTTGCTAGAGGCTGGGAAGAGAGGGAAACGAGGGGCTACTTATGGGTTCAGAGGTTTTTTTTATGGTGATGAAAATGTTTAGAATCAGATAGTGGTGATGGTTGCACAATTTTGTGAATATACTAAGAGCCACTGAATTGTACACTTTCAAGGGGTGAATATTATGGTAGGTGAATTATATCCCAATTTAAAAAAAATACAAATTGAAGATTCTGCACAAGAAGAAGATTTTCCAGAGGTTTTCTTCCAGCCAGCACTGACGAGTACAGAGATGACAGTCATTGGCAATCCCAGTCTTCAACACACTTGCCCTTGCTGGTCACTGTGTTTTATGGTAACTGAGCAGGACCAGCTAAATGCTTCTGCCCTCCTTGCCTGGACTGTGTGAAAGCCCATCATTGCTACGCTCCAGTGAGATAAAATCGTTTATTTGTATATTAGCTTGTAATTTTTAAAGCACTTTCACTCCCACTAACTCATTTGGTTCTCAAATGTTTTCTTTCCAAACATACTTATATTTTATACCCATTTATAGTTGTTCATCCATCAAAACAAAAGTTTTATTTCTTATAAATGTAATGGATTTCTCTTGGCTGTCTTTGCTGACACTTTGTTTCACTCTCCTCTTTCTTCTAATACATTTTGCCCAGTTCTCCAGTACTGTCCATATATGTCCAATTCTCCTGACTTTTTACATATCTGTAGTTCTTCATGTTTCTGCCTTCTGAGTCTTTATTTTTAAGTTTCAATGATTTACTCTTCATCATTCTCCCTTCCCCTGAATAAGATCAATAAGCTTTTTCTTCAAAACTATAATTCACTTCTTTCTTTCCCTTAATCTTGGCTGAGTGACTCCAAAAATAATGTCATATCCCGTGCAATGGTATTTGCTGCCTTTTTATTGTAGAACCATCATTTCTTAAATAAATAAAACATTTTGTAAGATATTTCTGTTTTATATTATATTTACTATAAACTGGTTATACTTATTCCTTTATTTCCTGTAGACTCCTATATGTTATGTTAATATAGTACTCAGGTTTATTATTTATTATTTAATAAGTATATGTCTCCTTTAAGAGTACTTTGATAATTTCTTATTATAGTTTTTAGGTCCTCAATATTTACATTCCATTGATGATCTTCTGCATTTTATCTTATGGAAAGATACCCTTCTTCTATATTTACAAATCACCTTTCTTTTTTTTTTTTTTTTTTTTGGTTGCTATTTTATTTTTTTTTTTTTTTAATTTTTTTAATTTTTTTTATTATACTTTAGGTTTTAGGGTACATGTGCATAATGTGCAGGTTTGTTACATATGTATCCATGTGCCATGTTGATTTCCTGCACCCATTAACTCGTCATTTAGCATTAGGTATATCTCCTAATGCTATCCCTCCCCCCTCCCCAAACCCCACAACAGTCCCCGGAGTGTGATGTTCCCCTTCCTGTGTCCATGAGTTCTCATTGTTCAATTCCCACCTACAAATCACCTTTCTTTATAGCATGATTTGCCATTTCATCTTGGCCAGGGTGGAATTTGAAGCTTAGTCTCCAGCAGTTGCATTTTCTTCCATCTTGGGGCATAAGCCTAGTCTTTATAGCATCAATGCTATGGTATTCCTCTTTATGTCCCATTTTAATTTTGTTGGCATCCATAACAGCTCATGTTGCTCATTCTTTATATGTCTTAAATGCACAAATGATGCCTTGAAAGCTATAATTGCATAGCACCCTCTTTTCATTTTCCCCAATCTGTGTGTTGGATTTGGCTTGTACTTTATTGTAAGAGTGTCTACACACCATAACACCATAAAGACCAATAGTCACATGGAGCTTTAACTATCTCCCCTCTTTCCTCATTTATTCCTAGGGAGTGGGGATTCACTTCATGTGCCCATGTAACATTTGCCTTGATTTTAGCAGTTTGTCTGGCATCTGCTCTTCATAGTCTTAAAGAGAAAATCATCATTGGCTCAAGCACTAGACTCTGCTTAATCTAAACAGAACAAATATACTTCTTATCACCTTCCTTTGGTATCTTATCCTTTCTCTATCCAGTCCCTTGTCTCTTGCTTACCTTGTACCATTGATGACATGTCTGAATTCATCTTGAGATTACAAGCTCTTTTGAAGACTAAAATCAGATTGCATTCATATTTGCTACCTTCCCTATCCGCCCTCCAACCACAGTATCCAACACTCTGCACAGTACATTGTACGTTATAATGTTCCAGCAAAAATTTGTTAAATATGATTTTTTAAATATTTATTTCATGTTAATCTGTTAGCTACTTCTCACTTATTGCCATACCACTGGATCTTAGTATCTTACTTTCCTCCATTTTGCCAACTTTCCTAATAGTATTTCTTCAAACTGCATTATTATGGTTACAGGGTTGCCTTATGGGGTGATGAAAATTTCTTGGGAGTAGTTAGAGGTGATAAGTTGCACAACATAGTGAATATATACTAAGTGCCACTGAATTGTACATTATGGTTAATAGGTTAATTAATGTTATGTGAATTTTACCTCAATTTTTAAAACTGCACTACTATGAGTTAATAAAACAAATAAAAAAAAAACCCAACAGTTTATAAACAGTCTCATTCTTGTCTTTTTTTTTTTTTTTTTTTTGAGACGGAGTCTCACTCTGTTGCCATGCTGGGGTGCAGTGTCGCAATCTCAGCTCACTGTAACCTCCGCCTCCCGGGTTCAAGTGATTCTCCTGCCTCAGCCTCCCAAGTAGCTGGGACTACAGGCATGTACCACCACGCCCAGCTAACTTTTGTATTTTTAGTAGAGACAGGGTTTCACCATGTTTGCCAAGATAGTCTCGATCTCCTGACCTCGTGATCCACCCGCCTCAGCCTCCCAAAGTGCTGGGATTACAGGCGTGAGCCACCGTACCCGGCCTCGTTCTTGTCTTTTAAGATAGTGCTTGTATTTTTTTTTCATGTACTTGTTTATTTTACCTTTCTCCCATATATCATTGAAAATAACAGCAAAAGGTGAGTCCAGCCAACTTTCTAAAGATTGGAACACAGCAGTGAGGACATCAACATTTAATCACTGCTTATTTTTTGGCTGTAATTCCTACTAGTAAATCATTATCTTTTCACTCTTTTAATGATACTCTCCTGTTAGTGCCCATTCTTTCTTTTCTCTTTTCTCAGTACCTTTTCTTGCTCTTGAATTGAACTTTGCCTTACCACAGTGGTCATGTCATATCTCCTGGGGATGTCATAAAGAAGACAGTAAAATAAAAAAAATTAGCCAGGCGTGGTGGTGGGCACCTGTAATCCCAGCTACTCGGGAGGCTAAGGCAGGAGAATCACTTGAATGCAGGAGGCAGAGGTTGCAGTGAGCCGAGATTACGCCGTTGCACTCCAGCCTGGGCAACAGAGCGAGACTCCATCTCAAAAAAAACAAAAGAAGAAGAAGACAGTATTACTAGAGAACTTCAGTCATTAAGAGACTACTTGTCCCTGATAAAGGCCTGACCATTTGCACTCCTTTCTATTTTGATGGTGAGGGGTAGCAAATCAACCTCCAGAAACCGAAGGGAGAAAATTTTCCTCCCTGTGGGTTTTTGGAGTCAGATAGCCTCAGTTCAGATCCTGGTTCTGTCACATAGTAGCTGTGTGATCTTGGGTCAGTCACTTTGTAAGTCATATTCCTCATGTAAAAAAAAAAAAATGAGAATAACAATAGTACCTACTTCCTAAGGTCCTTGTGAGGATTGCATGAGATAATGCATATAAATGTCCCTTGGAATTACACACATGCCTGTGTATAAGTGTCCATGTTCACACTTACTCTTTTTCTACTTGTCTCCTAGTATCTGAAACTACCCTTTGCCTCCCTTACAACAAACACTGAGCTACTTATGCCTCTGCCTGGGGAATGGCTCTTTCTCCCATTTTCACTATGCGTAAATAAATGCCAGCCAATGAAGCACCAAGTAGAAAAATGAGCATGGACTATATTCGATGAATTTCAGCATTATAAGAAAATAATACAGGAGCATGTGTCAGGCACAAGAAAAACAACCTAATTCCTCTTTGTGATCCTTACTTTTGACTGTATTTTTTTTTTCACTACACAAAGTAACATAGGAAACATAACTAGTGTGCAGAAATTTGGTTGAAAGTGCTGTATCCCTTTAGTCTGGGGGAGAGAGTAGCCTTAAACTATAGATGAAAGTTATTCCACATGTTAAATAAGAAAATAGAAAATTGAGTTGTGCAATATTTCTGGGTTTTTTTGTTTTGTTTTATTTTGGCATGAAAGTGAAATCACCTGATGTGCTATCAGGAGGCAGCAGGGTTCAGAGGAAGAGCTTTGAATTGGGGATTAGGAGATGTGGGTCCTGGCCCTGCCACTAACTGGATGACCTTCAACACGCTACTTCTCCTAACTGGGGCTGTGTGCTTCCTGAAAAATACAAACTGAATCCGCAACCCCACCACCACCTATTCTGTTATTTATTTATTTTTACTCCAAAACTCCTTTCCACAGAACAACTCCACTTCTTAGGAATTAAAATATATATTTTTTATCGTTTTTTGTGGTGTATTACAAAATGGTTTTAGGTTAAAAAAATTTTAGATCAGATTTAATACAGCATCTATTAACATAATTTTAATAAAATCATTAATGTATAATCAGAATCCTATATTTCCTTTTGTGACAACATTGGGTTAAAAAATACTGAGTCATATTATCTCCAAGTCAGTGTTTTATGTAGAAAATATTTTTTTCAAGAATAATTTTATTTAGTGACATATGGCACTATGATTGATTGATACTTACTTGGACCTTCATACTGAGGAGAATATCATGAGTGTGGATAATGTGGAGTGGCCTCTTTGAGGGGTATAATTAACTTTTGGTCAAAAGCCATTGAAAGTGTCAGTGTATGTTCTTAAAAAATATGAATCAAGGATTCTTTTTGTTAGAAATACGTAACTCTTAGTGCTGGTCCTAAATAGCGATTGGATGAATAGTTAGATGAAGAATGAGTTTATTTTAACTTCCCAAATATTTTCAGTTCATGTTCATGAGATTGTATATTGAAAATTTCCTTGATGCCTGCTGGAAGGAATCCCTGTGGAACTCAGAGAGAAGCAGTCCGTGATGGCATGGGAATGGAGCACTGAGTGGAAGGATGCCAACGCTGAACTCACAAAGCCCACATTCAAGTCATGCTATTCAACTTGCAGTGGGATAACTGCAAGTTATCACTTAACCTTGAGCCTCAGTCTCCTCATCCGTACAATGAGGATAATTATATATTTACTTCCTAGGGTTATTGTAAGATGTAAATAAAATTTAGTATATGGCATTACTTTTAAAAAGTATCACATTTGTCAAAAAGCATTTTGGCAGGACAAAGGTGAGGTGATTAAGATGCCAGCCAGCCTAGTGGTCAGAATTTAAGGAGGCCACTTCACTCTCAGGAACATACAAGTGCAAAGTCAGCCTTGAAAGTGGGCACCTACTCAAAGTTTAAGCCCAGGCTCCTCACTTCTCTCACCCTCGTCCAGGTCCTGGTGTTTGCCCAAGTAAGCTCCTTTGAATAGGAGCCATACCGCTTCAGATGTGGGTCCAGTTTCTGAAAGACCGTTTTTGTTCACTTACACTTAGTAAGTCAGGAGCAACTTTTCCTGCTAGTTTCCAAAAAATATAATACTACTGCTTGTATTAAACAATCTTCCTCTAACTTCTTTTTTCTTTCAATTCCCTTATTATGCTACTTATATCTCTGTGCATAGTTAGATGTTACAAGATACATTAATTTTGTCTTCAGATATTCTCCTGGAGGTAGTATTTCATTATGACCTATTGCTAAACAATACCATGTCTGCATTATTATTTTCTGAAATTTGTAGTACTGAGGGGGAAGATCTTTTAGCTTTAGCTTCTTTAAATTGCTTGCTTTCAAAAAATAAGATTGATAGACTGCTAGCTAGACTAATAAAGGAAAAAAGAGAGAAGATCCAAAAAACACAATCAGCAATGACAAAGGGGGCATTGCCACTATTATGAGCACCTCTACACACACAAATTAGAAAACCTAGAAGAAGTGCATAATTTTCTGGAAATATACAACTTCCCAAAACTGAACTAGGAAAAAATTGAAACTCTGAACGGACCAACAATGAGTTCTGATATTTAATCAGTAATGGAAAGCCTACCAACCAGGAAAAGCCATGGATCAGACAGATTCACAGCTGAATTCTACCAGACATATAAATAAAAGTTGGTACAAATACCACTGAAACTATTCAGAAAAATAAAGGAGAAGGGACTCCTATCCAACTCATTTTATGAGGCCAACATCATGCTGATACCAAAGCCTGGCAGAGACATAACAAATAAAGAAAAATTCAGGCCAATATCCCTGATGAGCATAGATGCAAAACTCCTCAACAAAATACTAGCAAACTGAATCCAGGAGGACATCAAAATGCTAATCCAATACGATCAAGTAGGCTTTATTCCTGGGATGCAAGGTTGTTTCAACACATGCAAATCGCTAAATGTGATTCAATACATGAACAGAACTAAAAACAAAAACTACATGATTATCTCAATAGACTCAGAAAAGGCTTTCAATAAAATTCAACATTCCTTTATGTTAAAAACCCTCAACAAACTAGGCATCAAAAGAACATACCTCAAAATAATGAGAACTATCTATGACAAACCCATAGCCCACATCATACTGAATGGGCGAAAGCTGAAAGCATCCTCCTTGAGAGCCACAACAAAACAAGGATGCCCATTCTCACCACTCCTATTCAACATAGTACTTACTGGAAGTGTTAGCTAGAGCAATCAGGCAAGAGAAAGAAATCAAAGACATCGAAATAGGAAGAGAAGTCAAACTTATCTCTTTGCAGACAGTATGCTTCTGTACCTAGAAAATGCCATAGTTTCTGCCCAGACTTTCCTAGATCTGATAAACAACTTCAGCTGTTTTAGGACATAAAATAAGTATACAAAGATCAGTAGTATTTCTATGCATCAATAACATTCAAGCTGAGAGCCAAATCAAGAACTCAATCCCATTCACCATAGCCACGCAAAAGGAATAAAATGCCTAGGAATACATATAGCTAACCAGGGAGATGAAAGATCTCTACAGTGAGAATTACAAAACACTGCTGAAAGAAATTAGAGACAACACAAAGAAGTGGAAGAATGTTCCATTATCATGGATAGGAAGAATCAATAGTGTTAAAATGGCCACACTGCCCAAAGCAATTTACAGATGCGATGCTATTCCTATCAAACTACTGATGACACTTTTTACAGAACTAGGAATAACTATTCTAAAATTCATATGGAATGAAAAAAGAATAGCCAAAGGCAATCCTAAGCAAAAAGAACAAAGCCAGAAGCATCACACTACCTGACCTCAAACTACACTACAGGGCTACAGTAACCCAAAGAGCATGATATTGGTACAAAAACAGTCATATAGACCAATGGAACAGGTTAGAGAACCCAGAAATAAAGCTGCGCACTTACAACTGTCTAATCTTCAGCAAGTTTAACAAAAACAAGCAATGGGAAAAGGACTTCCTATTCAATAAATGGTGCTGGCATAACTGGCTAGCCATACATGGAAGATTGAAACTGGACCGCTTCCTTTCACCATATATAAAAATCAACTCAAGATGTATTAAAGACTTAAATGTAAAACCTAAAAGTATAAAAGCCCTAGAAGAAAACCTAGGAAATATTAATACTATTCTGGACATATACCCTGGCAAAGATTTCATGATGAAGCCTCCAAAAGCAATTGCAACAAAAACAAAAATTGAGAAGTGGGACTTAATTAAACTAAAGAGCTTCTGCACAGCAAGAGAAACTATCAATGGAGTAAGCAGACAGTTTACAGAATGGGAGAAAATATTTGCAAACTATGCATCCAGCAAAGGTCTAATATCCAGAATCTATAAGGAACTTAAAAAATTAACAAACAAAAAGAAAACCCATTAAAATTAGCAAATGACATGAATGGACACTTCTCAAAAGAAGGCATACATGCAGCCAACAAGCATATGAAAAAATGCTCAACATCACCAATCATCAGAGAAATTTAAATCAAAACCGCAAGAGATACCATCTCATACCAGTCAGAATGGTTATTATTAAAAAGTCAGAAAAATAACAGATGCTGTCAAGGTTGTGGAGAACAGTTAACACCTACATACTGTTGGTGGGAGTGTAAATTAGTTCAGCCACTGTGGAAAGCAGTTTGGAGTTTTCTCAAAGAACCTAAAACAGAGCTACCATTTGACGCAGCAATCCCACTACTAGGTATATACCCAAAGGAATATAAATCATTCTACCGTAAAGATACATGCATGTATATATTCATTGCAGCACTATTCACAATAGTAAAGACATGGAATCAACCTAAATGCCCATCAATGTTGGACTGGATAAAGAAAATGTGGTACATATACACCATGGAATACTATGCAGCCATAAAAAAGAATGAAATTATGTCCTTTGCAGCAACATGGATGCAACTATAGGCCATTATCCTAAGCAAATTAATGCAGAAACAGAAAACCAAATACCACATGTTCACACTTATAAGTGGGAGCTACATTGAGTACACATGGACACTAAGGTTACAATAGACATGGGGGCCTACTGGAGGGTGGAAGGGTGGGAGGAGGCTGAAGATCAAAAAACTACCTATCGAGTACTGTGCTCATTACGTGAGTAATGAAATAATCTATACACCAAAACCTGTGACAAACAATTTCCCCAGGTAAGAAACCTGCACGTGTCCCCTCTGAACCTAAAATAAAAGTTGGAAAGAAAAAAAAACTGCCTGCTTTCAAGGTAGAAGCCATTTACTTGCCAAGTAAAAAGATGTCACAGGTTATCATTTTTAAAAATCCCATAGGAGAATGGATATGAAGGCAGTTCTTCCAGGCTCAGAGCCAGAGTTGAAGAAGCAAATATGAGTTGCCCCTCTATACAAACAGATTTTTCAAGAGTTTTTCACATGTCCACATGTGCTAGCAGAGGTGGACTTTTCAGGGTAACAGTTCAGTGACAAACCTCTCAATGAGTTATTTAAACAAGAGAGGCTAGTGTTACCAGTTACAGTTTCAGAGCTTTCTAAATTGCTTGCTAGTAGAGTTTTAAACTTTGTTGCCCACTTTTCCATTTGGGTTTCCTCATGCTGCTTTTAAAAGGTTTGACCCACTCTTAAATTTTGCTTTATGATGTCCCATACTTGTCTTTTAAATCTTTGCAGATACCCAGGTTTTATATCCTGAAATTTTATATTTGTCTCTGATGCTCCCATAAGCATTGGTGTGATTTTATTAGTGATATTTTGAAGCTAAATCTGTCAGAGAGGAATTGTGATTTTTTTAAAGATATGACTATTTAAGTCAGGCTCAATGACTAGCAAATGCCGTAGAAGCAGGAGAACTGGCAAGTAGGTTCCTCAGAAAATGTGATCAACAGTGTAAGTATTGATGAAATTCTTTCAAAGATTGCATTTTTTGCCCTTCAGTAGTTTAGAAGATGAAAAAAAAAAGGCTGAAGACCATTTTTTAAGTCTATTAGTTTAATGGAAACTTAGGACATAGATGAAATGTGGTACTTTTAGCCCATTTTTGTTCTGTTGTTAAAGGTAGATATATTTATGGGTAAGAATTGCAGCACAGCAATGAACAAGTATGTATCTATATCAAACTAAATATTTATCATTCAGGCATTTTCCTTTATTACTCAGCATTCTGCATGTTTTGGTTTATAAATTCTCTCTCATAGAAACTGCTCAAATTGGGCAGGACATAGCTATATGCTAGATGTGTAGGTTGTTAGTTAAAGATGAAAAAATTTCAAATTGAAATTTAGGTAGCAAATCTGTGAAATGGGTATGAAAGCAGTTCTTCCAGGCCCAGAGCCAGAGTTCAAGATGAGTTTCCCCTCTGTACAGATTTTTCAAGAGTTGTGTAATACCACACAAATTTATCAGAGGTTTAAAATGGACAATGTCCTGGATGGTGGAGTTATGGGAAATTTTTCTTCTCCTTTTTTTTTAACTTTGCCAAATTTTCAAAATGAGAATGTCATTTAATAAGGATTTATAATCCATGTTGCCTCAGGTTTGTTGGAGGTGTGCTAAGATCTCAATGGTGCTGCAAACCAGTATTGGGTGGGGCCAGAGGTGTCACTCATCAGCAGTTTAAGTTGTTGGGGGAACGGTAAACCTTGAGTACTGTCCAAACTGACATTAATATATATTCATTTGTCCATAATTCAACAACTATCTGTAGAATGCCAACTATGTGCAAAACATCGTGTGAGGGGTTAGGCAGCCACTGATGAGCTCCAACATGGAGATTCTGTTCTGGGAGAATTCTTTAGATGGCATTATGATAATTTCTACAAAGAAATTATAAGATTCTAAAAGAGCTTATAATAGCGGAATCTGACCAGGGAAAAGGGCAGAGAGACACTGGATGGTGACTGTGAAGAAGTGACATATACTTTGAAATCTGAAGAGTAAGCAGGAATTAGCCAAATATGAGGGTGAGAAAAAGGGAGCATTCTAAATAGAGGGAATGGCTTTTGGGAAGGCCCAGAAATAGGAAAAAGAGTGTCAAGGCCAAAAAATGGAAAGGCCATTATGGCTGGAGCCAGGAGAATGAGAAAGTTACTGGTTATGAGATTTTAAAAATTTATTTATATATTTTTAAAAAAGACACTCTGACTGCTCTATGGAGTGAGATTAGAAGGGGTAAGAGGGGTACAGGGAGGAAGAGGCTATTACAGTGGTCCAAGTTGGAAAGATGGTGGTCTGTGTGGCAGTTGGGGCATCAGGCTTGGGGCATAATAGACAAGTTCCAGAGATAACACAGGAGATAGAGTTGACAAGATTGCTGTCTGGTTGGTTATGGGAAGTTGCCAAGAATGACTTCCATTAGGTGGCATATACAACAGCCAGAGCACCTCCCCTCATGACACCACTCTGAAGTGGACAGATCAAGAACACTCACTGTCATTTTGTAGATTTGCAAACAAATAAATCAAGCAATTGAAAGATAGCCCCATTTATGCAGTCATGCCAATTCTCCTTGACTCGTGTATCTAAATCAGTGTTTGAATTGTGAAAACAAAAATTGTCAAGGTAGTTTCTGCCTTGTATAAGGAAGCCTGTTAAAGAACTGTTGTTTGCTTCAGGGTTTTCTGTTCAAATGTCCCTATTAACGCTTGAAATGTCAGATGAGATATTACTTTGCTATTGACATTTCAGGCTCCAGGTTAATGACTATCTGTCAGGTATGGCAGCATACTCAGAGAACTGCTAGCTGTTTCTGACTGGGGGAATTTGGCTTAAAAATGTACAAGGTAATTTAGATACTCCATTCTTGACGTTCATTTCAGTGGGCTGTGTTAATATGTAGTTCCTTGTTCTGATGATTTCATTTTTCCTCTGTATTGTTTCTGTTTAACTGCCATATGAGTGACTGCCATACCTAGCAGAAATTCCCAAAGAACAAGACAGTATATATATGCAGAGATCACAGGAATGTTGTTTGTGTTCAGAAGTTCAGCTTTTATTTTTTCAGATATCACCTCAACCTAGGGGTCAATGGAAAGAGACACATTAGACTTAATAATGTTATTTTCTATGTAGGAAAAAAAATCAATGGGGAGGGTAAGTGGAAATTTGGCAGAGCACCAGGTAAGCCATGGCAGCTCTTAATCATGCTACAAAACTAGCTAAGGAGTCTGCCTTCAGAATTGATTTTTTTTAATTGAGGATAGTACTTTTGTTTTGTTTTGTTTTGTTTTTTGAGGTAGAGTTCTTGCTCTGTCACCCAGGCTGGAGTGCAGTGGCGCAGTCTCAGCTCACCGCAACCTCTGCCTCCCGGGATCAAGCAATTCTTCTGCCTCAGCCTCCCGAGTAGCTGGGACTACAGGCATACACCGCCATACCTGGCTAAATTTTTTTGTATCTTATAGAGATGGGGTTTCGCCATGTACCCAGGTTGATCTCGAACTTCTGAGCTCAGGCAATCCGCCCGCCTCAGCCTCCCAAAGTGCAAGGATTACAGGCATGAGCCACTGTGCCGGGCCTATTTAGCAATTTTTAAACTAGGGCTTTATTTGTTGTTTTCTCGGGATTTTTTGTTCTTTAGTAATGATACAAATATTATAAAAGATTCAGAATACCAAAAAGAAGAAAAAATTCAATTACCCATCTACCCCAGAGGCAACCACTATTCATAGTTTCTTGGGAATCCAGGTATTTTCAGTGCATATATAAGTAGAGATAGATGATTGCTATATAAATACTAGTATAATATAGGTAACATTCCACATCTTGTTTTTTTCGCTCAGAAAGGCTAATTTCTAAGGCTAATTAAGGTTAATTTCTGCATTTGATTTTCTTATAGCCTAGTATGTGGTAAACTTTTATAAACTTTTATAACTTATAAACTTTTATAAATTATAAGCCTTATAATTTATAAACTTTTATAAATACTTCATTATGCTCCGAAATATTTCACACGCTCAGAAAGAATGTATGGGAACATACATTCTTGGGAACAAGTTGTCTCTCACTCTCTCCACACAGCCCACCCACCACACATTTATTAAATCAAACTTGTTAATTGTACTGAACAAATATTCTGTATCTGCCTAATTTTTGGTCACTGTGTCTATCAGTTTCTGACAAAGTGATGTTAAAATTTCTCACTATGGTTGTTTTGTCCGTTATTCTTCATTTGTACATCAGATCCATTCTTGGCCTTTCTCTACCCGCCTCTTTTGCCCTCTGATTTTCAGCTAGGTTTTGTTGGTGGGCTTGGTACTATCAAATCAGCAGACAGAAAAAGGGGTCAGGGGATTTAACCTCTCACTACTGTCGCTTACCCTGTCCCACATTCCCTCCCTGCACCACCCAGTGTTCTGGCTGCCATCCTCTATGGCTGTAACTCATTCTAAGTAGCCCCTCCTCCACATTTCCAGTTCTCTCTGGCTCCAGTAATACTGTCCCCATCTCTTGTACTGTCATGCCTGAGGGAGTAATGTCATGCCACTCTTGCTAGTTCTTTGGTCCCTCATAGTCCCTCTTGTTCCTTCAACCTATACACCTCTGTAAATAGTACATTCATTACATTATCTTCAGTTAAATCTCTTAAGCTTGACAACTGTTTCCTTGTCAAGACTCTGACTAAATTTTCCGTATCTTCTTTTAAGTCTTTTCATTTTTGTTTGTAAATTTTAAGGCTATATTGGCAAGTACCCATACAATTATGATTAATGTATCTCCTTGGTGGATTTCTCCTTTTGTATATTAATTGTTTTTTAAAAAAATTATTTTGTCTAATAGTAACTGATAAGCCAGTCTTCTTTTGGTTTGTATTTACCTAGCATAGTTGAGTTTTTTCATCTTTTGTTTTTCAAACTTTCTGTATTTTTTGAAGTATGTTTTTTGAAGCATCTTTTAGAAAGTTTACAGACTTCTACAAAGCACAAGAAATGATCCATAAAGTAAACAGACAACCTACAGAATGGGAGAAAATATTTGCAAAGAATGCATTCAACAAATGGCTAATATATAGAATCTGCAAGGAACTCAACTCAACAAGGAAAAAAACAACCCCATTAAAAAGTGGACAAAGGACTTGAACAGACATTTCTCAAAAGAACACATGCAAGTAGCCACCGAACATGAAAAAATGCTCTACATCACTAATCATCAGAGAAATGCAAATTAACACCACCATGAGATACCATCTTACATCAGTCAGAATGGCTATTAATAAAACGTTAAAAAACAACAGATGTTGGCAAGGATGTGGAGAAAATGGAACACTTATACATTGTTGGTAAGAACATAAATTAGTAAAACCCCTATGGAAAATAGTATGGAGATTTCTCAAATACTAAAGATAGAACTACCCCTTGATCCAGCAATCTCACTGCTGGCTATCTACCCAAAAGAAAAGAAATCATTATATAAAAAAGATATTTGCACGCTTATGTTTATTGCAGCAATATTTACAATAAGATATGGAATCAACCTAAGTAGTGTCCATCAATGGATGATTGGAGAAGAAAATGTGACATATATATATCATATATATCATATCATATATGTATCATATATATATGGGATCACTATTCATTATTTAATGTTTTAATATATATTTTTACCTCAAATGTATTTTCAGTGCCTCAGATACAATTTAATCTTAAGTTTTCAAAGTCTTCCTAAAATTAAAAAAAAGTACACTTTCTTTTTAAGCTTTCTTACTTTCTGGTAGTCAGTTTCCCCCACAGTCTTCAGTTTTACCCTTAGAATTCACAACTTCATCAGAGCATCTGTGCTCATGGACTTGGACCTCTCTAGAGGGAGGCCTCGGGCTCACCTCCAGATGTGCTGTGCCAGTATACCCACTGCTTATGACACCCCAAATAGGACTATGTAGTAATTCGTCTCCATCATACCATAGTACTGGAGCAACACCCCACTGTGAGCATCAACATTGGGCCAAGGATTCTTGCTCTTGCCCTGCTCTAAGAGGTTATTGGACAGAATCTTGTAGAGTTGAGCAGTCAGCTTAACATGGGGTCACTAAGCAGGTGTTCCAGAGCAAACTCTCACTGGCAGGTATACCATGAATCAGTTTTCCTTAGAAGACTGCATGGTCAGAGCCTGGGACAACCTGTCCTGAGTTTGTTCGAGATGTATTCTCTTAAATGCTCATCTGACACATCTTTGCCACCCTTAATTCTTTTCCACCTTTAGTTTTGGGCAGCATTCAGGCATACCATGACCTTAAAAAAACAGATACTATCATCAGGATCAAGAACTGACATTTCATGTACCAGTCCTTGGGCCTCTCGTGCCATCATTTTTCATGTTCACAGTGATTTGGCCTGCCACCATCTTGCCATGTTGCTGCCTGAAGGTCTTAATTCTGGCCTGATTCTTACGCATCAGGTCAGCCAATATGTCTTTCAAATTCATGGAGGAAGCACTGGTATGCTGGACAGCAAGAATACAAAAAGATGCATTCTTCATTTCCAAGAGCCAGGTGGCAACAGTGAGTAATGCCATGGCAGGTGAACTCCAGAATATAGTGGAGACAGAAGGAGGGAAGACAGCTGCCTCAGGAATGGGAACCACCACTGCCTCTCCAGAGGTCATACCGATGAAGTGGACAAGGTTGAAAGGAGACACTTCACAATATATTTATTTTATATTAAATGAGCTTCCAAATGTGGGCAGCCTAGTTCAGTACACGTAGCACTGAATTCATAATAAAGTACTCCTAACGTCAGTTCTGCTACTGATTGGCTGTGTAGTAGTAAGTAAACTATTTGTTGTTGCTTTTCCTCACTCAATCCTTTGGCCTTTAATTAGTAAAATATAAATGTAGCACAAGAGTTCTGGTCAGACGAGTCTTTAATATTTAATTTGAGGAATTCCTGGCTCCAGGGCCAGTTTTTATTTTCCAATAAAGTCCTCATGGGGCAGTGCATCAATACCATCTCCTCCTTGCTCCCTGTCCTCCCGTCGGTCCCACACTGCACACCCCAACCTCTTCCAAACAAGGGTTTTTCTGTGACCCTATATAAAACGATAGCAACTAGAAACAAAATGGGTGGACAACTCATGCATTCTATTATTTTTGCATATTTATTTAAATAGCACTTACACTTCCTTTCAAAAGTTGGGCTCCTGCATCATAGAGATTACTTCTGAGGACAATAAAGAGGTTTAAAATAATGACAAAAATGCCACAAAGATGATCAAATAGATTTGTGAGAAAAAGGTTAAGAACTAAACCAGAGAATGCAAAACTTAGCTGGGGTAGGGAGGTGCTTACTGCAATAGTGACTTTGATCCTTGTCCTCACTAAGGTTAGGACAATAAGAAAGTAATCATGAAGCTATTAATTATGTTAGATACAGGCAGAGAGGTCTATTAAGTTATTAGAAAGAAAGTTGTCCTTTCTGTCCTGATCTGTTACAGCTTTCCCAGAGTCAGAAAAGTGGACTGTCCCTTCAGAGCTCATCAAGTCCACCAGCTTCCCAGAGAAACGCTTACTAACCTGAGTCTTAAAAATGTCTCCTGAAGAAACATTATACTCCCCTTTTGTGTCTTATTTTGATGTCTTTTAATTCTTGCAGCAAGAACACATTAATGCCAAATAGAAACCCCTCTGCAGTTAAGCACATTTCCTCTTTCCTCGGGGAAGGAAGAACAGAAGATCACCAACCTCCACCTCATGTGATATCCCTCAAATACTAAATTCATATACCATGTCTTTCTTTTCTTCCTTTATTTCCCTGGCCCTCACTGGGTCTAAGTCCCAAAACCTTAAGTATTGTTCTTGCCTCTCTGATTTTATGATGAATGGCAATCCTGACACCTCCTGATGCTGAGAAGTAGAGAATTCTTGACTTTATCTTTGTATTAAAAATTTAAATGCAATGGAATGTATGAGCAGAAATAGGCTATTTTTCTTCTACAGATCACCAATTGCAAGATTCTTTTCACAAAAACAAGTATATCATTTTTCTATTGAAAGTACATTTTTTGTGAAGCATGAAAAAATTTAATCTCAAGCTCTGTAGCTGTCATAGAAATGAATGGCTCTTCTATTTTGAAATGGCTGTCAACAAATATGAGGACTGGGTATCGTTTCTCTTTTTGGTGAACTGTCAGGCTTCTCTTTATGAAGCTGGTATGTTACAGGTAGCTAAAGTAGCTTCTCATTGTCAGGAATTGGTACAAACAGTTGTTTCTCTACCTACAGCTTATAGTCCTCTTGCCTAAGGCTGAAGGGTATTCTGAGTTGCATCGTAGTTCATGCAGAGAATTGAACAAAGTGCTATTTTGCATTTATTTTCAAATTACTTTATTGAGGCAAAATTTGCATAACATAAAATGAACCATTTTAAGGTGAAAAACTCAGAGGCATTTAGTATATTCACAATATTTTGCAACTACCATCTATATCAAATTCCAAAATGTTTTATCACCCCACGAAGAAAATCCATACCCACTTACCACAAGGCCCTAGAAACCATCTATCTGCTTTCTATCTCTATGAATTTACCCATTCGGGATATTTCATATAAATGGAATCATCCCATATGTCACCTTTGTGTCTGGCCTCTTTCCACTTAGCCTAATGTTTTCAAGGTTCATTCATGTCACAGCATTCTTTTTTCATGACTGAATAATATTCTTTTGTATGCATATACCACAATTGGTTTATTCATTCATCTATTGATGGACACCTGGGTTGTTGCCACTTTTGACTATTGTGAATTGTGCTGCTATGAACATTTGTGTACTATTATTTATTTGTTGTTTGTTTGTTTGTTTTGAGACGGAGTCTCACTCTCTCACCCAGGCTGGAGTGCAGTGGTGCAATCTTGGCTCACTGCAACCTCTGCCTCCTGGGTTCAAGGGATTCTCCTGCCTCAGCCTCCCGAGTAGCTGGGACTACAGGCACATGCCACCATGCCTGGCTAATTTTTTGTATTTTTAGTAGAGGCAGGGTTTTACTGTGTTACCCAGGATGGTCTTGACCTCCTGACCTCGTGATCCGCCCGCCTCGGCCTGCCAAAGTGCTGGTATTTATTTGAATACCTGTTTTCAGTTCTTATGACTGGAATTGCTGGGTTGTATGGTAATTTTATGTTTTACCTTTTTAGGAACTGCCAAACTATTTTTCTATATTTATTTTTGAAAGAGAAAACCCACAGCATTAATGAAATGAACTTGTCTTATAAGGGAGGTATAGTCCCCTGAACCTGAGGAGGATTTTCTGAAGAATAAAAGGAAGGCCAGGCGCGGTGGCTCAAGCCTGTAATCCCAGCACTTTGGGAGGACAAGGCAGGTAGATCACCTGAGGTCAGGAGTTCGAGACCAGCCTGGCCAGCTGGCCAAGATGGTGAAACCCCATCCCTACTAAAAATATTTTTAAAAATTAGCTGGGCATGGCGGTGGGTACCTATAATCCCAGCTACTCGGGAGGCTCAGGCAGGAGACTCACTTGAACCTGGGAGGCAGAGGTTGCAGTGAGCCAAGATGGCACCACTGCACTCTAGCCTGGGCAACAAGAGTGAAACTCCATCTCAAAAAACAAAAAGAATAAAAAAGATACATAGTTGTTGGCAGCAAAGATATTTTAGCTGACTGTCCTCTGCTCCTGAACAGACAGAACCAAAATATACTTGGAACAACAACAATGACAATAACCACAATCTATAAATATCAGGGGAAGGAATCTCAAATTAGCCGCAGAGCCCAGTTAAATTTTTGCCATGTTGTTTCTCTGAGATACTTCAATCAGCACAAATCAATTGCCCTTTGGCTATGTTCCTACTATAATTAACCTCAAACCTAATGATGAGAATTGGTTTAAATGAAGAAGGCAATTCTGATGAGGTATATTCTAAGGAAAACCTGAGAAACATTCCAGTTGGCAGAAGTCAAGTTTGTGCCCCTTTCTTTTTGTCAGCATAAGTATCTACCCTTTGAGTGTTTGGCTAATGTTAGCAAATTAATTACCATTTAATTATGATGTAGAAAGACATCTACCTATTTTCCAGAAACTGCTACTCTGTTATGGGTAAATTGGTATGAAGATTAATCTAATTTGCCTATTGTAGAAATAGGCTGGACTTTAAAAAATTCATGCCTTATGTTCAGTTTTCAGAATGTTCCCATAGACATTGCCTTTTATATGACATTGCTATTGAAGATGTAGTGGAGCCCTGAATCATACTCATCCTACAGTGCCAATGAAAGGCTGTAGGAGACAATTCACCATTCCTATCCCTCTATGCTTGATAAAGCTGTGCTGGTCATAAAATGAACTTGTCTTGGTAAGGGAGGTACAGCCCTCGGAACCTGAGGAGGATTTTCTGAAGAATAAAAGGACTCAAAGGGGTGTGTATGGAACGGAGGTGTGTGATGGAATTAAAACTGTAACAGGATCAAATTGGAAACATTAGAACCAAAGACCTCACTCTTTCTTGGAGGTTTTGTTCAAGTCAGTATAATTGAGATAATATGCCCACATAGTGCACCCAGAAGATGAGCTCATCCATTGTGGATCCTGCCATGTTGTAATTCAGAATTACTCCTCAAAATTACAAAGCTGTTACAGTCTGAGTGGCAGCATTGCCAGAGAATGAATCCTCAGAGAACCCTGGCTAGCCCAAGTCAGAGGAACCACTCCTTGGCTGCTAATCCACTGTGTCTATAATAGTTCAGCCCTGTTCCCTGACATTATGCTGCCTGAGTCACATGCTCTTGGAGAAGATGACATCAGGTTTAAGTAGAAAGTTCAAAAGAGGACAGGGAGGCAGGGCAACTTGGGGCTAGGCAGATGAACCCTCGATCAGATTACTTAGAAACAGATTAATGAGAACACACTACAGGGGGTCTCACTGTCTTCACACAGAAAAAGACTTCTTGAGGAGGGCTCACAAATTCCTGAGAGTAATGATTATGCCTGTGGAGAAACAAAATGTCCCTGAAGTGGAATTTTTGAACCCACTTATATATAATTGGTCGTGGCAGACAGGAGAAAGCCTGACGCTGCAGGCTTCAAACATATTCAGGAAGATGTAGTTCATAGAATAATTCATATTAAAACCTTAAGTCTCAATCTCTCCTTATCCCAGGTTATCACTTTAAGATATTAGGTTAGTTAGATCTCTAAAGTTTGATTAACATTTTCCAAGGACAGGAGAATTTATTCTTGGTATGGGAGTTGATATTCCTCTTTCAGTAATTTATCTCCTTGAGCTGTTACAAAACACTGAATATATTGCTACTTTTGATATTTTCAAAAAATATTGGAACGTGCATCTGATGCAAATTGGTAACTCATGGCAATATTTTTGGATGATACCTGGGTTCACTGCCCACATGAGCTGAGCCCAAGCTCCACATTATATTGTGGAAGTTGTCAGGCGATATCCTTTCAGCTGGCACACCAGGCCCTTCCTTTTCTCACCAGAGCATATAACAAGTTTTTGGTAAATATGCAAAGCTCATATGACTAATGAGACTTGGTTTAGCCCCTAATGAGATTCTAAGTCCCATTACACCAAAATAGAAATCAGAGCATCATATCAACCTTGTGAAAGCCCCAAGAACTATTTCTCTCTCTAATATAGGGAGAATGAATTGCACAACCTCAATAAAAAAAAAATCCTTAAATGTTGCCATACTCACCAAATCCTGCATTCTGATCCCAGCAGCAGTAGCAAGGGAGTTTGTGGGAAGGTCCGGTTTCTCCAGTATCAATCCAAAAGGTCAGGAATGTGTTTCAGCTCCCATCAGGAAAGTACTATCAATTTACCACACATAGGGTTTACCTAACCCATTAGAAGCTATTTCTGTTTTGTTTGTTTGTCGGTTCATTTTAAGAACTGTGTCTTGCTCTGTCACCTAGGCTGGAGCACAATGGCACCATCACAGCTCACTGCAGCCTCGACTTTCTGAGCTCAGTGGATCTTCCCACTTTAGCCTCCCAAGAAGCTAGGACAGTTGCACACCACCAGACCCAACTAATTTTGTTTCATTTTGTTTTTTTGATAGATGGGGTCTCACTATGTTGTCCAGGCTGATCTTGAACTCCTGGGCTGAAGCGATCCTCCAACCTCGGCCTCTCAAAGTTCTGGGATTATAGGTATGAGCCACTGTGCTTGGCCTAGAAGCTATTTCTGTAACCCATTTATTCCCAGATTCCGGTCTATGACTACAATGGAAAGTATCCTTCCATTTCATACCAAAAATATTACAGTATTCTCTCCTACGAACCCACTTGCTGGAAATTCAACTCTCTTAAAGTGGTTTCAACTATATGTGAAACTTTACTGGTACTACCTTATATTTGCTCTAAAACAGAGCTCCCCCATGCTTCCTCTCTCATTTTTTCAACTCATTGTTTTGACCTTCAGGAGAGCTCTGCTATCATGTTCTCATATCTACCCACTGAAGCCCACTGTTATCCTGACTTCAGCCTCAGGAAAGATAAACTTTTTCCTTTGGTCCAAAGAAAACATCCTGATAATGATTCCTGCTTTTTGGTGGGGCTAGGATGAAGATGTAGTACCTTTTGGGCCTAGGGGTTCTTTACCTGGAGTTTCTTATCAAAATATGCTGGTTGTTTCCTTCTCTGAACTGCTGTTGTCCCTGTTGCCACTCTGACAAAAATAGAAGCTTGATGTTGCAGCTTTCCTGGGCACAGCTTACTCCAGCATGAGCCTGCCTTTTCATACCTCAAAGTCCAGGACCAAATAGACCCCTAATTCAGAGACAGGTGGAGGTCCCTCCTTCTACAGTCTGTAGTTTTAGTTTATTTCCCACATGGGGATTATCCACTTCCAAGGATGACTGATAGTGGGAACATTCATTCTCTCAAAAGAAAAAGCCTACTTCCACCCAACCATTCAGCCCAACAGGTGCTCCTTGGCCCCAACAATACAATCGCAAAATGGTCTAATATTCACCTCTTTCCCAAAGTCAGGGCTACTGTCTTATCCATGGTCACTTTTTAAACATTTGTATTTTCTACGCTTATTTCTTAGTTACAGAGATCTCTTGGTCCATTAATTAGTACATCAGTCAGGGTTCGGCATGGGTCTGGAAAGAGAGGGCATACTCCATGTGGGCAATTGAGAGTAGTCAAGGCACTATTTGCAAGGCCTGAGCAGGGTTTACAGAAATCAGCAATAGCATATAGTATCTGGAATTTGCAACAATAAGGGGCTATTACTGCTCATAATTCTGAAATGGAAAGGAGAAGATATGTTTACCAGAACTCACAAAGCGTATGGAGAGAACTGTGTGACACAAGTGGTAGCTTTCAGTAGACAAACTCAGCCAACCTTGGGCACCCTGGTGGGGAGGAAGCTGGGTAATAAATACCCCAATCTCACTTTCCTCCATTTTCCACCCTCCTGCCACAGTGCTGCTCATCCCCATCCCACTCACCAAGCCCATCACTAAGCCAGAAGGCAAACATGCTTGGTGATGTGGTCAGTGTAGATGAGCCTCCTAGGACCAGAGCAGGGTAGAAAAGGACAAAAAGTAGATCCGGAGGAGCAAAAGAAGTTACCTAATGAAATTTCCTATTTTGAAACTCAAGCTTTTTTTTCTCAATTTATTTCTTAAAAGTTGCAAGAAATCTTCTAGTGTTAGCGTAAGGATACTACAATTAGATTCACCTCATTTTTGCCTCTTGATTTTAAAAGCTTTAACCATGCGCCCTCTGAATCATTGCTTTCACAAACCCAAAAGCTCTAATCATTTTTGTTGTTCCCTACTCAGCAGTAGCTCTTTGTCAAACATTTATTGTAACTCTCTGCTCCTGAATATCTTCAATAACTTCCTTAAGTTTCAGCAACTAAAACTGCATACGTTATTCTAGAAGCATACATTCCAAGGTAAGAATGGAAAATATGCTAATTAAATCATAAGAATTTTCAGGACAATAAAAGTTAAAATAAAATTTAAGGAAATAAGAAAATATAACAATGTTAAGAACTGAAACAATTTAGAGGCAGATAGGAATTATTTGGAATTAGCACCACATAGACCATAGACTTAAATTCATAGCAGGCCTTGGGGTAGAAGTTTCCATAAGTTTAATGTATTTCTGGTGGCTTGAAATTGATTCTATTTATTGGGAATATATCACATAGCATAATCCAATACCACCCATGACTAGATATGAAATGTGCATGAATCTAGCCCCCAAATAAAATGTCAAATGTGATAATAGCACCAAAGCCTGAAGGGGATGGGACTGAGGGTGAGAATGGAGGAGGGAAAAAGCAGCTAAATTTTCTATTCTTTTTTTTCAAGACGGAATTTTGGTCTGTTACCCAGGCTAGAGTGCAGGGGCACGATCTTGGCTCACTGCAACCTCCGCCTCCAGGGTTCAAGTGATTCTCTGGCCTCAGCCTACCTAGTATCTGGGATTACAGGCATACATCACCATGCCTGGATCTTTTCTTTTTTTTTTTTTTTTGTAGAGACAGGGTTTCATCATGTTGGCCAGGCTAGTCTTGAACTCCTGACCTCAAATGATCCACCACCTTCAGCCTCCCAAAGTACTGGGATTACAGGCATGAGCGCCTGGCCAAATTTCCCATTCTGTTTAAAAATGGGTAGCTATTCGCCAGGCGCGGTGGCTCACACCTGCAATCCCAGCACTTTGGGAGGCCAAGGCAGGTGGATCACGAGGTCAGGAGATCCAGACCATCCTAGCTAACACGATGAAACCCTGTCTCTACTAAAAATACAAAAAATTAGGCCGGGCGCGGTGGCTCACGCTTGTAATCCCAGCACTTTGGGAGGCCGAGGCGGGCGGATCACGAGGTCAGGAGATCGAGACCACGGTGAAACCCCGTCTCTACTAAAATATACAAAAAATTAGCCGGGCGCGGTGGCGGGCGCCTGTAGTCCCAGCTACTCGGAGGCTGAGGCAGGAGAATGGCGTGAACCCGGGAGGCGGAGCTTGCAGTGAGCCGAGATTGCGCCACTGCACTCCAGCCCGGGCGACAGAGCGAGACTCTGTCTCAAAAAAAAAAAAAAAAAAAAAAAAATTAGCTGGGAGGGTGGAGCCAAGATGGCCAAACAGGAACAGCTCCAGTCTAGAGCTCCCAGCATGAGTGACGCAGAAGATGGGTGATTTCTGCATTTCCAACTGAGGTACCGGGTTCATCTGACTGGGGAGTGCTGGACAGTGGGTGCAGGACAGTGGGTGCAGCACACCATGCATGAGCTGAATCAGGGGGAGGCATCGCCTCACCCGGGAAGCGCAAGGGGTCAGGGAATTCCCTTTCCTAGTCAAAGAAAGGGGTGACAGATGGCACCTGGAAAATCAAGTCACACCCACCCTAATACTGTGCTTTCCCAATGGGCTTAACAAATGGCACACCAGGAGATTATATCTCGCACCTGGCTCGGAGGGTCCTACACCCACGGAACCTCGCTCATTGCTGGCACAGCAGTCTGAGATCAAACTGCAAGGCGGCAGCGAGGCTGGGGGAGGGAGCCTGCAATTGCCCAGGCTTGAGTAGGTAAACAAAGTGGCTGGGAAGCTCAAACTGCGTGGAGCCCACCACAGCTCAAGGAGGCCTGCCTGCCTCTGTAGGCTCCACCACTGGGGGCAGGGCACAGACAAACAAAAGACAGCAATAACCTCTGCAGACTTAAATGTCCCTGTCTGACAGCTTTGAAAAGAGTAGTGGTTCTCCCAGCACGCAGCTTGAGATTGGAGAACAGGCAGACTGCCTCCTCGAGTAGCCTAACTGGGAGGCAGCCCCCAGTAGGGGTGGACTGACACCTCACATGGCCGGGTACTCCTCTGAGACAAAACTTCCAGAGGAACAATCAGGCAGCAGCATTTGCGGTTCACCAATATCCGCTGTTCTGCAGCCACCGCTGCAGATACCCAGGCAAACAGGGTCTGGAGTGGACCTCCAGCAAACTCCAACAGACCTGCAGCTGAGGGTCCTGACTGTTAGAAGGAAAACTAACAAACAGAAAGGACATCCACACCAAAAACCCATCTGTACCTCACCATCATCAAAGACCAAAGGTAGATAAAACCACGCAGATGGGGAAAAAACAGAGCAGAAAAACTGGAAACTCTAAAAATCAGAGCACCTCTCCTCCTCCAAAGGAACACAGCTCCTCACCAGCAACAGAACAAAGCTGGATGGAGAATGACTTTGATGAGTTGAGAGAAGAAGGCTTCAGAAGATCAAACTACTCTGGGCTAAAGGAGGAAGTTCGAACCAATGGCAAAGAAGTTAAAAACTTTGAAAAAAAATTATACAAATGGATAACTAGAAAAACCAATGCAGAGAAGTCCTTAAAGGACCTGATGGAGCTGAAAACCATGGGACAAGATCTACGTGACGAATGCAGAAGCCTCAGTAGCTGATGCGATCAACTGGAAGAAAGGGTATCAGCGATGGAAGATGAAATGAATGAAATGAAATGAGAAGAGAAGTTTAGAGAAAAAAGAATAAAAAGAAATGAACAAAGCCTCCAAGAAATATGGGACTATGTGAAAAGACTAAATCTATGTCTGATTGGTGTACCTGAAAGTGACGGGGAGAATGGAACCAAGTTGGAAAACACTCTGCAGGATATTATCCAGGAGAACTTCCCCAATCTAGCAAGGCAGGCCAACATTCAAATTCAGGAAATACAGAGAATGCCACAAAGATACTCCTCGAGAAGAGCAACTCCAAGAAACATAATTGTCAGATTCACCAAAGTTGAAATGAAGCAAAAAATGTTAAGGGCAGCCAGAGAGAAAGGTCGGGTTACCCACAAAGGGAAGCCCATCAGACTAACAGCTGATCTCTCGGCAGAAACTCTACAAGCCAGAAGAGAGTGGGGGCCAATATTCAACATTCTTAAAGAAAAGAATTTTCAACCCAGAATCTCATATCCAGCCAAACTAAGCTTCATAAGTGAAGGAGAAATAAAATCCTTTACAGACAAGCAAATGCTGAGAGATTTTGTCACCACCAGGCCTGCCCTAAAAAAGCTCCTGAAGGAAGCACTAAACATGCAAAGGAACAACCAGTACCAGCCACTGCAAAAACATGCCAAATTGTAAAGACCATCGAGGCTAGGAAGAAACTGCATCAACTAACAAGCAACATAACCAGCTAACATCATAATGACAGGATCAAATTCACATATAACAATACTAACCTTAAATGTAAATCGGCTAAATGTTCCAATTAAAAGGCATAGACTGGCAAGTTGGATAAAGAGTCAAGACCCATCAGTGTGCTGTATTCAGGAAACCCATCTCACGTGCAGAGACACACATAGGCTCAAAATAAAGGGATGGAGGAAGATCTACCAAGCAAATGGAAAACAAAAACAAAAAAAGGCGGGGGTTGCAATCCTAGTCTCGGATAAAACAGACTTTAAACCAACAAAGATCAAAAGAGACAAAGAATTACATAATGGTAAAGGGATCAATTCCACAAGAAGAACTAACGATCCTAAATATATATGCACCCAATACAGGAGCACCCAGATTCATAAAGCAAGTCCTTAGTGACCTACAAAGAGACTTAAACTCCCACACAATAATAATGGGAAACTTTAATACCCCACTGTCAACATTAGACAGATCAACAAGACAGAAAGTTAACAAGGATACCCAGGAATTGAACTCAGCTCTGCACCAAGCAGACCTAATAGACATCTACAGAACTCTCCACCCCAAATCAACAGAATATACATTCTTTTCAGCACCACACCACACCTATTCCAAAACTGACCACATAGTTGGAAGTAAGGCACTCCTCAGCAAATGTAAAAGAACAGAAATTATAAAAAACTGTCTCTCAGACCACAGTGCAATCAAACTAGAACTCAGGATTAAGAAACTCACTCAAAACCGCTCAACTACATGGAAACTGAACAACCTGCTCCTGAATGACTACTGGGTACATAACGAAATGAAGGCAGAAATAAAGATGTTCTTTGAAACCAACGAGAACAAAGACACAACATACCAGAATCTCTGGGACACATTCAAAGCAGTGTGTAGAGGGAAATTTATAGCACTAAATGCCCACAAGAGAAAGCAGCAGAGATCTAAAATCAACACCCTAACATCACAATTAAAAGAACTAGAGAAGCAAGAGCAAACACATTCAAAAGCTAGCAGAAGGCAAGAAATAACTAAGACCAGAGCAGAACTGAAGGACATAGAGACCCAAAAAACCCTTCAAAAAATCAATGAATCCAGGAGCTGGTTTTTTGAAAAGATCAACAAAATTGATAGACCGCTAGCAAGAGTAATAAAGAAACGAGAGAAGAATCAAATAGATGCAATAACAAATGAAAAAGGGGATATCACCACCGATCCCACAGAAATACAAACTACAAACAGAGAATACTATAAACACCTCTATGCAAATAAACTAGAAAATCTAGAAGAAATGGAGAAATTCCTCAACACATACACCCTTCCAAGACTAAACCAGGAAGAAGTTGAATCTCTGAATAGACCAATAACAGGCTCTGAAATTGAGGCAATAATTAATAGGTTACCAACCAAAAAAAGTCCAGGACCAGATGGATTCACAGCCGAATTCTACCAGAGGTACAAGGAGGAGCTGGTACCATTCCTTCTGAAACTATTCCAATCAATAGAAAAAGAGAGAATCCTCCCTAACTCATTTTATGAGGCCAGCATCATCCTGATACCAAAGCCTGGCAGAGACACAACAAAAAAAGAGAATTTTAGACCAATATCCCTGATGAACATCGATGCAAAAATCCTCAATAAAATACTGGCAAACTGAATCCAGCAGCACATCAAAAAGTTTATCTACCATGATCAAGTGGGCTTCATTCCTGGGATGCAAGCCTCGTTCAGCATACACAAATCAATAAATGTAATCCAGCATATAAACAGAACCAGACAAAAACCACATGATTATCTCAATGGATGCAGAAAAGGCCTTTCACAAAATTCAACAACACTTCATGCTAAAAACTCTCAATAAATTAGGTATTGATGGGACGTATCTCAAAATAATAAGAGCTATCTAAGACAAACCCACAGCCAATATCATACTGAATGGGCAAAAACTGGAAGCATTCCCTTTGAAAACAGGCACAAGACAGGGATGCCCTCTCTCACCACTCCTAGTCAACATAGTGTTGGAAGTTCTGGCCAGGGCAGTCAGGCAGGAGAAGGAAATAAATGGTATTCAATTAGGAAAAGAGGAAGTCAAATTGCCCCTGTTTGCAGATGACATGATTGTATATCTAGAAAACCCCATTGTCTCAGCCCAAAATCTCCTCAAGCTGATAAGCAACTTCAGCAAAGTCTCAGGATACAAAACCAATGTGCAAAAATCACAAGCATTCTTACACACCAATAACAGACAAACAGAGAGCCAAATCGTGAGTGAACTGCCATTCACAATTGCTTCAAAGAGAATAAAATACCTAGGAATCCAACTTACAAGGGATGTGAAGGACCTCTTCAAGGAGAACTACAAACCACTGCTCAATGAAATAAAAGAGGATACAAACAAACGGAAGAACATTCCATGCTCATGGGTAGGAAGAATCAATATCGTGAAAATGGCCATACTGCCCAAGGTAATTTATAGATTCAGTGCCATCCCCATCAAGCTACCAATGACTTTCTTCACAGAATTGGAAAAAACTACTTTAAAGTTCACATGGAACCAAAAAAGAGCCCGCGTTGCCAAGTCAATCCTAAGCCAAAAGAACAAAGCTGGAGGCATCATGCTACCTGACTTCAAACTATACTACAAGGCTACAGTAACCAAAACAGCATGGTACTGGTACCACAACAGAGATACAGACCAATGGAACAGAACAGAGCCCTCAGAAATAATGCAGCATATCTACAACTATCTAATCTTTGACAAACCTGAGAAAAACAAGCAATGGGATAAGGATTCCCTATTTAATAAATGGTGCTGGGAAAACTGGCTAGCCATATGTAGAAAGCTGAAACTGGATCCCTTCCTTACACCTTATACAAAAATTAGTTCAAGATGGATTAAAGACTTAAATGTTAGACCTAAAACCATAAAAACCCTAGAAGAAAACCTAGGCAATACCATTCAGGACATAGGCATGGGCAAGGACTTCATGTCTAAAACACAAAAAGCAATGGCAACAAAAGCCAAAATTGACAAATGGGATCTAATTAAACTAAACAGCTTCTGCACAGCAAAAGAAACTACCATCAGAGTGAACAGGCAACCTACAGAATGGGAGAAAATTTTTGCAACCTACTCATCTGACAAAGGGCTAATATCCAGAATCTACAATGAACTCAAACAAATTTACAAGAAAAAAACAAACAACCCCATCAAAAAGTGGGTAAAGGAGATGAACAGACACTTCTCAGAAGAAGACATTTATGCAGCCAAAAAACACATGAAAAAATGCTCATCATCACTGGCCATCAGAGAAATGTAAATCAAAACCACAATGAGATACCATCTCACACCAGTTAGAATGGCCATCATTAAAAAGTCAGGAAACAACAGGTGGTAGAGAGGATGTGGAGAAATAGGAACACTTTTACACTGTTAGTGGGACTGTAAACTAGTTCAACCATTGTGGAAGTCAGTGTGGCGATTCCTCAGGGATCTAGAACTAGAAATACCATTTGACCCAGCCATCCCATTACTGGGTATATACCCAAAGGACTATAAATCATGCTGCTATAAAGACACATGCACACGTATGTTTATTGGGGCACTATCCACAATAGCAAAGACTTGGAACCAACCCAAATGTCCAACAACGATAGACTGGATTAAGAAAATGTGGCACATATGCACAATGGAATACTATGCAGCCATAAAAAATGATGAGTTCATGTCCTTTGTAGGGACATGGATGAAACTGGAAACCATCATTCTCAGCAAACTATTGCAAGGACAAAAAACCAAACACTGCATGTTCTCACTCATAGGTGGGAATTGAACAATGAGAACACATGGACACAGGAAGGGGAACATCACACACCAGGGACTGTTGTTGGGTTTGGGGAGAGGGGAGGGATAGCATTAGGAGATATACCTAATGCTAAATGACGAGTTGATGGGTGCAGCACACCAACATGGCACATGTATACATATGTAACAAACCTGCAGATTGTACACATGTACCCTAAAACTTAAAGTATAATAATAATAAAATTTAAAAAAAAGTAAAAAAAAAAAAAAATTAGCCGGACGTGGTGGCGGGCGCCTGTAGTCCCAGCTACTTGGAAGGCTGGGGCAGGAGAATGGTGTGAACCCGGGAGGCAAAGCGTGCAGTGAGCCGAAATCGCACCATTGCACTCCTGCCTGGGAGACAGAGCGAGAGTCCGTCCCCCACACCAAAAAAAAAAAAAAAAAAAAAAAAAAGAATGGGTAGCTATTAATTTTTGATGTTGATGTAAAAATGTAGGCTTAAATATGTCAGGGCAACCATTAGCACTGTAAAGATGGGAATTAAAACTGTTTTAAATTCTACTTTTTACTGATATATACTAGGTGTACATATTTTCAGGGTATATATAATTTGTAAAGATCAAATCAGCGTAATTAGAAGATCCATCACCTTAAGTATTTGTCTTTGGCCGGGCGTGGTGGCTCATGCCTGTAATCCCAGCACTTTGGGAGGCCGAGGCGGGTGGATCACCTGAGGTCAGGAGTTCAAGACCAGCCTGGCCAACATGGTGAAACCCCATCTCTACCAAAAATACAAAAATTAGCCGGGTGTGGTGGCATGCGCCTATAATCCCAGCTACTCGGGAGGCTGAGGCAGGAGAATCGCTTGAAACTAGGAGGCGGAGGTTGCAGGGAGCAGAGATCGTGCCATTGCTCTCCAGCCTGGGCAACAAGAGCGAAACTCCATCTCAAAAAAAAAAAAAAATCATCTTTTCTTTATGCTAGAAACAATTGAATTATTCTCATCTAATGATTTTGAAATATACAATAGATATTGTAAACTATGATCATCCTATTTATCTATCAAACACTAGGTTTTATTTCTTCTATCGAACTGTATATTTGTACCCATTAGTCAACCTCTCTTCATCCCCTCACCCCACCCTTTCTGGTGCCTGTGGTAACCACCAATCTGTTCTCTATTTCATGATAGTCACTTTTTAAGCTCCCACATATGAGTGAGAACATGTGATATTTGTCTTTCTGTGCTTGGCTTGTTTCACTTAATATAATGACCTCCAGTTCCATCCATGTTGCTGCATGTAACAGGATTTCATTCTTTCTTATGGCTGAATAATGTCCTGTTGTGTATATGTAACACATTTTCTTTATCCATTCATCCATTAATGGGCACTTAGGTTGGTTCCATATTTTGGCTATTATGAATAGTGCTGCAGTAAACTTGGAAGTGCGCAAGTCTCTTTGATATGTTGATTTCATTTCTTTTGGCCATATATAAGTAGAAAAATTGCTGAACATATGATAGCTCTATTTTTAGTTTTTTGAGGACCTTCTATACAGTTTTCCATAGTGGTTGTACTAATTTACATTCCCACCAATGGTGTATGAAGGTTCTCCTTTCTTCACATCCTTGTCAGCATGTTATTGCCTGTCTTTTTGACAAAAGCCAGTTTTAATTGGGGTAAGATTTCTCGTTGTGATTTTGACTTGCATTTCTATGATGACTAGCAGTGTTGAGCATTTTTTTTTCATATTCTTATTGGTCATTTTTATGTCTTTTTTTGAGAAATGTCTATTCAGATCTTTTGCCCATTTTTAAATTGGATTATTTGTTGTTTTGCTATTGAGTTGTTTGAGATCCTTATATATCCTGGTTATTAATCCTTTGTCAGATGAGCAGTTTGCAAATATTTTCTTCTATTCTGTGGATCGTCTCTACCTTATCGCCTCCTTTGCTGTGCAGAAGGTTGATGTAATCTCATTTGTCTTTTGTTTTGGTTGCCTGTGATTTTGAGGTCTTACACCAAAAATTCTTTGCCAAGACTGATGTCCTGGAGTATTTCCCCAATGTTTTCTTCTAGTAGTTTCATAGTTTCAAGTTTTAAATTTAAGTCATCAATCCATTTTATTTGATTTTTGCATATAGTGAGAGATGGAGGTCTAGTTTCAATCTTGTGCATATGGTTATCCAGTTTTTTCAGCGCCTTTTATTGAAGAGACTGTTCTTTCCCTGTTGTATGTGCTTGGTGTCTGTGTTGAAATGAGTTGGCTGTAAATACGTGGATTTATGTCAGGGTTCTCTATTCTGTTCCATTGGTCTGTGTGTCTGTTTTTATGTGAGTACCATGCTGGGTATCAAAACTTTTAAACACTGTATGCGAGAGAAAATGAATAACAAAATTTTACCATTTAGAAAAAAATCAGTAAAGGAAAAAATGTTCAACACAACAGCATAATGAGTAGGAAACATAAATTACAATGACAGGCATACCACATTTGTCTTCGTTATCCATCTGTAATTCATTTTTGACTCCTCTCTCACTCACCATGTCTGTGCAGTTGACTCACTTGATTTTTCCTTGGAAAAGTCTTGTGTCTGACCCTTTCCATTCCCACTACCACTTCTCTAGTTCTCTGGAGCCTGTACTAATTAAGTAGCTCTAGCACAGCATTTTTTGTTTGTTTGTTTTTCTTTTTTTTTTTTTTGAGACAGGGTCTCACTCTGTCGCCCAGGCTGCAGTACAGTGACACTATCATGGCTCACTGCAGCCTTGACCTCGCCAGGCTCAGATGATCCTCCCACTTCAGCCTCTCAAGTAGCTGGGACTAAAGGTGTGCACCACCATGCCTAGCTAATTTTTGCATTTTTTGTATGAGGTTTGGTCAGGTTGCCCAGGCTGGTCTCAAACTCCTGGGCTCAACCCATCCATCTGCCTCAGCCTCTCACCGTGCTAGGATTATAAGCGTGAGCCACCATGCCCAGCCCACAGCATATTCTACCTTGGCCTTACCCACAGCAATGAGCAATCTTCATAAAACATAACCTCACACCCCTGCTCAAAAGCCTTCAGGAGCTCCTCATTTCTCACCGTCTACCCTCTTAGCTGGTTTTTGAGACCTTGTATAATACTATCCCAGTTAACTGTGTTTTGTCAATTCTAAGACACATTTTTTTAAAAAGACCTTTGAAACATCTCTGAAATCAGAGTGCATGTTACAATCGATGGCAATCATGGTGTCTTAGATTCAATATTTCTTTTCCCAGTTTGCCCTGGCTACAGGATACCTCTATGCTAGAAAACAAGACTTCTCACTTTGTTATGCCATGACTCATTCTTTTATAGCTCCAAACTTTTGTTTAGACATCTCCCTCTGTCTGGGTATCCCTCTTCCTCTGCCTCCCTTAACATATCTCCCTGTAAAAATCAGCTCATCTTTAATAAGGCCCAGCTCAAACGCCAGCGCCTCAAAGACTGCTTTATCCACCACCTTACTGGGAACAACCATCCCTCTGAATCCTTTCAGTTCCTTCTTTGTAAGTCTAGCATCTGTTATCACATAGTTCTTTTTAGTTAAATACTTGCATCCAGATTCGGTCCTGCAAATTGCTTGAGTGGACAGCTAAAATTGTGACATTATATGGAAGAACATGGGTTTCTTTCACGAGGACATTTTGAATAATTTCATTACAATCTGTGAAGTACTACTATTACAGAACTCAGTGAGAATCCTGCTTTGAACTGCCCTCTAGAGGTAGTACATTATCAGTGAGCCAGAGAGAGACCTACAACCATGGATGGGTGAAAGACAGTGGCTGCTAACCAGCTGGGAAGGGGAGCTGCTGAGAGTGTTTCTTCATCAGCAGGACTCGCTAATTGGCCCTGTTTGTGGGAGTAGCTGTTGGAAAGGTCAAGCTCTGGGAAACCGTGTTGGTTGGAGATTGCCAGCCCTCTCCAGTTTGCTCAGATGAGTCACTGTGATGTCTTGGAAGGGTGGGGCCTGACTAAGTAATAGCTTCCCCCAGGAAATCCAGACTGGGCTGGAAGTCCAGAAACTCTGGGTCATTTTCCAGGGAGATACTGAGCATAACCGCATCCTGTCAGAGGGTGTAGTCTGGGAAAAGAGGGCTACATGTCCATGTCATTGTCTGCAACAGGATTCTTCTCCATCACAGCTAATTTTGAACTCTCCCAAGCATAAATCTTTACTGCAATACATTCACAAAGCTTTATTCCCCCCTCCCTCTTTTTCTGAGTAAACTTCTGTGGCCACGAGAAGATGAAAGTCATCTCACGTGTTCTCTTGCTAGCCAGGATATTCTGTGACTAAATTTTAAATGACTTGTGAAATTTCCTGCTTAGTTCTGCTTCCTAGGGCAAATGCCATTTTCTGTAAGGGCCTCCCTGTTACCTGACTTGACTTTCCATAGGCATCCCCTCCAGCCTCAGTCTCTGCCAACAGAGGGATTAGATTCTAGAGGCTCCAGGTCCCTGCCAGCTTCAACATTCTAACATCTGCTTGGTGCTCAACATAGCTTGCTTCCCAGGCACTGAGTTTATGCATTAATGAGTTTGAAGTTCATTTTCCTCTGAGGCAAATAGGTTGGTATGATGTGATCTGGGGATGTCCTTTGAAAGCTTTCCATAGGATGTGACTTCTCTCCACATCTTCGTACCAGAAGACCTTGCATGAAGATCACAATTGTTGAGCTGATTTCACCACAAGAAATCATTTTGTCTTAGAATTTTTTCCTCATTAAAAAAGTTGAGCACTTTGGGAGGCCAAGGTGGCAGATCACCTGAGGTCAGGAGTTTGAGACCAGCCTGGCCAACATGGTGAAATCCCGTCTCTAATAAAAATACAAAAATTAGCCAGGCGTGGTTCTGCACATCCGTAATCCCAGCTACTCAGGAGGCTGAGGCACGAGAATCACTTGAACCCGGGAAGCGGAGGTTGCAGTGAGCCGAGATCACACCACTGCACTCCAGCCTGGGCGACAGGTGACAGAGCGAAACTCTATCTTAAAAAAAAAAAAAGTCATAGGCTGGGCATGGTGACTCATACCTGTAGTCCCAGCATTTTGGGAGGCCAAGGCAGGAGGATCACTTTTGAACTCAGGAGTTCAAGACTAGCCTGGGCAATAAGGCAAAACCCCATCTCTACAAAAAATACAAAAATTAGCCTGGCATGGTGGTACACCCCTGTAGTCCCAGCTACTCCAGAGGCTGAGGTGGGAGAATCACCTCAGCCCAGGAAGTCTAGGCTGCAGTGAGCCAAGATCACGCCACTGCACTCCAGCCTGGGTGACAGAGTGGGACTCTGTTTCAAAAGAAGAAATCATAAAGCTTTATTATAGAAAATATAGGCATTATAGAAAATTATTAAAAAGGAAATAAGAATCACTTAAATGCAGCTTCTCAGAGGTAATACTATTAACACCATGGCAGGCAACACAACAATTTTTCTTTGGGTGTATGATCATACGATTTTTTAGTGTTTGATATGGGATTGGAATCACACTTTTCAAACTGTTTTTTAGCCTACTTTTCTCCTGTAGTTATAAATGATTAACATTTCATTTGTCATTATGCAACAGTTCATAGAGTGGACTCTGGATCTAGCCTATCTGAATTTGAATCTTGGCTCACCACTTACTGTGTGACCCTTGGGCATGTCCTTTAACTGAAATAATTCCTGCAAATTCCTCATCTGTAAAATGGGGATAATAATGGTTCCTACTTCACAAAGTGTTGTGAATATTTAAGTGAGTCAACATTTGCCAAGTACTTAGAACAATGCTGGCAGGTAGTGTGGGCTTTATGGGGCCCACACTACTACAGCTACTATAACTACTACTAAATTGTCTTCCACAACATCACTTTAAGACTGAATAGGATTACATTGTTTGGTTGTGGCATAATTTATTTAGTCAAAGTCCCATTCTTGAATAGAGTGTTCTGCTTTTTTGGTATTATGAATAATACTGCAGCAAATACCCTCTTCTGTAGCAGGACAAACTATGTACCAGGTAGGGGATGAATACAGTGATGGGAGATGGAAGAACTATGTTTTACCTTCTTTGTTTTGAGCTTGGTGGAGAGGCAAATATCTTGATATCTCACTTTTGCCTGGAAGGTTGCTACTGAGAAACCATTCAGACTTTCTGGCATCAGCCAGTCAAATATTTGGTGGTCCTTGCCAAATTGAATCACCTGGATTCCTAACCTAAGATTCTGGTCAGAAAAGGATTCTTAACCACCCATGTCGTATACTCTGGCTCTTTACCCAACTACCCAATTGCTGCCATGGGTGTCTCAGCCATGTGGGCTCTGCTCCAAGGAAGCATTGGTGGGTACTCAGTGAACTGTAGTGGGTCCCTGGAGCCTCCTTTTCCAGGCTGGTGGAGATGAAGGTCCTGCTCTGCCTTCCTTGGAGCTCTATTCCTGTGGCCCTCCCCCTCAATACTACTGGAGAGAAGGGGAAGGGACCCCTTCTGGGTTTCTGGACCCCTTCTGAAGGGTTTCTGTCCTTAGTTATGGTAATGGTTATGATGCATTCTTGTAGAATGGGCACAGTTATCTGTCTACAAACTGAGGGAATGATAGAAAAATTTCATGGCTTCATGGAACAACTTTACACGACAAAGCTGTGCCATTGCAGACAAACACTGCCAAGAAGAAACCTTGCTGGGGGATTAGCAACTGATCAGATCACTTCCATGAAGATGTGCATGAGGGAGTGTGTCAAATGCCTAGTTCTTACAGTCTCTCAGGTGTCATCAACCAAACCATCTGCTTGGTTCTCAGTCCCTCCTAGCCAAAATTCATAACCTGACCATGTTCTGGAAGACCCACAACTTCTAGATTTCTGCCTTTATTATCTCTTAGGTCCACTGGAAGGTTCTACCCACCTGCTACCCACTGTGGGGTTCTAGATAGATACCACTCCCTAGAGAATTCCCTTAATACATGGAGATGGGTGAGCTGTCCCCCAGCCTCAACCATCTCCAAATCAAATGGTCATTTAACCTGGTGCCAGGGGGTCTTTGTTTCTACCAAGTGAGTGGATATTCTTTTAGAATACAAGGATGAGGCCACTGACACTAGATAAAAATAGTTGTGAAATAAGCAAAACTAGTCTATACTTTTAGAAGTCAGGATAATGATTACCCGTAGTGGAAAGGTCAAGCTCTGGGAAACCATGTTGCTGGAAGAGGGTACAAGGGAGGCTTCTAGGGGGTGGATAACATTTTGGGTTTTGACCTGGGTGCTGGTTACATGGGTGTGTTCAATTTGTGAAAGTTAAATGAACTATACACTCATGATAAGTATACTTTTTTCAATTAAAAAAATTTAAGTAGGAGATATTGATAAACCAGAGTAAATGCTTTAAAATAAAGAGCCCAAGGAGATCCACCTCTCTTAAGACTAGTGGTTCTTTCCTAGTAGGGCTACCAGATTTAGCAAATAAAAATACAAGACAGACAGTTAAATTTGAATTCCAGGTAAACAGCGAATAATTTTTAGTTTAACTATGTCCCATGCAATATATGGGACATATTTATGCTAAAAAAAATTATTCATTGCTTATCTGAAATTCAAATTTAACTGGTTGTCCTGCATGGCAGGATTTGATCTAGCAACTCTAATCTTAAATCTTCTAAATAAGTCTCTTCATCAATATAACAAAGTAAAAAAAGGATATCTATTGAATTATATATATGAAGGATATATAGTCTTGGAAAGGAATACTAAAATCTGTAAATAAAGCATAGGAGACAAAGAAATGAGAAAATAAATGTTTTAATTTTTTGTTTTATCCATTCCTCATTCGTTTCATATTTCTCTTCTGTTGTTCCTTGGTTTCTCATTCCCACATTCATATCAATGAAAATAAGGGAAATAAGATAAGTAAGAGAAATAAGATAATGCCAAATACTTCACACTTTCATTTAGTAAGTTTGAATTCACAACTCTGTTGGTCAATGTTTCTGAAATTATTATTCCTGTATTTGTCTGTGTTTTTGTTTCTTATTTTTGACTGAACTATTTCCTCCCTATTTCACTCTCTTTCAGAACTTGGCCTGCAACCTTTGACCAGACAGAAGTTGAACCCTTCTCAGTCTAATCAGTGTTTTTCCTGCCTTTTCTTATCTTTAGGTTTCATAGGCTAAATGTGAAAAATCTATTTGTTGTTGATCTCAAAAAGGCCACATTTTCCTCTCCAACAATGTTAACTTATACATACCTGCTACGTTTCAATTGTTTCTTAAACAAATATGAACCAAAGTCAGAATTCCATTTCATTTCCTTTTTATGCTTCCTCTCTTAAAGATGAAGAAATTCTGGTACAAATTATTTTGTACAACTAGGCTCTATCAGTACATAGAATTGAGTCCCCAAGATTTTGTGCTTTGATACGTTTTCAGTATATATTGATGGATGGTAATAAAATAAAATTATTTCCTGCTTGAAAAGGCTCCTAAATTGTGACTTTGTCACCAAGAGTGTCATCCACTTTATTCACAGTAAAATACTCAATAATTATTTTTATTATTTTTTTCATTTAAACAATAAATACATGTCCTACAATACTTGAGGAGAGAAAGAAGGGGAAAAGAGGGAAGTTGCATCAACATCAAAGAAGATTATAAGGTGCCTCTCAACAACCTGCCTTTGAAATCCTAACCATCTAAAGGCTAACCATCCTAGTCTTTTCAAGTTAGTAGTTTCCTTCAATATTGTCAACTAAAAAGTATATTTTTGATTGAATCACCTAACCAATCATTGATCTACTCTAAATGACTTCAGACAATATTTTTCCTTTATTATCTCAGACACAACTGATTAAATCAACTGATTATCCTGTCATGGAGACAACTCTTTTTCTATACCATAAAATAGACATATTTAACCTTAAACCCTCTGTTCATAAGTTTTGCTGTGAAAATACAGTAGAGAAGAGGAGGGAAGAATGATAAAGGTTTAATATATGCAGAGAAGAATTTAAAAATATACAAAGACAAATTAGTATGAAAGCATTATAAATAAGGTAGAAAAACAACACTAATTTTCATGAAATAGTATTAGCAGAAACACATAAATTAAGTAGCTCTGGATTTTTCAGAACACTCCATAAGCATTAGTGAATGGTCCATCAATCAATAAATGATGTTTACAATTGCAGAATCCTTAACAACTCTAATAGTATTTTCAACTCTAATATTCTACAGCAAATGCAATAATGACTTCGGCAACTAAATGAACTCCCAGGAATGTGCTGGGTTGTTAGCAACAACTTATGAATTACTTGCCCTTGTAGTATCTAGCATTCCTAACATTCAAAGGTCTCCAAAATCTGCTCCCTCCTACTTGTCCAACCTTATTTTCCACAACCCGCCTTGGGGGTCTGTTCTGATCAGGTCTTATTGGTTTCTAATTTCTGTACTCCTGGAGCTGTCAGAATAGTACCTTTCCTACTTCCTCCCTGTCCCCTCAAATCCTCCCCACTGTTCAGGCCTAGCTCCATTCAACTCCCACCACCTCCATTAAATTATATCTATCTATCTATCTATCTATCTATCTATCTATCTATCATCTATCTAATATCTATATCTACTCTAGTCTATAGCAATCTTTTCTTTTGCTTGGTTATATTATTAAATTACTGTCTGTACCACTAACATGGTATTTTATTATACATACCAGCTTATACCATCTTCTGCACTGTTTTCTTGAAGAGTCACTTAATATTCATGGGTATACGAACAAACTTTTGTAAACTATAAAACATCCTACCAATGTAAAGTTTATTCCCTAGTTTATAGTCCCCTTGTGGATATATTTTTGTATGACATCTAGGAGAGCATTGTATTCTCCAATTAATATTTTCTGATGAGTGAATGCATGGAAGACCACTGGAATTGGAGCTAAACCACCAGTTTGCATTTGCCACTTGTCACCTCTCTGACTTTGAACTAGTTATTTAATTTCCATGCTTCAGTTTTTTATCTGTAGAATGGGGATAATAATAGTATCTACCTCATAAAGTTGAGAATTAAATGAATTTATACATTTTAAGTGCCTAAAACAGCTTGCTTAGCACATAGCCAGTGCTCAATAAATGTTAATTGAATGAATGAATGAGACAGAATGCACTTCAATTAAAATCTAGAAACAACAATGTTATATTTTATTATCCCTGGAACTGTGATTATAAAATAACACATAATACATAAGAATGTCAAGGGAAATCAGTATATCTGTTTGAGATATAAGCCATTATGTATATATTTCTTCCTAGATATATTTTTCAGAATGAAGCTTATATTCTGTATTACTTAATTTGTACTTCTTAAACTTCAAAAATCATTTAAGGCCTATCTAAAAGAGATTTTAGTACAGTCACTTTTCTAAACATCACATTACTTTTAGATCTGAATAAATAATGATTGCTGAATATTCTTGACCTTGGTTTATACTCTTTAGAAGATGACACTTAAAAGCAGCAATTAATTCCAGACAATTTGCTCTTGATATCTGTGTTGAACTACTTTTGCATATATTATGCATAAATTTTGATGTAGAAGTTGACAGTAATAACTTCATGATGAACTTCTTGAAAACTATTTTGTTCTAAAATTTTACCAAAACATTTAGCTTGCCTAAGTTAATTTAACAAGTTAAATGTTTTCATTTTTACCATTCCAGTTTCTCTCATACACACACATACACACAGAGAGAGAATGTAAAAAAGATTTCCTGTAATAATGATTTACACATACGTCAGTTTTAAATTATGTCGTGATTTTTTTTGTTGTTGCTCTGTAGAGCCATCTGCTGGTCAATGATGTGTTTTATATACTGATATTAAAGTTTTTCTCTGTGTAATGTAAGGCTCTAACAAAATCAGGCACTCCCAGTAAAAGTAGAGCTAGAAATCTGTGGCTCAAACAAAACTTGAAGAAAATGTCCTTCCAGGAATAACTATTGAGAGTAACTTGTAATAGTATAATGGAGAAAATAATCATTTATAGAAAATTAGTAGGTCCTATATTTTGGATAATTATTTCATTCATTCAGTAAATATTTGTAAACTTCTTCCTGCTAATAGAATAGAAAAACACACACACACACACACACATTTTGTAGTATATAATTTTTTAAAATCTTGTATAGATCATTCCTTTCTACTTATTAAAGTTAATAAAGTAAATCAAAACTTTTTTATTCTCCTTTTGTATGGCAATTACATTTTTATCACTTACAATTAGCATTCCTCCTTCAGCATCAGTATGAACTCACAGCCTTTACAGTCTCAGCTGGTTTAAGTTACCCATTATTATTGATACTACTACTTCTTTTTCTTTTTTTCTTTTTTTGAGACGGAGTTTCGCTCTTGTTGCCCAGGCTGGAATGCAGTGGCAAAATCTTGGCTCACTGCAACCTCCGCCCCCCAGGTTCAAGCAATTCTTTCACCTCAGTCTCCCGAGTAGCTAGGATTACAGGTGCCCACCACCGCGCCCCGCTAATTTTTGTGTTTTTAGTGGAGGTGGAGTTTCAACATGTTGGCCAGGCTGGTCTCCAACTCCTGACCTCAAGTGATCTGCCCGCCTCAGCCTCCCAAAGTGTTGGGATTATAGGCATGAGCCACTGCCCCCAGCCTACTACTTCTTTTCTGATACACAAATGTTCATAACCTGTTCAGGGGAGGCCCCCTTATATAGTGCCTTCTGTCCTATAAGCACTTCTATCCTTATATCCTATCCAAACATCCTGATGTTTCAGATCCAGCATAATTTTTCCTGCCCTCAAACTATGGAGTCAACCATCCCCCAAATTTCCTGGTTCATATTAATGAATAATAGTATTAGAGACTAAAAGCTGGATGCTAAGAGTGCCCACGTGAGATTTAGTTGAGAGCAAAAATGCTATCATTGATGTTATTGTTGCTTATAACAGACCTAGATAAATATATGTTTTAAGGTTATACATGTACATTCATTTCTCCCCACTGATATACATTTGTATTACATTTCCCTACCCAACTTTTCTTGAATTATGTGTTTTTTTTCCTATTACCATGGCATTCCCCTATGTAATTTAATGTGCCACCTTTGGTAGATATTTATATTAATTCCAATCTTTTGCTTTTAACAACTACACAATGGAATCATTACAGGTAAACTTTACACATATTCATAATTATTACCTCAGAGCAATCTGCTTGAAGTTTTTTGTGGGTTTTTGTTTGTTTGTTTTGTTTTGTTTTGTTTTCTCGAGACAGGGTCTCACTCTGTCACCCAGGCTGGAGTGAAGTGGCACGACCATGGTTCACTGCAGGCTCTGCCTCCTGGGCTCAAGTGATCCTCCCACCTCAGCCTCCTATAAGCATGCCCCCACCACACCTGCCTAGTTTTTGTATTTTTTGTAGAGAGGAGATTTTGCCATGTTGCCCAGGCTAGTCTCAAACTCTTGGGCTCAAGCAATCTGCCCATTTCAGCCTCCCAAATTGCTGGGATTACAGGCATGGGTCACAGCTCCTGGCCTGCTTGAAGTTTTTGATGTTACTGCTGAACTACAGAAGGCTAGGATGTTCCTAAGTGGGAGTTACTGGGATGGTGTGAAAAAAGCACAGAATCAGGAATTAAATAGGGATTAGATATCTAGCTCTACATAAATCACTTAACTTCATTGTGTCTCAGTTTCCTCATTTATAAAAGTATGATAACGATAATTAGCCTTTCCAGCTGAATTTAACAGTTTTAAATAAGGTTTTACAATAATTTCTCTCCAATCTACTTCACGGGAAATTGTTTTACAGGTTAATTAAAATAACCTGTTAGAAGTGCTTTGAACAGGGTAGAACAGACTGGAAGAGACAGATGGCTCACCTCATGACTGTCCTTTTTGCATGGGTCCACTTAGCTGGAGCTGTCTGGTTTCTCCTTATGCCCTCATTCTTGACATCTTTAAACACTCATTCAGGGGTATCCACCACCATCTGAATGCAAAGGTGATAAGTACATACATTATAGGATATTGCTCACATCTGTCTTAGCTCCTCTTTGAAGTCTGTGCTAGTCACTTTGAAAAGATGTTTTATGGCTTTTATTATTGCTTCTGTGCAGTACACTGTGCTAATAACGTCAAGTTGACCCCTTGGCAAGGAAGATTGAATAGGCCCTGGAAGTTTCTGGAGGTCTTTATTTCATATGATACTGAGCAGCTGAAGTATTCACTCTGTATAAATAAGAATAAAATTTATTTCTATTTCAGAAGTCTTATATCTGAAGAAGTAAGAGAGGATGATGAGAAGATGTTGGATCAGGCCTACTTTAAAAGTAAGAAACTAGGCATCAGAATCAATGATGCTGTTTTCTCCACTGAATAAGGTTAACCCCCAACAGGCATTTTTCCCCTCAACCCCTTAGAAGTATCCCTCCTGAATACATCTGTATTGCTTGCATCAGGAGTTTCAGTTACTTGGGTTCACCACAGCCTGATAGAAGGTAGTTGAAAGCAGATAATTCAAGAACTATCCATCACAATTACCTTAGGTATTTACTTCACCCTCCTACAAATCTCAGAATATTTCGAGGCCCCCTTTACTCCACTGAAAAGCTTTTCGGTGGAGAAAACAGCATCAAAGATTCTAGTTTTGATGCCTAGTTTCTTTTCTGAAGTTAGAGGGTTTGACCAGATTATCTAAATTTGTGAATTCTTCTGCTCTTTGAAGAAAAATTTACAGAGAAGAATAGACTAGTTGCTGACAATACCCTGGATCATTTTTTTAAAAACAAATTGATCCATTAAAATTATATTCCCCCTCCCCATCCCAACACAGACCCTAGTAATAATGCTTTGCCACTTTACACAAAGTCCTGCAAGAGGGATGTCTTAGCACATTTTCTGTTGTTAAAACAGAATACCACAGACTGGATAATTTATAAAGAACAGAAGTGTATTTGGCTTACAGTTCTGGAGGCTGGGAAGTTCAAGAACATGGCCTTCATCCCATGGCAGAAGGCATCATGTAGTCAAAGACGGCAAGAGAGAGAGAGGGCAAGAGCACATGAGACAGAAAAAGGAGGGCCTAACTCCTGAGATAGCTAATCCACTCCCACAATAATGGCATTAATCCATTCATGAGGACAGAACCCTCATGACCTAATCACCTTTTAAAGGCCCCACCTCCCAAAATCATTATATTGGCAATCAAATTTCAACATGAATTTTTTTTTAATTTTTAATTTTTGTGAGTACATAGTAGGTATATATATTTATGGGGTATGTGAGATATTTTGATACAGGCATGCAATGCATAATAATCCTATCACGGTAATGGGGGTATCCATCACCTCAAGCATTTATCCTTTGTGTTACAAACAATCCAATTACACTCTTTTAGTTATTTTTAAATGTACAATTAAATTGATTTCTTTACTATAGTCACCCTGTAGTGCTAGCAAATACAAGTTCTTACTCATTCTTTCTAACTAATTTTTGCACCCATTAATCATTCCCCTCTCCCCAACCCCGCAATAACCCTTCCCAGCCTCTGGTAACTGTCCTTCTACTCTCTGTCTCCATGAGTTCAATCGTTTTAACTTTTTTTTTTTTTTTTAAACGGAGTCTCGCTCTGTCGCTCAGGTTGGACTGCAGTGGAGCGATCTCGGCTCACTGCGAGCTCCGCCTCCTGGGTTCATGCCATTCTCCTGCCTCAGCCTCCTGAGTAGCTGGGACTTCAGGCGCCCGCCACCACGCCCGGCTAATTTTTTTGTATTTTTAGTAGAGACGGGGTTTCACCGTGTTAGCCAGGCTGGTCTTGATCTCCTGACCTCGTGATCTGCCCGCCTCGGCCTCCCAAAGTGCTGGGATTTAACTTTTAGCTCCCACCAGGCCAATCGTTTTAACTTTTAGCTCCCACAAATAAATAAGAACATGTGATGTTTGTGTTTCTTTGCCTGGCTTATTTCACTTAGCTATAATGACCTCCAGTTCCATCCATGTTGTTGCAAATGGCAGGATCTCATCCTTTTTATAGCTGAATAGTACTCCATTGTATGTAAGTACAACATTTTCTTTATCCATTCATCTGTTCATGGACACTTGGGATGCTTCCAAAATCTCGGCTATTGTGAACAGTGCTGCAATAAACATGGGAGTACAGATACATCTTCAATATCATGATTTCCTTTCATTTAGGTATATACCGAGTAGTGGGATTGCTGGATCATAGAGTAGCTTTATTTTTTGTGTTTTGAGGAACCTCCAATTTGTTCTCCATAGTGATTGTACTAATTTACATTCTCACCAACAATGCATGGGGGTTCTTTTTTCTCCACATTCTCATCAGCATTTCTTATTGCCTGTCTTTTGGATATAAACCATTTTAACTGGGGTGAGATGATATCTCACTGTAGTTTTGATTTGCATTTTGCTGATGATGAATGATATTGAACACCTTTTCATATGCCTGTTTGTTGTTTGTATGTCTTCTTTTGAGAAATGTCTATGCACATCTTTTGCCCATTTTCTTTGATGGGATTATTAGATTTTTTCCTATTGAGTTGTTTGAACTCCTTACATATTCTGGTTATTAATCCCTTGTCAGATGGGCAGCTTGCAAATATTTTCTCCCATTCTGGTAGTTGTCTCTTCACTTTGTTGATTGTTTCCATTGCTGGGCAGAAAGCTTTTTAACTTGATGTGATCCCATTTGTCCATTTTTGCTTTGGTTGCCTGTGCTTGTGGGATATTATTCAAGAAATCTTTGCCCACTCCAATGTCTTGAAGAGTTTCCTCAATGTTTTCTTTTAGTAGTTTTGTAATTTGAGGTCTTATATTTAAGTCAAGCTTGTCCAACCCATGGCCCTTGGGCTGCATGCAGCCCAAGATGGCTTTCAATGTGGCCCAACAGAAATTTGTAAACTTTGTTTAAAAATTATGAATATTTTTGCGATTTTTTTTTTAGCTCATCAGCTATCATTAGTGTTAGTGTATTTTATGTGTGGTCCAAGACAATTCTTCTTCTGATGTGGCCCAGGAAAGCCAAAAGATTGGACACTCCTGATTTAAGTCTTTAATCCATTTTGATTTGGATTTTGTATATGGCAAGAGATAGGGGTCTAGTTTCATTCTTCTGAATATGGATATACAGTTTTATCAGCACTATTCATTGAAAAGACTGTCCTTTTCTCAAGAGACTGTATGTTCTTGGCAACTTTGTCAAAAATGAGTTTACTGAAGATGTATGAATTTATTTCTGGGTTCTGTATGCTGTGCCTTTAGTCTATGTGTTTGTTTTTATGCCAGTACCGTTCTGTTTTGGTTACTATAGTACTGTAGTATAATGTGATTCCTTCAGTTTTCTTTTTGCTCAGGATAGATTTGGCTATTCTGGGTCTTTTGTGGTTCCACTTAATTTTAGGATTTTTTTTCTATTTCTCTGAAGGATGTCGTTGGTATTTTGATGGATTGCATCAAATCTGCAGAATGCTTTGGGTAGTAGGACATTTTAACAATATTGATTCTTGCAACCCATGAACATGAGATATCTTTCCATTTTTTAATGTTCTCTTCAACATCTGGAATCAGTGTTTTATAGTGTTCTTTGCAGAGATCTTTCCCTTTTTTGGTTAAGTAAATTTGTAGGTATTTTATTTGTAGCTGTTATAAATAGGATTACTCTCTTGATTTCTTTTTCAGATTATTTGCTATTGACATATTGAAAATGCCACTGATTTTGTGTATTGATTTTGTATGCAACTTTACTGAATTCGTTTATCAGTTCTAATAGTTTTCTGGTGGGGTTTTTAAGTTTTTCCAAATATAAGATCATATCTGCAAACAAGGATAACTTGACTTCTTCCTTTCCATTTTGGATGCCCTTTCTTTCTCTTGTCTGATTGCTCTAGTGAGGACTTCCAGTAATATGTTCAATAACAGTGATGAAAGTGGGCATCCTTGTACTGTTCCAGATCTTACAGAAAAGATTTTCAGTTTTATACCCCATTCAGTATGATACTAGCTATGGTTCTGTCACATATGGCTTTTATTGTGTTGACGTATGTTTCTTCTGTACCCAGTTTTTGGAGGGTTTTTATCATGAAGTTATGTTGAATTACATCAAATGCTTTTTCAGCATCAATTTCAATGATAATATGTTTTTTGTCCTTCATTCTCTTGATGTAATATGTATCACATTTATTTATTTGCACAAATCTAACCATTCTTGCATCCCTGGGATAAATCTCACTTGGTCATGATGAATGATCTTTTTAATGTGTTGTTGAATTTGGCTTGCTAGTATTTTCTTGAAGATTTTTGCATCAATATTCATCAGAGATATTGGCCTGTAGTTTTCCTTTTCTGACGTGTCTTTTCTGGTTTTGGTATCAGGATTATACTGGCCTCATAGAATGCATTTGGAAGTATTCCCTCCACCTCTATTTTATGGAACAGTTTGAACAGGATTGGTATTAGTTCTTCTTTAAATGTTTCGTAGAATTCACCCGTGAAGCCATTGGGTCCTGGGCTTTTCTTTGCTGGGAGACTTTTTTACTACAACTTCAATCTTGTTACTTGTTATTGGTCTGTTCAGGTTTGGATTTCTTTTTTTTTTTTTTGAGACAGAGTCTCACTCTGTCACCCAGGCTGGAGTGCAGTGGCACAATCTTAGCTCACTGCAAGCTCCGCCTCCCGGGTTCACACCATTCTCCTGCCTTAGCCTCTCTGAGTAGCTGGGACTACAGGCACCCACCACCACGCCCGGCTAATTTTTTGTATTTTTAGTAGAGATGAGGTTTCACCATGGTCTCGATCTCCTGACCTCGTGATCCGCCCACCTCGGCCTCCCAAAGTGCTGGGATTACAAGCGTGAGCCACCGCGCCCAGCCCAGGTTTGGATTTCTTCATCGTTCAATCTTGGTAGGTTGTACATGTCTAGGAATTTGTCCATTTCTCTTATATTTCCTAATCTATTGACAAAAGTTGCTCATAGTAGCCACTAATAATCCTTTGAATTTCTGCTCTATCATTTCTAATGTCTCCTTTTTCATCTCTGATTTTATTTATTTGGGTCTTCTCTCTTTTTTTCTTAGTCTGCCTAAGGGTTTGCCAATTTTGTTTATGTTTTGTAAAAAACAGCTTTTACTTCCATTAATCATGTGTATTGTTTTGTTCATTTCATTTATTTCTATGGCCTTGATCTGTATTATTTCTTCTACAATTTTGAGTTTGGTTTGCTCTTTCTTTTCTAGTTCTTTATGATGCATTGTTATTTGAAGTTTTTCTTTGTTTTTGGTGTAATCACTTATAGCTATAAACTTCCCTCCTAGTACTGCTTTTTCTGTACCCCATTGGTTTTGGTATTTTGCATTTCCATTTTCACTTGTTTTAAGACATTTTAAAAATTTCCTTCTTAGTTTTTTCATTGACTCACTGGTTATTCAGGAGCACATTGTTTAATTTCCATGTGATTGTATAGTTTCCAAAATTCCTATTATTATTGATTTTTAGTTTTATTCCATTGTGATCAGAGAAAATGCTTGTTACTATTTCTTTTTCTTTTTTTTTTATTTTTAATGATCAAAACAAAGTATCTAAAACCGCAGCTTCTGGAAGAACCACTTGTTCTTGCCTGTCTTGTATCTCTCTTCAAACTTGACCTTGGCCTCTTGTCGGGCCTTGCATTTAAGAGCAGGATCTCTGAAGACATCCTTACTGATGACAGTTTTGTCCAAGGGGATATCCACAGAGTACCTCATGGGCATTAGGTGATTGTAGTTATAAACTTTCACAAAAGACTTGATCTTTGACCTCTTGGCGATCTTCTTCTTGCCCATGGCAGCTATCACTTTGCAGGTGTAGTGGTCAATTCCAGCCACCAGAGAATGGCTATAGGGGTGATCTGAGGTACCATCATCAATGTTCTTCACGATGATGGCTTTGTGTCCAGAGTAGCATCCAGCCAGGACAAGCACCACCTTCCCAGGTTTCATGAACTTGCCCATTTCAGCAGCAACCACTTGGGCCTACAGCAAAAAGGGCACTTGTTACTATTTCAATTTTTTGAATGTTTTAAGACTTGTTTTGTGACCTAACATATGGCCTATCCTTGAAAATGATCCACTTGCTGGGGAGAAGAATATGTATTCTGCAGCTGTTGGATGAAATGTTCTGTAGTATCTAATAGGTTTATTTGGTCTATAGTGTAGATTAAATTCAATATTTCTTTGTTAATTTTCTGTCTGGAAGATCTGTCCAATGCTGAAAGTGGTGTGTTGAAGTCTCCAGCTATCATTGTATTAGGGTTAATCTCTCTCTTTAACTCTAGTAATATTTGCTTTATATATCTGGGTGCTGCAGTGTTGGGTGCATATATATTTACAATTGTTATATCCTCTTGCTGAATTAACCCCTTTATCATTATATAATGACCTTCTTTGTCTGTTCTTTTTTCTTTGAGATGGAGTCTCACTCTGTCGCCCAGGCTGGAATTGAGTGGCACGATCTTGGCTCACTGCAACCTCCGCCTCCCGGGGTCAAGCGATTTTCCTGCCTTAGCATCCCGAGTAGCTGGGACTACAGGCACATGCCACCATGCCCAGCTAATTTTTGTATTTTTAGTAGAGACGGGTTTTCACCATTTTGGCCAGGATAATCTCCATCTCTTGACCTCGTGATCCACCCACCACAGACTCCCAAAGTGTTGGGATTACAGGTGTGAGCCACTGCACCTGGCCCTTTGTCTCTTTTTATAGCTTTTATCTTGAAATCTATTTTGTCTGATATAAATATCATATTATGATGAATATAATATGATAAATATCATAATATGATATTTTAAATATGACATTTTGTCTGATATAACTATTCCTGCTCTCTTTTGGTTTCCATCGGCATGAAATATCTTTTTCTATCCCTTTATTTTCAGTCTATGTGCATCTTCATAGATGAAATGTGTTTCTTGTGGGTAATAGATTAGTGGGTTTTGCCTTTTTATCCATTCAGCCACCCTATGTCTTTTTATTGAAGAGTATAGTCCATTTACATTCAATGTTACTACTGATAAGTAAGGACTTGCTTCTGCCATTTTGTTATTTGTTTTCTGGTTGTTTTGTGGTCTTCTCATCCTTTTTTCCCTCCTTCCTGTCTTCCTTTTAGTGAAGGTGATTTTCTGTGGTGTTATTATTTACTATCTTGCTTTTTATTTCTTGAGTATCAGTTGTATTTTTTTTGAGGTTACCATGAGGCTTGCAAATACTATCTTATAACCCATTATTTTAAACTAATGACAATTTAACACTGATTGCATAAGAAAAAAACAAGAAAAGGGAAAACTAATAAAAACTGTAACTTCATTTCTCTGCTTTTTAACTTTTGTTGTTTCTATTTATATCTTAGTGCAGTGTCTGTGTCTTAAAAAGTTGTTATTGTTTTTGATTGGTTCATCTTTTAGTCTTTCTACTCATAATATGAATAATTTACCCAACACAATTACAGTGTTATAATATTCTGTATGTTTTTTGTTTCTTTTCTCTTGCTGCTTTTGGGATCCCTTCTTTATCTTTGATCTTTGTGTGCCTTAAGGTTCTTAAATCTGCTTGGTGTTCTATAAGCTTCTTGTACTTGGATATTTGTATCTTTCTCTAGGTTTAGAAGGTTCTCTGTTATTAATCCCTTTGAATAAACTTTCTACCCGTATCTCTTTCTCTGCCTCCTCTTTAAGGCCAATAACTCTTAGATTTTCCCTTTTGAGACTATTTACTAGATCCTGTAGGCATGCTTCATTTTTTTTATTCTTTTTTCTTTTGTCTCCTCTGATTGTGTATTTTCAAATAACCCATCTTCAAGCTCAGTAATTCTTTCTTCTTTCTGATCAATTCTGCTATTAAAAGATTCTGATGCATTCTTCAGTATGCCTATTGCATTTTTTAGCTCTAAAATTTGATTCTTTTTATTTCAATCTCTTTGTTAAATTTACCGGATAGAATTCTGAATTCCTTCTCTATGTGATCTTGAATTTCTTTGAGTTTCCCCAAAATAGCTATTTTGAATTCTCTGTCTGAAGAGTCACATATCCCTGTTTCTCCGTGATTGGTCCCTGGTACCTTATTTAGTTCATTTGATGAGGTCATGTTTTCCTGGATGATCTTGATGCTTGTGGATGTCTGTCAGTGTATGTTTGAAGAGTTAGGTATTTGTTTCATCCTCACAGTCTGGGCTTGTTTGTACCTGTCCTTCTTGGGAAGGCTTTCCATGTACTCAAAAGGACTTGAATGTTGTGATCTACGTCGTATCTGCATTGGGGGCACCCCAAACCCAATAACACTGTGGTTCATGCAGATTTGTGGAAATATCAGCTTTGTGGTCTTGGGTAAGATCTGGAAGAATTCTCTGGATTACCAGGCAGGGACTCTTGTTCTCTACCCTTACTTTCTCTCAAACAAAGGGAGGGTCTCTCTCGGTGGTAAGCCACCTGGAGCTGATGGTGCAGTGATACAAGCACCACTGTGGCCACCACTGCTGAGACTGTGCTTGGTCAGACTAGAAGCCAGCATAGTATTGAATCTTGTCCAAGGCCCTCTGTAGCCACTGCCTCACTACCACCTGTATTCACTCAAGGCCTTGGGGCTCTACAATCAGCAGATGGCAAAACCAGCCAGGTCTGTGTCCTTCCCTTCAAGGTGGTGAGTTGCCCCAGGGAAATCCATAGGTACCATAAAGGTGTCAGGGACTAGAGACAAAAACCTTAGAAGTCTGTTGGTTTTCCATTGTTTGCAGCTGAGCTGGTACTCAAACCACAAGATGCAGTCCTTCCCACTCTTCCTACCGCTTTCCAAAGGAAGAGGAGCCCCATTCCATGACCACCACGACCATAGGCCCATGGGGAGTACAACCAGACTACCACCAATATTTCCTTAAGGCTCAAGGATTCTTCAGTCAGCTTATGGTGAATGCTGCCAGGCTTGTGACTCACCCTTCAGAGCAGTGGGCTCCCCTCTGGTCCACAGCAGATCCAGAAATGCCATCCAAGAGACAAGTCCTGGAACTGGGGACTCTAAGAGCCCTCTTGGTGCTGTACATCTCTATGGCTGAGCTGGTAGCTAAAGTGCAAGACAAAGTCCCCCTCAGTTTTCCTTCTGCTTTTCTCAAGCAGAAGGAGTCTCTCACCATAGCTAATATAGCTGGGAATGTGCTGGGTCTCACCTGAAGCCAGCACATCTCAGTCTCACCCAAGGCCCGTGCTGTACTACCAGGGTATCACTGCTGGTTTCAGAGCCAAAGGTTTCTTTGGTCAGCAGGTGATGAATCCTGCCAGGACTGGGTCCTTCCTTTCAAGGCAGCAGGTTCCCTTCTGGCCCAGTGTGTGTCTAGATATGTTGTCCAGGAGCTAGGGCCTGGAATGGGTGCCTCACAACTCTGCCCAGTGTGCTATACTGTGGCTGAGCTGATATCCAAGATTCAAGACAAAGTCCTTTTTACTGTTTCCTCTCCTCTTCTCAAGTAGAAAGAAGAAGGAGTTGCTTTTGTTGCTGTGAGCTTTGCTGCCTGGGGTTGGGGAGAGGTGGCACAAGCACTTTTTTAGCCACCCCAGCTGGTGTCTCACTGGGTCACATGTCCCCCAAGTCCCACGGGCTCCAAGCCCAGAACAGCACTAGGAATTGCAGTCCTTGTGACCTAGATAGCCTTTCTTGTTTATTTAGGACCCCAGAGTCTTCAGCCTGGCGTGACAAGGCTTGTGGAAACTCAAATTCTGACCAAGGGGATGAGTGATTCCCTTCTGGCCAGGACTGGTCCAAATGCTCCCTCTGTGGATGAGTGTTGGCTGACCTCAGCCTGGTTTTGCTTTCCACTGTGACAGGGCAGCACTGAGTTCAGTGCAGGGTCCCACAATTGCCCTGCTGTCTCTCCCCTAAGCACACAGATTCTCCATGCTGTGCAGCCTCTGCTGAATGGGGGAGGGAGTGGTATCAGCTATTCAAGACTATCTTTCCTACCCTCTTCAGTGTCTCTTTCAGCTATGTAAAGTTAATTTTCAGCTATTTAAAATTAAAACCAGGTACTGTGATTGCTCACCTAATTTTTGGTTCTTACGAAGATGCTTTTTTGTATAGATTGTTGTTCAATTTGGTGTTCCTCTGGGGGAGATGATCAGTGAAGGCTTCTATTTGACCATCTTTCTCCACCCTGTCTCACTATGAGTTTTGATGGGGATATTCAGACCCTAGCAAGGGATGAACTTGGCCTAGAAGTACCAGTGTAGAAAAGATGAATGAAAACATAGTTTTGCTGAGAGAAGTGGTCTCTGCCTGCTGCCTACACTCTAAATTGCCTGCAAATGTTACAGTTTAGAACCTTGTAGTGGGGGCTTTAGGCCTTTCTCAAGCATTTTCCCTTAAAAGCTCTCTACCAGTGAGAAGAAAAAGAGGCCAGTCCCTAGGGAAAAAATTTATTAAAGGTGATATCTTTCCATAGAGGGCTATTGATTCAAAGTACTCCATGCAGTGACCATGAAGCTTAGGGACAGAGACTATGTCCCTAAGCTATGAGTAACTATGGTTACTCATATCTGGAATCGACAAGAATCCGACTAACTAGAAACCTACTAACGAGGTCGTGGAAGCTGCAAAGAAATGCTGGCCTAGCTTGCTGTCAGCCAGTGACTAACTGCTCAGCCCTCAGGCTCCTAAATCCACCTAAAAAGGAGATGGTTTATAAAATCTATATAGGAATGGAATGCTCTCCACTGACCAAATATTAATAAGATGTGGCTATGGGAGATAACGAGAAGATTCCCCCATAGGGCAGAACCAGGACTGACAGACAGATGGCTCAACCAAAGAAGTGACTCCACTGTCAGCATAAGAGTACTCACCACTCCTGCCCAACAGGATTCTGCATGTGCCATAACCACTGACAGCTCCGTGGGTCATGTTCATAGTGTAGTCATTCTACTTCTCCACACACTGTACACCAAGAATGTAGAAGGCAGATTAATTCCATGACTCCATGGGGAGCCCACATAGCAACTTGACAGGAATAAAAATCACTCAAGCTGACTGCAAGAATTGAGTTTAACCTGAGGGAAGGAATGACTCCCTCTAAACCAAGTATATATTTGATTAAAAGATTGAGTAGGGGTATTGGGAACCTAAAGAGATGAATTGAGGCAGATTATATAAGCCAGAGTCAACTGCAGAAACATAAACTAGCTATTTTAAGCAAAGATATTTAATGCACGGGATTAGAAATTTACAACATTTTAGATATGGGCAAGCTGCAGGCTAGGTCTTCAAAAATAACTCCCAGAATGACCCTGCAGAAGTAGCCACCAGAGGTGTCATTTCTGCCACCATCATTGGAACTGTTGACTTCAGAAACATGTACCAGGGATCAGGTAGCTCCTGCCACCACCGCCTCTACTGCTAGCTCTAGAACTATGCTGACTCTCTTAGATGTGCATGCTCTACATCAGGCACATCCCTACCCATGAAGCTAGCGACTTGCCACTGAAATTCTGGCACAGAAAAAGCCAGTGCTTCTCTGCCTGACTGTGCCTGCCAGAAGAAAGAATCAAAAGAAATAGCAGAATCGCTTTCATCCTATCACTTCCAGGTCCCAACTCTTGCACAAGTGCATCTGATTAGCAAAAGCTAAATCACACAGGAACCTAGTTGGGAAAAGTAATTTTTAGCTCCCTAGCCTCTGCAGTACAAAAAGGTGCACTAAAAGGAGGGTAGAGTCAATGTTTAGCGAGCTAGTTGACCTTATCCCCCATGCAGGTACTGTAGGCTGGCTTACTTCAAATTAATTCCCTGCCCCATTCCCTTTTGCCTTCCTGTACATTTGAGGCTGGAAAGATAAATTTATCAATTCTTAATCAATCCTCCAACCTCTTTTGCAACTGGAGGTGCCCTGTGAAACAGTCTGACCAAGAGGTTGTGAGCAGCAGTTTGATATGTGGTTTGGGGAAAATATTCTTTCCCCCCTAAATGGAGAACAAATTAGCTGATGTAGCCTTTTGCTCTACCCTTTTCTTCCTGCCTAGGATGAGACTGTGATGCCTGGATGCACAGCCATCTGTTGACCATAATACTGAAAGCCAACAAACTAAGAACGATGGAGCAGAAAGAAAAAGGCTGAGTCCTTGATTACATTCAGCAACTGCAAATACCATAGATTTGGCATTTGCATTAATTTCTTGTTATATTAGAAAAGTGAACCCCTATTTTCAAGCTTTATTTAGTTTTCACATACTTGCAACCCACATTCCTAAATGATACACAGACTTTCCTGTCATAGAAAGATTATGAAGATGATATATCTTATATGAGAATACTTTTTTGAAGTGTTGTTACATAAATATTTTGAAGCATCTACCAAAAATATATTTAATAAAATATATGCAGGCAATATTCATGTAGATTTACCCATGTATTTACCCTATCCATTGCTTTTCCCAAGTTTCATCTGGGATTGTTTTCCTTCTGCTAGAGAACACTCTTTCATATTTCCTTTAGTGACAAATTCTGTCAATTTATAGTAGTCTGAAAATGCTCTTATTTACTTCATTTTTAAGGGATATCTTCATCGGGCATAGAATTCTAGGTCGATAGTAATTTTCTTTTAGCATTTTGAAGATATCACTGCATTTATTCTGACTTTCATATTTCTGTTAGGAATTCAGCTATAAGTTTAATCTTATGGCTGTTCCTTTATAGTTTTTATTCTGTGGCTGCTTTTAAGACTTTTTTGTCTTTGATTTTTAGTACTTTTATCATCATGTGCATAAGCATGGTTTTCTTTGCACTTTCCTCTGCTTTGAATTTTTTTCTTTGTGGCTCTTCTGTTTGTATAGCTATTTTAACTATGGTTATTTTTAAATCTTTGGCTGATAACTTCAGTATCTGGATCTTCTGTGGATCTGTCTCTATTATCTGTTTTTATTCTTAGTTTTGGATGAAGTCTTGTCTTGATGTATACTGAGTATGAAAAGCCATAGAGATAATTTGTGATCCTGAATGATGTTATCTTCTTTCATAGAGGATTTACTTTTGCTCTGGAGGGAATGGGCCTAGTGATAACCTTAATCTATCTAAGTACTGAAATTATTAAAAGTGGCTTCAGTCCCTGTAAGTCAGTGATTCTCAATACTGGATGCACATTAGAACTACGCAGGAAGCTTCAAAAATATGCATGTGCCTGGACTCTACTTCAGAGATCTGAATCAACTGATCTGGAGTGAGGCATTGATTTTTGGGGGGGGGGGAGTAGTTTTTAAAAACTTTTTTTGAAATAATTATGGATTTACAGGAGGTTGCAAAAAATGCACTGAAAAGCTCACGTAGCCCTTCCCTAAAGCTTACCCGACTGAATGCAAACATTTCACACAACTATAGTACAATGTCAAAACCAAAAAACTAACATTGGCACAATCCATAGAGCCTATTCAGATTTTAGCAGTTATACATGGACTTGTGTACGTGTGTGTGTATGTGTAGTTCTATGCAATTTTTTCACATCTGTAGCCTCCCTAAAAACCACCACAAATGAGATAATCAACTATACCATCACTCCCTGTGTTATCCTTTATAGCTGTACTCATCCTCTCTCTTTCTTTTCTAACCCCTAGCAGCCACCGATCTGTTCTCCATTCCTGTAATTGTTCCATGAGTGTTAGACAAAAGGAGTCATGTAATATGTATCCTTTTTTTTTTTTTTTTTTGGTTCTTTTCACTCAGCATAATTTTGTAGAGATTTTTTGAACTATGGGGCATTGATAAATTTTTTAATCTTTGTAGGTAATTCTCATGTTTATTCATGATTGAGAACCACTGCTATAAGGGCTGGTCTGTTTCTGGTTTACTGTTACTCTTAGAGCATAACCTTTAAAAGTCCCAAACAAAAGGCTGAGGTTTTTTCCAGGGTCACTCCTCCTTTGTGGGCTTTTCCTAGCTCAAGAATCTTGCCAAAAGTTCTGCTTAAATTCTCGTGCACTTAGATAACTTTCACTTTCAGAATTAGCAATTGCCTTGTAAGAAATGGAGACCAAATGCCCAGCTCCCCTATGTAAACTTCCTTCTTCTTTTGGATTATTGGCCCTGTAAATTCTCACTCTCTCAGTGGCTTTCTGATGTCTTTGAACAGATGTTTATTTCATATTTTGTCCATTTTATGTGATTCTTATCAATGCCAGGATTACTCCAAAATAACCTAGCCAGCTATTGCCAAAGGTAGAACTCTATCGAATAATATCTAAGTAAAAGTAAAAAAGATTAGTCCTAGAGAAAATGTATAGACCAAAGGGAAAGTAATCGTAAACTATGAGGAAGAATTGGTCATAGAGTATCTGATCATAAGGTTTTAATATTTGATATAACTAAACCATAAATTTGTCTGTGTTGTATTGGGCAATGCTTTGATATTAAATTATAGTTTCTATTCATTTTATCACTACATTACACTTAAATAAATGATATTATTTCATATATTTGGTCTTGAAGGGAAAGATGGCTATCTCTTAAGACAAAAAATGGCAACTGAATTCCTAAATAAATTATTAAACAGATTGAAACAATAGGCTGAAAACATTTTTATTTGCAAAACTTAGTATTTGTTAAAAGAGAAAACAATTTTCTTACCATTCCACACTAGATTTAAATAGAAAATGCCAGATTTGGAGGACTAAGCATAATTTATATAAAACTGGAGTTGAAAGGAGTGCATGACAACATATAATGGAGATTTTTCTGCCCTTGCCACCACCCCCCACCCCCCGAAGAAAGGAAATGAGAGAGCTTGAACAGCAGTTAGAGGATATTTTGGAGGGAACCAAATAAAGCATAGGCTTTTCACTTTAGAACCGTTCCCTTACCTGCTCCATTATATACATGCCACCCACCTGGAGTTAAATAAAGCCCAGATGGAGAGAGTATGATAGAAACACCCAGAGAGCTTTGAGGGAATCCCAGCCAAGGAGACTGCAGAACTCATAGGGAAGCCTAGAGTTAAGTGAGTTCAGCCAAGATTCTGAGAAACACACTGCCTGGGTGGTAGAAGAGTCCCACTGAAGGAGGCGTGTAGGCAGATGGGCCTAAGAGGGGCTTGGCAGAGTCTCACAATCCTGGGTAGTTCCAGAAGGCACTGAAAATTCCTGAGCTCCCAGTGGAGGTTAAAAAAAAGTGATGAGAGAACCAGAGGACAAAAGGAAGTTTGGGTTGGGGTTCAGAAGGAACCCCAAGACCAGGGCAGATGAGAACCAGTTATACCCTCACGTAGACATAGGCTGGCATGAGAACAAGAGGCTGCTGCCCCATGCCAGGACATCTGCTATGTCCCCAGGGTAACTTGGATCACACACACATATATACCTGTCAAGAAGGTGGGTATTCTCAGATCTTAGGGTGGACCAGATATTTACTTACAAGGAACTACATTTTAAACCAAACTTACTGAGCTAAAATATGAGAGGCAAGATTGAGTATTTTCCATCATCAAAGAAAATGAGAGTCAAAATTTGAATTCATTTATAACACACATGTTATATAAATTTTAAGCCATTGAATGCTTTTATTTATTTTTCATTTTTTTATCTTTAGTGTCAAGAACACTTAACATGAGATCTACCCCTTAACAAGTTCCTAAGGGTACATAGAATACAGTATTGTTAACTATAGGCTCGATATTACACAGCAGATCTCTAGAACTTATTCATCTTTATACATATTGAACAGCAACTCCCCATTTCTCCCTGCCCCCAAACAAAACTATCATTCTACTCTATGCTTCTTATGAGTCTGACTATTTTAGATACCTAATATAAGTGGAATCATGCAGTATTTATTCTGCTGTGACTGGCTTATTTCACTTAGCATAATGTCCTCTAGCTTTACCCCTCTGTAGCTTTTCTTTTTCAGGAATGTTTTGACTCTTGCTCCTTTTTCATTCTACCTGATAAACTTTGAACCACTTTGTTAAATTTTCCAAAAACCCATGGCAGGCTTTGATTACTCTACATAGGTCTATATAGCAATCTTGGGAATTTTTTAAATAAAACAAAAAAAAAGTTGTAACCTGTTAAAGTTGCAGCCAAAGGAAAAAGGAAATACGTAAAATCAATCGCATTGTTCTTTTTATCCATGAGGAGAAAATATTTGTTTTCCCCAGACCAATGTGGCCTTGGGACTCTGATGTGGATTTGGTTCCTCGGAATCAGAGTTGGGATCAAGAAAAGGGCAGGGCTGGCCTGAGGCTTTGGGGACATGAGACAAACACAGAAGCAGTGGCAGTATTCTGGGGAAAAGTCAGAACTGGGAACCAGTAAAGCATACACAGCTTTACATCCAGCAGGAACTAGGTAGAAAGGCAAATTCCACAGCAACTGGAACTAGAAAAATGGAACAGGTTCCTGAGGACAATTAGAAAAACATTTGGTAAGATTGCCTCAGATGGCGATGCAGAGTGCCAAGTCCTTATGAAATTTTGCCTGTATTTGGGGAAGAAGTTTTTATAGGGACCAAGTTTGTTGAGACACTCAGGAAGACTTACTCAAATAAGACTTTTTATAGACTGTACAGATATATGATGGAAATGTTTCTTATCCTCACAGCAAATGCAGTAAATAAGTGATGGTTTTTTGATAGGCTATCATGGGGCAGGGGCATGAAGATGTGCTTTTCAGGTGTCCTGTTAGAAGAACCTGTTGTGGAGAGTGTAGCTGACCAATAGCCTCCAGCCTCTCCCACCAATAACTGGTGGTACAATGGAGATACTCAAATCAGGCCATTCCTGCCTGATGGGGATTCCTTTAATGGGCATCTCTGGCTCAGGGACTCCCATCAGGCTGGCCAAAACTTGCTCAGAACTGCAGTATTTGAGACTCTTCCTACCCAGTCTTCTTTCCTTCTCTCTCTCCTTTCACATGTGTCAACCTGATATTGTGGTCCGAAAACAATTCCTACTTCAGCTCCCTACCACTTTATCCTTCACAGGCATTTTCTCCAATAAATTTCCTGTGTATCTAATCCCACCTTGGCCTCTGTTTAGAGAAGTCAATTTGACACTATTGTCTAAGTGGTTTGGTATCTCCTCTGTACTTTAGCCCCACCCACACACATCTGCATACCTGTACATTTATCAAGCACTTAGGTACCTTATGCACTTAAGGTATTATGCTAATTAACACATATTTATATTATATTTAATCCTTGTAAAGAAGTGCAGAGTTTAAAATGGTTAAAATGGGCCAAGAGCAATGGCTGACACCTGTAATCCCAGCACTTTGGGAGTCTGAGGCAGAAGGATCACTTGAGCCCAGGAGTTAGATACCAACCTGGGCAACATAGGGAGACACCCCCACCCTGTACCTACAAAAAAAGATTTAAATTAGCCTGGCATGGCGGCGCATGCCTATGGTTCCAGCTACTCAGGAGGCTGAGGTAGGAGGATGGCTTGAATCCAGAAGGCTTCGGTGAGCCAGGATCATGCTACTGCCCTCCAGCCTAGACAACAGAGTGAGATCTTATCTCAAAAAATAAGATAAAATAAAATAAAATAAATAAAATAAAATAAAATAAAATAAAGGCTTCAGTGAGCCAGGATCATGCTACTGCCCTCCAGCCTGGACAACAGAGTGAGACCCTATCTCAAAAAAATAAAAAAAAAATAAAATAAAATAAAATAAAAAATAAAGTAGTTCAAATGGTAAATTTCAGGTTATGCATATTTTACCACAATTTTAAAAAGTAGAAAATCTTGATCTCTCAAGAAAATAAAATGTCTTCTTGTTTAGATGTTTATATTGTTGGAAATTTTCTTTAAACAGGAGAAAATACTATAGTTTGCATGTTTTCTATGCAAATATTTCTATGACAATTTCCCCATATATGTTTATTGTGTTCACATCCTCTGATTTATATAGTAATTATAAGCTCATTAAAGTAATGCTTCTCAGAAAAACAAAACAAAACTGAGGATATAGCCTTAGACTAAACTCATTTCTTTCTTTTTGATCCAAGGTGAGCTGTACAAGTATTCAGCTTTCTGATAGATCTAATGATAAATTTTAGAATCTGCAGGATTGGCTGGACAAACAACACTCTGCATGTGTCATTTCAAATAGGCTTCCTTTCTTTGATGGGGCAATTCAATGTCAAGGCCTCCAAAAAGTCCTAGAGGGCAGGCACTCTATGTCTTGCTTAGGTTAGACCTCCTATAATGTAGAGATCATACATGTTAATGCCACAGTTGACTTCTTTCTAGTGGAATTTGAGGAGTAAAATCAAGCTTTTTACCTGGAAAAATGGATATCCCACCTCCCCACAGAGACGGTCTGAGAGTGCCCACTGACAAAGCCAGAAAACTAGGTTTATTTGAGCATGGGAGTGACTAGCCAGGTCACTGAAGTGTTTACATCACACTCAGAGCATGGTAAGGGTCTCTTAGTATAATTGAGCAAGCACTGATTTAGGCCTTGCATTGTACATAATGAGTAGTGAGAGCTGGGGTATTATGTTTCTGCTAGTTCTTGGATATTATATTAGTCTGAAAAGCAGGTACCAATTTGGGATTAAATATGCAAAGATTGGCGGGGTGTGGTGGCATGCACCTGTAATCCCAGCTACTAGGGAGGCTGAAGCACGAGAATCGCTTGAACTTGGGAGGCGGAGGTTGCAGTGAGCTGAGATTGCACCACCGCACTCCAGCCTGGGTGACAGAGTGAGACTCTGTGTCAAAAAAAAAAGGCGAAGATTATATTAGGGGGACCACTCGTGAAAGAAAACGAAGAGGGAGCCAGACAAGGCTGGGTGAGCATCAGCTAATGAAGCAAGTCTGATGCTAGGTGAAGGAGAGAGAGAAGGTAGGTTGGGTAGAAGTATCCTACACTGCTGGAGTTTAAGAAAACTTCAGTTAGGCTTTTTGGGAGTCCCTGAGCCAAAGTAGCCATCAGAACACTCCCGTGCCTCTGAGAAATGGGACTGTTAGTATCCCTGCTGCACTTTGTCATTGGCTAGGAGCAGCCTGTGGGAAGCATGGCCTGGGAGCAAATGTGATGATGGATTTCAGTCAGGAGCTGGACCCTTAATCAATTACACTCTATGTAGTTGGAGGTCTAGTAGGCACATCTCATGGCAGTCAGAGATAGGAGAGAATCATGCCAGCAGAAGAAAGAGGATCCCAGCTACCCTCCTGGGCAGTCTAGGAATTACTCTAGCCTCTCCAAAAATCTCAAAGCTGAGCCTGAGTAGGGACAGAACTAAAGGTTCGAACTGTGCAGTGGGATTCCCCTCTTTCATTGCCTTCTCTGCACAATACTTTCTGTGTAGCAGTGGCAACTATGCCTGTTACTGGTTCTCCAAAAGCTGAACTTTTTATTTAGCCTTCCCTTTTCTCTCTCCTTTTCTCTAATTTTTTTCTACTTCTCTTTTCCTCTCTTTCATTTCATACTTGGGCCTTAGATGTGCTCCCACTATCCCAAGGTAATAAGAGATTGCTACCCTTGTTATTTACGATGTTAACTTGGTCCGAAGGTGAGTGTGGTTAATAACCTCAGATGCCATTTCTGACCAGGTCCCAGACCTTGAGGCAAGTTGGCAAAGGGCAGATGGGAACATGGTCTCCAGTAACTGTTGGTTCTCATCACCGCTTTCCTCCACCCATTTTCTCTCTTCTTCCCTGTTTTTTATACCATATCCACTCTACCTCTATACACACTCACCCTTGGGCACTCACATTCCTATAATCTTCCTGCTGCATTGCTATTTTGCTCTCTCTGTAATTTTCCTTCATGGTCCCAGACCTGGCATTCAAGGGGAAGAAATTAAAAAATCTAGAAGCCACCTTTCCCAGTGTACTTGGTCCTGATGCTTGTAGCTACTAGATCCCAGGATCATACTTTCCTTAGGTTCTAACTCCGTTCAAGATTCATGTAAATTCTCCATGGTGGGCAGTCATTGGGATGGGAGAACAGAGGAAAAGGGGCTGTGTAGCCAGAGCCAAAGTACACCAGACAGCACTGGCTATGTAGCAACACCAGGACTGCAGCAGAACTGAGAGAAGACCTGGTAATATAAAAGCCTGGCACCTTGAAAACTCTCTGGAAGTCAAGATTCATAAAATTATATCATGTTAGAGCCTTTGAAAAGCTCTCTTGCCCTATGCAAATGTTCCATTTTATCAACATTACAGATTGTGCTCTCTGTGGCTGAGATATAAATGGTAAGCTTATTTGTTATTTTTATCAATAATACCTAACAATTATTACCATTTTCTTAACTACCTCATTTAATCCTCACAGCAATCCTAAGGGGTAAATACCATTATCATCCCCTTTCTACAGTTGAAGAATATGTGCCTTATAGAAAATAAAAAGCTTCCCTGAGTTCACACAGCTGGTAAGTAGCAGACCAGGATTCAAACCAGGAGTTCCATGTACTGTCCTGCAAGCTGTGCATTGGACAAATCCCGGGGTTGCCATTCACAGACCGTGATGTGAATGGTGCTTCCTGGAGTTGTACAGTGCAGCAGCCCTGACCAAGCAAGAATGCATAAGCACAACACTGGAGTTTTGAGCAAATGCATGTAACAAGAGAAGAGCTTTTTAAATGTATCTAACAAGAGAATATACTCTTTAAATTAAAAATTAGGCTGGGCATGGTAGCTCACACTTGTAATCCCAGCACTTTGGGAGGCTGAGACAGGTGGATCACCTGAGGTCAGGAATTCAAGACCAGCCTGGCCATCATGGCAAAACTCTGTCTCTACTAAAAATATAAAAATTAGCTGGGCATGGTGGCACATACCTGTAATCCCATCTACTCGGGAGGCTGAGGCACAAGAATCGCTTGAACCCGGGAGGTGGAGGTTGCAGTGAGCCAAAATTGCACCACTGCAGCTTCAGCGTTCCCAGAAAAATGGAGAAGACAACAAAAAAGATTCTCTCCATAAAATAATTGTTTTACAATAACCAGCAGGAAAGTTTTAGCTCACATTATTCTATACCTGTTTTTTCTGGATTAGGTTTTAGCATAACTAAAGAACCATTCAGAGTATTCCTAACCCAACCCCAAAAGAACTGTCTACCCCAAAATAAAATCCAGATCTGTACTTTTAGTAAAACAGGGTACTGACCGAAACCCTATTTCGCACTCCAGCCTGGGTGATAGAGTGAGACTTTGTCTCAAAAAAATAAAATAAAATAAAATAAATAAAATAAAATAAAATAAATAAAATATTAGACATTGTAGAAGAATCAGGTTGCTTAGATTGCATTTAAGCACATATCCATGTTGTGCTTAGACATTTTACTACTTTGTACTCTGCAGACTTTAGCTGCTATTTATATCCTGCCAGATTTCATAGTTTTACCTTCTGGATTCTAAAGAAAATGGGTAGAGTTCAGAGAAACTAATGATGAATCTTTCTCTCTAATGTTTCGCCTGAGTATGGATCTTGGGACATCACTATCTACTTCACCCCAGAAAAGAACAGATGTGTTGCTGACCTAAGCATTCAGCAGAAGTTTACCTAGCAATGCTAAGTAAGTGTTAGTGTTTTGTGTAACTCAGTGCTGTTGACCAGGGTCTAGCCAAAAGCATGCTGGCAGTAGTTCCCAAAGCCTGTGCTTTCTCTCCTGGGAAAGGAGGGTTATTCTAGAAAGCAATTTAGTGTCCCTAAAATTACACCAAGCACTAATATATGGGTGATATGCCAAAATCAGATTTAGATCTAATTCCTGCCTATTAGAATCTGTCACAAAATAAGAAGAGATATAAACCTAGAAGAGAAACAGGAGTGTACAGAAAGGAGGAGGGGAGAGAGGGAGAAAGACATGTAGAAACAGAAGAGGAAAGAATCGAAGTCTTCAGTTTACCCTGGAAAGCAGGGGCAGGGAGTAGGGTGGGTGATAAATCTTCTACCATCCTATTCTCACTCTATTTGTGGGACTGCCAGCAGGGGAAAGAAGCACAGACCTTGGTCTTGTGTCCTGCCCACGAATATATATTTACATTATAAATAAAAAGTATAATTTCACAGTTTCGGTCAGTACCCTGTTTTACTAAAAGTACAGATCTGGATTTTATTTTGGGGTAGACAGTTCTTTTGGGGTTGGGTTAGGAATACTCTGAATGGTTCTTTAGTTATGCTAAAACCTAATCCAGAAAAAACAGGTATAGAACAATGTGAGCTAAAACTTTCCTGCTGGTTGTTGTAAAACAATTGTTTTATGGGGAGAATCTTTTTTGTTGTCTTCTCCATTTTTCTGGGAACACTGAAGCTGCAGTTTTGAGGCTTGGGGAGTGGTAGGAGAGGGGATGCAGGAGAGAGTTAGAGATGACCCCAGCCAGGGAGAGATGGCCAGGGACTCCTACAAAGGAGGGTAGCCAGTGGGCTCTAGGAACAGAGATATTTGACATCTCACTTTGTGTCCTGTTCTGCCGTATAGTGGCCATCTATCTGTTGCCATTCCACCCACCAAAACCCTTTAAAAGGCTTTTGTTAATCATCACAATTTAGTATTAGACTTGGATTAGCACTCATTGCCTTAGGGAATTCAATTTTTAGAACAAAGAGAACTGGAGAAAGGGCCCAGCATCCTGGAGAAGCACTGATCAGATAGAGAAAAATGGGGAGTAGGAAGGCATCCAGAGTGTGTGAACATTCCCTGGCAGCCCTAAGAAACATATGAGAAGGGACTGGAGCATGGGGCTTGAGTTACTTTATTTGAATATTAAAGGAAGGAAACCTGGATAACATGAAGGCTACTTGGGTTTCCCTAGCCAGAATCCAGAGGGTGCAGCAAGTATTAGCTAAAGCCAGCAACTCTTCTTCCTGGGTTATCATGGGACCCTATCCCTATATATTCCCTGTTCCTCTGCATTCTCCAACCTACCCTGCAAAAGAGACCCACAGAGACTTTCTAGAGTTTAATGTAGCTCTAGAAGAAGAAGGAAAGAGAAGAAGAAAACATGGTAACAGGGAGAAAGACTCCAGAAATGTTCTGAACTGCTTTTGAATGTGCATAATATAACTCCACCTTGAAAAGTGGCCAAAAAAACTGAACAAACAAAAACTGGCAACAACAAAACAACCAAATCCACAAGCAATTGGCTATTACTGTTAAAATGCTAGTAAAACATCATTTCAGAGTTCCATCCAGAAGTCACTGGATTACTTGTTCAGGTTTTTGCAATGACTTTGCATGTGGTTTGAAGTTCATACCTATCCCCAGGATCTCTGCCAGCCCTGTTCTGCCCTAGAGGACAAGCCTATGCCAGCCTCACCCCATGGTGAATAAATGGGTGTGTGAACATCACTTGCCAAATTCTGAAATACAACCATGTCAGTGAGAGACCACACACAAAAATAACAGACAAGTTTGTTCAGGGGCCCACACATTTTCATAACAGTTTTGTTGGCATACACTTGACATAAACTGCACTTATTTAATGCATACAATCTAAGTTTTAATGTATGTATGCACCCCTGAAATCATCACTACAATCAAGATAGAGGACCACCACTTTAAAAAACGTTTATGGGTGTTTCCAGGAGATGGTTCCATTTAGCCAAGTATCTCATCAAATGAAATAAACTTCCCCAAAAATATTTAACAAAAAGCATCTGCATTGTGATTACCTAAGCTGCTCTTTTTGTGGGTCTGTTGGGCTATATTGGTGGGAAATTTGACAAGGTTCCAATGCTGATTTCCTTGATTCTCCAGCAATGAACGTCTGTGGAATTGAGAGTGTGGTGTGGACATATTGACATGGGGTAGGATTCGTGGTAAGCTTCCGACACGTTCAGCATTTCCACTCCCCATGTTAAGCAGATGAAAATGGTAGGGTAGAAAAAGAAGGAAGTGAAAAATGCCCAGCACTGAGAAAGCTTGGCCGTAGCAGGAACTTCAAAAGATCCTGGCAGCCAGGTGGTCACACTCTGGGAGAATCAGTCATTAGCACAAAAGACTAAACTATTTCCAGCCTGAAGGCCGCGGCACAAAATTCAGTTCTGCAGGATCATGTGTGAAATGAATTCACCAAAACAGTAGGGAAGTTTGAAAAGGAATAAAGTATTTCTTTCAAACTGGAGGTTTAAACATACATGGAGAACCAATTCCATGTTCTCAGTCCCACATCTCTGCTTTCAGAGCTTCTCTGTTTCTGAAATACAGCAACTGACCCTAGCAAAGAGAAATGAAAACACACAGCAGGCACTGAAATCAGCCTTCTAAATCCTAACTCCTTCCTGTTGGCAGTAGAGCTCAAAAACTATTTGAATTTGCTCTATTTGAGCTCTTGCATTTCAGAAGAGTATCTCCAGGCAGAGGACATATTTCATTTTCAGGAAATGAAAAGCATTTCATTTTCAAGGAATGAAAAAATGTCTGAAGTGTTCTATTACTCATTTAAATAACATTAACATTCAGGAGGGATATATGTAAAGGTCCTTAGTATCTAAAATTATGTCTTCATTTTGGAACACAGAAGTTTCAGTGTAAATATCCTACCCTGAATTCCTCAGAGTAACAATCACTATGGCAACACCACCACATGTTGTGCAGATGTCTGCCCAAAATCAGTTGTTGACTTGAACCACAATTCCTAAAGATTTGGATTCACACATAGGAAGTGGCACCACCAAACCATAAAATTTCTGTTTATGGTATCAAATATCTTGGTAAAGGCTATGCAGGGATCTGCCTTCCTGTGTAGGGAAAGTCTACCTTTCTTGACGCATCAAACTTCTATAGAGAATTGTCTATGCTTATTCCCTCATGTCCTCCCCTAAGCCCTTCCTCCATGTCAACTTCTATGATATATGTGTACCAGCACCATGCTACTGAAATTGTTCTTGCCAAATCTCCAGCCACCTCCTAGATGTCAAATTCAATAGTTTATTTGCAGCCAATATCCCTCTTGACCTTTCTGTCACATTTGTGTAGTTGACCACTGCTGTGGATTGAATTGGGTCCCCCAAAATTCACATGTTGAAGTCCTGACTCCTAGTATCTCAGTGTGTGATCTTATTTGGAAGCAGGATCATTGTATAATAGATGTAATTAGTTATGATGAGGTCATACTGGAATAGGGTGGACCCCCAATTCAATATGACTGGTGTCCTTATAAAAAGGGGAAATTTTGAGACAGACATACACGGAGTGAAGATTGTGTGAAGAGGTACAAGGAGGATGCCATGTGAAGACAGAGATTGGAACGATGCATTTACAGGCCAAGGAACATCAGATTGCCAGAAAACCACCAGATGCTAGGAAAGAAGCCTAGAACAGATTCTTCCCTCACAGCCTTCAGAAGAAACCAACCCTACTAACACCTTGATCTTGGACTTCTAACCTTGAGAACCATGAGACAACACATTTCTGTTGTTTAAGCCACCCAGTTTGTGATAGTTTGTTACAGCAGCCCTAGTGAACTAATAGAACCATAATTCCTTTAAACTCTCTTATCCCAGGATTCTGATACAGAGAGTACTCTCCTAAGGGATTCTGTCCAGCTCTACCATCATTTATTTCTTCTCAGTCCATCTCATTTTCTCTATTTGCTCCCTAAATGTATGTTTGCTAGAATGCCATCTTCGTCCTCTCCTTGCAGAGGCAGTGTAGTGTAGTGGTAAATGCATAAGTCCTAGAGTCAGATCTCCTTGTTGGGTGACCTGGGGCAATGTGTTTGATCACTCTATTGATTCAGTTTCCCTGAATAATTCCTAATTGAAAGGGTTATTCTAAGAAGTAAATTATTATATATGTATATAAAGTGCTGAACATATAAGTGCTCAACAAGCTTGCTATAATTATTATCTTCTCTTCTTATTTTCACATTTTCTCTCTCATAATCTTAGCTTCTATTCTGGTAGTGGACATTTGTTATATCTTTTGGCTACACTGCCCATTTTACCCCCTTCCCTACATTAACAGCTTCTGCCTCCTATAATAGATGATAGATTGCTAGTCATGTTTCCAGACTCCCTTGCAGCTATGATGCAAGCATTTCAGTTGTACCCACGATAGACTGAATTGGGAGCCAGTGCAGAAAGAAGAAGTCCCTCGTGGAGCTCTTTTGCCAAGGATGGAAGCAGCACCTCCAGTATCCAGGGGCAGTTGCAGCAGAGCTGATGGTAGTGCCCAGTCCCACATATTGGCAGTGTCAATGGTACCAGCTGCAGAGACAGAGCCCAGTCCTGCAATGTGATTTGAGAATTGTTTCTTGTCATATAGTCTCTAATCTTGGTTCTCTATCTTCCTGGACATTCTTCCAGCCACCCATTTTCACTAGTAAATTATTTTCCTACTTAAACTAACCAGGGTTGGTTTCTATTGTTTGAAACCAAGAACTTTGATGGTCACAACTTTGGTTTTAATGACCACTTACATACTGAAGATGCCTAAACTGAGATTGTCAGCTTCTACTTCCCACTTGGAATTCCATCTGGGCCTCTCTATCTGCATGTTCTAAAAATGACCTTGAGACAAACATGTGCATAACCAAATGTAATGATTTAATTATCTCAAACTTCCCTAAACTGTATTTTCTCAATTTAATGAAATTGCTAGATGCTCAAATGCCCTTCAGTACTGCTTGGGTTAAAGGTGGGGTAGTTGTTGATATACGAGGGAAAATGCCCTCTTGACTTCTCAAACTGTGAAGTCTGTTTCTATTAAAAACATGAAAAAAAATCTGCAAATGCATGACGTGAACATCAATTATCAAATTTAAAAATTCCCATTCTAGTTGTTCCATGATAGCATGATCGAGTATTTTTATCTAAATAGTGAAAGCGCAACATTACAACATCCAATTAATCTATAACCTCCATCCAAATGTTTTAGTCACACAACACTCAGCTTAGAAACTGAATTCACCATGAACTCTGCCCTCTTTCTCAAACTGTATTCAGTCACCAACTTTTATAAATCACACCTACAAAATCTTAAATCTTCCTGTGTCCTTTCTCCATTTCTATTGCCAGGGTTCAAATGATCATATCTCATCTATAATCTGCAGTTGCCACTTTACAGGAGTTTCCATCTCTGCTTCCTCTCTCTCTACTCAGACTGAGCCAGGCTGGGAGCCAACCCACACCAGCGTTCATGATTGCTCTCCTCTCTGATGTTTCCTTCCAGTTATCTGTATCTAGTCCTAAGATAGAGAAGGAGTACATTATGCAACTGGTTTTATAAAGTTCCAAGTATGTGCTTCAAGTGTGAACCAGAGATATTGAAGAAGTTGGCCTCTTTGTTCTCCAGTTCCCTTATAATAAAATTTCCCAAAATAATAGTCATCCTGCATTGTAGCTGCCAATAGTAGCAGAGGGCAAGGGGTAGGGTACAGGGAAGCTACCAATTGGTAGTTAAAATGGTTAGCCCTCCAAACACAAGATACTCTCCAAAATCTCTAATCTACAGAAATTATATGTGTGAAAGAAGCCCAAAAAAGCAGCCAACAGATTGTTGAGTTGTAAGGCAGGAAATGACCAAATGGAAGCAGGTACGACATAATATGGCCGGGGCTGTTCACCTTGAGGTAACTCATGGCTGGTGAGCTTTTGGTCTCTAAACAACAGTGGCACGGGCATCTGTGGGAAACAGTTTAAAAGTAAAGAGCACTGTTTTCAGACTTATGAAGGAAGATAACCTTTACTGACTACCTACTGTTGGGATGCAATTCTCCATGAGTATTTTCACATTTCTGCACTGTTTGGGCTTTCTGAACAAAGAACACTGGCAAACTTGGTTAAAGAATGATTGAATGGCAAACACACCTAGGAAATTAGAGATATAGTACTGTTCTGGAGTGATTTAGAGGCTTATCTTTCCTGGAGCCACCTACCCCTCTCTCCAGCAGACATTTGCTTAAATTCCAGAGCAAAGATAAGTGCTCTCTCTCTCTCTCTCTCTCTGGAAAAGATGATGGGCAGATACATCAGCAGCCCGTATAAAGCTCCAAGTCTCATGACTTTGGTGTTCCTCTCGTGTGCTGCAACCCTGGCTTTTATCCTGGGCTTAACATGGTAGGCTCTTCCCATGTTGCTCTGCAGGGCTTGGGGAACCAGTGCTAAGGTACTGTGTGAATAATGAATGGTATGTTCTCTGATCCAGAAATCTCATGTTTTCGGTCATAAATATGAATTTATGTATGTGTATGCATACATACATATACATATATACACAAACAGACCATGTGGTAAACGTAGCACTATCTAATCCTCAAAAAACCCTGCAAGTGGTATAAACTATTATCACCACTTACAGATGAGGAAACCAAAGTTCAGAGAGGTAGCTGTTTGCCTAAGGTCAATCTGATAGGTGGCAGAGCTATGTTTCAAATCCAGCTATTTACCACCAAAGTAGGTGCTGTTCATACTCTAATAATTTCTACTCTGTAGTGGCTTGTTGTGGCACATGGGGCAAGTCATTTGACCTCTTTGTGCCTCATTTTCCCTGTACTTGACATGAAAAGATTAGATTATGTGACCACCATGATCCATTCCAATTTCTTCATTTTAAGATTTTATGCTTCCCCTCTTACCTTGTCTCTAAGTTCTCCCTAAAGGCAATTTCTCTCTTGCCAGCTGTTCTATTATGGATCCCTATGCACAACATATATACCTTTGCCTTCACATCTTTGTCCCAGTGATTTTTGCCACCTGGAAGCTCCTCTTACTGACTTCCATTCATCAAGGTCCTGTTCATCAATCAAGGGACCGAAATCATTAAGATAGCCTTGGTGATGGCTCTCCCCACAGCACCCACTGTCTGCAATATTCATTTGCCCTGTATCGTATTTAGCATCTATTATGTCACCTACTATTTTGTTTGTTTCATAGATAACTTCAAAACACCGTGTCAGTGTATAGCTATTTATCTCCATAGATTGACAACTGAACATTGTAACAGAAATTGTGTGTGTATTTAAGATGATTCAAGCAATACATGTCATGAATGATACTTAAATATCCTTTTGTTCAAGCATCAATAATTACAGCAAGTATGTTCATTCTATCATTATTTTGACAAACATGTATTAAGTCCCACTTTTTGCCATGCATTGTACTAGGTGATAAGAATATTGTCATGAAAAATAGATGTGGTCCTAGCCTTCAAAAAGTTTACAGTCTAATGAGTAGGATATGGAGGACAGACATTAACTAAATACTCACTAAGGAAACAGCATGTGGCAAGAACCCAACACTTATAAGGAAATGAAGCCTCAATTCCATAGTCTGAGAGGACGTGAATACTACCAACAACTATTTGGGTAGGCTTAGAAGTAAATCCTCCCTAGTTGAGTCTTTAAATGAGATGTTCCCAGATGACACTTTCATTGCAGCCTTGTGAGAGATCCTAAAGCAAAAGACCCAGTATTCACGGAACCCATAAAAACTGTGAGATAATAATTGTGTGTCGTTTTAAGCCACTAAGTTTTGGGGAGATTTGTTGCATAGCAATAGATAACTCATACATTCACACAAATGAACTACAGATGATGTTAAGTAAGTGCTATGAAACAAAAGTAAAAATGGAATGAGAGATTATAACATGATTTCCTAATTTAAATTTAGGTTTAGATCTCCACTAAATGTAGTTAAACTTTATCAAATAATGTCATTAAATGGTCATATTTGGTGATATGGAAAAAATATTTGCAATAATAATTTATACTTTAACTCTTACACGAAGAGTTCTCACTAAACTCCACTACTAAATCTTTTTGAAAATAATACTGTGTTACTAAAATGTTATTCAAAATTAACCATACTTCTATGTCCCTGAAATTTTCCTTATCTGATAATACAAACATGTTACTTAAACACAGAAATTAAGGATAGTTTAGAATTTGATATTTCATTTTGGGACTATTCAAGGAGCTGTAGTTTTTTTATATTTCAACTTTTATTTTAGATACAGGGGGGTACATGCATAGGTTTGTGACATGGAGCTTTAGTTTTGAGGTAACAGAATAACAATATAGAGCAGAGGAGAGAAATTGGACTGGGAAGCAGGAAGCCTGTTGGAATGGACGCTTGTTTTCATCTGCCTATAGCCCGTCCCTTTCTCACATCCATGTGCTTAGTAAAACTACTCTTCTCCTACTCCCTGTAATTTTGCTGCAACTACCAATTGCAATTCAAGCAAGGCTTATCAGAGTTCTTCCCTGGAATTCTTTGCCTTGAAACTGGGAAAGGAATTTTTTCTTTCTCTTTGATTTGTGAATTTTAAGAGCGGAGCTTAGATTTACCAGTGTGGAGGTAGGGGCATCCCAGAGACTTTGACCTTGAGTCCCAACTTAGAAATTGATCTAGGACTTGTAGTCCTAGTAAATTAATTAATAATGAAATTTTTTTAAAAAAGAAAAAAGTAAACAAATCAACTCCAAAATATCTAAGTTACAGCTTATCATTATATTGCCAAAGATAAAAGGCTATATTTACCTTTGGGAACCAGAACTCTTGGTTTTGTGAAAAATACTTTAGTGGATCTTTGGATGTGAAAACATAATCTAAAAAGAGATAAGAGTAAATATAATATACAGCATATTATTTAAAAGCCAAATTGTGGCCAGAGTTGCATCTTTGCAAAGATTATTAAAATGATTGGATTATTAAAATGAAAAGTTTTCTCTGTTCTTCAGAGTAAAAGAGAAGTTGGGATCCTAGACCATGAGAGAGCAAGCTGGTCCTACAACCTTGCCACAGACCAGGGCTAAGGATGGAGGTGGCCATTAGAGGATACTCTGTGGAAGCTCACGGGCTCATATATAGTTGTATCTACTGTATTAGTTCCTCTAGGGCTATTCTAACAAATTGCCACACACTAGGTGACTTAAAACAACAGAAATGCATTCTCTCACAATCTAGAGGCCAGAAGTCCAAAATCAAGGTGTCCTACCTCCCAAGGCTCTAGAGGAGAATCCATAGCTTGCTTCTTCCAGATTCTAGTGGGTATAGGCCTTTTTTGGTTTGTGGCTGCAATACTCTAACCTCTGCCTTCATGGTCACATTGCCTCCTCCTTTTGTTTGTGTGTCTGTCTCCTGTGCTTTTTTGATATAATATCCCTCTCTTTTATAAGGATACACGCAATTGCATTTAGGGCCCACCTGGATAATCCAGGATAAGCTTCTCCTTTTAAGATGCTTAACTTAATATTGTATCTATAAAGTCCTCTTTTCCAAATAAGATAACATCATAAGTTTCAGGGATTAGGATGTGTCATTTAGGGGACGACTGTGCAGCTCACGATATCTAGTTTTAATGTTTTTCTCTCGACCATTATTATAAATTCTTTCTGACATCCTGAAACTTCCAGTTAAACGTGGTTAGACCTAGTCTTATTTTGATGGAAGAGCTCACTTAACTCTTTTAGCTCATTTCTAGCCACAATTTAGCTTTTAAATAATATGCTGTAAGCTATATTTACCCCTATTTCTTGTTAGATTTACTTTTTCACAGCCAAAGATCCACTAAAGTATTATTTACAAAACAAGAGTTCTGGTTTCCAAAGGTGAATATAGCCTTTTACCTCCAGCAATATGATGACAGCTATAGCTCAGATATTTTGGAGTTGATTTGTTTACTTTTTTGTTTTGTTTTTGTTTTAAATCAAGACGACAAAAGTCCTAGATCAATTTCTAAGTTAGGATTCAAGGTCAAGTTAGTGAGAGGAGACCTGAGGAAACAAAAGCAGTGGACCAGAGCCTGTTGGCCAGCTGAGATGATCAACAAAAAGTGGCTCATACTTGTGGAACATGTCAGCATTTCTCAGGGATTCCCAGAAACACTTGGATCCAGCAACCCAGTAAATCTCAGGACTTCCTGCCATTACACAGGATGGGGGTGCAAACTATTGTTATTTGAGCATTAAAGGCCAGGATATTTCCTGACTTTGGGAATTGCTAAGTTACATGTTTTCCTAAATTTTTCATAATGTTTTGATTTTCTGATAAATAAGAATAAACATAAATTTTGGGGTCCTGTTTGATTGAAATACCACACTCAGTGCTTTTTTGAGTGGTTTCTTCTTTGGTATTCTCCGCTGTTTGTCCTATACAGCTATTTTCACTAACTACTGACCTTTCCTGCATAGTTGGTACATAGGTCTGATTACTCCATCACAGAAATGGAGAGGAAAAGTACCTGGCTGAAAAACAGCTGACACATCCCCATAAGGACTTTCTGAAACCATTTTACTCTGTCTTTTCCCAGGGATGCATTTTGACATTAGACAGAGATTATCCAGGGCAGAGATTATCTGGACCTTATGTACTCTCCTTGCACTGTTTCAGGGTATATATGAAGCAACTCTATTCAAGCCAGATAAAACACACATTGGGACTTTTCTTAAAACCAAGAATCAGAATCAAAGGTATAATGTGAAGCAAGATTAGGGCAATGGAGTTGTAGAACACTACTCAGACCCATAGAGAACAATGGGATGTCCATAGAGGGTGGACCTTCAGTTTTTTGAAGCTAAAAAAAAATGCATTTAAAAAATTATAGATTGTCCTTTATCTTCTAGAAGGAAACTAGAATTTTGGAGGAAAACCAGTTAGGAAGGCAACTTTGATGGAACCTTTTTAATTAAGCAGATATAGAGCAAGGTTTGTGCTCCACAACCTAGAGATGCCTGGCTGTTGTAGGTGGTGAGGGGTGGACAGGTCCCTGCCAAGCAGAGGCCAGCTGGACAGGGAACCAGACTGAGGGACTCTAATGTAAGGATGGGCCTGTGGATTCTGAGCGTAGCTACGTTCACAATACTTTTATAACTTTTTTCTATTTACAAACAATGGGAAATACACTCAGTGTTTTTGCACAGAATGTTTTCAGGAACAAATTAATGACAGTAAATGGGAAATGCCAGTACATCTCAAATCCACCCGCTTATCACCACCTGCACCACCTACATTCTAGTCTGTCATCATTTCTTGCCTAGATTATTGCAGTTGCCTTTAAATATTCCTCTTTCCCAGTCTCCTCTCCACAGAACAACCAGAGTGACTTTTTAAAAATATCACTCAGAGGCCGGACGCCGCAGTGGCTCACGCCTGTAATCCCAGCACTTTGGGAGGCCGAGGCGGGCAGATCACGAGGTCAGGAGATCGAGACCATCCTGGCTAACACGGTGAAACCCTGTCTCTACTAAAAAATACAAAAAAATTAGCCAGGAGTGGTGGCGGGCGCCTGTAGTCCCAGCTACTCAGGAGGCTGAGGCAGGAGAATGGCATGAACCCCGGAGGCGGAGCTTGCAGTGAGTCGAGATCCGGCCGCTGCACTCCAGCCTGGGTGACACAGCAAGACTCCGTCTCAAAAAAAAAAAATATCACCCAGAACCTGTCTCATCTGTACTCAAAACCCTCCCCAATAATTCACAGCCATAATTAAAATAAAGTAGCCCTTACCATGGCTTGAAAGTCTCACACAACCTGGCCCTTACCACCCTCCCCAGCTTCAGCTCTTAGCACTCTGTCACTAACTCCACACCAGCCATCCAGGCCTTCCAGCTTCTCCTTTACTCTGTGAAGCATGCTTCAACCTCAGGTCTTTGGCACTTACTTGGAATTCCCTTTCCTAGATAGTCTCATGGTTGTTTCCCCAACTTTGTTCATTTCACCGAATGCCATCTTCTTGTAAAAGGCTTTCCTGACTACTCTGTCTTAAAAAGCAGACCCTTTCATTCCTCAGCCCCCTTACTCTGCTTCACTTTCCTTCATTGAACTTTACTACCTTGATAGCCTTTGTTTATTATTTTATTGTCTGTCCCTACATTTAATGTAAGTTCATGAGGACAGTCACAGTCTGTTTCATTTATTGCTCTGTCTTCAGCACCCTGAATAGTGCATGGCACATAGTAGGTACTCAGGACATTGTTTTTGATGTTGTTTTAGTTGTTCAAGTCGGCTTTTAATCTTGACTTTGTCTTCTTAGTCTCCATTCTATACATGGCTCCTAAGTAATTTCTGACTAGCTGCTCTTAGCTCTTGAAATATATCCCAATGTTTGTGTGTCTCCTTGGCTTTGGCCCATTTCTGGCTTCCAGTCAGGTTTCATGGCCCTCTCAGCCCTCTCATAGCCCAGGTATTTGGCCTTGGCACTTCCTGATGCTAATGCCAGCCATTCTCCATGAATCTCAAGAATCGTGAATCTCTGTGACTTCCAAGCCACCAACCCAGTCTGCATCTGGGGCCAACCAAGCCTGACCCACTGTAGGGCTCTAGGTCTGAGGCAGGGAGGCAAGCTGGGTATGGCCTCACTCTTCACTGGAGTTGGGGAAGTAGACAGGTTGTTGGAGCAAGATCTTAAGATACTGATACACAATAGTCAAAAGTGCTACTTGGGATCTTCCTGTTTTCCCAGAACTGGCAACTGGAACTCACAGTTGAGAACAAAAGGCACCACATACCCGCATTCTAAGTTCAGAGAAATAGGAGCTGTGATGCCACCCAGTTCCCCACAGGGCTTGCAAAGAGGTTCTTTTCAGCAGAACCAGCACAATAATCCCCCGTCCTTCATCAGATTAATTTATATTAAAGGGTAGGAAATCCTATTTCTGAGAATACATCCTACAGAGTCATTTGCACCATGTGAATTGATGTATATACAAAGTTACACATTGCAGTTCATAAGGAACTGGGGAAATAAATGATATGGTGCATACATACAATGGAATACTATACAACTGTAAAGAAAGAATGAGAAAGTTCTCTATGTATTAATGGGGAAATATCTTCAAGACATATTGTTAAACCTTAAAAAAGGTTTAGAACAGCATATATAGTATGATACTTTTTGTGTAAAAAGGTAGTAAACAAGGACATATATAGATTTTGCTTCTGTGTGCATCAAGAACCTCTGGAAGGATGCACAAAAGCTAATAACAGTGATCAACTAAGAGTGACGTGTGAACAGATAGAGGACAGAAGTAGTTTCTCTTTTGAATCATGTGAATGTATTAAAATATAAAAATTAACCCCTCTTAAAAATGAAAAATAAGAAAATTATCATGTACTGAGATGGAAAGATCTCTAAGACATAAGATTAAGTGAAAAAAGTGTGGAAGAGTCTATAGCAAGGTGTTATTTAAATATATATATACATATACGTGTGTGTATATATACACATATGTAGCATGTATATATGTGTTTGTAATACTAGAATTTCTGTGGCAGAAGACACTGGTAATGGGCTTTCCACTGGAAAAGTAAACCAGATGGCTGGAGAAAGGGAAGGGGGTAATACGAAGAGAGAGCAATGCTCACCAAGTTCTCATCTGGTGATGAGCCAAAATGTGTGAAAATGTGAGTTACGAGTCACACTTTCTCTGGGTTATGAGCCACACTTTCTTCGTGTCTCCCATTTGCTTCTTAGTATTTCCTGGCCCCTTTGCAATTGGGCAGACCCACATGCATGGTTTTGGCCAATGAAGCATGAGTACAAATGACATGAGCCATTTCTGAGCTGAGATGGTGAAAGTCTGTGAGTGATTCTCTAGTCTCTCATCTCTGGCTTGGTCTGGTTACTAGAATGGGGCTGAATATTCTGTGGGAGATGAGTGGGCTCAGGCATGAGGAGCTGAGAGCAAAGGCAAAGCTTAATCCCAGTACAGTCAGTCCCCCGTATCTGTGGTTCCACATTCACAGATTCAACCAACCATGGATTCAAAATATTTGAAAATTAAAAAAAAATAAAAATATACAAAATTTAAGACCAATATGGTATAACAATTATTTGCATGGCATTTACCTTGTACTAGGTATTATTGGTAATCCAGAGATGATTTAAAGTATATAGGGGAATGTGCATAAGTTATACGTAAGTATTACACCATTTTATATAAGGGCCTCAACCATCCATGGATTCTGCTATCCCTGGGGGGTCCTGGAACCAATATCCCACAGACACTGAGGAACAACTGTGCATATGTGGCTAAAGAACATGTTCCTTATTGTGGAAAGTCTGTCCTTTCACATCCAGCTTTTCCTCTGAAAGGGGAAGACAAGAGAGTGAGGAAGGAAGAAGGCATCCAAATATTCAGCAACTTGAAAAAAAAATCCATCCTCTGATCAGTGGACATCTCAGCCTGATTGTCCACATTTTCATCTTCCAATTAGTGACAAATGCCTTGCCTATCTAGACCTACAGTCATTTTTTAAGTGGACAGAAATAATTTTAACTATTTTAGCCCCAAGAACCTCTATTCTGCCACTGCTTGTACCATAATCTTACAATCTTTTTCTCTCTGTGCCTCGTTTTAGATTATTTTTATTGTCTTCTCTTTAGCTTCATGGTTTATTCTTTTGCAATATCTAACCTGCTATTTAATTCTGTCCAGAAAAATTTTCACTTCAGATATTTTATTTTTCATCTCTAAAAATTTCTTTTGTTTTTTACCCCAAGGTTTCTGTGTCTTCCATTTGTCTCTTTGTTGTGCTCATATATTCTTTTAAATCCTTGAGCTTATTTATATTATTTCTGATAAGTCTTTTAAAGTTCTTATCTAATTTAATCATCTGTCATTTCTGGGTCTGTTTCTATCAACTGATTTTTCTCTGGGTTGTGAGCCACACTTTCTTGTGTCTTTTCATGTCTAGTTTTTTTTTTTTTTTTTTTTTGAGATGGAGTCTTGCTCTGTTGCACAGGCTGGAGAGCAGTGGCACAATCTCAGCTCACTGCAATCTTTGTCTCCTGGCTTCAAGTGATTCTCGTGCATCAGCCTCCCGAGTAACTGGGATTACAGGCACCGCCATTACACCTGGCTAATTTTTGTATTTTTAGTAGAGACGGGGTTTCGCCATGTTGGCCAGGCTGGTTACGAACTCCTGACTTCAAGTGATCCACCTACCTCAGCTTCCCAAAGTGGTGGGATTACAGGCATAAGCCAATGTGTGTGGCCTCTAGTAATTTTTATTGGATATTGGACTTAAATTTTACATTGCTGAGTGCTGGATATTTTTGTATTCCTTTAAAGATTATCTTTACTCTAGCAGAAAGTTATTTGCAGATTAGCTTAATCTTTTCCAGACTTGCTTTTAAGGTTTTTTGTCAGGGAGTTTATCTGGAGTAGCCTTACTCTAGGTCTAGTTTAGTCTCCCTATTAAAATAAGTTTGACCTATCTGGGGTGTCCACTGAATTCTCCATGTATTCAGCAAAGTGTCTTCACTCTAATTGGTGGGAACCTGATTCAGTTCCAATCCTGTGCAAGCTTTGAGAGTTATTTGGCTTACAGTGTCCCAATAATTACTCTTTCCCAGCTCTTTGTTCCACCTCATAGAGTTTCCTCCTTTGCATGCACAAATTGATAGTCAAAGTCTCAAAAGGACCTCTATATAGATTTCTGTATCCTTTTTCACTGTAAAGCTCCCTTCTGTCCACTATTTATGATCTCTGTCTCCACTCAGCAAGACCACCAGGCTCTGTTTGGGTTCCCTCTTCCTTAGCTACTGCCGGGAAATTGCTTCCAGGAAGAAAGCCAGAGCAATTGAAGGATTCATCTTATTTTATTCCTTTCTCTTGAACGTCATGGTACTGCACTGCCTATTATCCAATATCTGAGAATGGTTGTTTCTTTTTTGTCTAGTTATCTAGGTTTTCTACTGGCAGTTGGGGAAGAGTGCAGACTTCTAGTAGTTACCCCTTAAGGGCCACAGTCTTACTTTAAACTCCCTTATCTGGGATTGTATCCATCCATATGCTCTACATTTTTGCTGAGAACAAATAGGATCAAGATCAATGGCCCACAGTGAGTTGGACTTAAGTTTTCCAACCAGGTACTAACAGCAGTTTAACTTGTAGTAAATTTGGCAAATTTTATCTTCAGAGCCAACTGCATTTCATTTCTGAATCCTTTTATCCTCAGGTTCCTGCATTTCTATCAAATCTTTCCTCAGAAAGCCTAAAACATTTTAGAAGTGATCAAGCCTTAGCAGAAGAAAATGAAGCTCTAGTGCTGATAAATTGCAGCAGATGGTAGAGACTTTGTGGCAGGCGAGGAAGCCATCTGGTGGGATCCTTCCACACAGTTGCCTACTCGTAGACCCAGTGACAGTCCTGATTTCAAGCAAGTGAATTCTTTCCTTCTCTTCTCAAATAAAAACACACCTTTGCTTGCGTTGAGATCTGCTTCAGCTGAGGGCTTTCCTGTTTCTCAGTAATAAGTTCAAGTACTTGAATTTCACAAAAGTTTGTGAATTGAATAAGTGTTGTGACCCACCTTCGCCGAGAGGTTGTGCCATCCAAGTTGCTGGAAGCCATACGCAAGCCTCCAAAGTTAACTGGACATTGTGTCTGCGTCTGTGTGGGTACCCAGGGAACTTATACTGGGCTAATGTTCTGTTCTTGCCAGAGCTTCACAGAAGCCTTCTGCAAATGCATCATGCCAGTGTCCATGTGTGGAACCATCAGGGCCACTTGCACCATTCAATATTGCATTATCTGAACAAATGGCCCTTCAGAATTGCAGCATTTAACTCACTGATTGAACCAGACTGTGGGTTTAAATTAATCTTTTTCTCCATATGGAGCCACGGCTTAAATTAGGCTGTTTATATCCTTGAGGAAAGTTATTATAGCTCCAGGAACACATGGCCAGATAAGAAGCATGCAAAAATCAGCCTGATATAAGTCATGTGCTTATTGAAATTTTATTCATTCTTCAAGGTTAAGCTCAAATACCACTTTTTATGAGAAGTTGTGATGGGTAGTTTTACATGTCAACTGAGGTTATAGTACTGAGTTATTAGATCAAGCATTAATGTAGATGTTGCTGTGAAGGTATTTTGTAGATGTGGCTGTGAAAGTATTTTGTAGATGTGGTGAACATCTACGATCAGCTGACTTTAAGTAATGATTACCCTCAGTAAGGCTGATAGACCTCATCAAATCAATTGAAGGCCTTAAGAGCAAAAACTGAGGTTTACCCAAGAAGAAATTCCATCTCAAACCTGCATCATTAACTCCTCCTGAGTTTCCAGCCTGCCTGCCTGCCTACCCAATGGATTTCAGACTTGCCAGCCCCCACATTGCACATTGCATGAGCCAATTTCTTATTTCTTAAAATAAGTCTCTGACTGTGTGTGTGTGTGTGTGTGTGTGTGTGTGTGTTGTACACACATATAAAATAGAGTTTGTTTCTCTGGAAAACCCTAATTGAAATGGAAGCCTTTTCTGACATCTCTAGACCAGAGTGATTTCCCCTTCCTCTGACTTAGCACTTAACTGTACACTACCTTTATTTTTATAATTTCATGTCTTCTATCCCCAAATATTTATGGTATGTATTTATAATATACCCATACTTGTTAAAGGACAGACTAAACTGCTATAATTAAGAAATTCAAAAGTATAGTGGCTTTTAAAAAAATAAAATTATCCTCTCTAAACATTCCAGAGGATGAGCAGTCCAGGCTGACAGGGTGGCTCTGCTCTACATGGTCGGAAAGCAACCTAGGAACCATATTGTTCTATCATCTCCAAGGGTGTTGTCTTTATTTATAAATGTCTTTATTGATAATGGTCTCAAGTTTGTCTCTTTGTATTCGAGGGAGACAAATTTCCAAAGCCCTGTACATCCAAGTCTACTGGGCTACCGCCAGCTCCCCACACTCCATCTTTCAGCCTTCTTGGCAAGGCATCTGGCAAAGTATTTTAAAAGTACTTATGTTGTTTTACCTCCTACTAACAATACTACAATTGTAATAATGTCTTTCCACCACAGACTTTGCCAACCCCAATGCATTGCCCCTCTCATTGCATGTGAATGATGGCTGCTGTCCTATTCTCTCACCTTCCAACACCATGAAGTCCATGCTAGCTGGTCAGTTGCTAAGAAAACTACCTATGGTTACCAAGAAGGACCTCCAGGAAACCTCAGATTGCCCAAGGATCACTATAAGAAGTAAGAGTATCAATTCAGGATCTTTTTCACTTCACTTATCTTCCTCCAATTTTTACTCACAGCTTCCTGAGTCATACTAAGAACATATTTTTTCTTCTTTATCCCAGTTATCTCCCTAAAAGAAACCTAAGTAGGGTGAACATATGGATCATATAAGACAAATAAAGAAGCCATGGCAAACTCCAGTACTAAAGTCACTGGGCGGGACAAGTCCTGAAGGAATGATAGTGGGGACCACCTCCCTTCAAAATGTTTTTCAGTGGGATAAAGTCATTCACTAAGGCAGAAGTTCTCAAAATATGTGTGGTCCCTGGACCAGCAGCATAAGCATCATTGGGGAACTTGCTAGAAATACCAATTCTCAGGCCCCAACAGTGTCCTGAGTTTGAGTCATAAACTCAGGGAGTGGGGTCCAGCAATCTGTGTTTTAAAAAGCCCTCCAGGTGACTGACTCAAGCTAAAGTTTGAAAACTACTGTACTGAACAAATCTTGGGAAACTTCATGTCATTTCATCTTGAGCAAAGGTCTTGGACGTAACATCCAAGCTGGTTATTTCATTATCTCATTCCAGACCCAGAGAAGAAGGCACAGCCTCTGCTGGATTCTTGGCTGTACATACCGCTGTCTCAGGGGATCTCTCTGTAACACATCAACTGGTCTTCTTCTCTTATTGCCTTTGCTTCTCATTCCTGACCCCAGAGGTTGTCTGTCAGACTTGGTTTAAGCCTCTCTGGCCAAATACTGTATCTGTTGTTTTAATCTGGTCTGTCTCTTTGGTTTCTGAACAAACCTTTCCCTTGGATCCTATATCTGTTTCCCTTTTGCTCCAAGTCCTGTAGCCATTGATCATTTCTGCTCTACTCCAGACCCCTCCCCTCAAACCCCCCTTTCTGGGAAAAGAAGTCAGAGTACCAAATTAAGTTTTTCCTTTAAAAAAGCAAAACAAGTTAATAGGCTGGCTGAGCAGGGGAATGATATTTGATGAATGATGAAATTTAAGAAGGACAAATATTAGGTATTTCTATGGAAAACAGTTATTCAGTTCTTAGAAAATTGAACAGAGTTATCTTATGACCTAATAATTTTACCATAGCTATATATACCCAAGGTGTTTGAAAACATATTCCCACAAAATCTTGTACACAAATGTGTTTATAGCATCACTATTCACAATAACCAAAAGGTGGGGAAAAAATCTAAGTGACTATCAACTAATGAATGGATAAACAAAATGTGGCATATACATACAATGAAATATTATTCAGTCATAAAAGAAGTTCAGTTGTTACATGTTACCACATAAATGAACCTTGGAAACATGGTAAGTGAAAGAAACCAGACACAAAAGACCACATATTGTATGATTCCATTTAAATGAAATGTCCAGAATAGACAAATAGATACAGAAAGTAGTTTAGTAGTTACCAAGGGATGGAGAAGGGGAGAATAGGGACTAGCTGCTAATAGGTATGGGGTTTCTTTCTGGGGTGATGGGAATGTTCTAGAAGTAGGTACTGATGATAGTTGCTCACAATAGTCAATATACTAAAGTGTACATACAAAATGGTGAATATGTTATATGAAGTATATATCTCAATTTTTAAATGCTATCAAAGAAAAAAAAAGTTGTGTTAAGTATTGTACTTGGGCCCAAAACATCATATGGGTCCTAGCAATTGCTGAACAGCAATCCATGTGAAAATAATATGGGATTTTCAGTTAACTGGAGCCTAAACGGGGTAATTTTGCAATCTGACTACTGAGAACACTAAGTTTATCTTTGATTGTAATTGGCAATATTCCAGTTAAGGAAGAAGGTAGTCATTCTTTCTGCTATGTTCACCAGAGTGGACCATTTCTAAGGTCTTGGATTCAGTTATGGGCATTTAAGAATGTTGCCAAAATTCAGCAATAAAAAGAGATTAACTACTTATTCATGCAACAAAATGGATGAATCTCAAAAGAATTATACTAATGAAAAAAGCCAGACACAAAAGTCTATACATTTTTTGGTTTCCATTTATATGACATTCTGAAAAAGACAAAACTATAGGTACCCAAATCATATCAGGGGTTGCAGGTTGTCAGAGGATGGAATTGACTGACTAGGGGCACCATATTTTGGGATGATGTAAATACCTTGATTGTGGTGGTAATAATTACACAACTATACATTTCCCAACTCATTGAATGACATACACTTTAAAAGGATTAATTTCATTGTATATAAATAATACTTCAAAAAAAGAATACTGATGAATTTTAGAGTGACCAACGAGTCCAGATTTGGCTAGTATTTTCTCAGTTTTAGCACATGAAAGTCCTACATCCCTGGGACACCCCCCAGCCTCAGATAAATTGGAGTTAGAGTGGCTAGATAGTGAGGAGTTTGAAACCATGAGAAAAACTTAGGGGGAAACCATGAGAAAAACTTAGGGGAATAAGACTAAAGAATTGTCACATGCCTGACAGATTGGCCCACAGGGAAGCCCTAGATCATACAGAGAGGCAGATTTTGGCTCAAAACCAAAGAATGTTCTGTGATACTCTCCTATAGGCAGATGGGCTGTCTTAACCAGAAGAGTGTCCATTTTCCTAAAAATATTCAAGGAGCTATCTGGGGCACCTGTATGGGAGGTTTTTGGAAGGAATTCATGCATCAGTAAGAAGTTGGGTTACATCATTCATTCTCAAATGGTAGTATGCAGAGCTAAGGAAGTTGTTAGAGATATAGATTCTTGAGCCCCATTTCTGGAGTTCCTCATTGGTCAGGTTTCAGATGGGGCCCAAGAACCAAGATTTTTTTAATTAAACTTTTTATTTTGAGATAATTATAAATTCATATGCAGTTGTAAAAAATAATAATAATAATACAGAGAGGGTCTTGTATCCTTTACCCAGTTTTACCCAGTGGTTACATCTTGCAAAAATATAGTACAATATCAAAACCAGGATATTGACATTTATACAGACAAAATAAAAAAAGGTTTCCGTCACCTGAAGTTGTCCTTTTATAGGCAGTGACTTTCCTTTCACTCTCACCCACTCTGGAAACCACTAGCTTGTACTCCATGTCTATAATTTCATCACTTTAAGAATGTTATATAAATGGAATCACACAGTATATAACCTTTGGGGATTGGCTTTTTTTTTCACTCAGCATAATTCTCTGGAAATTCATCCAGGTTGCTGCATACATCAAGACAGGCTATTTGAAAATGCACAGGCCGGGCGTGGTGGCTCACGCCTGTAATCCCAGCACTTTGGGAGGCCGAAGCAGGTGGATCATGAGGTCAGGATTTCGAGACCAAGCTGGCCAAATGATGAACCCCATCTCTACTAAAAATACAAAAATTAGCTGGGCGTGGTGGTGGGCACCTGTAATCCCAGCTACTCAGGAGGCTGAGGCAGGAGAATCATTTGAACCCAGAAGACAGAGGTTTCAGTGAGCCAAGATTGCACCATTGCACTCCAGCCTGGGAGACAGGGTGAGACTCCATCTCAAAAACACAACAACAACAAAAAAATGCCTGATCAGAGGAGATGAAAGGAAAAAAAAAGAAAAAACAATGAAGCACACCTACAAGATATAGAAAATAGTCTCAAAAGGGCAAATCTAAGAGTTAGTGGCCTTAAAGAGGGGGTAGAGGAAGAGATAGGAGTAGAAAGTTTATTCAAAGGTATAATAAGAGAAATTCCCAAACCTAGAGAAAGATATCAATATCCAAGTACAAGAAGATTATAGAACACCAAGCAGATTTAACCCAAAGAAGACTACCTCAAGACATTTAATAATCAAACTCCCAAAGATCAAGAATAAAGAAAGGATCCTAAAAGCAGCAAAAGAAAAGAAACAAATAAGATGCAATGGAGCTCCAATATGTCTGGAAGCAGACTTTTTAGTGGAAACTTCACAGGCAGGAGAGAGAGGAATGATATATTTAAAATGCTAAAGGAAAAACAAAGTTTTACTTTAGAATAGTATATCTGGTGAAAACATCCTTCAAACAGGAAGGAGAAATAAAAACTTTACCAAGCAAACAAAAGCTGAGGGATTTCATTAACATCAGACCTGTCCTACAAGAAATGCTAATGGAAGGACTTAAATCAGAAAGAAAAAAAATGTGAACAAGCAGTATGTAATCACCTCAAGGTACAAACTTGCTGGTAATAGCAAGTACACAGAAAAACACAGAATATTATAATAATGTAACTATGGTGTGTAAACTACTCTTATCTTAAGTAAAAACATTAAATGATAAACCAATAAAAAATCATAACTATGACAAGTTTTCAAGACGTAGAGAGTACAGTAAAATACAAATGGAAAAACAAAAAGTTGAAAAGCATGGGAGGAAGGGTGAAGTTAAGGCATAGAAATTTTATTAGTTTTCTTTTTGCTTGTTTGTTTAGGCAGAGTTGTTATCAGCTTAAAATAATAAGTTATAAGATAATATTTGCAAACTTCATGGTAACCTCAAGCCAAAAACCATACAATGAATACACAAAATGTAAAAAGCAAGAAACTAGATCATATCATTAGATAAAATTACCTTCACTAAAATGAAGATAGGAAGGGAAGAAAGAAGGAAGAGAAAATCGCTAAACAACCGGAAAACAAACAACAAAATGGTAGGAGTAAGTTCTTATCAGTAATAACAATGAATGTAAATGAACTAAACTCTCCAATCAAAAGACATAGAGTGGCTGAATGGGTGAAGAACAAGAACCAGTGGTCTCTTGCCTACAAGAAACACACTTCACCTATAAAGACACACATAGACTGAATGTAAAGGGATGGAAAATGATAGTCCATGCTAATGGAAACCAAAAAAGAGCAGGAGTAGCTATACTTATATCAGACAACATAGATTTTAAGACAAAAATATAAGAAGAGACAAAGGTCACTAAATAATGATAAAGGAGTTAATTCAGCAAAAGAATATAACAATTGTAAATATATATGTGCCCAACACTGGAGCACCCAGATATATAAAGCAAATATTATTAGAGCTAAAGAGAGAGATAGACTCCAATATAATAATAGCTGGAGACTTCAACTCTTCACTTTCAACATTGGACAGATCTTCCAGACAGAAAAATAAATAAGTTACACCAGACTTAATCTGCACTATAAACCAAATGGACTGAATAGATATTTTCAGAACATTTCATCCAATGGCTGCAGAATACACATTCTTTTTCTCAGCACTTGGATCATTCTCAAGGGTAAACCATATGTTAGATCATAAAACAAGCCTTAAAACATGCGAAAAAAAATTGAAATGCTATCCAGCATCTTCTCTGATCACAATGGAATACAACTAAAAACTAATAACAGAAGGAATTTTGGAAACTATGCAAATATATGAAAATTAAACAATATGCTCCAGAGTGATGAGCATGTGAATGAAGAAATTAGGAAGAAAATAAAGCATTTCTTGAGACAAGTTATAATGGCAACACAACATACCAAAACCTTTGTGATACAGCAAAAGCATTACTAAGAGGGAAATTTATAGCTGTAAGTGATTACATCAAAAAGAAAAAAAACTTCAAGTAGACAACCTAACAATGCATCTTAAATAACTAGAAAAGCAAGAGCAAAGCAAGCTCAAAATTGGTAGAAGAAAAGAAAAAATAAAGATCAGGGCAGAAATAAGTGAAATTGAAATGAGGAAAACAACACAAATGATTAATGGAAGGAAAAGTTGGTTTCTTGAAAAGATAAACAAAATTGATAAACCTTTAGCCAACTAAGAAAAAAAGAGAGGAGATCCAAATAATCAAAACAGACATGAAAAAGGACACATTACAGCTGATACTGCAGAAACTCAAAAAATCATTAGTAGCTATATGAGCAACTATATGCCAATAAATTGGAAAATGTAGAAGAAATGGACAAATTTCTAGATGCATACCACATACCAAGATTGAACCATGAAAAAATCCAAAATCCAAACAGACCAATAACAGGTAACAAGATTGAAGTCATAATAAAAAGTCTCACAGTAAAGAAAAGCCCAGGACCCAACGGCTCCAATGCCGAATTCCACCAAACATTTCATGAAAAAAAGAATACCAATCCTCCTAAAACTGTCCTAAAAAATAGAGGAGAAGGGAGGCCGGGCACAGTGGCTCACGCCTGTAATCCCAGCACTTTGGGAGGCCGAGGTGGGTGGATCATGAGGTCAGGAGTTCAAGACCAGCCTGGCCAACATGGTGAAACCCTGTCTCTACTAAAAATACAAAAATTAGCTGGGCGTGGTGGCAGGTGCCTGTAATCCCAGCTACTCGGGAGCCTGAGGCAGATAATTGCTTAAACCCAGGAGGCAGAGGTTGCAATGAGCTGAGATTGCGCCACTGCATTCCAGCCTGGGCGACAGAGCAAGACTCTGTCTCAAAAAAAAAAAAAAAAAAAAAAATAGAGGAGAAGGGAATACTTGCAAACTCAGAATGTGAGGCCAGTATTACCCTGATACCAAAACCAGACAAAGATACATCAAAAAATAAAACTATAGGCCAATATCCCTGATGAACATTGATGCAAAAATTCTCAACAAAATACTAACAAACCAGCTTAACAAGATCATTCATCACTCTTTCTGTGCCTAGCACAACCATGGCTGTGGTTCCAAGAAGCATCTGAAGTGAGTACCAGCTCCAAAGCATTGGATGCTGGATAAATTGATTGGTGTGTTTACTGCTCATCCATCCACTGGTCCCCACAAGTTGAGAAAGTACCTCCCTGTCATCATTTTCCTAAGGAACAGACTTAAGTATGCCTTGACAGGAGATGAAGTAAAGAAGATTTGCATGCAGTGGTTTATTAAGATCAATGGCAAGGTCCAAACTGATGTAACCTACCCTGCTTGGATTCATGGAGGTCATCAGCATTGACAAGACTGGAGAGAATTTCCATCTGATCTATGACACCAAGGATCACTCTGCTGTTTATCATATTACATCTGAGGAGGCTAAGTACAAGTTGTGCAAAGTGAGAAAAATCTTTGTGGGTACAAAAGGAATTCCTCATCTGGTGATTCATGATGTTCACACCATCCACTACCTTGATCCCCTCATCAAGGTGAATAACAGATTCAGATTGGTTTGGAGACTGGCAAGATTACTGATTTTATCAAGTTCAACATTGGTAACCTGTGTATAGTGACTGGGGGGTGCTAACCTAGGAAGAATGTGTGTAATCACCAACAGAGAGAGACATCCTGGATCTTTTGACGTGGTTCATGTGAAACATGCCAATGGCAACAGCTTTGTCACCCACCTTTCCAACATTTTTGTTATTGGCAAGAGCAACAAACCATGAACTTCTCCTCCCTGAAGAAAGGGTATCTGCCTCATCATTGCTGAAGAGAGAGATGAGAGACTGGCAGCCAAACAGAGAAGTGGGTGAAATGGTCTCTAGAGACATGTTAGAAAGCTTTTTGTACTTAATTAAAGATAATATAGCATGAAGAAAAGATCACTCATCATGACCAAGTTGGATTTATCCCAGGAATGCAAGGATTGTTGAACATACATCATACCAACAGAATGAAAGACTAAAACCATATGATCATTTCAACTGATGCCAAAAAAAGCATTTGATAAAATTCAACATCCCTTCATGATAAAAGAAAAACCTCAAAAAACTGGGTATAGAAGGAACATAACCTCAACATAATAAAAGCCATATATAACAGACCCACAGCTAGTATCATACTGAATGGGGGAAAAACTGAAAGCCTTTTCTCTAAGATCTGGAACACAACAAGGATGCCCACTTTTGTCACTGTTATTAAACATATTACTGGAAGTCCTAGCTAGAGCAATCAGAGAAGAGAAGGGCCTCCAAATTGGAAGATCTCTATAATGAAAATTCTAAAATAGTGATGACACACACACAAAAAAAGAAAAGACATTTCATGTTCATGGATTGGAAGAATCAGTATTGTTAAATGTCCATACTACCCAAAGCAATCTACAAATTCAATGCAATCCCTATCAAAATACTAATGGCATTCTTCACAAAAATAGAAACAACAATTCTAAAATGTATATAAACCACAAAAACCCAGACTAATCAAATCTATCCCAAGCAAAAATAACAAAACTGGAGGAATTACATTACAGGACTTCAAATTATACTACATCAAGATAGGGTAAGAAAAAAATTATACTACAGCGCTTGGGTAAGCAAAACAGCATGGGACTGGCATAAAAATAGACATATAAACCAGTGGAACAGAATAGAGAGAGTCAAGAAACAAATCCCCGTACTCACAATGAACTCATTTTCAACAAAGATGCCAAGAACATATACTGGGAAAAACATGGTGCTGGGAAAAATGGATATTCATATGCAGAAGAAAGAAACTAGACCCCATCTCTCACCATAAACAAAAATCAAATAAAAATGGATTAAAGACTTAAATCTAAGATCTCAAACTGTGAAACTACTAAAAATATATTGGGGAAAGTCTCCAGAACATTGATGTAGGCAAAAATTTCTTGAGTAATACTCCACAAGCACAGGCAACCAAAGCAAAAATGGAGAAATGGGATCACATCAAGTTAAAAAGACTTTGCACAGAAATGGAAACAATCAACAAAGTGAAGAGACAACTACCAGAATGGGAGAAAATATTTGCAAGCTGTCCATCTGACAAGGGATTAATAACCAGAATAAGTAAGGAGCTCAAACAACTCTATAGGGAAAAATCTAATAATCCAATCCAAAAAATGGGCAAAAGATGTGCAGAGACATTTCTCAAAAGAAGACATGCAAACAACAAACAGGCATATGAAAAAGTGCCCAATATCACTGATCATCAGCAAAATACAAAACAAAACTACAGTGAGATATCATCTCACCCCAGTTAAAATGGTTTATATCTGAAAGACAGGCAATAAGAAATGCTGGCAAGGATGTGGAGAAAAGGGAACCCTCATACACTGTTGATGAAAATGAAATTAGTACAACCACTATGGAGAATAGTTTAGAGGTTCCTCAAAAATCTAAATATAGAGCTGGGTATATACTCAAAAGAAAGGAAATCAGCATATTGAAGAGATATCTGCACTCTCATATTTATTGTAGCACTGTTCACAATAGCCAAGATTTGGAAGCAACCCGAGTGTCCCTCAACAGATGAAAGGATAAATAAAATGTGGTACATATACACAATGGAGTACTATTTAGCTATAAAAAGAATGAAATCCTGTCATTTGGAACAACATGGATGGAACCAAAGATCATTACGTTAAGTGAAAAAAGGCAGGCACGGAAAGACAACCAACCCGTGTTCTCATTTATTTGTGGGATCTAAAAATCAAATCAACTGAATTCATGGAGATAGAGTAGAAACATGGTTACTAGGGGCTGGGAAGGTTAGTAAGGGGTTAGGAGGAAGATGGGGATGGTTAATGGGTACAAAAAATTGTTCAAAAGCATGACTAAGACCTAGCATTTGATTGCACAGCAGGATGACTATAGTTGATAATAATTTAATTGTATATTTAAAAATAACTTAAAAAGTATAATTGGATTGTTTGTAACACAAAGAATGAATGCTTGAGGGGATGGATACCCTACTCTCCATGAAGTGATTGTTACACATTGCATTCCTGTATCAAAACATCTCATGTTCCTGATAAATATATACACTTACTATGTACCCACAAAAATACAAACAAAATATTTTATTTATTTTTATTGTCAAGTAGTATTCCATGGCATGGATGTGCCGCAATATGTTTAACCAATTATTCACCTGGTGAAGGACATCTAAGTTTGTTCAAATTTTGGACCATTATAAATAAAACTATATAAACACTCATTTGCAGAGTTTTGTTTGGTTTTATTTTGTGTTTTTCAGAGAGTCTCACTCTTTTGCCCAGGGTGGAGTGCAGTGATGTGATCACAGCTCACTGCTGCCTCAACCTGCCATGCTTAAGCAATCCTCCTGCCACTGACATCTGAATAGCTGGGACTACAGGGGAACACTGCTACATGCAGCTAATTTTTCATGTGCAGGTTTGTATATTAACATTAAATCTGGCCAGGCGTGGTGGCTCATGCCTGTTATCCCAGCACTTTGGGAGGCCGAGGCAGGAGGATCACAAGGTCAGGAGATCGAGACCATCCTGGCTAACACGGTGAAACCCCGTCTCTACTAAAAATACAAAAAATTAGCTGGGCGTCGTGGCGGGTGCCTGTAGTCCCAGCTTCTCAGGAGGCTGAGGCAGGAGAACGGTGTGAACCCGGGAGGCGGAGCTTGCAGTGAGCTGAGATCGCACCACTGCACTCCAGCCTGGGAGACAGCGAGACTCCGTCTCAGAAACAAACAAACAAACAAAAAACAAAAAACAAAAACATTAAATCTTGATCTCTCTGGAATAAGCGCCCAAGAATGCAACTTCAGGGTGATATGGTAGTTGCATGTTTAATTTTTCAAGAAACTGCAATATTGTTTCCATAATGTTTTCCATAATGAGTGTGCCATTTTACTTTCCTACCAGCAATGTGTGAGTGATCTAGTTTCTCCACATTTTTGACAGCATCTGGTTTTGTCACTATTTTTTATTTAAGCCATTTTGTTACGTTTGTAGTAATAACTCATCATGGTTTTAATTTAAATCTCTAATGGCTAATGACGTTAAATACCTTTATATGTTCTTACTTGACACCTGCATATCTTCTGCTATGATTTAAATGTTTTTGTCCTGTGAAACTCATGTTGAAATTTAATCCCCAATGTAACAGTATTAAGAAGTGAGGACTTGCCATGGATTAATGGGTTACCATGGTAGCGGGTTAGTTAACAAGAATGGGTCTGTTATAAAAGCCAGTTTGACTCTCAGTGTGCCCCTCTCACCTTGATCTTAGACTCCTCAACCTCTAGAACTATAAGAAATAAACTTCTAGGCCAGGTTAGGTTGCACACACCTGTAATCCCAGCACTTTGGGAGGCTGAGGCAGGAGAGTTGCTTGAGGCCAGGAGTTTGATAGATCAGACTGGGCAACATCGTAGACACTGCCTCTACAAAATTATTTTTTAAATTAGCCAAGCATGATGGCCCATGTTTGTAATCTTAGCTACTTGAAAGGCTGAAGCAGGAGGATCTGTTTTTTTGAGATGGAGTCTCACTCTGTCACCCAGGCTGGAGTAGGGTGGTGCAATCTCGGCTCACTGTAACCTCCGCCTCCTAGGTTTACTCTACTGCACTCCAACCTGGGCAACAGAGGATTTTGAATTATGAATTCAGTTTACTTAGTAGCTATACAATGTTTCAAATGCTCTATTTCATATTGGATGAATTGTGTTTTTTAAGAAATTGATTCATTTCACCTAAGTTGCCAAATTTCTGAACATAGAATTGTTCTTAATAGTCCCTTATTATTCTTTGAGCGTATGCAGGTTCTATAATGATATCCCTGTTTTCTTCTTGATATTAGTAATTTGTGTCTTCTCTCTGTTTTTTCTTTTCAGCCACGCTAGAGGTTTGTCAACATTACTAATGTTTTCAAGGAAACAGTTCTTTGTTTCATTGACTTTTTCCTTTTTTTTTTTTTTTTTTTCTTTTTTTCGAGACAGAAGCTCCCTCTGTCACCCAGGCTGGAGTGCAGTGGTGTAATCATGGCTCACTGCAATCTCAAACTCCTAGGCTCAAGTGATCCTCCCACCTCAGCCTCCTGAGTAGCTAGGACTACAGACATGTACAACCATACCTAGTCAATTTTTTAAATTTTATAGAGACAGAGTCTCACTATATTGCCCAGACTGGTCTCATAATCCAGGCCTCAAGCAATCCTCCTGCCTCTGCCTTTCAAAGTGTTGGGATTACAACTGAGAGTCACTGCACCCAGCCCATTTTTTCATTTTTTAAAAGCTTTATTGAGGTATAATTGATAAAATTGTGTATACTTAAAGTGTACAAGATGATGCTTTGATATATATATAGATTGTGAAATGATTACCACAATCAAGTTAATTAACGTAATCATCACCTCACATAGATACCTTGGATGTGTGTGTGTGTGTGTGTATGTGAGAGAGAGAGAGAGAGAATGAGAGAGAGAGAGAATGCTTAAGATGTACTCTCATAGCAAATTTCAAGTATGCAGAACAATATTTTTAAGTATAATTCTCACACTGTACATTAGAACCTCAAATTGTATTCATCTTATTACTGAAGGCTTGCACCCTTTGCCCACCATCTCTTCATTTCCCACAGCCCCAGTCCATGGCAACCATCATTCTACTCTGTTTCTATGAGATCACAATGGCAATATTTCCTTCATTTTATGGCTCAATAATATTCTATTGTACATACATAACACATTTTTTATCCATTGATAAAACCCAATCCAATGTTCATCCATCCATTGAACATGGGAGTGTAGATATCTCTTTAAGATACTGATTTCCGTGACTTCAGAGATATACCCAGACTTGGGATTGCTGGATTATATAGAAGTTTTATTTTTAGTTTTGTAAGGAATCTCCATACTGTTTTCTATAGTAGCTATACCAACTTACATTCCCACCAAAAGTTTGAGACAGTTTTCATTTATCCACATTTTTGCCAACACTTGGTTTCTTTTGATATTTTTATTAGAGACATCCTAAACAGATGTGAGATTATCTCTCATTGTGGTTTTGATTTGCATTTCCCTAATGGTTAGTGATGCTTAGTACCGTTTCCTGTATCTGCTGGCCATTTGTGTATCTTCTTGGAAAAATATCCATTCAGGTCTTTCGCCCATTTTGAAACCAGATTATTTGTGTTTTTGTTGTTTTTTTGTTTGTCTGTTTGTTTTGCTATTGAGCTGTATGAGTTCCTTATACATTTTCGTTGTTAGCCCCTTATATCAGATATATTTTCTCCCATTCTGTAGGTTGCCTTTCCATTTTGTTGATTGTTTAGTTTGCTGTGCAAAAGCTTTTTTTTTTTCTGATGTAGCCACTGTTTTTTTTGTTTTTTTGTTTCTTTGTTTTTGTTTTTTCTTTTTTTTTTTGAGACGGAGTCTTTCTCTGTCACCTAGGCTGGAGTGCAGTGGCGTGATCTTGGCTCATTGCAACCTCCATCTCCCAGGTTTAAGCAATTCTCTGCTTCAGCCTCCTGAGTAGCTGGGATTAAAGGCACATGCCGCCATGCCCAGCTAATTTTTCGTATTTTTAGTAGAGGTGGGGTTTCACCATCTTGGCCAGGCTGGTCTTGAACTCCTGACCTCATGATCCTCCCTCTCCGGCGTCCCAAAGTGCTGGGATTACAGGCATGAGCTACCACGCCCAGTCGCCACTCTTGTTTGTTTTTGCTTTTATTGCCTGTGCCTTTCATGTCGTAGTCAAAATATCACTGCCAAGACTAATGTCAAGGAGCTTTTCTCTTTTTCTTCTAGGAGTTTTACAATTTCGAGTCTTACACTTAAATCTTAAATCCAATTTGAGTTAATTTTTGGAAGTGATGTAAAGTGGGGATACAGTTTCATTTCCTTGCATGTGGATATCCAGTTTCCCAACACTGTTTTTTGAAGATATCATCTTTCTTCATTGTGTATTCTTGAAGCCCTTGTCAAAGACTGGTCGATTGTACATGTGTGGGTTTATTTCTGGGCTCTGTATTCTGTTCAATTGCTTGGTGTGTCTGTTTTTAGGCCAGTATCGTATGGTTTTATTACTATTTGTAATGTAGTTTGAAATTAAGAAGTGTGATGCCAGCCTGGACAACATATTGAGACCCTGTCTCTACAAAAAGTGAGAAAAGATTAGCCAGGCATGTGGTATGTACCTGTAGTCCCAGATACATGGGAGGTTGAGATAGGAGGATGTCTTGAGCACAGAGATTGAGGCTGCAGTGGGCCATGATTTCACCATTGCACATTGCACTCCAGTCTGGGTGACAGAGTGAGAATCTGTGTCAAAAAAATAAAGGAAGTGTGATGCCACCAGCTTTGTTTTTTCTCATGATTGCTTTGGGTGTTTTGGGTCCTTTGTGGTTCCATCCAAATTTTAGTATTGTTTTTACTATTTCTATGAAAAACGATGATAAAATTTTGACAAAGATTGTATTGAATCTACTGATCACTTTGGATAGTATGGACATTTTAACAATATTCTTCCAATCCACGAACATGGGATATCTTTCTGTTTGTTTATGTCTTCAATGTCATCATCAACGTTTTGTAGTTTTCAGTGTACAGACCTTTTACCTCCATAGTTAAATTTATTCCCAAATACATTAATTTTTTTGATGCTATTGTAAATGGGATTGTTTTCTTGATTTGTTTTTTGGATAGTTCCTTGTTGAAATGTAGAAACTGATACAACTGATATTAATATGTTGATTTTCTATCCTGATATTATATTTAATTTGTTGATTACTTCTAACCAATTTTTGGTGAAGTCTTTAGGATTTTCTATCTACAAGACCATATCATCTGCAAACAGCAATTTTACTTCCTCCTGTCCAATATAGATACTTTTGATCTCTTTTTCTTCCCTAATTGCTCTGACTAGGACTTCCAGTACTATGTTAAATAGAAGAGGCAAGAGAGGACATCCTTGTCTGTCTTGTTCTACTTCTTAGAGGAAAACCTTTCAGCTTTTCACCATTGAAATGATATTAGCTGGGAGCTTGTCATATACGGCCTTTATTACGTTGAAATATGTTACTTATATGCCTAATTTGTTAAGAGTTTTTATCATGAAACATGTTGATTTTTTAAAATGCTTTTTCTGCATCTATTGAGATGATCATATAATTTTTATCCTTTATTCTGCTAATCTGGTGTATCATCTTTATTGATTTGTGTCTAATGAACCATCCTTGCATCTCACTTGATTATGGTGTTTGATTATTTTAATGTGCTATTGAATTCAATTTGCTAGTATTTTGTTGAGAATTTTTGCATCTGTGTTCATCAGGGATATTGACCTCTAATTTTCTTTTTTACAGTATCCTCATCTGGTTTAGGTATCAGGTAATGCTGGCTTCATAAAATGAGGTTGGAAGTGTTTTCTCCTCTTCAATTTTCTGGAAGAGTTTGAGAAAGATTGGCATTAATTCTTCTTTCAACATTTGGTAGAATTTGCCAGTAAAGCCATCATTTCTGGTCTTTTCTTTTTTGGGAGATTTTTGATTACTGATTCAATGTTCTTATTATTTATAAGTCTATTCAGATTTTCTATTTCTTCATTTTCCAGTCTTGGTAGGTTGTATGTTTATAGGAATTTATACATTTCTTCTAGGTTATCCAATTTACTGGTGTATAATTATTTATAGTAGTTGCCTATGATCCTTTGTATTTACGGAGTAGCAGTTGTAATGTCCCTTGTTTATGATTTTCTTTCTTCAAGTCTTCTCTGTTTTTGTTACTTAATTTAGCTAAATGTTTGTCAGTTTTCTTTATCTTCTCAAGAAACCAGCTCTTAGTATCATTGATCTTTTCTATTGTTTCTCTACTCTCTATTTCACTTATTTCTGCTCTTATCTTATTTTCTTTCTTCTGATAACTTTGCACTTAGTTTATCCTTTTTTAGTTCCTTAAGGTATAACATTAGGTTATTTATTTTGTTACATTCCATAAGTTTTGGTATGTTGTGTTTTCATTTTTATTTGCCTCAAGATATTTTTAAATTTCCCTTTTGATTTCTTCTTTCATCCATTGATTGTTCTGGAGTGTGTTGTTTAATTTTAACATATTTGTAAATTTTCCAGCTTCTTAAATTTGTTAAGACTTGTTTTGTAGCCTAACTTATGATCTATCCTGGAGAATGTTCCATGTGTGTTTGAGATGAATGTATATTCTGCTGCCATTGTATGGAATGTTCTGGATATGTCTGTTAGGTACATTTGATCTAAATTGTAGTTCAAGTACAGTATTTCCTTATGGATTTTCTGCTTGGATGACTGTCCATTTTGAAAATGAGATGTTAAAGTCTCTACTATTATTGTATTGCTATAGATTTCTCCCTTTAGGCCTTTAATATTGGCTTAATATATTTGTGTGTTCCAATACTGGGTCCATATTTACAATTGTTATATCCTCTTGATGAATTGACCCCTTTATCATTATTTTGACTAACAGTTTATTTTGTTTGATATAAGTATAGCTATCCCTGCTCTCTTTCAGTTTCCATTTGCATGGACTATCTTTTTCAATTCCTTCACTTTCAGCCTATGTGTTTTCTTAAAGTTGAAGTGACTCTCCTGTAGGTAGCATATAGTTGTATCTTTTTTGTTTTTGTTTTTGTTTTTGTCTACTCGGGCACTCTATGTTTGTTTGTTGACTGGGGGATTTAACTTCCCCTTTTTCCGAGATGGAATCTCACTTTGCTGCTGGAGTGCAGTGGTGTGATCTCAGCTCACTGCAACCTCCACCTCCCAGGTTCAAGTGATTCTTCTTCCTCACCCTCCCAAGTAGCTGGGATTACAGGCATGCACCACTACATCTGGCTAATTTTTGTATTTTTAGTAGAGACAGGGTTTTACCATGTTGGCCAGGCTGGTCTGGAACTCCTGAACACAAGTGATCCACCCGCCTTGGCCTCCCAAAGTGCTGGGATTTCAAGCATCAGCCACTGCACCTGGCCGAGATTTAACCCATTTAAATAAAAAATAATTGTTTATAGGTAAGGACTTACTATTACCATCTTGTTAATTGTTTTCTGGCTGTTTTTAGTTCCTTTGTTCCTTTCTTCCTTCTTTCCTGTCTTCCTTTGTGGTTTGATGGTTTTTCCATAGTGGTATGCTTTGATTTTTTTCTGTTTATCTTTTGTGTGTCTACTATAGGTTTGTACTTCGTTGTTACCATGAGGCTTCCATAAAATATTTTATAATTATAACAATCTATTTTAAGTTGATATTAACTGAACTTCAACTGCATACAAAAACTCTACTCTTTTACTTGCCTCCATTTTATATTTTTGATGTCATAATTTACATTTTTTCTTTTTATATTATGTATCAATGAACAAATTATTGTAGCTTTAGTTATTTTTAATGCTTTTGTCTTTAAACCTGTATACTATTATAGTAATTAGCACATCTGAATTTGACTATATATTTACCTTTACCAGTGAGTTTCATACTTTCTTATGTTTTCATGTTTCTATTAGTGTCTTTTCATTTTAGCTTGAATAACTCCCTTCAGTATTTCTTATATGGAAGGTCTAGTGGTAATGAACTCCCTCAGCTTTTGTTTGTCTGGGAATGTCTTTCTCATTCATTGCTGAAGGACAGATTTGCTGGGTAAAATATTTTTGGTTGGCAGATTTTTTTCTTTCAGGACTTTGAATATATCTCACTCTCTCCTGGCCTATAAGGTTTCTGCTGAGAAGTCTGCTGGTAGCCTTATGAAGACTCCCTTGTATGAGATGAGTTTATTTTCTCGTGCTACTTTGAAAATTTTCTCTGTCTTTGATTTTTGACAGTTTTATTATAATGTGTTTTGGTGAAGTCCTCTTTGGATTGAATCTGTATGGGGATCTATGAGCTTCATATTCCTATATATCCATACATATCCCCAGATTTGGGAAGTTTTCAGACATTATTTCTTTCAATAAGGTTTCTGTGTGCTTTGCTCTCTCTCTCTTCTCCTTCTGAAACTCCCATAATGTATACATTGGGCTGCTTTTTGGTGTCCTATAATTCAAATATATTTTCTTCACTTTTAAAAATTTCCTTTTTTATTTCCCTGTCTAACTGGATAATTTCAAATGACCTGTCTTTGAGTTTATAGTTTTTCCCCTCCACTTGTTCAAGTCTGCTGTTGATGCTTTCTATTTCATTTTGCATTTTATTCATTGCATTCTTCAGCTCCAGTATTTCTGTTTCTTTTTTATAATTTCTATCTGTCTGTTGAACTTCTTGTTTTGCTCGTATATTGTTTTCTTGATTGCATTGAGTTGTCTATCTGAGTTCTGGTATAGCTTACTGAACTTCCTTTAAACAATTATTTTGTATTCTTCGGCAGTTTGTAGGTCTTTATTTCTTTGGCATTGGTTATTGTAAAATTATTGTGTTCCCCTGGTGGTATTGTGTTTCCTCTTTTTTGTTCTCATGTTGATGTCTGTGTATGTTTCCTCTATTTTTTTTTTTTTTTTGTTCTCATGTTGATGTCTGTGTATTTTATGGAGCAAGCCTTTCTTCCAGATTTTACAAATTGCTTTTTGTGGGGAAAGACCTTCAACAAGGTGGTGCTGGGCTGGTGCAAGGGCACTGGAAGAATGGGGTGATGGTTTCAGCTCTATAGAAGGAACAGTGATGTAATATCTGTGCAGCTCTGTCAGCTTAGATCATCATCAGTAAGGATTGCAGGGGTCCTCAACATACATAACAGCCTATCCTTTTGCGGGGGTGCTCAGCAGTATCTCTCTCTCTGGGGAGTCTGTGGCAGCAATGACTGTTCATTATCTCAATAATGAAAGTTGCCAGTGTCCTCTGCAGAGCAGGATGCTGGGGTTGGCACCAATGAACACTACAGGGTTCTCCACAGTGAAAGCTGCACAGAGTCTGTGGCTGTCATCAGGGCTATTGAGGTCCTGAGCAGCAAAGTTTGCTGGAGTCCTCCACTGAGCAGGCCACTTGAGGTTACAATGGCACCTGCAGCATGGCTGATAAAGATAGCCCCCATGCCTTGCCTTTACTCCCAGCCATCTCCAGATGTCTCTAATTAGCCAATCTCCTTAGCAATCTTTTCTGTATTGTTATTATCTTTTTTGCTCCACTATACTGCTGTAGTTTTTAAACGGACATTTGAGCCCTCTCAGGGCTATTTTTACCCTTGGATAGCTGTTTAATTATTATTTTTTGTTAGAGGAGGGAGGCTGCTATCTCTTACTCCTCCATCTTGCTGACATCACTTCTCTCCCTATTGTTTTTCTATTTTCAATTTTATTGGTTCCACTTTTATGTTTATTTTTCCCTTCTGCTTGCTTTTTTCTCTCTTCTTTTTCTAGCTTCCTTAGGTGGAAACTTAGATCATTAATTTGAAACTCTTCTCTTCTAATGTATGCATTTAGTGATATAAATTATTTTCTCAGCACTGCTTCAGCTGTGTTTCACAATTTCTTTTTAATTTATTTTGAGATGGAGTCTCACTCTGTTGCCTTGACTGGAGTGCAGTGGCGCGATCTCGCTCACTGCAACATCTGTCTCTCGGGTTCAAGTGATTCTCCTGCCTCAGCCTCCTTAGTAGGTGGGATTACAGGTGTGCACTGCCACACCCAGCTAAGTTTTTGTATTTTTAGTAGAGATGGGGTTTCACCATGTTGGCCAGGCTGGTCTCGAACTCCTGACCTCAGGTGTTCCATCCACCTAGGCCTCCCAAAGTGCTGAGATTATAGGTGTGAGCCACTGTGCCCAGCCCACAATTTCTGATATATTATATTTTCATTTCTTGTTTACTTTCCAATTGTTTAGTGATTTTCCTATTGTCTTTCCATTGTTGATTTCTAATTTGATTTCACTGTGATCAGAGAACATACTCTGTATTATTTCAGTTCTTTTAAATTTGTTGAGGTTTGTTTTATTGCCTAGAATAAGGTCTATCTTGGTACATATTCAGAAAAACTTGAAAAGAATGCATACTCTGCTGTTTGAGGGGTAGAATTCTGTTGTTTGAGGTTGTTGAGTTCTTCCATAGCTTACAGATCTTTCTGTCTCATTGATCTATCCATTGTTGAGAGAGAGGTGCTAATATCTCCAACTACAATTGTGTATTTGTCTATCTCATTAATCCTATCAATTTTTGCTTCACATATTTTGCATCTCTGTTGTTTGGTGCACACATACATAGGATTGCTATGTCTTCTTGGTGGAATGATCATTTTATCATTATGTTAAAGGCCTTCTCTGTCCCTGGGAGTTTTTTTCTCTTTATCCGATATTAATATAGACACACCTGCTTTCTTTTTGATTAATGTTTGCATGATATCTTTTTTCGTTCTTTTACTTTCAACCCTGTCTCTATCATTGTATTTGAAGTAAGTTTCTTGTAGACTGTATGTAGTTAGGTCATCTTTTTAAATCCCTTCTGTCAATCTGTCTTTTAACTGATGCCTTTAGACCATTTTCATTTAAAGTAATAATTGATATATTAGAGTTTAAATTTGCCACTTCATTTTTGCTTTCTATTTGTTTCCTCCGGGTTTTGTTTCTATTTTACTTTTCCTTAATTCTTGTGGGTTACTTGAATATATTTGTGAATTCTATTTATTTAGATACAGTTGAGTGTATCTTTTTGTTATAATTTTCTCATGGTTGCTGTAGATATTGCGTATCACTTATGCTTAGATTTTCTGATTTTTCATTTGTTCCAAGCATGTTCATAATTTCTCATTGGAGCATTTATAATAGCTGCCTTTAAATCCTTGTCAGATTTAAATCCTAATGTTTCTGTCATCTCAGTATTGGCATCTATTCGTTGTGTATTTGCATTCAGTTTGAAATTTTTTAGTTCATGGTGTGACAAGTAATTTTCTTTTTTTTTTTTTTTTTTGAAGACAGAGTCTTGCTCTGTTGCCCAGGCTGGAGTGCAGTGGTGCAGTCTTGGCTCACTGCAAGCTCCGCCTCCTGGGTTCACGCCATTCTCCTGCCTCAGCCTCCCAAGTAGCTGGGACTATAGGTGCCCACCACCACGCCTGGCTAATTTTTTTGTGTTTTTGGTAGAGACGGGGTTTCACCATGTTAGCCAGGATGGTCTCGATCTCCTGACCTCGTGATCCACCCACCTCGGCCTCCCAAAGTGCTAGGATTACAGGCGTGAGCCACCGCGCCTGGCCGACAAGTAATTTTCAGTGGAAATCTGGACATTTTGAGTATTACATTATGAAACTCCAGATCTTAGTTACATGTTTTGTTTTACATGGCTTTCTCTGACACTGCTATGGCAGGAAGGGTGGGGGTACCACCTCTCTATTGCCAGCTGAGGGTAGACATTTAGGTCCCTCACTCAATCTCCACTGATACCCAAGTGGGGTTGAGGGCTCCTTGTTACTGCTGGGTGGGAGTGGAAGTTCCAACTCTCCACTAAGCCTTTACTGATACTTCCTGACTGAGAGGGGTAGGAGTGTGTCATCATTGCTTCCTGCATGGTCTCCACTGCCACCAGGAGGGAGGTGGCCTTCTTTGCTTATATAAGTCCTTACTGTCCACTGGCTCTCCTCTGACACCACATAGCATGTAGGTGGGAGAGGAGTGCCTCGTTAATACCAAGTACGGTGGAAGTCCAGACTTCCCATGTAGTCTCCACTGATACCATAAAATTTCTCAAATTTCCCAGTGGGATGAAAGTCATAGAATTCTACTTGGCCTTCTCTGATACTTCCCCAGTGGTGGGGTTAGGATGCCTTGCTACAGCACGGCCTGAGGGGAACTTTGGGCTCCCCATTTGGCATTTGCTGGTGTAGGTAGTGTGGGGTTACAGTTCTTTTCTGTGGTGCAGAGCAATTATTGCCTAGAAGTTTTTTCTCTTGCAAAGCTGCCCCCTTTCCTGCTCCTTTGGCTAGAGAGAGCAGGCTTATGATGGGCTTTTTTCTTTGTTTGTCTGTGCCTGTTGGTGTTTCCAGTTTGCTGGCTTCTGGGATCTATACAAGGTAAAAAAAAAAGCCCAGAGAACTCACCACCATGTTACTCCTTTAGTTATACTTAGAGGAAAGAATAGATGAAAGAATGTCTACTCTACCTTTCTAGAAGCTAAAGCCCTGTGAAACTTTTTGTTTTGTTGGGTTGTTGTTGTTTTGTTTTGGAAACTCATTGTTGAGTCCAAGTGTGGGACCACTAGACTAGGTAACTGTGAAGCCCATTCCAGCTCCAAGTTGGTTTTCCGTATTGTGGTCCTGGATCTGGGTTCTTAGGAGGCACCTTGCAGGCATTAGGTCAATTGGTTGCTAAGCCAGTTGCCATAGGATGTGCCCTTCTCTCAGACCCCTGTGATTGTCTATTAAAAAGTTGAGCAGCTGCTGTAAAGGACATTGTTACCAACTCCCTTAGGCCACATACCAAGATGTCAAATTGGGAGCTGGTCTTTAGTATGGAAAAACTGAGGCCTCCTAAACCAGATGGTATCTAAACTCACAGCTGTGAATTTCCTCATAGAACAGAAGCTTGCAAAATTTTCTGTTTTGAATCTTAAACTGAAACCTCTCTATTTTAAGATCACTCTGTCTTAGTTTTTCCTCAGTTGAAACTTATGCTTTTTAAATAATTATTTTAAGATAGCTCTGTTGTGGTTTCTGTTTATAAAGTCATAAATAGTATTGTCAGAAGGTATGTTCATTAGCAAAATATTTTATGTTATATTTGATATTATACAAAAAAGATATCTATTATCCTCTCTCACTGAGTGAATGCAATTATCTTCATGATATTCATTTTGTTTTGAAAGTGGAAAATAGCATTTTTTATTGAGAAAAAAATTTTTTATCATTATAAAATAGAAAAATAGTAGTTACCATTATCCTATTTTGTAGAGCAGAAAGCTGGTATATAGACTATATATAACATTACTGAAACAGGAGATTTTCCCTGACCCCTTCGCGGGCCTCGGCAATAAGGTTGCCTCGCTTTCTCAGCTCACAGCTCTCAACCCCTAGCAGGAGGGGGAGCACGCAGGTGGGCGGGTGCCAGAGTCCTCAAGGCAGGATCTAGTCTGGGGATACCTATGACCCCTAAAGCCCCAGAGGGTGTGCGTTGCAGTGCGCTCTTTTAGCTTTACCGTCCAAGGACGGCTCAAGTGTTAAACAGCTCAGTGGGCCCTCTGCGTTTTTGCATCAGGCAGTTGCTCTCCACCAGGAGGGCGGAGGGTCAGTGTGACAGCATTTAGCATCTGCAGACATGGCACCCAAGCTCTTGTTCGGCGTCCAGGAAAAATCAGGTCCCACGAACAAATTGAAGGGTGGTGAATGCAGAGGATTTTGTTGCCGACGGAAGTGGTGCTCAGCTGGAAGGGGAATGGAGCTGGAAGGTATTCTTCCCTTCAAGTCTGGCAGTCTCTGGAGGGACTCTCCTCCGAAGTCCCATTGTCAAGCCGTCCCGTTGAAGTTAAGCTGCTTTTCTCCAATGTTCAACTACTCCTCTTTTCCTCTTCTCTGCTCTCTACCAGTGGAGCCTAGGGTTTTTATGGGTACAAGATGCGGGGGCAGGTCGGGCCATAGGTGGTTGGAAAAGGCAACGTTGGAGTGGTAAAACGGGAGTGCATATTCTCACTTTGGGTTGTGGTTCCAGGCTTGAAAGTGGAGCTTCGCAGGGGACCCCGCTCTTTTCTGCCTAGAATTTCTCTGCCTCCTGTCCCTATCATTACAGATATGATTTTCAGTATTTTTAAAGAACGAAAAGAAGCTTCTCTATGTCTCTCTAATCTCTGTGTCTCTCTAATCTAGTCACTGACTAGGGTGTAAAAATCGTCAGTTGAATACTCCTTGAATGTTATAACTCCAGATCATGACAATCTTGGGGGAGGTTGACAATACATGAGCTTTGTCTTTTCTTTTTTTTTTTTTTTTTTTTGAGACGGAGTGTCGCTCTGTCACCCAGGCTGGAGTGCAGTGGCGCAATCTCGGCTCACTGCAAGCTCCACCTCCCGGGTTCACGCCATTCTCCTGCCTCAGCCTCTCCGAGTAGCTGGGACTACAGGCGCCCGCCACCACGCCCGGCTAATTTTTTGTATTTTTAGTAGAGACGGGGTTTCACCATGGTCTCGATCTCCTGACCTCGTGATCCGCCCGCCTTGGCCTCCCAAAGTGCTGGGATTACAAGCGTGAGCCACCGCGCCCAGCCTGTCTTTTCAACTAAATGTAGTAATCCTGTTATTGGAAAACTGAGAATAAAAATTACAGCATTTGAGATTAATGTTTTAGAAAACAAAATAACTAAGGTTAAAGCAGAAAAATTACTTATTAATGGAAGTAGTCACCAAATGTGTCATTTAACTAATCCTTGGATTTTTTTGTTGTTGTTGTATTTATATATTTTATTCTCTTGGGCTTTTTTTTTTAATTATGTTTTAAGTTCTGGGATACATGTGCAGAACGTGCAGGTTTGTTACACAGCATGACATGTGCCATGGTGGTTTGCTGCACCCATCAACCCATCATCTACATTAGATATTTTTCCTAATGCTATCCCTCCCCTATCCTTGAACCCCATGGCAGACCCCAGTGTGTGATGTATTGTATTTCTGGTTCTAGAGCCTTGAGGAATGGCAACAATGTCTGCCACAATGGTTGAACTGATTTACATTCCCACCAACAGTGTAAAATCGTTCCTGTTTCTCCACATCCTCTCCAGCATCTGTTGTTTCCTGACTTTTTAATGATTGCCATTCTAACTGAGATAGCATGAGATGGTATCTCATTGTGGTTTTGATTTGCATTCTCTAATGACCAGTGATGATGAGCTTTTTAAAATATGTTTATTGGCTACATAAATGTCTTCTTTTGAGAAGTGTCTGTTCATATCCTTTTTTAATGGGTTTTTTTTCTTGTAAATTTGTTTAAGTTTTTTTGTAGATTCTGAATATTAGCCCTCTGTCAGACGGATAGATTGCAAATATTTTCTCCCATTCTGTAGGTTGCCTGTTCACTCTAATGATAGTTTCTTTTGCTGTGCAGAAGCTCTTAGGTTTAATTAGATCCAATTTGTCAATTTTAGCTTTTGTTGCCGTTGCTTTTGGTATTTTGGTCATGAAGTCTTTGCTCATGCCTATATCCTGAATGATATTGCCTAGGTTTTCTTCCAGGGTTTTTATGGTTTTAGGTCTTACATTTAAGTCTTTAATCCATCTTGAGTTAATTTTTGTATAAGGTATAAGGAAGGGGTCCAGTTTCAGTTTTCTGCATATGGCTAGCCAGTTTTCCCAACACCATTTGTTAAATAGGGAATCCTTTCCCCTTTGCCTGTTTTTGTCAGGTTTGTCAAAGATCAGATGGTTGTAGATGTATGGCCTTATTTCTAAGGCCTCTGTTCTGTTCCATAGGTCTATATATCTGTTTTGGTATTAGTACCATGCTGTTTTCGTTACTGTAGCCTTGTAGGGTAGTTTGAAGTCAGGTAGCATGGTGCCTCCAGCTTTGTTATTTTTGCTTAGGATTGTCTTGGCTATACGGGCTCTTTTTTGGTTCCATATGAAATTTATAAAGTAGTTTTTTCTAATTCTGTGAAGAAAGTCAATGGTAGCTTGATGGGGATAGCATTGTATCTATAAATTACTTTAGGCAGTATGGCCATTTTCACGATATTGATTCCTCCCATCCATGAGGATGGAATGTTTTTCCATTTGTTTGTGTTCTCTTTTATTGCCTTGAGCATGGTTTATAGTTCTCCTTGAAGAGGTCCTTCACATCCCTCTTCACATCCCTTGTAAGTTGTATTCTTAGACATTTTATTCTCTTTGTAGCAATTGTGAATGGGAGTTCACTCATGATTTGGCTCTCTGTCTATTATTGGTGTATAAGAATGCTTGCGATTTTTTCACATTGATTTTGTATCCTGATACTTTGCTGAAGTTGCTTATCAGCTTAAGGAGATTTTGGGCTCAGACAACGGGGTTTTCTAAATATACAATGATGTTATCTTCAAACAGAGACAATTTGACTTCCTCTCTTCCTATTTGAATACCCTTTATTTCTTTCTCTTGCCTGATTGCCCTCGCCAGAACTTCCAATATGTTGAATAGGAGTGGTGAGAGAGGGCATCCTTGTCTTATGCCTATTTTCAAAGGGAATGCTTCCAGCTTTTGCCCATTCAGTATGATATTGGCTGTGGGTTTATCATAAATAGCTCTTATTATTTTGAGATACATTCCATCAATACCTAGATTATTGAGAGTTTTTAGCATGAAGGGGTGTTGCATTTTATCAAAGGCCTTTTCTGCATCTGTTGAGATATTCATGTGGTTTTTGTCATTGGTTCTGTTTATGTGATGGATTACGTTTATTGATTTGCATATGTTGAACCAGCCTTGTGTCCCAGGGATGAAGCTCACTTGATAGTGGTGGATAAGCTTTTTGATGTGCTGCTGGATTTGGTTTGCCAGTATTGTTTTGAGGATTTTCACATCAATGTTCATCAGGGATATTGGCATGAAATTTTCTTTTTTTGTTGTCTTTGCCAGGTTTTGGTATCAGGATGATGCTGGCCTCATAAAATGAGTTAGGGAAGGGTACCTCTTTTTCTATTGTTTGGAATAGTTTCAGAAGGAATGGTACCAACTCCTCTTTGTACCTTTGGTAGAATTCGGCTGTGAATCCATCTGGTTCTGGGCTTTTTTTGGTTGGTAAGCTATTAATTCCTGCCTCAATTTCAGAATTTGTTATTGGTCTATTCAGGGTTTGACTTCTTCCTGGTTTAGTCTTGGGAGGGTGTATATGTGCAGGAATGTATCCATTTCTTCTAGATTTTCTAGTTTATTTGCATAAAGATGTTTATAGTATTCTCTGATGGTAGTTTGTATTTCTGTGGGATCAGTGGTGATCTCCCCTTTATCTTTTTTTATTGTGTCTATTTGATTCTTCTCTCTTTTCTTCTATGTTAGTCTGGCTAGAGGTCTATCTATTTTGTTAATATTTTCAAAAAACCAGCTCCTGGATTTATTATTCCTTGAAGGGTTTTTCTGCTCTAATCTTCAGTTCTGCTCTAATCTTAGTTATTTCTTGTCTTCTGCTAGCTTTTGAATATGTTTGCTCTTGCCTTTCTAGTTCTTTTAATTGTGATGTTAGGGTGTCAATTTTAGATCTTTCCTGCTTTCTCCTGTGGGCATTTAGTGCTATAAATTTCCCTCTAAACACTACTTTAGCAGTGCCCCAGAGATTCTGGTATATTGTGTCTTTGTTCTCATTGGCTTCAGAGAATTTATTTATTTCTGCTTTAATTTCATTATTTACCCAGTAGTCATTCAGGAGCAGGTTGTTTAGTGTCCATGTAGTTGTGCAGTTTTGAGTGAGTTTCTTAATCCTGAGTTCTAATTTAATTGCACTATGGTTTGTGTGACTGTTTGTTATGATTTCCATTCTTTTGCATTTGCTGAGGAGTGTTTTACTTCCAATTATGTGGTCAATTTTAGAATAAGTGCGATGCGGTGCTGAGAAGAATGTATATTATGTTGATTTTGGGTGGAGAGTTCTGAACATGTCTATTAGGTCCACTTGGTCCAGAGCTGAATTCAAGTCCTGAATATCCTTGTTAATTTTCTGTCTTGCTGATCTGCCTAATATTGACATCGGGGTGTTAAAGACTCCCACTATTATTGTGTGGGAGTCTAAGTCTCTTTGTAGGTCTCTAAGAACTTGCTTTATGAATCTGGGTGCTCCTGTATTGGGTTCATATATATTTAGGATAGTTAGCTCTTCTTGTTGCGTTGATCCCTTTACAATAATGTAATGTTCTTCTTTGTCTTTTTTGATCTTTGTTGGTTTAAAGTTTGTTTTACAGAGACTAGGAATGCAACCCCTGCTTTTTTTTTTTCTGCTTTCCATTTGCTTGGTAAATATTCCTCCATCCCTTTATTTTGAGCCTGTATGTGTCTTTGCATGTGAGGTGGGTCTCCTGAATACAGCACACTGACAGTTCTTGACTCTTTATCCAATTTGTCAGTCTGTGTCTTTTAATTGGGGCATTTAGCCCATTTACATTTAAGTTCAATACTGCTATGTGTGAATTTGATCCTGTCATTATGATGCTAGCTGGTTATTTTGCCCATTGATGCAGTTTCTTCATAGTGTTGACGGTCTTTACAATTTGGTATGTTTTTGCAGTGGCAGGTACCAGTTTTTCCTTTCCATATTTAGTGCTTCCTTCAGGAGCTCTTGTAAGGCAGGCCTGGTGGTGAAAAAATCTCTCAGCATTTGCTTGTCTGTGAAAGATGTTATTTCTTTTTCACTTATGAAGCTTAGTTTGACTGGATATGAGATTCTGGGCTGAAAATTCTTTTCTTTAAGAATGTTGAATATTGGCCCCCACCCTCTTCTGGCTTGTAGAGTTTCTGCAAGCAGATCCACTGGTAGTCTGATGGGCTTCCCTTTTGGGTAACCTGACCTTTCCTTCTGGCTGCCCTTAACATTTTTTCCTTCATTTCAACCTTGGTGAATCTGATGATTATGTGTCTTGGGGTTGCTCCTCTTGAGGAGTATCTTAGTGGTGTTCTCTGTATTTCCTGAATTTGAATATTGGCCTGTCTTGCTAGGTTGGGGAAGTTCTCCTGGATAATATCCTGCAGAGTGTTTTCCAACTTGTTTCCATCCTCTCCATCACTTTCAGGTGCACCAATCAGACGTAGGTTTAGTTGTTTTATATAGTCCCGTATTTCTTGGAGGCTTTGTTCATTACTTTTCATTCTTTTTTCTCTAATCTTGTCTTCACATTTTATTTCATTAAGTTGATCTTCAATCTCTGATATCCTTTCTTCCGCTTGATCAATTCGGCTATTGATACTTGTGTATGCTTCACAAAGTTCTTGTGCTGTTTTTCAGCTCCATCATGTCATTTATGTTCTTCTCTAAACCGGTTATTCTAGTTAGCAATTCCTTTAACCTTTTTTCAAGGTTCTTGGCTTTCTTGCATTGGGTTAGAATGTGCTCCTTTAGCTCAGAGGAGTTTGTTATTACCCACCTTCTGAAGTCTACATCAGATAATTTGTCAAACTCATTTTCCATCCAGTTTTGTTCCCTTGCTGGTGAGGAGTTGTGATCCTTTGGAAGAAAAGAGATGTTCTGGTTTCTGGAATTTTCAGCCTTTCTGTGCTGGTTTTTCCTCATCTTTGTGGATTTATCTACCTTTGGTCTTTGATGTTGGTGACCTTTGGATGGGGTTTTGGTGTGGGTGTCCTTTTTGTTGATGTTGATGCTATTGTTTTCTGTTTGTTAGTTTTCCTTCTAACAGTCAGCCCCTCTGCTGCAGGTCTGCTGGAGTTTGCTGGAGGTCCACTGCAGAGTCTGTTTGCCTGAGTATCACCGTTAGTGGCTGCAGAACAGCAAAGATTGCTGCCTATTCCTGCCTCTGGAAGCTTTGTCCCAGAGGGACACCTGCCAGGTGCCAGCCAGAGCTCTCCTTTATGAGGTGTCTGTTGACCCCTGCTGGGAGGTGTCTCCCAGTCAGGAGGCAAAGGGTTCAGGCACCCACTTGAGGAGACAGTCTGTCCCTTAGCAGAGCTCAAGCACTGTGCTGGGAGATCTGCTGCTCTCTTCAGAGCTGGCAGACAGGAACGTCTAAATCTGCTGAAGCTGCGCCCACACCCACCCCTTCCCCCAGGTGCTCTGTCCCAGGGAGATGGAAGTTTTATCTGTAAGCCCCTGACTGGGGCAGCTGCCTTTCTTTCAGGGATGTCCTGTCCAGAGGGGAGGAATCTAGAAAGGCAGTCTTGTTACAGTGGCTTTGCCAAGCTGCAGTGGGCTCTGCTCAGTTTGAACTTCTGAAAGGCCTTGTTTACACTGTGAAGGGAAAACTGTCTACTCAAGTCTCAGTAATAGCGGATGTCCCTCCCCCTACAAAGGCTTTGTTTACACTGTGAAGGGAAAACTGTCTACTCAAGTCTCAGTAATAGCGGATGCCCCTCCCCCTACCAAGCTTGAGCATCCCAGGTAGACTTCAGACTGCTGTGCTGGCAGTGAGAATTTCAAGCCAATGAGTCTTAGCTTGCTGGGCTCTGTTGGGGTGGGATCTGCTGAGCTAGACCAGTTGGCTCCCTGGCTTTAGCCCCCTTTCCAGGGGACTAACCCTTAGTCCACTGCAGAGGTTAGGTTGTGAATGCTTCTGTCACACTGGTGTTCCAGGTGCCACTGGGGTAGGAAAAAAAAACTCCTGCAGCTAGCTCGGTGTCTGCCCAAATGGCCACCCAGTTTTGTGTTTGAAACCTAGGGCCCTGGTGGTGTAGGCACCTGAGGGAGTCTCCTGGTCTGCAGGTTGCAAAGCCTGTGGGAAAAGCGTAGTATCTGGGCTGGAATGCACCATTTTTCATGGCACAGTCCCTCATGGCTTCCCTTTGCTTAGGGAGGGAGTTCCCCGACCCCTTGCGCTTCCCAGGTGAAGCAATGCCCCACTCTGCTTTGGCTCGCCCTCCATGGGCTGCACCCACTGCCACTGTCTAATCAGTCCCAGTGAGATGAGCCGGGTACCTTAGCTGGAAATGCAAAAATCACCCACCTTCTGATGGATCTGGCTGGGAGCTGCAGACCAGAGCTGTTCCTGTTTGCCCATCTTGCCAGCCACTTCCTAATCCTTGTATTTTTATGTGAACCAGTTGCATGGTGCTAATATTTGAAATCAATAATAATTATTGAAAGATCTCCCTAGATACAAAGAATGGTGCCAGGCACTGTTAAAGAATAGAAGATGTAGATCCTGGTTTCAGGTGCTTACAATCTAGTAAAATAGGACATAGACTGAGGAAGAGTAAATAATGACAGCAGTTAAGTTCAAAGGGAGGCAATGCTGCAAGGAAGTGCATGACCAGTGGCCACATGAGTTAGCTGTACCAAAAGTCTATGAAAGCTTTGAAGAGGGAGGCTCATTTTAGACTGAGCTTTATAGAGAAGATGATAATTGAATCAAGTCATCAAGGGTAGGAGGGATGTGGATACATGAAGGTAAAGAAGGTTGGGTATTCCAAGTCTTGAAATCCCTTCCATTAAAATCTTTTAAAAGGAAGCTGGATAATTTTCTCTGATGATCTGTTACCCATGACCCAACATACTGATATCAGTTTAAAACTCTTCTCTGCCCTTCACTATTTTTTCATGCTCCCTAAATGGCCAGCCAACTAACATAGATTGGAGGAAGGGAGTGGTGGTCAAGAAACAAAGAAGATGACAGAATAAAGTCCTCCTGGGAGACCTGATAGTGGATCTGTTTAATTTTACATTTTAACATGGATCAGGATGACATAGATCCTCTTCACACCATACAATTTACAACCCATTTAAAACAAAAAATGATTATCCAGGTTGGGTGGAGTGGCTCATGCCTGTAATCCCAGCACTTTGGGAGGGTGAGGCGGGTGGATCACTTGAGGTCAGCAGTTTGAGACCAGCCTGACCAACATGGAGAAACCCTGTCTCTACTAAAAATACAAAATTAGCTAGGCGAGGTGGCGCATGCCTGTAATCCCAGCTGCTCAGGAGCTGAGGCAGGAGAACTGCTTGAACCTGGGAGGCAGAGGTTGCCGTGAGCCGAGATCGCGCCATTGCACTCCAGCCTGGGCAACAAAAGCAAAACTCCGTCTCAAAAAAAAAAAAAAAAAAAGATTACTATCCCACTTCTATCCTTCTATCCAAAGTAACACATTTTAAAAGGACCACAGTACCCATGCTTCAAAAAGTGAATGAAGGGCATGCAGAATTGTCAACTAGAGCCCAAGAGTGTTGAAGAAGAAATTGTTCCAGTGTGGTGGTATCAGTATCTAAGGGAGGAACATAGGGGATAATCACTGATCATTTCACAATTGCAGTAAATGAATTCAGGAAAGAAAAAGAGAATGCTTAACACCTGGGCAATTAAATTCTTAATAATAAATTGGTGATCAGACTCAAATGTACTCTGTGTGTTGAAGGAAAGCAATGAAGTCCATTTCCACCTTAGTTGCTGATTGTACTTCCCCTTAAGCTATTAAGTTCAAAGGTGCAGTTTCCCCCAAGGAAATAAAACCTTCCAGATACAGCTTTCCCAGTTCTTCATTCCACTCTGTGCTGGCTGAGTTTTCATTCTAAGCACTTGCTTGAGCATTTTGGGGAATCTTCTTCTCAACAGGGCGTTGATATTTGAGCAGAAAAGAAAATTGTTCTCATTTCTACCTCAAAGGTGGTATATTTACATAAGCCCCTCTTTCATTTAAATCTGTCTTAATCCTCAAGGATTTAGTAATTGAAATGCAAAATGCATTTTTTTATCAATGGAAAAAAAAATAAGAGAAAACAAACAGTACAGATAAACAATTTTTAAAAACCATTTTCTTTTTTATTTTCATGTTGTCTTGCCTAAAAGCAGTGTGGTTTCAAGATAATTGTTTGTATTTTCCTGATCTGGGTTGAAAACAAATGTGTACATATATGCATATGAAGGGGTTCAGAACATGCCACCCTAAAATATGTTGCTTTGGCATGCTGATTATGTTGAGCTAAAAGAAATTGAGAACCAACTCTTTATCTCAACTGCCTAAAATAAAGTATAAGTTTCCCCTTATATAAAGGAAATTTACATTTATAAAGGAAATTTTCATTAGTAAAGGTATTTGTTCCAGGAAGATGGCCATCCTTGAAGACAACTTTTATCACCTGAGAGACTCTCTTATCTGTATAACAAGGCAAGCAACTTTTATTCACTATACATTTCCTCATCTATCTAGCCTTCCCACAATTTGCCTCCACCACCCCGAGCAGCCCCAAACCCCTATTCCTTTCTGTAACTCCAGACAATATGAAAGTCTCAATCACCTGGCTGCTTTGTTTCATATTTCTGTGGGACTCCTATGTGTACATATGTAATTATTTTTCTCCTTTTAATCTATGTCAGTTTAATTCTTAGACCAGCCACAGAACCTAGAAGGGTAAAAGAAAGCATTTTTTCCTCCCAAACACATATGAAATAAGGAAGATATGAGGTTATAATTTCATTTGAAAGTACAGTGTAATCATTTTAATCTTACTTTCAACCCATCTCTAAGTTCAAGATAATTTTGAAAATCCTTATTTTCAATTTCATAGCTGAATTGAAAGGCAGCTGGCCTACATTATCACTCCAACAAATACATTAAAACATGGTTAATTATCTCTTATGGTTGCAAGAGCATGGCCAATGCAGAATTTATTCTGTGTCTTGAATGGCTTTCTTGAGAGTTATTACAAATTTTTCCTGTGGTGAGGTGCTAATTACAAGTGCTCAGTTCTGCCCCAGAAGACCTGCTGCCAGATCAGAGAAAAAGCAAAAGCTCCCGGTTTGCATCCATTTCTAAATTTGTTTTTCCACTTACTCCAGCTTTATTTTTACTTTTGGGGATGTTAGAGAAAGGCATTTTGTTTTTACAAACAAAAAATTCTTAAACCTTAAATATCCTTGTCATTACTTCAATTAAAAAAAAAAGCATTTTGCTGGATAATCTCAAAGTTTCTTCCAGCTTTAAAATCCTTCTATGGATTGTAATTTTATTTAGTCCTTTTCACATTATCACTAATATCCTTATTTGCATATACTTTTTAAAATAATGATTTTTTTTCTTCTCCACGTGGGTTGCTGTGTTTAAATAATGCTATTTATTTGCATTCTAATATAGGAGGAAGGGAGTAATATGGTCTCTTTCCACATAAGCGAAGTTGTCCACTAATCAACATTATCGGCAATACTAAAGCCACTAGAATCTTAAACTTATTTCTATTTTTGTTTTATATTTCTTATTTTATGCTATAGAGTAAAAGATATATAAAAGATTCAAATGTGCACATTAGACTTACTTTTGCATGTTAAAAAGAAATCTAGCCTATTAGGCTAAGGTGAGGGTCTAGCATGGACTGGCTCCTACTTACCTCTCCAATTCCATTTTCAGCCCCTTTACCCTTCCTCCCTTAATTCCCCCCAGTTTGTTTCAGGCCTAAACAGATCTTTTCTTTCCTAAAACAGAAGGAGTTTTTTCCAGGCTCAAGGCTTTTCCATTTATAATTCCCTTTGTGAGGTGAGGAAGGAACTCCCCCTCTCCCTTCTTATTCTTCAGATCTTGGCCTTAAATATCAATGCCTCAGAAAGATTTAGAGAACCATCCCTATCTAAGTAGATTCTCACCTTTGTAAGTTTCTTAACATTGCACTATTTCCTGCAAAGAATTTATTGTAATATATGTGTGTTATTTATAGTATGTTCCATAAAGATAGAATTCATCAATGTACCTGGAATTAGCACAATGCCATGCACAGACTAATCTCTCTGTTGAAAAAATAAATGAACAGGAGAACATTAACGCTGAGCAACTTTATTCTGGAAATGCCCCAGCTCAAGCCTGAGAATATTATTATTACCAAGGTAACTTCCAGCCAGAATAAGTAGTGCTATGAATTTAGCTCTATGGTGAAACAAGAAAGCTTATTCTCAGGGCCACAAAGTAAGAGAAGAAGCATGAGTAGAAAATCATGCACACATAAATCATGTGCAGAACCCAGGTGTAATCCTAAGGGTTGTGGCTGACACCCCTCTTGAAATGGCCTCATTGCCTGGGGTGGCACCTGAAGTCCTTGGTCTCGTGGCCAAGGAAATCAAGGACACAAACACACCAAGGGTGAGGTTAGAGCAGAAGTTTAATAGGCAAAAGAAACAGCTCTCTGCTGCAGAGTGGGGTCCCCAAAAGGGTTGCCCTTCTGCAGGGAAATGCAAGGGTTTTTATAAATGAGTTAGTGGGGAGGGGGTATCTTATTTACCTAGGGCATGAAAAACAGGTTAGAACCAGGTGTGCCATCTGCATAGAGCACGAATCTCTGGCAGCCCCCACCTCTACCTTTTATTATGCAGACGGCTCCTTGGCCTGAGCTTCTTTGCATTGCTTATTTCTTTCCTACTGTGCATGTGCTAAAGAACGGGAGGTAGAGCCCTCATGGTGGACATGCCTGGCCCCAGGTACTCCTTTCTGTTGGTGCAGCTGCAGGCATCTCCCCATGAGTATGTCGAAAAAAGGAAAGGAATGTGCTCACTAAGGCCCATTGTGTTTACTGGGACCCACTGTATGTAGATGAAACTTGCCAATTACCCAGGAAGCTCTACCTCTGTGTCATAGCTGCTTCCTTATCTATGTTTGCAGCCTGATCTTCCAGGCTGCTCTTTGTTAAAAGGGAAGTGATTTCTTGGGCTGCTTTTTGTTAGAAGGGAAGTTCTGCCGAGAACTCTTTGCCCTAACTGTCTGCCTAGCTAGTTTCTTTCTACCTCCTCTCACTATAACAAAAACAGGTTAACAAGAGAAAAGCATAACAAACTTATTTTATCAAAGTTTTATGTGATATGGGAGGCTTCAGAATGAAAATCCCAAAACCTAGGGAAAATTGTCTGTTTTTATGCTTAGGTTCAATGAAGAATAGACAGTTGTGTAGAAATGTGATTGGATACAGGGTATGACCTAGTGGTAATCAACTGAGGGGAGAAACCCAGCAAGGCCTCTCTGTTCAGATTCTTGAAATGCCTCTCTGGGAAGCATTTCATCCTCCAGTATGGGGCAGAATCCCTATGGAATGAGGTTCTTCAAGTGAAAAGGGAGAAAGAGGTCTTTCTAGGTTTTATGACTTGTTTTGGGGAACAGGAGTTTTAGATGCTGTGACTCACCTTGGGGAAGAGGAATACTAGTTTATAGGCCTGCTTTCGGGGAGGAAAAGGCATGGGAGACAAGAGGATGAGAGAAGGTCAGAGAGAGACTTTGCTTCTGTGGTTCTTCCAGTCTCTTTCATTTCAAAGTACTCAGCATACCAAAGACATCATACTTTGGGCTGTTGTGTTCTGAGCCCTAACAGTGCCATCTCCGTTTAAGTATAAAATGATAGAGTTCATCTAGGCTTCATTAGGAGTAAGATAAGTGGGTAGACATAGGAGTGGAGGAAAAGTTTGCCATTTGCCTTCTGAAGGTTTGCTGAAATGAACTGACAGTAGAGGGATTAACAGGAGAAAGAGGCATACAAATTTATTAACATGCAAGTGTGTACAGAAGCCATACAAAATATGAAACTCAAAGAAGGGTCAGATGGTTGAAGTTTAAAAATCTTCTTCATAGGGGAGAGGGAATGGGGGATGTAGGCAATTTTGAGCGGTAGTAAATGATTTTCAGGATAATTGAATGAGCCCAAAGAACAGACATTGGTCTGGAACAAAACTTCATTCTGAGCACTAGGGGAGGTGGTGGGATAGTGAGGGGCAGAACTTCCCTGTGAACGAAGGTTCTTACATTATGTAAATAAATTCTCCCAGGTAATCTCTTGGAGCTGCTCTCAGAAAAATGAATAAAAAGTCTGTCTGAGCATGGTGATATTTAGTCTTTTCTCCAGTGGTTACTCTTGCCTAGTTTTTCCTAGGGAGGGTGTCTTAAGACAATTGCATTTCTTTTGGAAGAAGTTTTCCTCAGTCAGACAAGGGAAATTCCAGAGACAACCTCTCCCTGTGCTTGGGGTTTGGGGTAGAAATAAGAGAAGGCTAGAAACTCCTCGGTTCTTAGCCTTTCCAAGTTCCTTTAATTCAGAAGTGTTCAGCATGACAAAGCATCATACTTTGGGCTATTGTTCTCTGCACTCCAACAGTGGAAATGGTGAATAATATTGGTGCTTCTGCCCAGATCCCTTTTAGCACCCATGCTCCCATTCCCTTGGACTTTCCTTTGCTTCTAACAGCTAGCATCTGGGGTTCTTTTTGGAGGACTGTGCCTGTACTGCTACAGCCTGCTTTGCTGGCAGCATAGAGAGCAGGCAATGGCTGGGAATTACATTCCCCACCCCCATCCCATGATTGGGAGGTTTGGGAGCGTGAAATAAAAGCCCCAGGCTCCTTGCCTAAGAACAGAAGTTCCCTGATTTCATCAGGCTGGAGCCATCCTTGGCTAGATGCAGCATTGCTTGGCTTCCTCCTTTTCCCTGCTCCTGCTCTTCTTCCTTAGAGATTTCTCCTGGGAGCACTGCCTTAGTAAATCACATGCACTTGAATCCTCAAAAACCTCATTTTAGGGTCTACTACTGAAGGACTAGTCTTAAGACAGTGGGACAAAGGTTCTTGGGATTTTTCCCCCCCCTTAATCAATATGCACATGTTGACTACCTATGTGTAAGGCAGTCTAGAGAAGCAGAGAAGAGCACTCTAAGCAAAGAGAACAGCCAAACAAAGGCATGGAGCCATGCACGTGAGTAACTGTCCAAGTACTTTAACATGGCCAGCATGGAAGGTATGTAAGATACAGGGAATAATAGTCAAAGACGGGGCTGGAAGATGTCACTTGAGGCCACATTATAATAGACTTTGAAGTGATGCTAAGAAGAAAAAAAAAAAAAAAAGAAAGAAAGGAAAAGAAAAGGAAAAAACCTATGGGGAGAAAAAAATAACATTTTTCCCCTACCTGCCTAGGTCCTAGCCTCCATCTTGGGCCCTGGAAATCTAACTGACAAAAGACAGATTAACAAAAGAAAAACAGAATTTACTAACACATGTAGTACACATACATGGGGGAGAAACTCAGTGATGAGTAACTAAAAACGATGGTTAGAATTTGAGTTATATAGCATTTTCACAAAAAACCAGCCCACTTAGATGTGACGAGACAAAGGAAAAGGTTTTAAGCTTTCAAGGGTGGTAAACTGTGGAAAGGTAAGTATATGGGGGAAACTAAAGGAATAAGATTTGTTTTCATATGTCCATGTCAGTGCCAACTTTCTGTCTTCTTCATGGTCATGAAACTTCCCTAGGAGAGAGGATTTATGGCAGTCCTCATTTTCAGAAGTTTCTGCTTTTAGTCAGACAAGGGAGGCGCTGGGAAGGCTGCTTCTGTATCTGTTGAATCTGAAATGACTTCAGCTCAAAATACTTCTTATGCTAAAGTGGCATATTTTGGGGTGGCGTATTTTGATCCCCTACAAACCCAATAAGTAAACTGAGCCCTTACCATGTGCTTTCCATTTAAATAATCCTCACAAAAACATTTTAAAGGATATACTATTAATATCCCCATTTTGTATCTGAGGGAGTCAAAACGTAGAAAGGTTGTTTAAGGACACCTAAAAAGAGTCAGAGCTGGAATCCAAGCTTGTCTGACTTCCAAGCCCATGAGTTGGTCTATTCTTCAGAAAACGCGAAGTAAAATGTCGTTGTTAATCAGTAACTCTGGTGCAAGTCTGGATTGGACTAGGGAGAGAGGGGAGGTATAGACTCCAAACTGAGCTGCCATTCCTATTGTTATTGCAGAAGTCTTTTATGAAGAAATAATGATGGCTTGGACCAGGGTGATGGTAGTAAGGACATGAGAAAACTGGATGGTTTTAAAGATGTCTATTCTGCTTAAAAGTGCTTTACTCAATTGTGCTACCCAGGTCAGGCTATGAGTTTGATTTAGAATACAAGTCTATTCCCAGCAGAGTGAGAGGGCAAATTGACAAGAACCCGTTTATTCAACAATGTGTATTGAACTGTCACTATATTGTGCTGGATGATACCAATTAGGTGACACTACTGGAATGAAAGCGCATATATTTCCACTGAGTCAGTAACTATTTTAGTTTGTCTAAGAACCCACCAATATTCAGAAATCAAAACAGACATGTTTCTTGTTTTGAGGTTTGTTTAAAGCCATAAAGATCATAAAGATGATGAGTTCTCATACCAATTTCACAAAGACAACTAGGAACCTATTTTTGTTGCTTTTTGTTTTTCGTAGTCAAATTCTTTTTTTTTTTTTAACTTTTAGAAACTGATGTTTATTTTCCATCGACCATTTTTCCATGTTGCTTAAGAGCCCATGCAAGAACAGCTTAAGACCAGTCAGTGGTTGCTCCTACCCATTCAGTGGCCTGAGCAGTGGGAGCTGCAGACCAGTCTTCCGTGGCAGGCTGAGCGCTCCAATCTTCAGTAGGGAACTGCTGAATAGGCACAGAGGGCACCTGTACACCTTCAGACCAGCCTGCAACCTCAGGCTGAGTAGCAGTGAACTCAGGAGCTGGAGCAGTCCATTCACCCTGAAATTTCTCCTTGGTCACTGCCTTTTCAGCAGCAGCCTGCTCTTCTTTTTCAATCTCTTCAGGATCTCTGTAGAAGTAGAGATCAGGCATGAACTCCCATGGGTGTTCACGGGAAATGGTGCCACGCATGCGCAGAACTTCCCGAGCCAGCATCCACATCAAACCCACTGAGTGAGCTCCCTTGTTGTTGCATGGGATGGCAATGTCCACATAGCGCAGAGAATCTGTGTTACACAGCGCGATGGTAGGTAGGTTAACATAAGATGCCTCCGTGAGAGGCTGGTGGTCAGCCCTGGGGTCAGTAACCACAAGAAGCCGTGGCTCCCGGAAGGCTGCCTGGATCTGGTTAGTGAAGGTTCCAGGAGTGAAGAGGCCAGCAATTGGAGTGGCTCCAGTGGCAGCAGCAAACTTCATCACAGCCCTCTGGCCAGTATTCCTGGAGAATATAACACTGACATCAGCAGAGTTTTCAATGGCAACAATAGCACGAGCTGCCAGCAGAAGCTTCTCCCAGGTCCTCTTCAGATTTATGATATAGATGCCATCACTTTTCCTTTTATAGATGTACTGTTCCATGTGGAAGTCAAGATTAGTGCCACCTAAGTGGGTTCCTGCTGCAAGGAACTTAAGGACATCCTTCTCCTTCATTTGCAGGACATCAAGGGCTCCGGACATTGTGAAAGTTTCCCTTTAAGTTACGACGGGAATCCAGAATAACGCCGTATGGGTCCCTCTACAGGTAGCGCGGAAAAAGCCGTAGTCAAATTCTTAAGCTTACATACCAAAAAGATACTTTCTAATAGATTTTTCCCCTGGTCAACATTTCTTGAGAAATATTGTGGCTGGTTTAATCAACGTATTGTTACAAAAAAAAGTGGGGGGTTAGAAAGGACAGTTAAAATGGTATTAAATGTACATATAATATCGAATCCAGAAGGCTGCTGCTTTCATAACAAACTAGATTCAACAGTGTTTAAACAAAAAAATCTGCTGTGTTTTAGGAATTTATCCTGCAGATACACTTGCACATGTATGAAATAACCAACTTACAAAAATAGTCCAGCATCTTTATAGTAGTAAAAGATTGAAAAGAATCTAAAAGTCCATCAATAGGAGACTGGCTAAATAAAGTTTGGTATATCCATTCAATGGAGTACTGCATAACTTTAAAAATGAATGGGGTGGCTCTGCAGGTATCTATATAGCTTTTATGTTTTTTTTGACACAGGGTCTTGCACTGTCACCCAAGCTGGAGTGCTGTGGCATGATCTCAGTTCTCTGCAACCTCTGCTTCTGGGGCTCAAGCAATCCTCCCACCTCAGCCTCCCAAGTAGCTGGAACCACAGGTGTGAGCCACCAAGCTGGGCTAATTGTTTTATTTTGTTTTTGTAAGACGGGGTCTTGCCATGTTGCCCAGATTGGTCTCGAACTCCTGAGTTCAAAGCGATCTGCCTGCCTGGGCCCCCCAAAGTGCTGGGATTACAGCCATGAGCCACTGTGCCTGATGCTAAGTATCTATATAGCTTTAAGATGTATTACTAAAGGAAAAACACAGAGTGCAGAACAGTGTGTTGTAATTTATGTACAAAAGGGGATGATTACATGCACACACATATATTTACATACATACTTCGGTTATGCATTGAATATTTCTGAGCTATAGGCCATGGGACAAAAACGAGGCTTAAATGGGTGGGAGTCAGGTGAGTAAAGAACATTTCTTTTCACTATGTATTCCTTTTTTTTTTTAATTCTCAAAATAAATATGTGTATTTTTTTTTTCCTGTAAGGTTAAACAAAAACTTGGTTTTCATTTAACACCATTTCATTGATTTTCTAATATACATATAACTTTTATTTAAATTATGACTTAACTGGCAGTGGAATTATAGGGTTTTTTTTTTTTTTGAGATGGAGTCTCGCTCTGTCACCCAGACTGGAGTGCAGTGGCGCGATCTCGGCTCACTGCAAGCTCCGCCTCCCGGGTTTACGCCATTCTCCTGCCTCAGCCTCTCCGAGTAGCTGGGACTACAGGCGCCCGCCACCAAGCCCGGCTAATTTTTTTGTATTTTTAGTAGAGACGAGGTTTCACCGTGGTCTCGATCTCCCGACCTCGTGATCCGCCCGCCTCGGCCTCCCAAAGTGCTGGGATTACAAGCGTGAGCCACTGCGCCTGGCGGAAAGCTTCTTAATCTAACTTTATTGGCTTAAAATGTAATGTCTTTTGCCCTGTAATGCACCCATGTATCATTTCCTCAAGTACTAGTAAAAATGCTTAGGAAAGGCATAGGCTTTTCACAAATTATCATGCTGCTTAAAGACACAATTTCCTGGGCCTGGACTCCATTAAGAGAAGGAGCAACAAAATGCTTTGTTCTCTTGGTAAAGGTGATAGAAGTGAAGAGCATTAAAAAAATGGCATAAAGAGATAATCAGTTTCACAATGTGAATATTCAAACCAAAATCCATGCTTCAAAGGCACAGTTGGTGAAAAATTACTTGTTTCTACAAGTAATCTAGATCTCTCCAATAACTTTCATATATACATACTTTCTTCATTTAACATTTTCTTTCTTTTTTTTAAAAGACAATCTTGCTCTGTCACCCAGACTAAAGTGTGGTGGCATGATCATGGCTCACTGCAACCTTGACCTCCCGGGCTCAAGCAACCCTCCCACCTCAGCCTCCCAAGTAGTTGGGACTACAGGTGTGCACCACCATGCCTGGCTAATTTTTTATTTTTAGTAGAGATGGGGTCTCACTACATTGCTCAGGCTGGTCTGCGATCCTCCCACCTTAGCTTCCCAAAGTATTGGGATTACAGGCATGAGTCACTGCACCCAGCCAAGATTTTCTTTTTAATTCTACATGAAATTAGTTTTCATGCTTCCACATGCTTCCAACTAATTGCTCTTCTAAAGATATGTTCGATTCATTTGTTTTTTTCTTTTCTGGCTTATATAAAGTGGATAGAAGGTAATGATAGAGGAAACCAACAGGAAGGAGTAAGAGCATGTTTTCTTTCTCTTCCGCCATCCAGTCCCCCTCCAGTACCCTTTATTAGTGTGTGTGTGTGTGTGTGTGTGTGTACATATATATATATATATTTTTTTTTTTGAAATGGAGTCTTGCTGTCACCCAGTCTGCAGTGCAGTGGCACGATCTCGGCTCACTGCAACCTCCCAGGTTCAAGTGATTCTCCTGCCTCAGCCTCCCGAGTAGCTGGGATTACAGGCACGCGCCACCATGCCCGACTAATTTTTGTATTTTTAGTAGTGACAGGGTTTCACCATGTAGGCTAGGCTAGTCTTGAACTCCTGACCTCAAATGATCTGCCTGCCTCGGCCTCCCAAAGTACTGGGATTACAAGCATGAGCTACTGCGCCTGGCCTATTAGCACATTTTTAACAAGGAGCAGCTGGTAAAGAAATGTGGCTTGCCAAATTCCAGTCCTAATGTCACGAGAATATAGAAGGGAGTGTTTGGAACTGAAAGAAAATAACAACTGGTACAATTCATACTTACTTTATGCAAAATTTTGTTCTCTATATGAAATTTTGTTTTTATGCTTCTGATTAATAGTAGTCTTAAAAGTAGTTTTACTCACTTGCTTTTTCTTTTCTACATCATATAATGATATAGGTAATTTTTAATTTTTTAAAAAGGAGACGGTCTCACTCTGTTGCCTAGGCTGGAGTGCAGTGGCGTGATCCTAGCTCACTGCAGCCTTGAATTCCTGTGCCTAGGTGATCCTCTTGCCTTACTTTCTTGAGTAGATGGGATTACAGGAATCCACCACTGCACTCAGCTAATTTTTAAAATTTTTTGTAGAGATAGGGTCTTGTTTTGTTGCCCAGGCTAGCCTTGAACTCCTGGCTTCAAGCAATCCTCCTGCCCTGGCCTCCCAAAGTAGTAATTTTAAATAAATCCAACCAACAAATATTTGAGCATCCATGGAGTACTACATTAGGCCTGGAGATATTAATATTAATACAATATTGCCTATTAGATGAAGACAGTGTATTAAGCATGAGGATGAAAAAATAGAAAATGCCTTCTGCCATCATAGGTTTGGGGAAAAAACAAGACTATTAAAAAAACTCCACTATTTTTCTAGTAATAAGCTTAGATTCTTACTTACTCCTAACATAACAACACTATGCTAGTGTTACTCCTAACACTAGCATAAACTTCTGTGGCATTTAGTGGTTTTGAAACATAAATGATTCCTTATCTGCTAAAAAGTAATACCTCCAGTGAAAACCTATTACCATTTTTTTTAATATAATGAAAATGTTCTAATTTCATCCAATGGCATAACACTGTTAACAGTATTATCTGCAACTTATTTAATATTAGTAGCTAGCCTTACAATCAAATTATCTACGAAGCGTGAACCTTTAAGATTTTTAAAATATGGTATTTGTTCAATGTAGGTAATGTTTACAAATACATGCTGAAATAGACTGATTCATTATCACAAGGTGGGTTTCCATATTCTATTTAAATATGAGATTTATGCTTTATCTTTCTAGCCTTACTGCCTTCCCCTGGTTAAGAAAATGTATATATATATATATATATATATCTCTCAAAATTATTTAGGCAAGCTGGGAAACATCCGAGTTTATTTTCTTCTTTTTTTTTTGAGATGGAGTCTCGCTCTGTGCCCAGGCTGGAGTGTGGTGGCGCCATCTGCTCACAGCAAGCTCCGCCTCCTGGGTTCACGCCATTCTCCTGCCTCAGCCTCCCGAGTAGCTGGGACTACAGATGCCCACCACCACGCCTGGCTAATTTTTTGTATTTTTAGTAGAGATGGGGTTTCACCGCGTCAGCCAGGATGGTCTTGATCTCCTGACCTAGTGATCCACCCACCTCTGCCTCCCAAAGTGCTGGGATTACAGGTGCGAGCCACCACGCCCAGCCCTCTTTTCTTTTTTTGAGACGGAGTTTCCCCCGTAGCCCAGGCTGGAGTGCAGTGGCGCAATCCCAGCTCACTGCAACTTCCGCCCCCGCCCCGGGACAACCTATTCTCCTACCTCATCCTCCCAAGTAGCTGGGATTACAGGCCTGTGCCACCACGCCTGGCTAATTTTTGTATTTTTAGTAGAGACGGAGTGTCACTATTTGCCCAGGCTGGTCTCAAACTCCTGACCTCAGGTGATCCGCCTGTCTCAAGCTTCCCAAAGTGCTGAGATTACAGGTGTCAGCGACCGTGCCTGGCCGAAAGTTTGTTTCCCGAATAGACACTAAATATTAGCTAGAAACAGAGTCTGAGTCACTTTCATTTGAATATATATTTATTTAGAATGCACACTAACAGCATGACGATAAACTGTCATTCACAAACCTGTACCAAGAAGCACATAATCTTTAAAATGTGTTGTTTTTCACAAGTAATTTAAGTATAGCATTATTATTATTTGGTACTTGAGTCAAAGACGGCATTTAGATTCTTCAGCTTTGAAGCATTTAGTAACATCATTGTCTAGTCAGGCAGAGGAAAGAAATTCAAAAGCAGTTTCTTTTTCTTCTGTCAGTTCCTTTGCAGTAAGATCCATCTTCTCACGTGAGAAATCATTAATAGGGAGACCTTCAACAAACTTCCAGGTCTTATTCTGTTTGAAAATAATGCAAATAAGAGATTTATACTGGAACTGATCTTTCAGTAAGCAACAACCTTGTTTGAACTTATATTTAGAGGTATATCTGTTTTAAAGTCTGATTCTAAAGTAAATCAAAATCCAGATTTTAATTAATAGATAATTCTAATAAAAACTCAACACTTGAATTTTAAACCCCTTGAATCTAAAAAAAAAAATCTTCAAAAATGACTGACTTTAGCACAGTTATAATAAAGAGCAACAACACTGAAAACCATTGCTTCATTTAGAAATATACTATTTGTAGGTCTCTAATACTAGAGGCATAATAACATAGTGTCTAGTGGGAAGAGCTGAATCTTCCTTTCCAGATTAATTTCAATCATAAAAACTTTTAATGACCTGAAGTTGAAATACATATAGTTTTAAAGCTGAGAAAAACTGTCTATTTTAGTAAAGGAACAATTTTCTAGATTAAGTTATACCATTCTGTTTTCTTTTTTGAGGGACAGGGTCCTGTTCTGTTGCCTGGTGGAGGGGTGCTGTTATGGTTCACTGCAGCCTTGATCTCCTAAGCTCAAGTAATCCTCCTACCTCAGCCTCTCAAGAACCTGGGACCACAGGTGTGTGCCACCATGCCCGGCTAATTATTTTATTTTTGCAGAGATGGGGGTCTCACTATGTTGCCCAGGCTGGTCTTGAACTCCTGGGCTCAAGCAATCTTGCCACTTTGGCCTTCCAAAGTGTTGGGATTATAGGCGTGAGCCACCATGCCTGGCCAATAATACCATTCTTAAGAGAAACATATAACTACTTCCTCAAAGAAGGGAAATAGCTCCAAAATACCTTACCTTGATTACAACAGGGAATGAGTAGAGCAGATCATCAGGAACACCATAGGAGTTGCCATCAGAGACAACACCCATGGACACAAACTCTCCCTGAAAATAACAATGTTTCACATACTCATGATGATTAGTTTACACGACTGACATATGAACTAATAAAATTAAACCAGGTGACCCTTTCTTACTATGTTCATAACATTATTACTGTGTAAGGAACTATCATCAGCACCAGGTAATGGTGACAAGATAACTTTCATGGACATTATTTCATTCCACACTTCCATATCACATGCGAAGTAGGCCAGGGAAACCTAATCCTCATTTTACAGATGAGGAAGCTGTGGCCTAGAAGAAAAAATTTCACCCCTACTATGTACCAGGCATTGTGCTAGGTGTTTTCCATATGCAATCTCCTTTAACCCTCACAACCCTGTGTATAATAGTAATGTCATGTAAAAGATGACAAAACAGCTCAGAAAGGTCAAGGCTAACAAACTCCGAAGTTTACTTAGTTAATAGGCAGCTGAGCTGAGAAATGAACCTGAGAAATGAACCTAACCTGACTGACTGCTAAGGCTATATTCTTTTTATATTATATCATCAGGAAACAAAAATAAAATAGAGTGACCCGTGCAAATCACTAAATCCTTACCTCTGGGGTTCCAAACCAGATGTCCCTGACGTGGTCACAGATGGCTTTTGCAGCAGACATTGCACTGGATAGTTTTCGAGCCTTGATGACAGCAGCGCCACGCTGCTGCACAGTCTGGGAAGGGGGCAGGCGAAGGCAGCAGTATTAATTGGTCATGATAGCAAAGTTTTCATTAATTCCAAATTGACCTTGGGGTGAAAGGCTATGACCAGAGCTTAATGTGTCCCCTCCAAAATCATGCAACAACCCGATGTGAGCCTTACCAATCCTTCTGGAAAAAGGAAACTATGTATCTCCATACAAAGTTTATCATAGGTCAGACAAAGACATGGATCTTGGTATAGATCTCAACTGCTGTGCTACAGATCACATCAGATCACACTGGATCATGTCTGGCTTACTATGTTCCCGAAAGTATGCAGTCATCACAGCAACTGTGAAAGACCTGCCCTCCTTGAAGGTTTTCTGTCCTAAGAGTCTCTCAAGAGTTCTTTATGCTCAGTATTAAGAAGGCTCACAGATTTTTCTTACCGTGACAAATTCTCCCTTGAGCCAGCTGTCATCTTTCAGAGCTTCATAAACACCAACTTCCTTTCCTTGCAATTTTACCTTGGCATGGTTGACATCTGGATACTGAGTCGAGGAATGGTTTCCCCAGATAATGACATTCTTTACATCATTAGCAGTCACACCAAGTTTAAGAGCAATCTAGTTAAATTGAAAACAAATACATTACTGAGACAAATGCTTTTTATTTCCAATTGGGACCGTTTTGACAAATGCCCTTAAATAAAGATAAAAAGCTTCTGAAATTTCAAGAGAACACAAGAGTTATATTTACTTGTAAAAAATGTAAATTTATTGCTTGGCAATTTCCTACAACAGCTTAACAGTGGTAACAACTGTGGACTTGAAACCTTATGGAGTAGAATGTTTAAGGGTATGAAGCATCCCATAGTTTGTGGTTAACTTATTAGTACAGTAGGTGTATCAAACATAAAACATTAATCAAGTTACTTTTATTAATCAATTTACTATTTCTTGAATATGTAAATGTGATCTTTTGTTTCACTGTTAATGTTTACTTGGAGATGTCTTCTCAGTGCTTCTGAGTAATCAGGTATTTAGGCACTTTATATTTAGGTAAAATTTTTATTATACACCATATAGAAATTAATTTTCAGATAACCCTAAATATGAAATTTTAGAGTTGGATAGGACTCAAATAACCAAGATATGACTGTCCTCATTTTGTATATCAGGAAACTAAAGGAAAGAGGTTTTATATATGTGTATGTATGTGTGTGTGTACACATATACACACTAAAATTATAACATATGTAACAATCTCTAGCTATGACTCCAGAAAGCACTTTAGGGTCATGCAATGCCTTGCAATCACATGTAGTATAGTAGCCACAAAAAAGGTTAGAAAGTTATGTCTTGGGCTGGGCATGGTGGCTCACGCCTGTCATCCTAGTGCTTTGGGAGGCCAAGGCGGGCAGACCTGAGGTTGGCAGTTCGAGACCAGCCTGACCAACATGGAGAAACCCTGTCTCTACTAAAAATACAAAGTTAGCCAGGCTTGGTGGCACATGTCTGTAATCCCAGCTACTCGGGAGGCTGAGGCAGGAGAATCGCTTGAATCTGGGAGGCGGAGGTTGCGGTGAGCCAAGATTGCACCACTGCACTCCAGCATGGGTGACACAGCGAGACTCTGTCTCAAAAAAAAAAAAAAAAAAAAAAAGAAAGAAATGTCTTGGTAGATTTAAATAAAATCAGCCTGCTTGTTATTTGTCTGATAAGTTTATGTGCAGAAAATAAGTTATGATCAGGTGTATGTATAATTTGTTCCTAACTAGACAACAGAATTTATGATGAACCAGAAGGGAATGTGGAAAAATATTTTAAGAAGCTGATCTGTTTTGGTGACATTGTGGGCAATTCTTCCTTCCTCTGTGTCCCAAAAAGAATGGGAGAGAAAATTAGTTGTGCCAGCAGCTTTAGCACACATAAATAAAGCATTTCAGTATTTACCATGTAATAAAAGGAATACACTTTGATATTTTAAGGAAAATTTTAAAACAAGGGTAATAGCTCCAAACTGAAACAACTCAAATGTCCTTCAAGAATGGTTAAATACGCCAGGCACGGTGGCTCACACCTATAATCCCAGCACTTTAGGAGGCCAAGGTGGGAGGATCACAAGGTCGAGAACGAGACCATCATGGCCAACATGGTGAAGCCCCGTCTCTACTAAAAATACAAAAATTAGCTGGACGTGGCAGCGTGTGCCTGTAATCCCAGCTACTCAGGAGGCTGAGGCAGGAGAATCTCTTGAACCTGGGAGGTGGAGGTTGCAATGAGCCGAGATCGTGCCATTACACTCCAGCCTAGGCGACAGGGCGAGACTCTGTCTCAAAAAAAAAAAAAAAAAAGAATGGTTAAATAAACTGTATTATGTCTTACATATGCAATGGAATAAATAAAAGGGGGAAGTGGAAAAACAACAAAAAGGAACAACCTGGATGGATCTTAAAGGCATTAAACTGAGTGAAAAAGAGCCAGTCTCAAAAGGTTCCTTACTGTATGATTCCACTTTTGTAAATTCTCAAAATGACAAAATTATAGAGGTGGAGTGCAGATAAATGATGTCAGGGACAGAGGGAGGTGTGACCATAAGGGAGAATATGAAGGAGTTCTTTTTTGAGTAATGAAGAAATTCTGTACCTTGACTATGGGGGCAGTTATAGGAATCTACACTTGTAATTAAATGTCATAGAATCATTCATAAAGACACAGAAAAAAATAAGTGAATATAAAACTGGTGAAACTTCAGTAAGTCTAGTTAATAGTATTGTGTAGTTCATCAACTTCCTGGTTTTGATAATACTCTGTAGTTATGTAAGATGCCATCGATGGGTGATGGGTACATGAGACTTCTCTGTACTATTTTTTTGTGACTTCTGAGTCTAAAATTATTTCAAAATAAAAAGTAAAAAAAAACCCCAACCAACCAACCGAAAAGGATAAAGACGAAAAAAAAAAAAAAAGGCCATTACCTAAAATGTCTGCAATGACTTGACTGGTCTTCATACTAATTTATTCAGTTAAGTAAGAAGTAAACTGTCTTTACTTTCACTCTCTTAAACTAATTGAGACTGCTTTCTTAAATCCTAAAATAGTTAAAAGTTTACTTAAAAATTTCTGTTTGTAATATTGTAAATCACTTTTGACCGACCTAATCCCTGCAAGTCTTGCAAGTATTAGGACTATTATCTACAATATTTGCATTAGTCTCCACAAATTAGTTGAGAGTTGGGTTTCTGGGGTACCCAGCTATTGATCTGCTTAGCCTGTGGGGTAGGGTAGAGTGGCACGCTGTTCAATGAGTACCATTTTTTATGTGTGCCATGACTGGAAAGAACTGGGGAAGAAACTGCTCTTATATTTATACTTAAATTTAGCTGGTATGGTATATAGAAAAAGATAAAATTTATACCTTGAACAATTAACTCAAGATATATATTACCAGGAAGTTAGAGCCTATAACTTCCCTGAATGTCTGCTTCAATGCTCCCAAGTACAGTAAAGACAAAATGCCTCTAGGCCTCTCTGCCCTCAGTCCTCCTTGGCTCCCATGCCTTCCTTTGTTCTTGTTGCCCTCCTCCTCTTGCTCCTTCTATCTCTTGAGTTAATCCAGTTCTGTCTGGACAGCAAAGGCCAGGTACTTTGCACCCAGCAGATATAATTTAATATGATTCATGTCACAATTAGTCTCAATTAATACATACCCAGGATAACAGTTCTTTGCTCCCTTGGACACTCATGTCTGTCATATAGGTCTGGTAAAAGTTTTTGATTAATTCTCCAGCCCTAGTAATTTTCTTACCAGCTAACTGGTATCATTGTCAAATTACCTTATCAGCAGACTTAAATACAGCACTGGTTTGAAAATACACAGGTGTTAAACAGTCCCTAAGTAGCTAAGGCCTCTGAATTCCAAGACAATAATATCTAGCAACCATTCCTGTAAGAAAAACTTATCTTTGGGTTTGTTATTTTTCTCACTGGAAAAACAACTTCTTTTAGAGGAAGAAAGTGCTTCTTCAATGACTCCCTAAAAGCTCTCACTATGCCAGACTGACATGCTGAAACAGTGCCTAGCCAAGGTCCCAGGAGTAACAAAGAACATGTCCCCAGGTGAAGGTTAAAGTCTGAGGAGACAGCACTTTCTTTCCTCTTTGCTCATTCAGACTTTAGCCCTGCAGTGAAAACTGTTTCAGGCACTAGGACAAAGTATCTCTTTGTAGTACCTTTGGAAGCAGAATTTTCCAATGCCTGTCTCCACCAAAGCCTCAGGTGAAACAACAAAAAGTGGTTGTTAGTGTCATTGTGTTACCTCTTTCTTGTTGTAGGAACTAAATAAGTCACTTTCTGGCAATCCAGAGTTTACAACTGTAACACGTATAATATCTCTTCCTTTATAACTGTCCCACAGAACTCAAACTGCCTGCCACTCAAACAAACTCCTATTCGTTCTCAGCTACCACCAGACCCAGCCCACAGTCTACAGCCTCTCAGGGAATATTTGCATTTTAAGCTAAAAACTTAAGGGTTGTTATCCAACAACCCTCTAAATTAGGAATGTTTAGGCTGTATGCTTCTTAGAAAGAAGAAATCAACTAATAATAGCAGCCAACCTTTCTTGTATTTACTATGTGCAGGCACCATGCTAAGGGCTTAAAATAGATCTTATTTAATCCTCATAAGAACTCTCTGAGGTAGATATAATTATTACATTTTAAACATTGAATATACTTTCTCAAAATCACAGAGCTAGTAAGTGGACTAAGGTTAGTTGATACCATTAGGTAAGAACATACATAAGCGTTTGGAGTCAGGCAAATCAAGGTGGCTCCGTAATTTATGAGCTGTATGACTCTGAGCAGGTTCTCTGACTTCCTTGGGCCTCAGTTTTCTTACCTAATGCAGGGATAATATGAGATACCTCATATGGTTACTATAAAAATTAAATGGAAAATTACATGTATAGCATTCAATTTACAGTAGCTGCTTAACAAATGTATATTCTTTTCTCTTTCACTAGGCATTCCAGAGCTGAAGGATTATTCTCAGGTTAAGGCAGTAGTGCTTCAGCTTAGACCTCACAGCATCTTCTGGTTAACAACAATTTTTTTTTGAAACTAAAGTTATCTTCTCTAGAAGAAAAAGCACTGAACTCATAGACCTATCTAGCAGTGATGACCTACAGACAAGAAGGGATGGCCAGAAAAGCATTAGGGCAAAGGCAAGAGGTTCTGTCCAAGAACGGGCACCAGGACCAGTTAGATCTGAAAAAGCCTAGGAAACTAGCTCAGATCAGTTGCCTGGCTTCTAATTTTTTGAAAAGCTATTGTTAATTCCCTGGTCACTGGCTCCTTGGCATACTTATCTATGGCTCCAAGAGTAAAGAAAATTAGCAACAGAGTTTAGCTCGTAAGTAGTGAAAGTAGGAAATTTTACAGATACACATAGAATATTAAAAAGACATAAAACTGAAAATTAAATATAAAATTAAAAATTAAAATCTGAATTTGATTGCTTAGCTGCAGGTAAAATAGAAGCAGAGCCACACAATCACACAAAGCTCAAGTCTTTGTTTATATGAGATTATATGTATCTGAAAAAAATTAAACTAAATTATGTACCATCATGTATAACTAATTTTTAACCACTGTAACAAGAGAACATTAGTAACTGCATTTCATTATAGTTAGCAACTGAAATATAGTTAAAGACGAAATCAAGTAGGAAGTCCAGCCTCTGGTCCTTTACGAGAATACATTTAAAGACTCCCTAACAAATTAATAATAATTTACTTTTAATTTAATAAAAGTAATAGGTTCCTACTAAACAAAAACAAGAAAAAAGCACAAACTCAGATTCAGTTATTTTAAAAGTGAGAGAAAAATGTTTTAAAGTTGAACAATCACGAGATTTAAAAGACATTTTTCTTACTTGAGCTTTAGCTCGGTTGTGATCCAAACGAGTCAAGCAACTGAAGTTCTCCTTGGGGATGGATGGAGCCGACTTGGAGGCAGTCAGGCAGTTGGTATTGGCTGGATTACCCACAACAATAACCTAGGAGGAATGGAAGGCACCGAAGAGTTACAGACTATATAGTTACTAACTAATCTATGTTAAAATTTGACTGAAAATGACTAACAGGTAGCCTTTGTACAGGGGAGGCTTGGGAAACACCAAATACAATATAGCATAGGAAAATGCATTTTAAGTTATAAAAATCTTTAATAAAATGGGAATAAAAATTTTGAAATAATATCAGATTTATAGAAAAGTTACAACCATATTACAGAGACTGACTCCCATATATCTTTTTTTTTTTTTGGTACCTCTTTTGACAAGCTGTAGACAAGATACTTCATTGTCTCTAAGTAGTGCAGTGCTGGCAAATATTTCTCACAAACAAGGACGCTTTGCAGAGGTGGAATTACTGTGCAAGGAGTACTTTACCTCCAAATAGCCTGCCATTTAGTAGTCTGAACAACCTTCTAATCTTTGACTGGCACCTGTGGATTTCTATTCAACTCATTTATATTATTTTCTATGATGACAGAAAATAAGTTAACTATTTAAAATGAAGCCCATAGAAAGCAAAAAATGCAGACATCTATGAAATGTTATTGATAGAACATTATAATGGGCAACTTAAAAAATCTTATAAAATTTTCTTTCACCTTTTTTTGAAAGATAGGAAAGTATATGGAAATCAGTTAAATCTTTAACCAGCAAGCCTATTTGCTATGTGACAATTAAGTTCTAGTTAATTGATAGTTCACTAATAAAAGAAGGTTTGGCTGGGCGTGGTAGCTCACACCTGTAATCCCAGCACTTTGGGAGGCCAAGACGGGTGGATCACCTGAGGTCAGGAGTTCGAGACCAGCCTGGCCAACATGGTGAAACCCCGTCTCTACTAAAAATACAAAAATTAGCTGGGTGTGGTGGCATGCAACTGTAGTCCCAGCTACTCAGGAGGCTGAGACAGGAGAATCGCTTGAACCCGGGAGGCACAGGTTGCAGTGAGCCAAGATTGCACCACTGCACTCCAGCCTGGGTGACAGAGCAAGACTCCGTCTCAAAAAAATTAAAAAAATAAATAAAAAATAAAAAAGGCTTACTGTAATATTAAGACATATTAGAATCTAAATAGTTTGAACACGAAGAGAGAACTCTAAGTCATACTGACTCAATTCTTCAAGAGACAAGCATATTAAAATTCCTCTGCATTAAGAAAATCTGAGCATTCAGAAACCACTATCTTCTACTCCTGAGAATAAACTTATCTTATAGCTAGCTATCTCCTTTCAGAATCACACACAAATTTAAATGTCTAAATAAATATTCCCACGCAGCAAAAATACACCAGAAGGTCCTGTGCCTTCTCTACAGGTTTAAGAACTAATACTAAATTTTCACGTTATACTAATAGGAAAAATATTTTTGAGCACTCTTAATATAGATTTCTACACTGTAAGAAAAAACCCAGAAAAGGAGAGCTTATCGAGCAAAACTCTATAGCCATATTTACTGATGATTGTACAGAACTAGAAAAAAGGGCAAATAATTTTGGTTTTGCTTAAATGCTGAAAGCATAAGTTTCAAATGCTAATAATGAAAAATCCCATAAGATACAGTGTTGGTCACCTTAACTGACTTCTTGGCGTATTTATCTAAGGCTGCACCCTGGGATTTGAAGATTTTCACATTTGCTTTCAGTAAATCTTTTCTCTCCATGCCTTCCCTTCTTGGCATGGAGCCCACAAGAATGGCCACATCCAGGTCTTTGAAGGCAACCTCTTCTTTATCTGTTGCGATGACATCTGTGGACATGGCAATAAATATGCAGAGCTACTTAAACATCAAAGTTTGAAGTTTTCTTTTTTATATTGAATCTACTCATTAATTCTTTCACTTGTTGCAAGTGTTTACATATCACACTGATATACATTTCAGGAGCCTAAGAAAGATAATATATTAATTTAACAATCATAACATCAGAAATGTCAATAGATTTATTTTGCTTCTCCTATTTCAATAATTATCTTAAATGTCAAAACTCCATAGCTTTTATCTTATATAATCATAAGGGATGCAAGGTATAATGATGACTTTTGAAGCAACACTTGTTATTCACACTAATTACCACACAACAGAAAAGAGCAACTAATTCACCCAACCTTTAAATTACAATTACTTTAAGGTCTAAGACACCAATCACAAATTTAAAAATAATAAATGGCTATTGAGGAGTTTTGTGCCACAGATAATGCTAAGAGATTTATATTATTATCAAATTTAATCTTCACATTTTATAGATGGAGACACTGAGGTTTAAAGAGATTAACTCGCCACCATCAAAAGATAATGGAGCTGTAATTCCAGCCTAGGTTGGTCCAGAGTTCAACCAGTATGCTCCAGTGCTAATACAATAAGCAAACATCACTTGCTTTTTGACTAAAGAACATAAGTCATCGCACTTCTTTGATTGTATTAAAAAAGCTATGACCAACATTCAGCATTTTCACTGGAAAATTGGCTAGTTGCATCACAGTCAAGGCTGCCGTAAGTCTGAAAATGGGCATAGACAGGAACACCAACTGGAGGAAAAAAAATTATCTTCCTCTTTCCCAGTCATATGTCCTTATTTGCTGAACTTTCCCTTCCCTGTCATATTCACATCTGGCAGAGGACAAACCAACTGCAATCTGGGCCCTTTAGAGAAAAAGCACAGGCAACTCAGCAGAGAAAGGAATACAAATGGGAAAAAGCAGCAAAGCTGATTTGGAAAGAGCTGTGGGTGAGAAAAGGGAACCAACGGAATAATGTGGGCAGTCATGTATTCTTCTACAGAACTTTGCAACCAAAAGACTTAGATGGCAGAGTATCCCTTCTAGCAAATGTTTATTCAACAGATGAAGAATTTTAAGGAAAGTTTTTCTTGGAAGGTATATATTATTTTGCTTTGTGCAAACTTCTAGGAGAGTATCATTAATTAATCTTTACCAAAAGAAAGACTATGATGAAGATATAGCTGAAGAAAAATATTCAAATTAATTTAGAATATTTTAATAAACTTTTCAATCAAATTTAAGGCTCCTTATTATATTTGTATTACAGTTCAATGATTTGCAAAGGCTCTTAGCTGAGCTCTTCTGGGTATTTTTCAAACTATAGAGCATATGGTAAGGACAATTTACACTATGTCTCAACCTGATGATTGGTAGATGGGATGGGGACCATATAAGAGGAACCAACCAACTTCCAGAGCAATGTATAGTTATGAAGGACATCCTTCAAAACTGAGAGTTTTCCATTAAAGGATGCTACTATTACCATTTAAACAGACTCCATAACAACACAATGTAGACAATTCCTACATTGTCTATAATGTGTGTGTGTTGACAATTTCAGGTGTATAACCCTTGCGCAATATTACATTTAACTGGTATAATAAATTATATACACACACAAATTGGGGAAAAAAGGATAGTCCTTTACCTGACATTGATTGTTTCTCATTTTTTACCCTTATTTATCCTTGGTATACATAAGTAGTTAATAAGTAGTGGTAGTTCAAAATAAAAAAATCCTCTTATGAAATATTTTCTAATTGAGAGCCTTTAACAAAAACCTAAAACCTGTATTTTGTAAGAAATCAAATACCATAAAATCCCTTCTCTACTCCCCAACCCACCTTTCAGGAGGGGAAGGGCACAGTCTTGCAGTTCCATTAGGACACCGTCCAGGACACCCATCATGGGGGTGATATCCAACAGCACAAGAATTATAGGCTACCAAATAGCAAGGACAGCATCTGTTAGTGTAGGCTATTTCATTTAGACACAAGAAAGTCTTTTCACATAGTTTTTATTTGGTATGTACATGCATGTAATTCCCATTAATTAGTCATGATAATTATTTTAGGAGGTCAGGTATCTAGCACTATGCCACTTTCAGAAAGAAGGATGCTATAAAACCAGCATTGGTTTGCTAACAGACACAGTTAGAGGAATCACCACTACTCAATTTTAACAGTACATGAAAAAAACATTAAACTGAGTGACATGCCATAGCTTGCTCTTACTGTTAATAGCTGTATGTCTGATTTCAGTTCATGGAAAGCTAAGTACAGTATCTGACATGAAAGAATAATTCAGTATCCATGGGTCAAGAAACTGAATAAATGAATACCTCAGAAAAGGATTTTACTGTATATTAATCAGGCTTGCTGGAAGTCGGAGTGCCTGCTTCAACTGGGAAGCAGATTTCCTGACTCTTTTGGTTCCAAAGGCCATTTATGAACAAGGGAGTGCTTATTGAGTAACTCTCCCACATGACTGTATGTTACTGTCATTAGTGATATCTCCCATTGACTGACACCTGCTGGTTACACCAAGTCAACTAAGTACAATATATGGAAGAGTTCTCATTTGCAAAGTGTTTTCAGTGCCTGCAGGCATACATATAAATACCTTAGTAGCTTCCATTTATAGCAATGTGCCTATTACATTTACTGGGATTACACCTTCCTTCACTGTTTTACAATTTGTGTACAACTAAATACAGAATTTTATTAACCATATTCTTACTCTAATAACTTAAGATTTATAGACACCTGTTCCTACCTGATCTTTACCAAAGACAGATCCATTTCCAATACTGTACAGCAGTGAATATGCAATTTGACCAGCTGCTCCAGTCACAAGGACTCTGATTGGTTCAGACTGTAATGAAAAAGACCCATTAACATCTTTAAGTACTACTGTACCTCAAAAATATCCAGGATTTTAATTTATAGTAAGAAATCCACATACTTTAAAAGTGAATGTAAAATTTTAAAGTCCTTTTGCATCTGGCTCAGTAGAAAATGAATGTGCTGCATATTTACATGGTGTTATTTAACTCTCACCATGTAGGGAGCTAAAAGTATTATCCTGGATTTACTTACATAATCTTATCCACCTTTTTTGGGATATTTTACCACTAAAATAGGCTCAACAATGTTGATGTGTTCAGTATGTGGTGATCCAAACCTGGCAGCCACTAGAGCCACACAAATCCTTATTATGCAAAGCCCCCACTCCCATCTGCTCAATAGACTCTTCATACCAAGAAGAACAGTGAAAGAGGCTAAAACTTTCCATTTACATTGAGCCAAAACATTTAAATAAGACAATTAATCGTGCTTCAACTTTATTGTCTGGAGGAGGAAAAACAAGATTTTTTATTTTGGGAGAAACAACAGCAACATGTAGTGACAGACAGCTGACAACCTGATTCCAAGGGAAAATTATTTTTAAAAGCAAGGAGGGAAGACATACAAAGAGAGATTTCAACAGATCCTGAACAAAATATAGACATAGAAACAAAGATAACTGATATTCAAAGTGATGACTCTGAGTAAAAAAAGACTAAGCTGACAGAATTTTAAAAAATAGAAATATTTCTATTAAAAAGAAAAAAACAATAATGTTTAGAAACGTAATGAGTAAGGTTAGACAGAAAAATTCAATTAAGGTGAACCATTCGTTTCCCCGATAATGCTGGGTAAATGTACTTCCACTGTCACCTTTTCCCCTACCTGCATGGAGAGATGGTCCACTGATGTGACTAAGCCTAGAAGTGTTTGGTTTCTTTTTATTTAAAGTTCCTTCTTCCAGATGAGAGTCGTGTCTCTGAGACAAAACAAGGATGGATAGCCTCGAAGGCTTCTTTTAAGCTTCTAACTCTAAGCTCTGAAAGTCAGCAGCACTCAGCAATTTGGTACTCACTCATAGAAATCAAAGAAAAAAAAAATTTCAAAAAAGAAGTGTCAGGCCAGGGACGGTGGCTCATGCCTGTAATCCCAGCACTTTGGGAGGCTGAGGCAGGCAGATCACCTGAGGTTGGGAGTTTGAGACCAGCCTGACCAACATGGAGAAACCCCGTCTCTACTAAAAATACAAAATTAGCTGGGCATGGTGGCAGGCACCTCCCAGCTATTTGGAAGGCGGAGGCAGGTGACTCGCTTGAACTCGGGAGGCAGAGGTTGAGTGCGCGGAGATCGTGCCATTGCATTCCAGCCTGGGCAACAAGATCGAAACTCCTTCTCAAAAAAAAAAAAAAAAGTGTCAACTGGTGTAGAGAAATGAATTTGAATTTGATCATAGCCAACTATATACTACACAATATTTGTTTTCTAATTTATTACTATTTATAGAAAAATCTTTAATGGCCTACACGTTTTTCATTCTGTCATTTTCCCTTCTTTCCTTGAAGTAGAGTAGGTGAGAAAAAGGGAATACAGGAAGAAATTATTACTCCCTTTCCCTTTAGAATACGAGATCCTTAAGGACAGGGACTTTGTCTATTTTATTTACTGCTGTATCTCAATTACCTAGAACAACACCTGTCCCGTAGTTGGAACTCCGATATTTGCTTGAAGGAATAGCTGGGTCCTGTAAAACTACCAAAAAGATGGAAATGTATAAGAACTGTTTGGAAACATATGTAACGTGCTTTAAAAATTTTTAAAGATATTTTATTTATTTAAGATATTTCAGGCTGAGTGCAGTGGCTCACGCCTACGATCCCAGTGCATTGCGCAGGGGGCCGAGGCGGGTGGATCACTTGACCCCAGGAGTTCAAGACCAGCCTGGGCAACACAGTGAAACCCTGTCTCTTAAAAAAACAACTTAGCTGGGTGTGGTGGCAGATGCTGTAGTTCCAGCCACTCAGGAGGCTGAGGTAGGAGAATCACTTGAGCCTTGGAAGTTAAGGCTACAGTGACCCATTACTGTGTCAGTGCACTTCAGCCTTGGTGACAGAGTGAGATCCTGTCTCAAACAAAAACTTACTCATATATATTATGAAAACAAAAGGTATTTTATTCATATATACCATGTATTGAGAAAACTGGAAACTTAGTGACCACAATAGTTCCAACTATAGTTAACAAAATTGTCATTAGTACTAATGATATTACCTTATAAATCCACTGGTGAACTGTTTTCTCATTTAATTCATTCATTAAACAAAACATCATTAAGTTCCTATCATGTACTTGGTACTATTTTAGGCCAGGGAATCCATTGGTGAATCACGTGAAGGAAACAAAAGGATACATCAATTTTCTAAAACAGGGGGCTAGAGAAGCAGTATAGAGTAGTAATTAAAGAGATGGACTCTGGAGCCAGACTTTCTGGGTTCAAGTCCTGGCTCCACAACTCATTAACTGCATGCTCTAGGACAAGTTACTTAACCTTTCTGTATTATTTCCCCATAGTAAAATGGAGATAATAATAGCAATTACCTAACAAACAGAGTAATTTTAAGGATTAAAAGAGTTAACACACAAGGCACTAAGAACAGTGCGTAGTATTTATAATTATCATCACAGAATTTTCCTCTAAAGACTTTAATAGCCTGTGGTTTTCTATTTACATTTCTGTTGCTCTGAAGCCCCCTTGAGAACAGTCTGTCTTTGATGCGGATTTGCATTCCCGTATAGCGTTCAACAAGTATTTGTTGAATGAAGGAAGGTTAGGGTATAAAGTACGAACAGATACTACTTCAATGAACAGCAAACTAGGATAAGAAAAGGGGGGCTGGAGAGTGAAGATCACTATAAAGTTTAACTTCCCATAAGGTCACCTATATGGTTAGAATGCAGTCAATTTTAGTAGCTACTTAAAAATATGTTCACAGTATCACAGTCCTTAGTGAAGGGGTTGTGGCCACCTAATGAACAGTTAATTCCACCTCAGCAGTTTTCTTCTGTGTCTTTGGGGAAATTACTTTCCCAGGTAGGTAATTCCATCTTATTAATGGTAGTATGAGGCTTAGTGTTTGAATGTTTGAAGATGAAACAGAGAAAGAAAGTCCATGTATGGTTCTTTCTGCTCTTCTGCAACATTGCAGTTGAAAAGCAGGAGGGTGGGAGAGTCCTGCTGACTTTCACAATGTTATAGTGTGAACATAGGTTACTATTCTTTGCTCAGATATCTGGGCAGTCTGCCAAGATCCAACGAAGGAATGTCTTTGCTCTTAGCAGGGCACCAATGACTTTCCTGCAGATGCAGGCTCTGTGCTAACTTCTCAGCTACAAAGACTGAATTTAAGTGTCTCTGTTATTCCACAGACAGATCCACATATTCCTTTTTCACTTTCAAATTTATATATATTTCTAAATTACATGTATTTCTATAACACAAAAAACTAAGCAGTACCATTTAGATTCCTTCATACAGTTTATTTTGCTGTCACTCCCTATAGACAACAAGCAAAGAATCCTCCGCTTTGAATAAGCTTACAAAAGAAGGCTCTTTTCTAACTCTGTCCATTCACACACTCCTGAGGGGGCAGGGAAATTGAGTCATGTGTGAGTTTGCTGTCAGTTCCAGCAAACTGCCAGACAAATTCTTCCTCATGTTCTGTCTCCGTGTTATCTGGCACCCCAGTGACCTTCCAGCCGTGGGGCCTTGCTAGGGAAACTAAGAATCTGGGGCCCAAAATCTCTCTGTGACCTTGGGAAAATTATCTGACCTCACCAGACTACATTATAAGACTAGATAATATAATCTCCAAATTCCCTTTTAATTCTAGAATTCCAGTATTTTGAATTGCAAGGAATAAAAAGCTATCAAGTAATCTACATGCTGGTAACACATTTGAGTCTGTATATGCAGTATGAACTGGTAACTTCACCCAGAATCTCAGCTAGTAAAAATAAGTTTTCAGGGAGTTGAGTACACTGTCTCTCCCCCGCTGCGAGACCTCACTGCGGTGGTCTCTATAAAAATAAAAATTCAGAAAGACTTGGTAAGTGTAAGACACAATATAGAAAAATGGCAAGAGTGTGAGACTCTTGGGGCAAATCACATTCTCTCTGGGTCTCGATAAACTCAATTTTAAGATCTGAAGTGGGGAGATTCGTCAAGATGACCTTTAAAAGATCCCATTCAGTTCTAAAAGCAAAAAGTCCAAAGTTCTCAGATAATAAGTACCTCTGCTTTCTAGCTAAGGTTATTAGGACAGAAACTACTGAAACCATAATTTAAGTGACTAATTATGTGACAAAACATTTAGGAAACCTAGGTTTAACACCTCCTGGAACTTAGTAGCTGTCTCCACTGGCCCCGTTAGACAGGCAGAGAGAGTAATGCCCTTGCCTTGAAAACGTGTCTTTTCAGGTTCTGGGAAATTTCCAATTCATTCAAACATTTCTCCACATTCTCCAGCCATTTTAGTATTTTGCAGATAAAGTAGGAAAAACAGTCGCAACTATAAATACAAGCCATTGTATTGATAGTATGAAGCGATTTCTCTGAGTTTGATGACAAATGTCACCTTCAAGCAGTACACAGATTATTCCTACGCCAGAGTTCCTTCACCAACCCTCCCCCTCCCCCTCTCTTTCAGCAGAGACAAGCTATGGAGATCTAGGTTATCCAGGTCTTCCATGACAAAATGGTTACTCTGCTACATTTAAGAGAGATGCTTCTGGAATTCACAACATACAGTTCAATAAAGAATATCTGCAGTCGTTATTTGGTTAGTGATGCTGTCACTTCAATATGTCCTGGCATTACAAAAAAGGTCAATGAACGGGTTCCAAATAACATTTTGAGAAATTAGATATGGCGGAAACAAGTCTCCTGCAAACGCAGATCGTAATCTGGCGCACCTGGTAAATACTACCTTTCCAGCATTTTGCTTTCAAGGGCCCTGTGACAAAAGCCGTTATAAACACTGTAGGCAAATCAGGAGAAAAAGGGGTTAGGACCCAACCTTTCCGTCCCATCGCAAACCTTATTGTCCTTATCAAACACCGTAACGTCCTTTGGAAAATAGCTGCAGCGTCGCATTTTGTCCTCCCGCCATGCAGCAGGATTAAGATCGCACCTCTCCCAGGGCAACTACTTCTCCAGAGTCCTCCTAAGAGCGCCCCATGCCCCGCAAGGTGGAAATCAATCCCTTCCCGTTACTGGGTCACTGCGACAATCCCCAGAAGATGAGTCCGAGCTTGCCAAACGGCGCGAAGGACAGTGCCTTGCACAGCTGCCTCCCAAAAGTCCCTAAAGTGCAAGAAACCCCAACAAGGGCGCGAGGGCCGGAGGTGGGCAGGAACCCGGGGCCCACACTCACCATGATTGAAAACTGCGGGGACAATTTCAACAACTGCAAAATGAGCCTCAGAGAGTCAGGTCACCTCTACTGCGGAACTGACTTGGAGAGGGCGAGCGGTGTTAGCGAGAAAAGGCTCCGCTCCCGACGCGGCGCTCTCTGGGAACTGTAGTTTATGCTGCCCTGGTTCTGGCGCAATCTCCAAAGCGTTTCCTTCAAGTATTGAACTACACTTCCCGATACCACAGGTATTTCTCAAGCTCTTCTCACTGCGCTCTGCGCCGATTGCAAAGTAGTCCCTGAGGATGAGCCGCTGTGATTGGAGGACGACGACAAGCGGATGGTTTGGGCTCAGGCGGAAAGGACCTGCCTGATGGCGCCCGGCAATTGGCGGGAGAGATAGCGTGTGTAACTCTAGGGAGGGGAGAATGACCCCTTTGCGACATCACCCACACGCGCGTGACTGAGACTGCATCCTCCCATGAGGGTAAACGTGGAAGGTAAAGAGACCTTCCGCTGCGTAAAGCTGGATCGACCCGGAAACAAAATCTTTTAAAAAACAATTGACACTCTGGAGGGGCGGGGGAATTGATAAGTTGGGACGCCGGACAGCTTCTCAGGTTGCTAAGCGACGAGGCGGGAGCGCACGCACACGCTGGCTGCTTTATAGCACCTGAGGGAACTGTGGGGGCGGCGTCCTGGAGACCCAAGAGACCAAGCGAGCGTGTCGCTCTCTCTCGGGTCCAAGGACCTAGCCCAGGAACCTTCTGCCCGGGATAGTGTCTGGTGATGAGGCGAGAGTTTTGCCGGGACGCCTACTACGAAGCGGCCGGGAGTCGCGCTTCTTTCCCACTCCCGAGAAAGGTGAGCCCTGGCCCGAGGGCAAGGGGTTTTCTTTTAACCTTAGAGTCCGGAATGCGGTGGTGCGCCGTCCCGCTTTGCTTTTATCCGCTGGGCGGATGCCTGCAAGCTCGCCGGTCCCTTTTCTGAGCGGAGTTTGAGGGGCGTGGGAATGCAACTATTCTGGAGGGCGTGGTGCCCTGGAGTAGGTGCACCTCCGACCCCAAATGAAGCTCTTCCAGAGTTATATCAAAAATATTTATTGAGCATTTACTTTGTAGGAGGTGAGCCTCTCCCTTCCAGGAGGTCACAGTATACGGATCTAGTTTGCTCTAAGCCCTCCGTAAATGTTAAGTTTTGTCCATTCTCTTTTGGAAGAAACAGGATGCGCCTTAAACCATCTTGAGTCTTAAAAGTTATGCCAAACCGGCATTTCTGAGGAAAGACTAGCAGCTGAAGGGGAGACGCTGGTTGTTTAATCAGTCAGTCTCAGCTGGTAAAACAACTTAAGAGGTTCTCTTTAATGCTGCCAAGAGAATTGCTGTGCTTTTTGAAAGCTTGTTTCTTGTAGATGTTAAAAGGAAGATACGATGCTCGAGAATAGCATACACAGCACATACGTAATGAAAATGAATAAAACATCTCTATTAGATAACATTGTTAGAACTTCCGTTTTTTCTCTGTCACTGATAAATGAATGCCAAGTAATATCTTTCAATTTTTCTCTATTTCAGTTTGGAGGATTTGCTATTTTTGGAAAGAAATGTAATGCTTGACTTTTTAGCAGTTGTTAATATCATACCTGAATGACTCTCCTTGTATCTCTTTATTCATTTGGCTCTCAGACAACATACTTTCCTGGTTTTCCTCTTTTGTTGCTGGTTCTCAGTTCTTTGGAGTTTCTAAATTTTTTTTTAGTTGTGATCTCTTAACATTGGGGTGCCTGTATTCTCTGTCTATACTAAATCCCTCAGTCAGCTAATTCATAAGTTGCATCACTTCAAATGCTACTTTTATGTCAAAAACTCTGAAATTTATGTGTCTAGTACTGAATTAGTAGGTATGCATTATTCTCAAACGTAGGTTCTCTGAGTTTTACTTTTTATTCTGAGCAGTTACGAAAAGTTTCTCCCATTATCCTCCTAAATGAATTCTACTAGCTGCTAACAGAAAGATTTTTCCATGTTGTTGTCCTTAAAAATCTCATGATTTTACCTAATGTAAATGACGAGTTAATGGGTGCAGTACACCAACGTGGCATGTATACATACCTATGTAACAAAGTTGCACTGTGTGCACATGTACCCTAGAACTTAAAGTATAACAAAACAATCTCATGATTTTTGTCCTTGATTTACAGTGAATTTTACAAGAGAGACCTTTTATAACCAGAATTCTCACTGCAGTCCTATAGCAGGACGGGACATTCCCATACTCCAAGAAGGCCACAAACATGTAAGCCCCCGTATTCCCATCCAGTCCAGATGTACAGGATTGAAGTCATCTGTGTGGCGGTTCATGGGCCTTGTTCTGTTTATCGCTAGTTGTCCTTGTAAATCAGGTTAAGGAGCATATTAGCGCTGATTATAAGTGACTTTTCTCAGGTAATATAATACACTGCAAGAGAAGATGTTTGGTAAGGTGGGTATATCAGCACATTTCCAATTATACTAATAAGATTGTCTGTCTTCTCTTTCTTTTGAACCGTCTTTGGTAATAGCTAATGTCAAGTAGCACAGTATGTCATTGCACTTTCATTGTGAGTTTGAATCTCCAGGTGGTTTGTGAATGTGTTGCAGACATTCATTTTTTGTTAAGGCAACAAACAGAGCATTAAACTGTTATGCTATATTTGGAGATGTACTTAACATTTTTTTTGCCCAGCCTCGCATTATTTAGTAAGGTAATATTTAATTCAAATTGCAGAAAATGTTTGAAATACTATTCTAACAACATCCAGCAAAGATATTAAAGGAGCATTAAGTTTCAAATCCCTGAAATAGAATATTGGCTCTTGATACCCAAGGCACTTTGGAACTCACAAGATCTTATGCTTTTTTATAGTATACAATTATTTAACCTCAGCTGAGCGTGGTGGCTCACACTTGTGATCTCAGCACTTTGAGAGGCTAAGGCTGGAGGACTGCTTGAATCCAAGATTGAGACCAGCCTGGGCAATATACTGAGACTTTGTCTCTACAAAAAATATTTAAAAAATTAGCTGAGTATGGTGTTGTGCACCTGTACTGCCAGCTCCTCAAGAGGCTGAGGTGGGAGGGTTGCTTGAGCCCAGGAAGCAGAGGTTGCACTGGCATCACTGCACCCCAGCCTGGGCGACAAAGTGAGATCCTGTCTCAAAAAAAAAACCACAAAAAAACAAAAAAGAAAATTATTTAACCTCATATTAATTTTATCTCTAGCATATATAAAATTGTTACAGATCTAGTTAAAACTCATTCATCTTAATGTTTTCTTTAATGAAGTTCTGTTACACTTTTAAGCTATTTTATAACAATTTTGTTATAATCTGGTTCCTTTTTGTAGAAAGTAACAATGTAATATTTAGAGAGTACTATAATGTAAAGATGCCTTTACATTGCTGTCGGTCTAAGTTGCTACATTTTTAGAAATATGTACTTTACCATAGGATCATGTAATTAGTAAACATCCATGTTAGATAATGGAATGTGATTGAAAATAGGATTATTTATAAAGCAAGATTAAGACTTGTGAAATAAATCAGAGACCAAATTATTACAAATATTTTTTAAAGGAAAGATTGCAGAGCTAAATAGTTGACCTTAGCTGAAAAAAACTTTGGCTTTTTACCTTTTTTAAAATTTAAGTGTAATGCTAGGTATCTTGGAAATTATTTGGTTGGCTTAAGTGACATGCAGGACATTTTTGAAAGTATTCTCAAGTAATTTCTAAAATGAATATGTAGTATTTTAAAAATAATTATTACATTCACTTCAGTGAATCTTAAACATAGTAATTCCAAATTTAGTTATGGCAAAAATAAAAGTGCTTGTAATTTAAAACTGTAGTCTCAATGAGAACCACTTTATTACTATGTCTTATAATTTTATACATACACAATTTGTACACATTTTAGACTATTAACATTTGACTAGAATTTTCAGGAATGGTGAAATACAGGATATTTTAATAGGATAAAAGTTTCAATCATGATCATTATGTAGTCAAGTTGCTTTGAGTGGTCAAGTGGTAGAGTTGAGTGGAATAATTTGCTAGGACCTCCTCTTTTAACTTTAGTTAAACAAGGTAAAACATTATTCATCAGGATTCTGTTTGATAATTACATGTTTCCAGAAGTATGAGCTACCTAACCTTGAGTTTTTTTCAAGTGAAGGAGCAGAATTTATTGGTCTTAACTTTACTACCTAGCTGTGTGACCTTGAACAAGTTTCGTGGTCTCTATAAGCCTTCATTTATTAATAAAATGAGGCTAATAACACAGAGTGATCATTATATCTGGAAACATAATGTAGCAATTCCATTCCTTTACATACCCATTCAAATCAAGAGATGTACAAGATGTTCATAAGCACTGTTTCTAAGAGCACAGCTCTAGAAAATACCCATATGGCCATCAATAGGAAAATGTAAAAATAATATTGAAAATTCATAGAATATAGCTACACACCAACATGGATTCATTGAAATCCATTGGATTCATTGAAAATGAATTCATTTTCATTGGATTCATTGAAAATGAATATAGCTACACACCAACATGGATGAGCATCAAAAATACAATGTTGATTAAAAAAAGCAAACCATATAATAATATATACATTGATTTAATTTTTATAAAAATTAAAAATTTGCAACAAATACTATTGTTCAGGATTTCATACACATCTGGTAAAACCATAAATAAGAGCAGAGGAATGATTAATTCAGAATTCAGGATAGTGGTTGCTTGGGGAGGAAAGTAGGAGACGGGGTACTGGGGTCTTCAAAATATTAGTAATCTACTTCTTTTTAAGCTGTGTTAGTATGTGGGTATTTATTCATTCATTTATTTATTTTGAGGCCATCTAACTCTGTTTCTGAGGCTGGAGTGCAGTGGTATGATCAAATCACTGTGGCCTCAAATTCCTGGGCTCAAGTGATCCTCCTGCCTTGGCCACCCAAAGTGCTGGTATTACAGGCATGAACCACTGCACATAGCCTGGTTTTATTTTTTGTTTTAGTTTAAGATATACATACACCTCTGACCACTCTTTTTTTTTCTTATTCTTCTTTGAGATGTGGTCTCGCTAGGTTGCTGAGGCTGGTCTAGAACGCCTGGGCTTGAATGATCCTCTTGCCTCAGCCTCCCAGGTAGCTGGGACTACAGGCACTGACCACTCATATGTATCCTATTTTATATGAAACATGGTGACTTAGAATGTTATCTTTTATTATTGAACAACAAATTTGAGAGAGAATACAGTCATGCATGGCACTTGTACCGTAAACTATTTCCATTTTTCAAAATTTCTTTTTTTTTTTTTGAGACAGAGTCTTGCTCTGTCACCACGCTGGAGTGCAGTGGTGCGATCTTGGCTCACTGCAAGCTCCACTTCCTGGGTTCAAGCAATTCTTCTGCCTTAGCCTCCCCAGTAGCTGGGACTACAGGCATGTGCCACCACACCCAGCTAATTTTTGTATTTTTAGTGGAGATGGGTTTTCACCATGTTGGTCAGATGATCTCGATCTCTTGACTTCGTGATCTGCCCGCCTGGCCTCCCAAAGTGCTGGGATTACAGGCATGAGCCACCGTGCCCTGCCAGGTTTTCAAAATTTCAAGGTTAAATTTAAGTGACGTCTTGCTGTTTGTCTTCAATTTGTCCCATTTGTTCTCTGTTCTCTCTTCTTCCTTCTTTTTGATGAACTGAAATATTTTACAATTCCATTTTATCTCCTTTGTTGGCTTATTGATAGTAACTTTATTTTAGTGACTGTTGTAGGGTTTATAGCATACATCCTTTTATCATAGTGTATTTTCAAGTGATATTATACCACTTCATATATAAAAACCTGCCAATAATTTACTTCCATTTCTCCCTTTCTGACCACTTTACTTTTACATGTTATGAGCCCCATACAACATCATTGTTATTTTTGCTTAGTCAATTATTTTTAAAAGAGATTTAAATAATGAGAAAATATCTTAAATATTCATCAACATGGTTACTATTTTCAGTCCTTTAATTTCTTTTTATAGATCTGTATTTCTAGTGTAGTATGATTTTTCTTCTGTCTAATGTAGTTCCTTTTTAAAAATATTTCTTGTGGTTAGGATTGGCTACTGAAAAATTCTCTCAGCTTTTGTATGTGTGGAAAAATGTTTGTTTGAAAGATATTTTCACCAGATATAGAGTTCTTGGTTGATAGTTTTTTCTTTCAGTACTTTGAAGATCTTGATCCACTGTTTTTTTTCATTTGCCTTGTTTCTGATGAAAAATCTACTATCATCTTTATCTTTCTGTATTTGTACTTCAGTGTCTGTTTTTCTCTGGCTGCTTTTAACATTTTTCTCTTTATTACTGGTTTTGAGTAATTTCATTATGATGTGCCTTGCAAGTGTAGTCTTTTTCATGTTTCTTGTGCTTGGGGTTCATGGAGCTTCTTGGATCCATAGGTTTGTAGTTTTCAATGAATTTGGGGAAATTTTGACCTTGTTTCTTGAAATATTTTTTTCTGTCTGCCCTTTGATTCTTGTGCTGTTTTGGGGATGACAGTTATATGTATTGTGAGCTGATTGAAGTTGTCTCACGGCTCATTGGTGCTCTGTTTATTTTTAAAATTATCTTTTCTTTCTAGGTTTCATTTTGTAAAGTTTCTGTTGCTAGGTTTTCAAGGACACCAGTTTTTTATTTTGCAATGTCTAATATGCTATTCATTCTATCCAGTATATTTTTCATTTCACATATTGTTTTTATGTGTAGAAGTTGGATTTGGGTCTTTTAAAAAATATCTTTCATGTCTACTACATTTGTTTAACATGTGGAATATAGTTATAATCATTGTTTTAATATTCTAGTCTCCAGATTATAACATGTCTGCCAGTCCTGGGTTGGTTTTAATTAATTTTTATTTCTATTATGGGCCACATTTTTATGCTTCTTTGGAAGTCTGGTAATTTTTTTTATTAAATGTCAGATTGCGAATATTACATTTCTTTTTTTTTTTTTTAAGTTAGGGTTTTGCTCTATTGCCCAGGCTAGAGCGAGTGGCCAGTGCAGCCTCAACCTCCCAGGCTCAAACAATCCTCCATCCTCAGCTCCCAAATAGCTGGGACTACAGGTATACACCACCATGCCTGGCTAATTTCTTGTAGTTTTTTGCAGATACAGGGTTTTGCCATGTTTCCAAGGCTGGTCTCGAACTCCAGGACTCAAACGATCCACCCGTCTCAGCCTCCCAAAGTGCTGGGATTACAGGCCTGAGCCACCATGCCCGGCCTGAATGATTTTATCTTTCTATAAATAACTTTGAGCTTTATTCTGTGATGCAATTAAATTATTTGAAATTAGTTTAATTCTTTCAAAACTTGCTTTTAAGATTTATTAAATATTAGTCAGGATCTGAGTATTGCTCAGCTACTAGGGCTAATAATTTCCTACTCCTGAGCCAAGACTTTTTGGTGTATTCTACCCAGTGACTGTGAATCACAAAGTTTTTCTGTCGGGCTGGTGAGAACAGGCACTATTCCCAGCCCGATATAAGTGCCAAGCACTGTTATCTGTAATCATTTCTAGTTGCTCTTTCTCCAGCCTCATGGTTTTATCATATGCATGTGCTGTCAGTACTCAGCTGAATTCTCAAGGGGAACCCTCTGAAATTCTCTAGAGTTCTCTCTGTATGATTCTCCCTCTTCAGGGAACTAACTACCTTGTCTTCTCCAGTTTTTCTGTTCTGTCTCCTCAACTCAAGTTTGCCGGGCTACTCCTGGTTTCCCCTTCCTTGCGCTGTACATTATCTCACACAAAGACATATGGAAATATGTCTTATGGAACTAAGCTCTAACACGGCTTTGTATGCCTACTACGTTGGTTTTTAGTTCCTACTTTTTGGTGAAGAGAAGTGCTGTCTCTTACAAGCTCAGCTATTTTTTTTAGTCTTTTATTTTGAAATAATTTCAAATTTACTAAAGAGTTGTAAGAATAGTAAAAAGAACATCTAAGGCCCCCTTAGTTAGATTTACCTTTTAAACATGTTGTCACATTTGCTTTATCACATGTTCCCACCACACTATCCCCTTGCCACACATTACTCTCGAATGATTTTTTCTGAATCATTCGAGAGTAAGTTGCAGACAATGTGTCTTTTTATATTCCTGTATTCTTCAGTGAATATATTCCAGGAACAAGGGCATTCTTTTGCTTAACCACTATACAGTTAAGAAACTTAACATTGATGTGTACCAGTATCTAATATACTCTCCTGTTGACACACTGCCAGTTGTCTCAGTAATGTCCCATAATGTTTTTCCCCTCATACAGGATTGTGCATTTAATTTAGATGTCATATCTCTTTAATCTCCTGTAATCTGGAACAGTTTATCAGCCCTCTTTGTCTTTCATGACATTGACATTTCTGAAGAGTATAGGCTAGTTTTTTGGAGACCGTCCCTCAATTTGGGTTTGTTTGATGTTTTTTTGTGATTAAATTCAGGTTTGCATTTTTGGGAGGAAGATTACATAGGTGATGTAATGGCCTTATCAGGGCATTAAATCAGTATGTCTTATTATTTATGATGTTGGTTTTAATCATTTGGTTAAGGTATTCGCCAGATTTCTTTACTATAAAATTACCATTTCTTCCCCTTGTAATTAATAATCAGTGGGGACATACGTTGAGACTACATTAATCAATATCCTGTTTCTCAGCAAACTTTTACTCAGTTTTAGCACTCATTGATGATTTTTGCCTGAATCAATTATTACTATGGTTGTAAAATGATTTTCAAAGTCTGTCATTTTTTCACCACTTAGTAAATGGCATTCTACTGTAAGTTTGAGTTTTTCCTTCTCATCTGCCTTTGTTTGCTGCTCCTATATATAACAAATACTACAGACTGAGTGATTTATAAAGAATAGAAGTTTATTTGGCTCATAGTTCTGGAGGCTTGCAAGTCCAAGAGTGTGGCACTGGCTTCTGGTGAGGGTCATCTCATGGCAGAAGTCACCACATGGCAAGCAAGTGTGAGAGACAAAGAGAGGAAGGGGGCTGAACATATCAGGAGCCTGCTCCCACAATAATTAACCCATCCTCCTGATAGCAACATTAACCAGTTTACAAGGACAGAACCCTCATGACCTAATCACCTCTTAAAGTCCCCACCTTTTAATACTATTACAATAGCATCAAATTTCAACATGAGATTTGGTATAGACATCCAAACTAGCATTATCTATCTTGTCTATCTGTCTATCTATCTGTGTATCTACCTACCTGCCTACCTACGTATCTAATCTATCTACTCCGTTTGGATTCATGACTTCTCATTTTATTCAGTGGATTGCATCAGTACTACAGGCTTTGTTTTTCTTTAAGTGATTGTTGATGATTTTTTCTTTTTCTTTTTTTTTTTTTTGAGATGGCGTTTGGCTCTGTTGCCCAGGCTGGAGTGCAGTGGAGTGATGTTGACTCACCGCAACCTCTGCCTCCTGGGTTCAAGTGATTCTCCTGCCTCAGCCTCCTGAGTAGGTGGGATTACAGGTGTGTGCCACCACACCCAGCTATGTTTTTTACTTTTAGTAGAGATAGGGTTTTACCATGTTGGCCAGGCTGGTCTCGAACTCCTGACCTCCAGTGATCCACGCACCTTGGCCTCCCAAAGTGCTGGGATTACAGGCATGAACCACTGCGCCCAACCAGTTGATGACTTTTTTCTAATTTGCCATGACTTAATAAGAGGAAATGAGCTAAACATCAAGACAGATGATCTTTGATTTAGCATCTTTTATTTAACACTTATTTACCAGCCTCCAGACTGTGTGAGGTGCCCATTCCTAGTCCACTCAGGTTTATGTGTGGGGCACAGTTGGAGAAGAATTATGTTTACAGCACACATGATCTTCTATTTAGCACTTTTAGTGAAAAGTGATATAAGATGCCCTTTCAATTATTTTCTGGAGAATAAGGAACAGAGACCACCTCAGATGCTTTGTCATAGGATGCTATAGTGTAAGGATATGCATGATAATAAGAAGAGACAAATCTTGGCCACTTAGGAAGACCTCAGGGGAACCCAGGGAAAGCCAAACTGTGAGATTCCAATCCTATTCTCCCTCTCCTAAATAGGAACAAATAGGGCCATTATTTGCTCATGAAGAATAAGTGAATCTCATGAAGAATAGAATCGATAGGCCATTCTAGAATCTCAAAAAGTTATGGGTTCTGTGTTACCTGTCCTAGCTTCAGCAGTCCACACGTCTTAATTCTAGTGTTTTATCAATAACCTAACTTAACTTTTAAAATCTTTCTGCTTTTCTTCTTGCTCTTAATTGTCTGGGTGTCCATACTTCCTTAGAGAGAAAGAGGTAGATTGGTCTGGGAGTTCATCGCTGCTGTTGTTTGGGCAGAGCTTCCCCTCCTAAGTTTCCCATGTTTTACTTACCAACCTCCAGGCTATGTCAGGTGCCCATTCCCAGTCCACTCAGGTGAGGGCACAGTTGGAGAGGAATCATGATGTTTAGAACACATATTTCTTTTCCTGGAATATCTTGTGGCTCCCCTTGTGGTAGGGTTGGTGGAAAGGGCAGTTTTCATAAGTTGCTACTATACATATAATTGGCAATATGGATTTGCATCCTGTTCTTCATCCTAAAGGCAGAGTCATACTCAGAGCTCTACTCTGCCTGTAGGTAATATAAGCTAAGTGGTTTACTTTTTGAGTTATTTTCGGGATACTGATATGGTGAGATTTATTTAAATTTATTTTAAATAATGATAATGCTGAAAATTGGTATAAAACTGGGACAAAGATTTCCAGTAATTTGATAACTTGTATTATTCACTAAAATTGTTATGAAACCATGACTGTTGAGTCTGCCTTATTAATTTGGCCTGATGAAGAGATACAAATATAACACAGTGTATTTTTTTTAACTTTTCTGTTATTACCCCATCATTTAGTATTTCCTTAAAAGAGCTATTCAGTATTTCTGTGAACGTCTGTGTAGATTGTTTGCAGTTAACATTTTCCAGAAGCCAAAACTAGACTTCCCACAATGTATAATTTACCTTTGAAGATTTCCTGTGTTGGGTATCACTTCTTCATGTGTTCTTGTTATTTAATATGAATGAAATATTAATAACTAATTGTTTAAAGTGCAATATTTAAGTTAATTCCATGTATAATTAAAAAATTTAAATACATTAACATTTCACAACATAGTCTATGATTGGGATTAGGACTGTTTGTGTTTGCTGTTCAAATACTCAGTATAATATTTGATATTTGGATAAACTGCTATTTTTCATATCAAGTATATTTGTTTAAAATTTTAGAGGGGATATACCAGGGAGCTTGGAAAATTTGTATTTGACATAAAATTATTTGATTATTTTCAGATATTAAAAACGTAGAACAGTTTTTGGCAATCTCACAGGCTTACATGACTATTAGATTTTGCAGGTTCACATCCTTTAATGATATGTTACTTTTTCTGTCTACATAAAATATTTAATTTCTGGGTCATGCTTGAAATGGGATAAAGGAAGGGAAAAGTGAGATGAGATGCCTTTTCACTTCTTTTCTAGAGAACATAAAGCTGCTTCATTTCCGTTCAGCAGACTCTCCCAAACAATAGACTTTATTTAGAGGAAACATATCTTTAATTTAAGGTACAATACTTTCCATGTACATTGTGTGAATTGTTAAGGGTGTTGACAGTTAAAAAGCTGTCTGACTGAACCAATTATTTACAACAAGCCCAGGCCAGCCAGAACTACTTTGGGAAGGGATATAGACTTACTAATATAAGGCAAGGTTACTCTAGAGACATGAAGTCTGGGTTTTGGCTTCAGGAAATATCACTTTGGAAATTACACTATAGGTCAGATTAAATATAAAAAGTTGAAATATGCATCTAAAATGAATTAAGTTACCATAGTGACTAGAACTTCTTGATTGCAAAGGGATTTTTAAAAAGCATTTTTATTACTGTTATTTGAAATTACATTCAGAATGTTTGAAACTGCATTGTGGAACTACATTATAGTGAAGACTTCAAAAGAACATGGTCTATTCTGGCTATGAAAATCTGATTTTATTATTAAGTTGCCTATGAGAAACCTATTAATGATGGATATTTATGTATCATTTATGATATAATTAGAAGTATATATTTGGTCTCTGCGCCTGGTTCCTGGCACACAACAGCCCAAACCCTTGGAATCTCTAAAGTGATAAGTGTTTTTTGTATGCTAGTGAGATGACTGGTAGCTGGAGGCTCCTGGATAGCCTCAGGATAGGGGGGCTGGTTGCCAGAGGAGCCAACTTTGTGATTAGAGGGTTGACTCTTTCAGCTGAACCCCACAACCTCTAGAAGCTGAAGGTTGGATAGATTCCCCCGTGACTATTGATCTAATCAATCATGCCTACATAAAGAAACCTCCATAAAACCCCAAAGGGACAGGGTTCAGAGAGCTTCTGGATAGTTGAACAGCTGGCGGTGCCTGCAGAGTGGCATGCCCAAAGAAGACATGGCACTCTGTGCCCCTTCCCACATGCCTTGCCTTATGCATTTCCTCCCTCTGGCTGTTCATCTGTATCCTTTGTAGTAACCTTTATGATAAATAGATAAGTATAAGTAAAGTGTTTCTCTGAGTTCTGGGAGCCACGCTAGCAAATTAATTGAACCCAAAAAGGGGTTCGTGGGAACCCTGATATATAGCCAGTTGGTCAGATGCACAGGTCACAACATGGGGTTTGTGACTGGCATCAGAAGTGGGGGGTGGGGGACAGTCTTGTGGGACTGAGTCCTTACCTGTGGGATCCGATGCTATCTTTAGGTAGATACTGTCAGAATTGACTTAAATTATAGGACAACGCATTTGGTATCTGCTAGAGAATTGCTTGTAGTGTGCAGAGAAACGCACATACATCTGGTATGAGAAATGTGTTGAGTGGTGTGTGAGGGTAGGAAAAACACTTTGGTTTGTCCTGTCTCTATATTGTGTCTAATTGAAAAGATAAAATTACTTAACTGTATGCCTGTGAAAAGGAAATAAACTCTTGATGCCAAATTATGAATTGTGCTCTCATTGTATTAAAATAGTTTACAACTAGATGAAGAGTTAAAATGCCAGAGTTAGTCTAGGATTCATGTTATTTACTGGATTCCTATTCTAAATAATATAAATTATCTCCCATTTAGATATTGGCACAGTTATTTTGTATATTGTCTATTATATACATATGCACACACATGTGTTTGTATATACTGAATGCTGTATACTTTATATGTGTAAGTCTCTATATTATATAGTAAATAAGACATTTTTAGTAGTATACAATATACTGTATAGTAAATAAGATATATTTAGTAGTATACAGTATATATACTGTATAGTAAATATCTTTGGTAGTATACCATATATATACTATAGTAAATAAGATATCTTTAGTTATACAATATATATACTGTATATACAATATATACCATATATACTGTGTATATATGTACATACTATATATATACATACTATATATGTGTATATATGTATTATATATAGAGACATATTATCTGTAGTAGAGAACAATACATTTCTAGACTATTTCTATTATGTAATACAGAGAAATAATCATTGTGTTGATCCCAAGTCTGTTTTGTTATAGTAATTGTCCCCTAGGCAGCCCTCCTTTGCCATGTTTTTCAAGGTTGCATTATAGAATTATGGATGACAGATATGTATGTTGTCTTTCTATTTTAACCCTCTACCAAGCAGACCATTTTTAAAGGATAAGGTTAAAAAGTGAATATGATCATGATTCTCAAAAAAATATAAAATGATAATTTGTCAAAGATTATATTTAACTCAATAATGATATTATTGCCAGTTGAAGTACCACATATTGAATGCAAAACTGGCAAAACTGATGAATATCCACTGAGCAATAATCAGTTCCATTTTACAGGACATAATTTGCATTTCTATGGACAGGAATTATTTGTATTATTATCAGTTTTCTACAACTTTTCTCTCTACAGAGTTGTAGCATGGCCTAGTCAATGACAGACAAATGGACAAGCTAGCCAAAACACTCATTGAATTTCAATCTTTTACATTTTTTTCTTATTGTTCAATACTGGTACCCCTGGTACTTCATATTAGCTTGATTTTAGTAGCTGCAGTAGAGTAATTGATTCATGTCTACCCATGTTTTTAATTTATTCATGTCTACCCAAGATGGAAATTCTGTGAGGGTAGGCACCTTAAAATGCATGAATCTATAAATTAATAAAATGATGTTCTTGGTGTAAAAGCACAAATTGATTGGTTAAAAACTGTGTCCTGATTCAGAAAGTAGAAGAAAATAGGGATTTTCTAAATCTAATCTTATTTCAGTTGCTATCGGGGGAAATTCAGCCAGATATCAGGCAAAATTCACCCCCGATATTTCATGTAGGTTCTTTTCTCTCTTCCCTAAGTGTTGGCCAGTCTGAGAAATAAAGGGACAGAGTACAAAAGAGAGAAATTTTAAAGCTGGGTGTCTGGGGGAGACATCACATGTCGGCAGGTTCCGTGATGCCCCCTGAGCCGTAAAACTGGCAGGTTTTTATTAGTGATTTTCAAAAGGGGAGGGAGTGTATGAATAGGGTGTGGGTCACAGAAATCATGTGCTTCACAAGGTAATAGAATATCATGAGGCAAATGGAGGCAGGGTGAGATCACAGGACCACAGGACTGGGGTGAAATTAAAATTGCTAATGAAGTTTCAGGCACGCATTGTCATTGATAACATCTTATCAGGAGACAGGGTTTGAGAGCAGACAACCAGTCTGACCAAAATTTATTAGGTGGGAATTTCCTCATCCTAATAAGCCTGGGAGTGCTATGGGAGACTGGGGCTTATTTTATCCCTACAGCTTTGACCATAAAAGACGGCCACCCCCTGAAGTGGCCATTTTAGAGGCCTACCCTCAGGGATGCATTCTCTTTCTCAGGGATGTTCCTTGCTGAGAAAAAAAATTCAGTGATATTTCTCCCATTTGCTTTTGAAAGAAGAGAAATATGGCTCTGTTCCGCCTGGCTCACCGGTGGTCAGAGTTTAAGGTTATCTCTCTTGTTCGCTGAACATTGCTGTTATCCTGTTCTTTTTTCAAGGTGCCCAGATTTCATATTGTTCAAACACACATGCTTTACAATTTGTGCAGTTAACACAATCATCACAGGATCCTGAGGCGACATACATCCTCCTCAGCTTACGAAGATGACGGGATTAAGAGATTAAAGTAAAGACAGCATAGGAAATCACAAGGGTATTGATTAGGGGAGTGATAAGTGTCCATGAAATCTTCACAATTTATGGTCAGAGATTTCAGTAAAGACAGGCATAAGAAATTTTTTTTTTTTTTTTTTTTTAGAAAATTACTTTTTATTTTATTTATTTATTTTTTTATTAATTTTTTTTGCACACAAAACAATAAACATTTTCTAAAAATACATACAAACAAAAAGATACGTATCAAACATATTAGGAAGGTTGCACATGGGAAGTCAGGGAATAGAAATGGGGGGTGGGAATTAAAATAAATGAGAGAGGGACTTTATATGGATCAGTGATAATAACTCAATCCTCTATTTGACAAAGAAGAAAGAGAAGGAAGAGGAAGAAAAAGAAAGTGGGATAAAGGATCAGAAAGGGAGGAAAATAGAAAAAATTAGAGTATGACTCCAGGGTAGACCTGTTTTGTTGTCACTGAGTTGGTTGGTTGGTTTGTCTGTTGTATTTTTCATGTTTCGCCATGTTGGCCAGACTGGTCTCGAACTCCTAGCCTGAAGTGATCAACCCGCCTCGGTCCCCCAGAGTGCCGGGACCACAGGCGTGAGCCACCACGTCCAGCCCCTACATTGCTTCTGGCCTCCGTGGTAGACCTCCCAGACGGGGCGATCCGGCAGAGGCGCTCCTCACTTCCCAGACAATGGGTGGCCGGGCAGAGGTGCTCCTCACTTCCCAGAGGGGGCGGCCGGGCAGAGGCGCTCCTCACTTCCCAGATGGGGCGGCCGGGCAGAGGCGCTCCTCACTTCCCAGACGGGGCGGCCGGGCAGAGGCGCTCCTCACTTCTTCCCGAACGGGGCGGCCGGGCAGAGGTGCTCCTCACTTCTTCCCGGACGGGGCGGCCGGGCAGAGGTGCTCCTCTCTTCCCAGACGAGGCGGCTGGGCAGAGGCGCTCCTCACTTCTTCCCAGACAGGGCGGCCAGGCAGAGGCGCTCCTCACTTCTTCCCAGACGGGGTGGCCGGGCAGAGGCGCTCCTCACCTCCCAGGCGATGGGTGGCCGTTCAGAGGCGCTCCTCACCTCCCAGATGATGGGTGGCCGGGCAGAGGCGCTCCTCACCTCCCAGACGATGGGTGACCGGGCAGAGGCGCTCCTCACTTCCCAGACGGGGCGGCCGGGCAGAGGCGCTCCTCACTTCCCAGACGATGGGTGGCTGGGCAGAGGCGCTCCTCACTTCCCAGACGGAGTGGCCGGGCAGAGGCACTCCTCACTTCCCAGACGATGGGCGGCCGGGCAGAGGCACTCCTCACTTCCCAGACGATGGGCGGCCGGGCAGAGGTGCTCCTCACTTCCCACACGATGGGTGGCCGGGCAGAGGCGCTCCTCACTTCCCAGACGATGGGTGGCCGGGCAGAGGGGCTCCTCACTTCCCAGACGGGGCGGCCAGGCAGAGGCGCTCCTCACTTCTTCCCAGACGGGGCGGCCGGGCAGAGGCACTCCTCACTTCTTCCCGGACGGGGCGGCCAGGCAGAGGCGCTCCTCACTTCCCAG